>NC_135175.1:21282574-22482574 GCF_041146795.1 Maylandia zebra
CTAACTGCCCATTTTGTTGCTGATCCCTGTCCAATTTGCCAACTTAACTTGTAAATGGCCACATTTCTCCACCATCGCTCTGTACCATTAGCCTATACCCTTAGAACTGGTTCTGGAGAAAGAGAAAACACTCCACAGCATAATCTACAGAGCTAGCAACACAGGTTTTTGGCAATGCCCCAATGTTTTCAGACTTTGTAAATCTCTCAGTGACGCCATACAGTATTAGACATCACCGCTCCATAAATTTACCCTGGAAACACGCACATCGCATTCCCACAGTCAATTTCCACTAGTAGTGTGCTTAATCTCCAGGTTTGTTTTGCATAGAAACAAGCACATGTATTACTACTTACTTGCTAAATCCCAGCTGATGAGCGATGCTCAGTGCTCTGGTGCTCCTGATGCCACTTCTGCAGTGAAACACAATGTTGTCGTCAGCTTTCGTGGGAGCCTTCACTTCAAACCTTTGCTCAAAGAGCTCAGGGGACAGTTGCAGAGACTCCTCCAGGTTGTCCACTGACATGCATACCAACAAAGAACACACATGTTAACTACAAATGCAGGAAAACAGACAAGTCCCTACAAGTTTCAGAACCCTGCTTACGTGGGACGTTGATGGCCTGGGGAATTTGTCCAGCCTGGTACTCATCAGGATTTCTCACATCAAAGAGCTGAATGTTATGGTTTGCCAGCATGGTCTTCAGCTCTGAGTAGGTCACCACTGAACCTGAAAAGCAACAAAGAAAGGAAACAGGAAGAAAGAGTTTTAATTTATTGTTGCTTATAGTGCTTATATTCGTTGAAAATTATGTGAAACCACCATTTCCTGATTTAATTAGAGTACGTGTTATTTGAACCCCTGCTGATGGTAAACACTGTGGGGGTGAAATCAAAGTGCCACAGCTAAGCTACAGTATTATCCTCTCTTTGAAATATTGAGAGAAACTGCTTGTGTACACCTGCAGTCCATTCAGCTGTGAAAATGCTGAGTATAGGTAGCCATAAACACAGACTGTGACACACACAGTCAGGGCAATTGACGATTTAAAACAGCATTCCAGCAGTTTAACACAAAATACTATGAGATCAAACTATTAATATTAGTTACTAAGAAATATATCTGTAGACTCAAAGTGACATGCTGGACTAGTTTTATAAGATTATTATTTTATTCCTGTAAGAGGATTTCGACAGGACACAACGACCGTTTTACCGTTGTCTGATGCTTCTTCGCATTTCGGACTCGATGTTGAAAAAGTCCGACATATCGACCCAAAGGTCGAGTAACACCTCCGGTGCGCCTCCGTAACACCTTGGCAGAAACTCCGGGACAGCACGAAGGACAGCATTATGCACACTACTGGACCGCACGAACTGACACGACCTAAATACATACTGCTACTTTATTGTTATCACCAAATGACTACATTCACTCAGCCTGTTTAATGCTTCTTCTCCTTCTTTTTGGGAGGGGGTGCTCCTTAAATAATGGTGCGTTTGGCGCCGATCTCAGGATGTAGCAGTTATAGCACCAACCGCTGGTAAAAGGGCTTTCATTCTCTGCCGATAGAGGGCAGTGAAATCAAGCAGGTTTGTTGCCATTTTCTGTAGTCCCTTTACTTTAAAGGTTTATACATTTCTACAGTAATCTGGAGACACACATATCATTGCGACAATAAACTAACTGACTGTTCGAACATACCTGCCATGTCTACTTTAAACACTTGACAAGTTTAAACACTTCTTTCATCTTTACGCTGTTTTTTTTTCCTTCTCGGCCTGCTGTCATTGGACGCCCTGCTTCCGTCTCAGAGCTGCGCTTGCGCATATAGAAGCATATGGACGTCCTGTGTTGAAGCACACAAATCTGTGGTAAAAACGAATGAATAAGAAGAAAGAAGAAGAAGAAATATCCACATAATAATATGTTATACACAATCAGTCATTGATAACTTCAGTGTAATAATTGTCAGTTTTCTTTTTGCTAACTAGCTCCATACAACTTTACAAACAGTTAAACTTAGTTAAAAACATTGATGCCTGTCCTCTGGTAAAGGAAAGAAATGCGTAAGATTTGGACAACAGCTAAGAAAGGGTTAAAAAAAATGTTTTCAGGTGATATTCTACCCTGAATAAAAAGATTTTTTTTTATTATTATAGCACCACGTCTCTTATAGAGTGACTTTTCTATCTTTTCAAAGGAATAGTTAAAACATCTGCTGGACGGTGCTCAGGATGTTTTATGAGTCTGTGGTGTCCAGTCGAATCCTCTATGTTATTGGTGTGCTGCAGCAGCAGACTGAGGGTAGTGCATAACAGCACTGCTCAATAATCCGATTCATGTGGCCAGCAACGTCGTTGATGTGGAGCTTGACTTTCTGACGGATGTTTCAGAAAGGAGGATGCTGTCCAGGTTACAGTCAATACTAGAGAAATCCTTCACACAGGATGCAGGAGCATGTTCAGCAAAAGACTCATTAAGCCACGATGCATCACTGAAGGCTACAGTAAAGCATTCCTACAGTCAAACTTCATTACTCTTCTTCATGATGCCTGGACTGTATTCACCTGTAATATCTTATCTATAGTGCACATTATTTTTTTAAGTGATGATGATGAGAGTTGAGATAGCCTTTATTTGTCAGTTGCAGGTCTTTTGCCCACAACCGAGATGACAGACGTTGCCGACCGTACATACAATACAAACATCACATTGGGGAGACAGGTCAGGCCAGGTAGCGAGGAAAAAAAACATCGAAATGTGCAACACAAAAGGATAATACAGGAATGCACAAGTATCAACACACCATAACACAATAAACACAGACAAGCAACATGGGAAAGTGTTCCAGTGTGGACATCTGATCTGGGACCGCTGCAATCTTCGGCTGCGCCTCCAGCTGACCCGATGTCCACATCATGGGGGAGGTAAGCGTTGGAGTTGGCGTTGGATAGGGAGGGTGAGTTTGCAATACTTAATTTTAATTCAACGTCACACTTTGACAGTCTTAGTCTGACTTGTTTTTTTTATGCAGAAACTTTACATTTAGTAACTTTCATGATTATATTTTATATGAGTGTCTGTTAAAAAAACTAACAATAACAGTTTAGAATGGAACTAATAAGTCAAGTCAAAGTCAACTTTATTTGTCGATTCTGCCACATGTACAGGACATACAGAGAATAGAAATTGCGTTACTCTCAATCCCTAGATAAATAGCAAATGAACATTTAAATATATTTAAATATAAAAGTGATTAAAAATGCAAGTAAAATAATTAAAAAGTAAAAATTTTAATAAATACAATTTTACATATAACAAGAAAGCTATACAATATACAATATAATGGGTAAGTGACATTGAGTGTAAACCAGGCAGAGTAGTGCAAATAGGCAAATAGTGCAAATGGAGATTTAGTAGTGTACGGTAAGAGAAAGTGTAACAACAAAGTCTTATGAGGTAATGGCAGTCAGATGCTCCACAAAGTGACTGGTAACTGGTGCAGGCCAGTGAGTGAGTCAGAGAGTGTGTGTGTTTGTGTGTGTGTGACAGAGTTCAGTGAGACCGTGGAGGAGAGAGGGGAGAGGGGGCAGAATCGGGAGGGAGTTAAGCTTCCTGACAGCCTGATGGATGAAGCTGTCCTTCAGCCTGCTGGTCCTGGCCTGGAGACTCCGCAGTCTCCTCCCCGACGGCAGCAGCTTGAAGAAGCTTTGCATTGGGTGCATGGGATCAGCCGCTATGCAAAGGGCTTTTTTAGTGAGACGGGTGCTGTAAATGTCCTGGAGGGAGGGGAGAGAGACACCAATGATCCTCTCTGCAGCTCTCACTATGCGTTGGAGGGTTCTATGACAGGACGCATTGCAGGCTCCAAACCACACAGTGATGCAGCTCGACAGGATGCTCTCGATGGTGCCTCTGTAGAAAGTGTACATGATGGGGGCTGGTGCTCCTGCTCTTCTTAGTTTGCGGAGAAAGAAGAGACGCTGCTGTGATTTCTTGGCCAGTGCTGTGGTGTTGTACGTCCAGGAGAGATCCTCTGTGATGTGCACACCCAAGAACTTGGTGCTGCTCACTCTCTCCACAGACGCTCCGTCAATGGTCAGAGGAGCATGTTGGGTGTGCATTCTCCTGAAGTCCACAACAATCTCCTTCGTCTTCTCCACATTCAGAGAGAGATTGTTGTCAGCACACCACGTGGCCAGGCGTCTCACCTCACTTCTGTAGTCGGTCTCATCCCTGTTGCTAATGAGACCCACCACCGTTGTGTCGTCCGCAAACTTGATGAAGAGGTTGGAGCTGTGTGATGGAGTGCAGTCATGGGTCAGCAGAGTGAAGAGGAGGGGGCTCAGCACACATCCCTGCGGGGCCCCTGTGTTTAAAATGATGGTGCTGGATGTATTACTGCCAACCCGTACTGCTTGAGGTCTTCCGGTGAGGAAATCCAACAGCCAGTTGCACAGTGAGGTGTTGAGCCCCAGCTGGACCAGTTTTTGAATGAGCTGTTGGGGGATTATAGTGTTGAATGCTGAACTGAAATCTATGAACAGCATTCGAACATATGAGTCTTTTTTGTCCAGGTGTGTGAGTGCCGAGTGGAGTGCAGTGGAGATGGCATCATCGGTTGAGCGGTTGGGCCGATACGCAAACTGGAAGGGATCCAGGGAGGGGGGCAGGACAGTCTTGATGTGTTGCATGACTAGTCGTTCGAAGCACTTCATCAGGATGGGAGTAAGTGCAACAGGACGGTAGTCATTAAAGCAGGAGGGAGATGACTTTTTTGGAACCGGAATGATTGTGGTGGCTTTAAAACATGTGGGGACGACAGCCTGGATGAGTGATATGTTGAAGATGTCTGTGAAGACATCAGTGAGTTCCACTGCACAGTCTCTCAGTACACGACCAGGAATGTTGTCAGGACCCGGAGCTTTACGTGCATTGATCCTGCTGAGGGATCTCCTCACGCTGTCCGGTGACAGAGTCATCACCTGGTCACCAGGAGGGGGTGGGGTCTTCTGTGCAGTGGTGCTGTTTTGGACTTCAAAGCGAGCAAAGAAAGTGTTCAGCTCGTTCAGCAGGGGGATAGTGCTATCGCAGGTCTGTGGTGGGGGCTTGTAATCTGTGATGGTCTGAATGCCCCGCCACAGGCTCCGTGAGTCTCTGCTGTCTTTGAAGTGATGAGATATTTTCCTGGAGTACTGTCTCTTAGCCTCTCTGATGCCACGGGAAAGGTTGGCCCTAGCTGTCCTCAGGCTTGCCTCATCTCCATCTCTGAAGGCAACATTCCGAGCTTTCAGCAGCCTGTAGACCTCTCCTGTCATCCATGGTTTTTGATTGGCCCGGACAGTTATGGTTTTCGTGACTGTTACATCCTCAATACACTTGTTGATGTAGGCAGTAACAGTCTCTGCGTACTCCTGGAGGTCAGTGGTGTTGTTATAGGTGGCAGCCTGCTTAAACATGTTCCAGTCTGTAGTATTAAAGCAGTCCTGTAGAGCCTCTGAAGACCCCTCTGGCCACACTTGTATCCGCTTACGAACCGGTTTGGTCACTTTAACGAGCGGTCTGTAAGCAGGCATTAGCATGACAGTGATATGGTCTGAGGCGCCGAGGTAGGGGAGGGGAAAAGCTTTGTAAGCTCCTCTCTGGGTGGTGTAAACAAAGTCCAGTGTGTTATTTCCCCTTGTTGGAAAGTCTATGTGTTGTTGTATTTTTGGAAACACGCACTTTAAGTCTGCATGATTGAAATCCCCAGCCAGGATGAGAAAAGCATCAGGATGGGCTGTCTGCTGCTCACTGATGTGCTGGTACAGTTCATTCAGTGCCTCATTCCTGTTGTTGACATTGGAGGAGGGAGGGATGTACACAGCGCACAGGAGTATGGCTGTATAGTATTATGTATAGTATATGTAAAGTATTCTGATCATGTCTTTATTTAACACATCTGCTTAGAAATGTCTGCCTTCTTTTCAGGGTAATGGAAATAAATGACAGCTGCTACGTGGCTCTCAAAGGGACAAAAATAGATGTGAAAAACTGAGCAGTAGTGTTTCTTTGTAGCCATGATGACAGTTACTCACCATCAGTTTATAATAAGTTCATCTGTAATAACACCAGCAGTGAGAGTTCATCAGGAATGTGAGCCTCAAGAATTCAGTGCTTTGTAAGAAAGTTACACTTTCCTGCAGAGACACTGCAATGGGGGTTGAAGAAACAGCTCTCACATATGATGCTGTTTCATTCACATGACCTTGCTACTGAAAGAACACCTGCACATCCTGTTGTTGTTTATCTTGCAAATCAAGTAAGCCTGAGAACAATTACCCCCCAGTGTGCTTAACGGTTGGTCTATGACAGCTTTGTTTTACTTCCTTACACCTTAGTCTTTCAACTTGTGAGCCCGCTGTTATCTTTCTGATGCTTCTCTTCTGTTGATTTGTTACACTTACATGTAAAGCACACCCACCCTCTGATTTTTGCCTCCTCCCTTACTTTGTCAGTGATTCCTGGTGGTCCCACTCTCCCGCTCAGTAACAACACACCAACACAGTAAACTCTTGGAAAAAAAAGAATTTTTGTGATTTGCAAAATTATTTTATTGGTTAATTTGTGATTTTTTTTAACATTACAAAGCTTTCCACTTACTTTTGATTTAAGACTATTTTTAACTGTTCAGAGAACTCGGTCAATGTTTGTTTGGGATAACACGATGTCAGTGCTGTGGTTGAAATCCTGATGGAAAAAGCATGAAAACAAGTCAGTTGTTAAATCAGGCTCGGAAAACCTGACAGCAGGACAAGAGCTGACAATTTGCAGATGGTCTGATGTATGTAGCCACACTCACTTCACTGCAGGGCTTAAGAGGATAGACGTGTGACTCCTGGGACATGAAGGGTTTGAACGTGTATTTTTGGCACGGCATAATTCATTGGTCTGTGCATGGAGAACCTTTTCCCTTTATTATGTGCAAGTGTCATTAGTTGTATCATCCACCATCCATATGTGATGGCTCTGGCTCAAAGGGAAGGACAAAATATGGAGACCACACATGATTTGTATGAAAAGTAAAAATTGTTAAAAAAAACAACCCTAAAGTTAATAATGCGATCAGTTAATCAGTAATGTATGTAGTGTGTGGATGTGTGTTCCTGTGCTGTAGATAAATCAGAATATAAAGCAAACAAAGTTCAAATAAACTCAAATTACCTGAAAGGGAAACACAGAAAAGTTGCAAACACTACTCTAAATAATTTTACTCTAATACCAGTAACCATCAAAACCTGGAATACAGAGGAGTGAGGGTCATTACACATATTTATTCAGAATAAAACAGTTTTTTGTGTGTTTCAGTTCTAGGGGATGTCAACATAACTGCACAGCTACACAGTAACAGTCAGCGCATAAGGAAATACAGTCATTTAACTTATTTTTTAAGGAAATAACTCAAATAACTGCACTGGCATACAGAAGCCCATTTTAGTAACAATCACTACTGTGTTGTGATGTCAGAGTAATGTCACTAAAGCTGTTTTAAAAAAGCTTCTTGAAAAGCATCCCAGTGTTTTAAAATGTCACAGGGACAGCAAGTTTCAAATTTCAAGTTTTATTGTCATGTACAGATAAACAGTGTAGCCACATTTATCCATAATGAAATTCTTTGGCTTGTGCTCCTCAGCTTTACATGAGCATATAGAGATTGTGCAGTTATATTGAGAAGAAAATAACAGAAAATAGCAGTGGTAGTAATAAAGTAATAATAATATTAATAACAACAATAAAAAGGAGAGGAAAAAAGTATTAAATATTAGAGAATTTAGTTGGTATTTACAAGTTTGTGCAAGAGTATGTGCAGCACTAACAGCAATCATATTTCCCTTGTATTGGCTTGTCATTGGTGTAATTCCCAATGTGATCATGTACCATTACTGTGCCACATTATTTTCTCTTTCCCTTCACCCCCAACCAATCACCATGTGTCTGCCGGAGGCTTCTTATTGCTAAAAGGGACTTTTTCCTTCCCGTTGTTGCCCTTGCTCAAAGGGGATCAGTTGATTGTTGGGGGTTTCTCTCTTATATTGTACGGTGTTTGGTCTTTACCTGACAACATAAGACAGCTGTTTTTATCAATTGGCACTATTTATATTGAATTGAATTTTATGGATTTTCTTTAATTGAATTGAATTGAACTGAATTGATCTTATATTAGTTTTTAACTTAATAATTTTATCCTGTTCAATAAATAAACAATAACTCAAAAGAATATTCTTGCCGTGTATGGTTTATTCTTTATTTCTGTAAGTTCTATGCTCGTGTAGATTTGGACTTTTTAAAAACTTTATGCTTCACTGTGAATGGCAACATTTGTATATTTTGTTAAACATTGTTGACTTTATTGATCTATGCTGGGAAATAAACCTATTGCCTCCACATGAGGACATACTTTTTAAAAAAACAAAAACAAAAACAAAATGCAAGCAACAGCTGTGTAACAAAGTAATGACTTCCTGTACAAAGATGTAGTTTTCATACTTCATGCTAGTACTTCAGTGGGTCTAAATCATCACAAATAGTCAGGAGAAATGAAAAATGCATCCCAAAGATGAAGGGGAGACAATTGGCAACATTACTTTTTAAAATTGTCACAATATGTGACAAATACGGATACTGTTCAGCGGATGTAATAAATGATGTGAATAATACACTAAATGTAGGCTGAGTTTTTCAAATGATCACACAGCGCCCCCAGGTGGCAGAATGTTATAATATTACACAATTCCTGTGACTGTAGGAAAATTAATATGACAGGGTTTGTTTATCTGTTTATCCTCACTGCTCGTCACAATATCACTTTCTCTCAACATCTCCATCCTCCAATTACTCCAGCAAACACCTACAAAGCCCTGACCTAGAGATCCTGTTTAGTTTCAACAACTTAAATACTGTTAGTTTAATTACTTTTAAACAATCTGTAACTGCTGAGTTTGTGTTTATCGCCACACCAGGGAAAGATTTTCTTGCTGCTGCATGTGGGATAGTCTGAGAAGGAGGGTTTCCACGTTTTTTTAAAAAGAGGGTACCAGAGGAGGACAAGAACAAGAGGGCCCGCAGAAAATCTGCTCATCTTCTGCCCTGTGTTTTACAGATTTATTACACAAAAGGTGGGAGTGCACAAGCCTTTAAACATGAAACAACTATTTTGCAAAGTGGAAAACATATTTAAAAAAAACCCAAAAAACTTTTTAGTCAAGCACAAATTGTATTCCAGTGTAGCTTAATGATGCACAAGTATATTCAAAGTATCTATATAGAGCTGACCGTTTCAAAATAATAAAAAACGTATTCATGTTTTCATTGCAGCTGCTGCTGATTTTAATTATTTTTATACTGATCGGTTGCATGATCTATAATAATGCAATTTAAGTGCAAAATAATTATTCTGTAAAATCAACATTATGGAGTAAAAAAAATATGATATTTGCATTCAAAAATATAGCAGTATAGAAGCAGAAAGTCGCAAAGCATACAAATATTTATATTATGTACATGTACGTTAAAGTATGTATGTTAAAGTAAGGGTGTATCAAGTTACACTCTTTCTGGTCCTATTCATGCGATCATCTAAAGGTACTTGGTGTGTGTGTGTGTGTGTGTGTGTGTGTGTGTGTGTGTGTGTGTGTGTGCGTGTGTGTGTGTGTGTATTGGGTGCGGGGGCACACCATGCCCCCTATGGACACACCACTGAGTCCAATGTGATTGTAGCCTACTGTATACAAGATAAACCTGGGAAGTCTGTTAAACTGCTTTTTAACATGTTTGCAAGATATGTATGTGTCTTGGTAATCTCAAATTACACTTAGAAATTTTTGTTGGTCTGCAGGCTGACATCTGCCAATGATAAATGGATTTTCCACATTCTTATCGTTTAACTAAACATATCTAAAAAAAACCCATATCTTTTTTTTCTTCTAAACACTTTAAAAACATTAAGGCAATAAACAAAAAGATACTTCTTTGACCAATATCTGCATTTTCTCAGGATTGCACAGTTACAAAACTGAACTTACATTTAACACAGTAAGCATGTAACACACGTGTTTTTACTGTAACATAACAGCACAGGAAAACACATTGCTCGAACTCAAGCAAGATAAGGTGCAACAGTGAATTTATGATATTAAAATTACTAAACTGTCTCATAGAAAAGTACTTGCTTCACACATTTCTGCTCTGCATTAAAGCAAAGCTGAGGAACATGTAAGAATCTGGACCAAAAGGTCTTTTGGCTGGATGAGCTGCATGTCTCAGAGTCTAGGGCGGTATGGTAGGAGTGACACACCCGCTGGCCCTCGTACCTCGTTTCATGTGTGTTTTTAGTTTGTGTAGGTTTTTTTTTTTTATGAGCGAGAAGACAAATGTGCTCCAATTATAAGTTTTCACAATTGATTATCAAAACGGTTAGAATTTCAAATTTGTTTTCCGTGGCGCCATGGGCTTCCTCTCTCTGGCTCAGAGGCAAAAGGCTCCCGCGCCCAGGCAGGAAACACTTTTTAATATGTGTGATAGTTTAGGCCTTAGGTCTGATGTCGGCTCACGTGTCTTTTTCTGCAACTTTCTGGACATCTCCTTATTTAGAGACGCCACTTCACCCATCACCAGACCTGTATAAAGAGATAAGCAGAAACAGAGCTCCCCAAACCCCAGAAATTTCCGACTAGTGATGCCTTCACCAGTGAGACAGACCCTTCCCCTCAAATTCCTTAGAGAAGGGCGTGCAATAAAGTATAAAACAGAAATATGTGATGCTAATTATAAGATATTAGCCTTTATTTTCTTAAAAATAAATCCCAACATTTGCTTCTCTCTTCTGGACCTGCTTATCTTTGTATTTTAGTTAGAGCTTTCAATAAAGCTGTTTTGAATTTTATTTGGTGCTTTTGAAATTTTCCGTTTTTGTCCATCTCTGTCAGACACACAGATAATGTGGCAGCTACAGTAAATGCAGTTTGGATACAGTGACACTCAGAGTGAAATGAAGACCGATAATTGCTTTTCACTGGGGAAATATTAGATCTGTAAAATATCAAAATTATGCATTAGTCTTAAAGCCATTGCATTTTCACTCAAGAAAGGGAAAACAGTCAGCACATTTCTTTCTTATCTCTGAATATAAACAGACATCCAACCTAATGATGAAGCATGAAAGAAATAAAGTGATTCTATACATGTTTGTGTGACACAACTAATATACATGTCTCTTCAGACACAGAAATTACGGGTAAGTATGAATTAATTTTTTTTTAATTAGTAAAACTTCATATCATATACCAGTAATATTCAAGGCAGCGCATCAAAATGTCAACAAATAAATGAAAGGGAGATCAATGAAAATGAAGGATTCTGAATTAAACTCACCAAATACTGAAATCCTTTGTAGATCAGTCAAAGCAAACCAGTCTTCAAAAGCTTCGAGAAACATCCACAGACATACACATCATTGCAAGATGTTAATTATGTTTTGTCCATATGGCATCATTTATAATTAAAGATTTTTCTTAAAATGTTCTTTAACTGTCAGTGTCAATGAAATACATAAATTAATTAATACTCACAATACAGCACCTAAATCAGAGCAAAACCCACTCGGAACTTCTCATGTTAGGACCAACTACAATATCGATATAGCAACAAAATGCAATGTTCTTTGCATTAGAAACATTAGAGAAACCAAGTCAAAAAATACACAAATATAAACTGACTCTAAGCTGTCACTAGCAGGACTCTTATTGTCATTAACTCATTTTTGCTTTGAAACTAGGGCTGTCAACATTAACGTGGATTAATCCGTCATCACGATTAACGCGATTAACATTTTTATTGCATTTAACCCATCTGGAGCACAGAATAAACAAACTTTGGACAAACGGTGTTGAGACATGATTTTGAGTCATTCTACGTTCCAGATTGGTTAATTGCGTTAAAAATGTTAATCGCGTTAATCGTGATGACAAATTCATCCGCGTTAACGTTAACATCCCTAGTTAAAACATTATTACTGGTCAACCACTGGCACTATATATCTGTCATGGGCATCTGTGTTTGGAGTGTTCAACAATCTCACTGTGGTCTTTTCAGTGGATCCTCAGATGTGAGATGAGTCCACTGAAACCTGCTACACAAGTTTCTGCTCTGCTTTAACGCAAAGTTGGGGAACATGTAAGAATCTGGGCTAAAAGGTCCTTTAGCTGGATGAGCTGCATGTCTCAGAGTCTAGGGAAGTCAGTATTGTAGGAGTGACACACCCCCAGGACTCCATCTACCGAAGAGAAGTTCAGTAGTTTCCAAAACGCGTATCCATAAACCGAAGCTTTGCATGCAGTTTGTCTCACAAAATGAAAGGATGGTCAGGTCATTACTATCCTAAACTTTGTATTATCTGAGGTCACATGCTGGTAATGTTAATGCTGACACAGCTTCCAGAGAAAACATATACTTCCAACAGAGCAGCAACACTAATGGTAATAAAAAAAATACTTTATGGAAGAAGAAGAAGAAGAAGAAAAACAAAATCCACAGAGAAGTAAACATCCAAAAGTTTCCTTAATGTCGAAGCAGCAGACATGTTTCAATAAGCCAGTTTTATCCCCATGTTACATTAGCTTGTGTAATTGCACCACCACTTACTACAGACATTGGTTTGTAATGGGCTGTTAATGTAGGTTCAAAAATATGCATATGTCTTTCATGTTGCTCAATAACCAGCCCACAAACCAGTAAAAAATGTTACCTCATTAAAAGTCCACATATACACTATCAGTCAAAAGTTTGACAAACCTTCTCATACAATGTTTTTTTTTTTTTTTTAATACTTTCTACATTGTAGATACATACTGACATTCATACTCTCTGTTTGCTGCACTGCAAACCCTTGGCCTTCTCTCAATGAAGTTTATGATGTAGTCAGACACACACCCACTTCTTGGTCTTTCCTCAGGCAGCAATAGAGGTTATCAGCAGGGGCGTTGTCTCTACCAGGGATGTAATGAACCTTAAACTGGTATGGCTGCAAAGCAAGATACCATCTGATGATTCTCTCATCACTGTCCTTCATTCTCTGTAGCCACAGCAGGGTTTTGGGTCAGGGTTTTCTGGTCAGTTTGAAGGTTGAATTCTCTTCCCTGCAAATAATATTTGAATGAGACAAGTGCCATTTAATGGCCAAGGCTTCCTTCTTCACCGTTGCGTAGAGGCTCTCCCTTGGTAGCAGCTTACGGCTGATGTAGGCAACAGGATGTCTTCCTCAAAGTAGCAGCCCTTTGCTTTGTTGACAGCGCTGCAAACCCTTGCCCTTCTCTCAAAGAGCTTCATGATTTAGTCACCTGAAATGGTTTTCATTTGTGGAATTTCTTGCCTTCTAAATGGGGTTGAAACCATCAGTTGTGTTGTGCAGAAGTCAGGTTGGTACACAGCTGACAGCTGTCAGAATTCATATTATGGCAGGACCTAATCAGCTAAGGAAACCACAGTCCATTATTATTTTGAGAACTACAGGTCAGCCAGTCTGGAAAACGTAAAAAAAACTTGCATGTGTCGCCAAGTGCAGTCGCAAAAACCATTAAGCGCTACAACAAAACTGGCTGACATGAGGACCGCCCCACCTCTGCTGCTGAAGACAAATTCTGAAAAAATGCTTGATAAATAATGAAGATAAATTCATCTGAGTCACTAGCCTCAGAAATCCCAAGTTAACAACACCTCAGATCAGAGCTCAGATAAATGTCACACAAAGTTCCTGTAGCAGACACATCTTGACATCAACTGTTCAGGGAAGACGGTGCGAATCAGGTCTTTATGGTCTGATAGCTGCTGGGAAACCACTACTAAGGAAAAACGATAAGCAGCAGAGATTTGGTTGGGCCAAGAAACACAAGGAAATTAGACCAGTGGAAATCTGTGCTTTGCATGGCTACTACAGCATCCTGCAGCAACATGCCATCCCATCCAGTTTGTATTTAGTTGGGCAATCATTTATTTTTCAGCAGGACAATGACCCCCAAAACCAGGATGTGTAAGGGCTATTTGACCAAGAAGGAGAGTGATGAGATGGTGGGCCAGATGGCCTGGCCTGCACAGTCACCTGACCTAGAGTTGAGTTGCACTCATTCCAGAAATCCACTGCTGCCCCTTTTACTCATTGGACTCATTCAGTTCAAATACCAGGCAAAGCTTCTCCAGCAATGCTGTCTGACCTGCTGGCCATGGTAACCACATCACATGCAGAGGCGTGGACTGTTAGCACCACAGCTTGAGGTTTCCGAGTAATCCTGTTCTTTCAGGCTCTTCCTGTCTTTTCTACATACAAGAAACCCAAACTATAAGAGACACATAACTACTAAAAATCCAGACATGTCATATGTTTGGTTGTTTGGTCTATGTGTGCACTAGTTTGACTTTTCTGTGTTATTTGTCGCTCCTTGATTATGTCTGTCTATGTAGTGCCCTTATTGCAGCCTTTCAAGTCATTTTCAGCTGTCTGTCTGTGTTTTATTTTTTTTTCTTTAGCTTGTGTCACTTTGTGGCTGGTTTTTCATCTGCGTGTTTTACTTTTTTGCTGCCGTTTGCAGTCATTCAAGTCTCCTTTTTGGTTTTTATTTTTTCATCTAACATTTCAAGGTTTAAAGATTAACTTTAAACAAGTAATAATTAGATTTCCCCTGGTTAAGAAACCAATGAGCTGGGTAAAATCTAATTCTAATTCAGCCTTAAACAACAAATAATAGCAATAATAATTTCTGAACCACAGAGAGCAGTACCCACTCAGTACTTTGGGGAACTGTGGTTTGCTGAGGTTCAGATATCCGAAGTACGATAACCGGAAAGGAAGAACTGAAAGCAGCTTTTAGGCCGTGATTCATGCGTAATCCTCTCCAAACATCACAGATCACACCCTGTATTTTCACTTCCCGGCAGACTTGACAGTCAGCTGTCATACGCTCGCACTAACCGACACATGCAGTAAAAGGCGTACGGACTAAAAATACGTGTACAAACATTTAGAAGATTTATCCTATAAACACAAAATCAATGTATAAAAATGTGAAAAGCTACTCATTGTTTTCTTGTCTTAGGATATCTGATTATGTGAGCTTTTTTTCTTGGTTTTTTACGCGATCGTTTGCAAATACCACCCCCTTCTCCCCCTATGCCGATGGTACGGTCCAAAATGCGGCGTCATATGACTCGCTGACTCACCGAACGACCTATAAAAAAAGGCTCTACATGCGTTTATTCACTATTTCGTCGTTTTTCACTACCAAAAACTTGTCAAAATGCCGATGTGCGGAGGGCTTACCGATGTGAAGCAGGCCGATGAAGAAGTTCAGAAGATCTGTGATGCAGTGAGTAGAAAAGAGAGATTTTACACTTAACATTTTGTGCACACGGGGCCTGTGCTTCTTATTGATGTTGCTGTCATTGTTATTCAGATGAAGCCTCACGCAGAGCAGAAAACCGGGAGAAACTTCGAGGTTTTCACTGCAAAGAACTACAAAACACAGGTCGTTGCTGGGACCAACTACTTCATTAAGGTAATGTTCGTAATGCAAGCAGTGAGCTCAGTGGAAACACTGCAAAGCTCCGAGGTCTTGCATATAATAAAATATCATCAATAAGAGTATTAACTGTAGATAATCTGATCCATAAAGTGAAAACTAACGCGATTATCAGTGATTTTCTTTCTTTACCATCTCTAGGCTTATGTAGTTATGTGGTCATATATATAGAATTTCATGCAAACCTTAAACTGTTGATTTTCTAGTCTTAAGTGTCATTCATCACGGCTGATGCTTTTAATCTAAGTTTCCAGCCAAGTTTTGGTTAAATGTATTTAAATTTTGAGAAAAAATATGCAAAGGAAGATTAAAGTACATGTGTGCTTCACACTCCTGGTGTTAATGGGCAAAACAAGCCATTCCAGTGCTTCCAGTACTTGTGTATGATGGCTTGGAACACATTTGCACAACACTCCCTCAGGGCTTCAATAAAGTCTCACAAGCAGAGATTTACTTTATTTTCTTAGTCTAAAATGACTCATCCGTGTTTTTGATCACTCGAGCCATAGTCCACTCTGTAATGAAGACATGAACGCCTCCTTCCCTACATGTTAGCATGTTGTGTGGTCAGCGTGGCTTATGTTATCACGAGTACTTCTATGTGCACATTAAGTATCTCTTCTAACTTTTTCTTGTACTTCCTTGCAGGTCCATGTGGGCGGAGACGAATGCGTTCACCTCCGTGTTTACAAGAAACTCCCGTGTTATGGAGGAGAGCTCGAGCTGTCCAGTGTGCAACACCCCAAGAGTCACGATGACAGTATTGAGTACTTCTAATGGGAGAACGAACCAGCCAAAGCATCAGTGCCTTCAGGCTGTAGTCTTGTAGTAGTCCATTAATAACCTGCCTCTTGACAAACATGTGCAGTTTCCTTTGCTTATATGTAACAATATACTGTAGATGGTAGATGTAAGGTAAAGTGGAACACTTTTATACAAGGTGCATAAATAAATTAAGCAGATTTTTCTTCTATTGTGGTGTCTGATTTGTGAAATGCCTGCATATTATCTGAAAGCAAACTCATTTCTCTTTCCTAACATAAGACACATTTGCAGTATATTTAGTAAATGTGGCAGCTATATACATGTCTTGCACAAGTGATTGATGGATTTTAGCACACAATGTTTGTGTTCAGACCCGCAAAAACATTTTTGTAGCAATAATCATGTCAGACTGAACTCTGAACACAATTTTGTTTAAAATGACATCTTTTGGAGAGTTCTTTCATCTAGCTTGCCCTCCTTTTTGAATGCTTACATGAAAGAGACATAATACACAGTTGAGTCTGATATGAGGCAGGGGTCTCATTGATTTTAATCAACTTTTTCTACTCTTAGGATACGTTTTGTTCTTTTACACTAATCAATAGAAAGTTGCTCAATTTTCTCCAGCGCTGAAACATTTCTGTCCTGATGGGAGTGATCCTTGTGCAATAGTCTAAACATCTAGAAGGCTCAAGGGTCACTGAATGGTTTAAGTTCATAAATACTATCAGTCATTTGTTATACATTAAGTGGATCTTGACAGTGCTTTCCAAAAACATTGTTAAAACCCCAAATTATTTGAAATGATCTTCTAAGACTGGTGTTTCAACCTCCAATGGAGCTCTGTAGGTTTGAGGATTCATGATCAAGGTGAAACTGTGCTGGCAACGTGTGGTAGCCAACATCGTACATTTGAAATGTAAGACGACCCATGCTACCATGACATGCTATTCCATAGCATAGGTAAAGAAAAACTTTCGCTTTAAGATTTCCAGTTATTCAAGTTTTCAGTGGTCCAAAGTTCACAAATGAACTGTACATAACACACAACAGTGTACAGGGAAAATATGATTTAAGCAATCTTAAATGACAATAAGTCACATGCTGTATTTGAACATGTCGAGACTGTCGGGCAAACCTCAAATCACACTTCCCAACTCTGACTTGGAAAAAAAAAGGTGGTCAGTGGGTTGTCAGCAGTATTTTGTTGGCAGACTTTGGCATTAGTCAGCCTATGATTGTTTTTATCTTGTGACTGACATTCATCTTTGTTAATCACACGCAATGTGATCCCATTGATGACTCAAGTTGCAGATATTTCACCATAGTCTATGCAGTCTGTGTCTACAAACATATTGTAAATATGCATCAGATTGAAATGACACGCTTTAGATTGATTTTCTTGTGGAAAACATTAAAATCACACTGTTCCTCTACTAGAAAATACAAAAGAAGGTTTGCACATGCTTTGTGGCACTGTTTGCCACATTGGTTGGATTTCTTGCAAGAAATCAGAGGGCTGTTGGCAAAAAAGTGTAGAGGGTGTTTAATTACAAAGCTCTAGGTGCAGATGGATTTTACATTAAAAAACACTGATTATTCACACTTTATACATTTACATTAAGTCATGAACAGTCAGCAAGATTTCTTGTTAAAAGAAGCACAAATATGACAAAAGAAGCGGCACTGCAATAAAATAATCACAGCAGGATGTCACAGTACTGGATCTCACTGAAACGTTGGACATATCAGAGTGTATTTTTATTGTGTATTCATTGACAACAGACTCGTTGTGATTTCAATAATAAAGTTAATTCAGTTCTCTTGTTCATAACGACATATATTTTTGTTGTGAACTATTTGCAAAGAGTCAAGGTGTCTGAAAAAACAACAGCGAAGACAAAGCAAATGGATGTTCCCCCAAATGCTAGGTAAAAGCTACACAAAAGAAAATAGTCACAAGTTAAAGAGACAAAGAAACAGCAAAGTGCAAAGAGAGCCTCCACTGATCCTGAGACCGTCTGCAGGTCCGTCTCTGTCCTCAGATTCCAAACATTCTAAAAAAGAGAAAAAACGTCTTCAGGTCTTAACGTTCTTTGAGAAATGTCCAAACTATTCTTTGAAACATGTGAGCACTGCTGTTGAGTCTCTGTTTCACAACCAGAAGTTACATTCCTCAGAGTTGAAATGTGACAAGTAGAAATTGTTGGTCTTTAATCCCACGACCCAGCTGCCATAGGCAGAACCTGGATTCACTGCAAAACATATTATCTCTCAGCATGTTCATGTTCGGTGCATGTGTTGCTAATATCATTGCAGATTGTCTGGGTAGAGTGGCATCAACCAAAACTTTGCAAATCTGTAGCAGACTGCTTACGGTTTCTAAGTGCTGACAGTGACAGTACGGTAACGGTCTGCTTGTGGTGCCGTCTTCTTAGGACACCAACTTCTCTGCTTGTCTCTGACATAGAACTCAGTCTGGAGATGGTATTAAGGCTCACTCAGAATAATTTTGCATATTGGTTTTGTGGAACATCAGCTTGAAGTTGCCCTGTGGCACAGGCCCTATCCACATCAGTTAAATGTAGTATGCTTGGAGCAGACCTACGCCGCATCAAATTGCAAAAAGACCATCAAATCTTCTGAGTATATATGCAGTAGGGTTATATGCCATACTGTTGGCTTTAGAATAGGTGGAATGGTTATTTATTTGTTTTTGTCTGAATGTATTATTGTAGGGTCTACCTTATAATATAAAGTGCCTTGAGGCGACTGTTGTTGTGATTTGGCGCTGTATAAATAAAACTATAGGTATAGGTATACATATAGGTATTGTGGGTAATGAAAGAGCAGATAGGTTGGCTAAAGAAGCTGTTAAAAAAGTAGATGTCGATGTGCAGATATCAAAAGTATAGTCTGGAAAGAAAGTAAGAATTTATGGAAACTGACTTGGTCATAGCAAAGTAAAAGGGAGAGATTTATATAGGGTACAACACGCAATAGAAGTTAAGAGAAGTAGAGGAATAAATAGGCAGGAGGAGATATTAATAAGGGGAATACGAACAGGTCATTGTTTTCCGAATGGCACTCTCCTTAGAATGAGGAAACATTCGACTGGTTTATGTAACTGGTGGAAACAGTTGAACATGTACTTATTATTTGCAGGAAGTATGCCAGTCAAAGCAGAGTGTTGAGGGTAGAAATGGGTGGTACTACAGAGCAGAAAAGTTTGAAAGGTAGTTGAGTGGTTAAGTCATGATGAAGGAAAAGGAGTGGTTTTTCGTTTTTTGAGAAATACTGGACTCATCAAGAGGATCTAAGGTTTTGGAAGCGATGTAACAGTAAAACCCAGGAGATGGCAGCAGTGCAACATCTTTGGATGCAAGCTGCCATTAAAAATGAAGGAAGAAGAAGAAGATTCTTTGGTGGCAGACAGGATTTGACAAATTATCATTATTCTTTTTATCAATCTCTTTACTTGTTTTTGGAGTTCTTTGCAAAACTGCAAGTCTCTGCAATCACCCCTTCAGTTAAAAAAAACCTGCAGACCTGGCATATTGATCTGAGTCAAGTTTGATAGCTTATCTCTCGAACAGTCAGCTTAAAGAATTTGCAAAGCTCATTTTGTTTATTTAAGATACTTTTTGACAGACACAGCTGTGCCACATAATGGAGTTTTGTAAGACATTTATATCAGACTACAGACTGACAGGACTGCAAGAAACACCTCTTAGTTATCGCCCTTTTTAGTCATCTAAAGAAAAGTTCATATAAAAGCTTAGGTTTTATCTGTTTTAAAGACATTTAAAATTTAAGACGCAATTACACAAGTAGATATTTGGAGAAGACAGCGTAAGCAAACATTTAGGGTCTGTGGTTACACATGTTGCTCCACCTATCATGTGTTAGAGCCACCTTCCAGTAAGTTTCCAGGTCACTTATCCAGTACATGTACTCGGAGAGGCACCAGTATGTTTGAGTCACACAAAACCAGAAAATTGACACCTCTATTTATTTCAGCTGACTTTCAGAATGGCTGAAATGGTATGCGCAGGATTCATGGAGACGAGGGCCGCTGATGAGGAAATTCAGAAAATCTGTGATGAGGTGAGCTGAGTGTTATGTGAGTAACATTCAGACTCACATAACACTCAGACACATCAAGTCATTGCTCTGCATTTTACGTCATGTTTTGCATTTATTTTGTCCATACACAGGTTAAGTGTCAAGTAGAGGAAAAAAGAAATGAAGCATATGCAGTTTTTAACGCTGTTCAGTACAAGAGTCAGGTGTTGCAAGGAGTCAACTATGTCATCAAGGTAATTAAAACTGTGATATTATGCATGTTAGGAATTATTAACGAAAGAAAATAAAGTATTTATGGACTGAGTTACTTGCGAGCTCCAGATGACCTGTTGAACAGATGAACATCTTACTGAAGATCTTCAGCGTTCAACAAGTACAAGTTTCCTCTGATTTGACTGCAGGTACATGTGGGAGGATGCAGCTACCTTGATCTGCGAGTCTGGAAGAAGCTTACATGTCATGGAGGGGAAGCTATAGTTACTGGTATGGAAGACCATCATGACAAAGATCCCATCCAACCTTTTCAATGTGATCACACTTTGTTTTTTTGCTGCTCTCTGTCTCCAAGCTGCTGCCTCATGACATGTGCTAAAAGAAAAAAAAAAAAATGCAATAAAGCTCCTTCAAAAGTAACAATTATAGGAAATCAATCATTTTAATTATAATATTTCTAGACATATTGCACTGACTGGACTGCAACTTGAGAGGTTTGAAGCATTAAAAGTTGAATTCTGTAACAACAAAATAAATTGTGTTGTTGATTTCTTGCCAGTTATAAACTCAGGCTTTTACCAGCAAACTGAAAATATGTTTAAAATAAGTCAAGTCTTCATAATAAACACACCAATTGACAGTTTAGTATGACAACTATACATTTATAGGTGTAAATGATACTTGTGTGGCACAGTGGTGCAACGACCCAAAGACCTGTATGTTAGGTTATCAGTGTTTTTTTGTCGGCTATAAATGTGAATGTGGGCATGTGTGTGTCTCTCAGGTTGGCCCTGCCATACCAGCTCTGGTATCTGTATTGGATCGATACTAGCATGTTGGATCAATCTTTTTTTTACTATCCCCTTAAGTTCAGTAGGTATAACTGAATTGCATTAGATAAAGTTTTTGGAAATGCTGAGGTTTGGGTGTCAGAAGTAGGATAACCTGAAAGGAAGAGCAGAAAGCAGTTTTTTAGGCCATGATTCATGTTTGATCCTCTCCAAATTATGCAATCACACCTCACACCCTGTACTTCCACTCACTACCTGTTGTGCCAAAAACTAATTTCCAGTGTTTCCGTGTTTTGTTTTGCTTTTAAAATGTGTAATTTGTATGTTTGTAAATACACTTTGGTGAACAGGGTTTTATTAGTCCTTTATTTATCCAGGTAAAAAATCTCATTGAGATTAAAAATCTCATTTTCAAGAGAGACCTGGTTTACATAGGGGTTATATATAAAATGTAAAAATGGCCTGTTTTTCAGGTATCTGTATAACTCTGTGTTATTGTATTTACATTGTAACCAATCCGGTCTGTATGTGTCCACTTAAACTATGTTTAGAGAACTATTGTTATATTTGTTGCAGTTTCTGCTGTCCTCTTGGCCAGATTACTCTTAAAAAGACACTTTTAATGTCAATGCGAGATTATTTTTAACTGGATAAATAAAGGATATATAAAAGTCAGTGCCAAAAACTGATTGCGGATTCTACCTTCTTACAGAAATGTTGTTTGTGGCTCAAGATGACTTGATATTATTCGTGAAGGCAATGTTCAGCACAAAGTTACACTGATGCGTGAGGGATACGTTTGACATATGTTTTGCATAGAGCAACAATTTATTTATAGCAGTACAGTAATCAGTTTCTAGTAAATACTGGAAATCAGTTTTTGGCAGACGATCATTTTTTGGTACAACACCGACAGACTCGAGCGTCAGCTCAGACTAACCCACACATGCAGTAAAAAACGGACAAAAAATGGACAAAAGTAATTGTTTCCGTATGTAAGTGTGCTTCTCTTTTTTTCATAATGTTGGCAAATACCGCCCCGCCCACAACCCCCTTCTCCCTAAGATGATGGTACGGTCCAAAATGTGTTTATGTGGGGGTTTTTTTTTTTTTAGCCTACAAACAAACGCATCTTTTTCCGTGCGCTGGTCCAAAATGCGGAGTCTTGTGAATTGGCGTGTGTTTATAACCTTTTTGGTCGTTTTTTACCAACAAAATGTTGTCGGAGTAAAAATGATCGGAGGGTTGACCGAGGAGAAGCAGGCTGATGAAGCAGTTCAAAAGATCTGCGATGCAGTGAGTAGAAAAGTGAGATTTGACACTCACACACACGGGGCCTGTGCTTCATGTTGGTGTTGCTGTTATTGTTCTTCAGATGAAGCCTCTCGCAGAGCAGAAAACCGGGAGAAACTTCGAGGTTTTCACTGCAGAGAGCTACAAAACGCAGCTCGTAGCTGGGACCAACTACTTCATTAAGGTAATGTTTGTAATTCAAGCGTTTATGTGTTAATTTATATGGAGGTTCATACAAAACTTAAACTGTTATGGTTAAAACTGTCACAGCCATAACAGAGCTCAAAAAATGTTCTGTTTGTGAACACTAGTGCCATCATGCACTATGTAGCCAAAGAAGTGGATGCCCCTTTTCTACATTGTAAGATAGTTTATTTACTTTCCAGCTCTTTAAAACTTCGCAGCAAAATGTTGAGGAAAAGCACCGAGTTTTTTAAATGGACTAACAATGAGGTGGAGTTATTGCTGCGAGTAACACAAAAGTACAAAGTTGCAAAAGTGAGTGAGAATGAAAGAATTTGAAGAAAAGCTATCTGGAGCATGTACAAACTGATATGAATCTTTAATAGGGTGGTCAAAATGTCAAAATTGATAGCAAACAAAACTACTGCTGTGTAATGCCCTCCGTCATCTTAGTTTGTGAACACTAGAAACATTGTGCACTCTATATAGATGAAGACGTGGATTCTCCTTTTCACATGTTAGCATGTTGTTTGGCCCACAGCTGTGGCTTACATTACCACAGCTGTGATAAAATGATCAGGAGTACTTCTATGTGCACATTAAGCATCTCCTTTAAGTTTCCTTGTATTTCCTTGCAGGTCCATGTGGGAGGAGGCGAATATGTTCACCTTCGTGTTTACAAGAAACTCCCGGCTTATGGAGGAACGCTCCAGCTGACCAGACTGCAGCACCCCAAGAGTCAACATGATACTATTGCATACTTCTAATGGGAGAACGAACCAGCCAAAGCATCAGTGCCCACAGTAGTCAGATTGTAATTCATTAATAACCTCCCTCTTCATGAGGGGAAAGCTTTCCTTGTTTCCATATAATAACATACTGCAGATAATGGAAATAAGACTAGATCAGTTAAATACGAGGTGGGTAAATAAATAAAGCAGAATTTTTTTTGTGTGTGTGTAATTGTAAGATACATTCTGTGGTCATAGGGGCTATTTTTAAAGTATTTGATTGGTTGGGGAATTGAACTGCCTCACAATTCACCACTTATGTGACTCACTTCAGAGATGCCATCAAGGATAACCAGCGCAGTTTCAAAGAAACAAATAAAACATCTACTTTTGTCCATAGTGAAACAGATAATACGTTTGAAATAAACATTATGCTTTAAAAAGAGCTGTAAAATAGTGAGACTGTCATGGTGAATTGGGTTGAAGGACTCAGGTGCGAGACTTCTTGCAGAGTGACAGTGAATTTATTCACAGTGAAAAAAATAAGGCAACAGTTCGAGTCTGTAATCCAAAAGGGCAGTGCAGTGATACGGTGACTTGTCCCCGCGGTGACAGTGCAGTGATTATCCAAAACTACTTGTTCTTGTGCCCGCTCCTCCTCCGATCCCTGGACCCTGAGGCAGATGAGAAAAACACACGCACGGTAACTTAAACGTTCTCTCTCCTTCACAAACTAGGTACGCTAATCGCGACTACGCTACCCGGTTTAGCTCAACGTTCCAGCGTTGGTTGTGACCCGACCGCACTGTTAAATAGGTCTGCTTTGGATTAGTAGCAGCCGGCGAAGTGATTAAGCACAGGTGCGGCGATTCCAGCTCAGGATGCTCCCCCCGGGTCAGCTGCCGTTCCGTGCCATGGCTTCCGGAAGTACATGTTCCCGGATACAAACACGCACACAGGATGGAGAGGAGAACACCACAAAGTACACACAAACACAACAAAAATTGGCAAGGCGACCGGTGAGGACCGTCTAGCCGTGGCAGAGACATCTATAGTCTGTGCTGTAACCCAGCAGTATTGAGACATCGCTCTGGCAGTGTGTTTGGGATCATCGTCTCACTGAAAAACGAAGCCATCTGGTTGTTGTAAAGGGGTTTTCTCATGACCATGGAAATGATTCTGCGATCATCCACCCCGGTTGTCTTTCTTTGACATTCAGATCTTTTTTGCATTGCTGATTTCACCAATCCTTTGTTTCTTTCTCAGGATAGAATAGAATAGAATAGAATAGAATTCAACTTTATTGTCATTGCACATGCACGGGTACAGGGCAACAAAATGCAGTTTGCATCCATCCAGAAGTGCTTTAGTGATATAGATATATTACAATATATATTAGCAATAATATAGTTATGTAAGTATATTACAGAAATGGGTCTATTATGGTATGTTATAATGTACACGGTATGAAGTATGTTGTGAATATTCTATAACTATAAGTATGTACAGGCTGTAGTGAGTACAAGCTATGTACAGGATATGAACAGGATATAAATATGAAAAACTATACAGAATATGAAATAAATAACTTTACAGAAATCTGAGATATACAGCTATACAGAAATGGGAACTGTGCAAGTTGTAAACAGTTGTAGGATTAAAGATTGTCGAATGTACAGAATGATTATTTACACAGAGCTATACAGTAGTGCAGTTAAGATAAGTGAGGGTGTGGATAATTCCTACAGAGGCTATATAAAGTGCTGGTGGTTGTGAGTGGTGGTTCAGTCCATGTTATTATTGTGTGTTTGAGGGTACAGTTGTCCATTGTGGGTGTGTGTATGTTCAGTCCGTGTGTTAACGTGGGTCAGATGTCAGGAGGCAGAGTTCAGGAGTCTGACGGCTGTGGGGAAGAAGCTGTTCCGGTACCTGGTGGTCTTAGTCCGGAGGCTCCTGTGGCGCCTCCCAGAGGGCAGGAGGGTGAAGAGTCCATGTGATGGGTGACTGGGGTCTTTGATGATTTTCCCAGCCCTTTTCAGACACCGCTTCCTGTAGATGTCTTTTATGGCAGGAAGTGGTGCTCCGGCGGCACGATGGGCAGTTTTCACGACCCTCTGCAACGCCTTCAGAGCAGTTCCCTTACCAGACTGTTATACAGTTGGTCAGGATGCTCTCGATGGTGCAACGATAGAAGTTCACCAGGATGTCTGAGGACAGGTGGTTCTTCCTCAGAGTCCTCAAGAAGAAGAGGCGCTGGTGAGCCTTCTTGACCAGCTTGGAGCAGTTGGTCGTCCAGGCGAGATCCTCAGAGATGTGAACTCCCAGGAACTTGAAGCTGCTCACACGCTCCACAGCCGTCCCCTTAATGTGGATGGGTGGATGTGGGTCAGCATTCCTCCTGTAGTCCACGATGAGCTCCTTGGTCTTCTCGGTGTTAAGCAGCAGGTTGTGTGTGTGATGTACCAAACTGTAAATTTTGCCACTCCTAATAATGTAGCAATTTCTTGGATGGGATTTTCCCATTTTCACAGCTTGAGGATGGCTTGCTTTGACTGCATGTTGTCTATTCACTAGTGATGTGCGATACCACTGATTTCCTTTCCGATCCAATACTAAGTAAAATTCAGGGTGGCATCGACAATACTGATCCGATACTTTGTACAAAAATGTAATGTTTTATTGTATTTCAAATTATAGCTTCATAATGATTACAGGACATCAGACTACTTGTTCTTATTGCTTAATAATGCAGAATTATATAGAAATAAAAAAACAACAACCCTGAAGTTGTGTGCTATTTGAACACTTGCCTGCCTGCAGCACTAAAGGACTCTTACAAGATGTCTGTCTCGCCCTAGCTGCACCTTCCTCTCCTCATTTTCAGTTCCCCTCAACATAAGCTCGTCATAGTCTGTGATATGATTTACTCTGAGGTGTTTGATGAGGTTAGTGGTGTTGCCACAACACCTCACTGTCTTGCCACATGTATCGCAAACCACGTCTTGGCTGTTTGTGGAAGTAAAATACATCCATACATGACTCCATTTACGCTTGGCCATTGTTGAGTGTGCACGCCAAAGGGCTGCGACATTTATACAGCCTTATTTTGCATATGACTATTGTAGACTATTAGCTGTAGGCCTGAGAGTGTGTGTAATTGTTTAGAGGGAAAGGAATTTATGGACACTGGGGGTCTGCTGTCATAAAAGGAGACAGGAAGCTACAGTTGGGGGTTGCTGATGCTGATGCTTTAACCTGAATCTAATAAACGGTCATAATTGTTATAACTTAGAAGTAGGTTTGCAGGAGACTCTCCACCTTATCTGTAAATGTAAGACAACAAGAGGCCAATGGCCCAGTGGATGCAGAGTGGGGGTCTCAGTGTTTGTAATATGTTAACTGTGTTTTGTATGTTGTTCAAGGTTCAAGGTTCTTTATTTGTCACATGCATAGTTATACAAGTATAACATAATAATAATAATAATGGATACTTTATTGATCCCCATGGGGAAATTACTTGTTTTTCTCTGCATTTGACCCATTCACTCTGTGAAGCAGTGGGCAGCCCACTAAGCAGGCGCCCGGGGAGCAGTGTGTAGGGACGGTACCTTGCTCAGGGGTACCTCAGGGTAGCCGTTAAGTGGATTCGAACCGCCGACCTTCCGATCAGGGTAGCCGTTAAGTGGATTCGAACCGCCGACCTTCCGATCATGGGGCGACCACTTTACCTACTGAGCTATCCCTGCCCCTTACAGGCAGGGATAGCATACAGTGAAATGTAGCCTGACACGCTCCTCGACATGTGCAAAAATTGGGGGGGGGGGGGGTGTAGAGGAAGAACATTATATATATATATATATATACATACATATATATATAATGTTCTTCCTGTATGTTGTCTAGAGGAATTTGGTGTAGCTTGGGTGAGGAGATTACTTTTATGACCCCCAGGATGTACGACGCACCCACACCTACATGCACACTCACTCATGTACTCATGCATACACACACAGACACACAGAGTTTGCAGGACACCATGGGGGGTTTTATGATAAGGTTGCTTCTACAAAACTGTGTTTCACAGACAAAGGAGGGAAGATTTGCACCGGCCTTGCACATCTCCCCTTCTAGAAGATGCATGCTTAAATGAAGATGAATAAAGGTTTTGTGAAAATGACTACTGAGTCTGGTGCCGTCTCTGGATGCCTGGAGGAATAAAAAAAGAACCTGGGTGAAACTGATTTCGTAACACTATGTAAGTCGGAAGAGGAAGTAGTTCCTTCCAAGTTAGATGATCCGAATGATATAGTTTCTTTCCTAACCCTAACCCATATCCTGTTAGTGATAAACTACAAATTTACTCCAAATTACTAAAAAAATGATATTTTAATATGAAAATCGATTCTAAAACATTAATAACTGTAACTGGAGGAATTGATATTTGAACCAAAAACTTCAATATTGATCTGCACAACACTACTGTTCACAGCAAAATATTCCAAATGCAAGCACCACGCCTCAAATCAGCTCAAGGCCATTTATCTGCTTAATTGATAATAACATAATGAATGAATTGCCCACATCTGCATAGCACATAGCGTTTGAGTCAATTGTCCAATTACTTGTAGTTCTTTTAAAAAGAGGGTGGCATATGTTAAGTAGCTGAAACTCTTAAACCCTTCATCCAATTTGAATGTGGATACCCTCAAATGAAAGATGAGAGACATTGTGTCCATAACATAACTATAATATTGTTCAGTAAGAAGTTGAGAGAATTATTTGAACCAAAAACTTCAAATCTGGTTTCATCGCTCCATAAGACCTGTGGCCACTGATATTCAGTGCAGTTCTTGTGTAACTTTACATATTTCAGCTTTCCTTGAAAATGGTAAACGGTAGATGGACCGACTGTGTCAGATATTTTTTCTCATTTCTGAGGGCAATGCTTTCAGATACAGTTAATCCGTTGTAGGTTGTTTTTTGTTTTGTTGTTGTTGTTTTTTCTTTAGGTCTGCCACTCACTTGTTGTTCAGTTTCTTCATTTTTTTAAGAACTGTAGATTATACTAAGTTATACCAGCTTTTTGGCTAACAGCTCATTGGAAATCACCTTCTGGTGCAAAAATACTGATTTATGTATGTCAAATGGTGCTTTTTTGTCATTTTTCATAGATTTAACAAAAGAAATGGGAACAAATTATTTATTTCTGGAACAAGCTGCAAATAAAAAAGTGCCTAAAGATAAGTTAACTGGTTCCTCTCTTGAGTTAGTTTTTCTTTTAAAATGCTTGAATGATTAATATGTCAGCGTAAATTGCCCTAACAAATAAAACTATTCCTCTGAAAGTGCTCAGGCATAAGGACTGGTCTGAAAATAAGTGGAAAAACACCCAGAGCTCAAGGTTTGTTTGTTTTTTTAAAGACAAGTGAACAATGAATTACAATAAGTTAGACATGATGAAATAAAGGCATGAATAACAGTAATTCTGAGCAATCAATCAATCAATCAATCAATCAATCAATCAATCAATCAATCAATCAATCAATCAATCAATCAATCAATCAATCAATCAATCAATCAATCAAGGCTTTATTCGCCACGTGCAGGTTGCCCTGCAGTGAATTAGGAACCCCCGAAGCAA
Source organism: Maylandia zebra (assembly GCF_041146795.1). NCBI lineage: Eukaryota > Metazoa > Chordata > Actinopteri > Cichliformes > Cichlidae > Maylandia > Maylandia zebra. The sequence continues at coordinate 21,311,887 of NC_135175.1, forward strand.
ACACAGCAGCCATCCTGCCCAGCGCTACTATTCCAGCGCGGGCTCAGGCCTTGCATGGAATGGGAAGGAACAGTCTAAACACAGTCCATTATCAGGGTGTTTTTGTCGGTTCCAGCCTTGCGACCGCAGCTGGCGCCGAAGGGGTATCCACATGTGTCAAAATGCCGATGTGCGGAGGGCTTACCGAGGAAAAGGAGGCTGATGAAGAAGTTCAGAAGATCTGTGATGCAGTGAGTAGAAGACAAAGATTTTACACTCACATCTTTATGCACACACGGGGCCTGTGCTTCATGTAGATGCTATTGTCATTTTTATTTAGATGAAACCTCTCGCAGAGCAGAAAGCCAAGAGAAACTTTGAGGTTTTAATTGCACAGAGCTACAAAACACAGGTCGTAGCTGGGACCAACTACTTCATTAAGGTAATGTTTGTAATGTAAACAGTGGCAACTTTATAAATCTCTTCAATATAAAAACATATCATCAATAAGAGTATTGATGGTAGATGATCTGATCTCTCAGGGGAAACTAAAGCGATGATCACTGGATTTTTTTTCAGCTACTGCTTCTACACTCTGCGCTTATGTGGTTTTACATTTATGCAGAGGCTCATACAAAACTTTTAGACTTTTTAGCCTGAAATGTTACTTATCACTGCAAAATTTGAGAGAAACCTGCAAAATAAAATGAAAATTCATGTGCACTTCATACTGTTTCAGCCATGAACAGAGCCCAACAAACGTTCTGTTTGTGAGCCATCAGGCACTCTATATATATGAAGGTGTAGATTCTCCTTTTCTACATGTTAGCATGTCGTTTGGCTAGTGTGACTTACCACAGCTGTGTTAAAATGATCAGCAGTACTTCTATGTGCACATGATCTCCTTTAACTTTTCTTGTACTTCCTTGCAGCTCTATGTTGGAGATGAAGAATATGTTCACCTCCGTGTTTATGAAAAACTCCCGTGTGATGGAGAAGAGCTCGAGCTGACTGATCTGCAGCACCCAAGACTCAATATGACAGTATTGAGTACTTCTAATGGGACAATGAACCAGCCAAAACATCAGTGCCTACAGCCTGTACTCTCATTGTAATCCATTAATAACCTGCCTCTTCATGAGGGAAAAGCTTTCCTTGTTTACATATAATAACATACTGTAGATAATGGAAGGCAAAGTTGATCAGTTAAATACGAGGTGGGTAAATAAATGAAGCTGATTATTTTTTTTCTGTTGTAATTTCTAATTTTGTGAAAAACCTGCAGTTTCAGGAGCAGACCCTATTTCTTCATTTGTCACACTGAAAGAGGCCAGACAATTGCATAATCAGTGAAGGTAAACACGTCTCTTTCCTAATATGGGCAACAGGTAATCAATATAAAATATGTATATTTTTTGGGAAATGGTGCAGACCTTTTGTGCTCAAAGCTGATGAGGGACCACTGGACGTGGAAGACGTTGTCACTGACCACCTTTGGTTTGCTGTCTTTGACCAGGAACTTGAAGTTGTCCATGGTTTCCTGGACGTTCTCCTGATGAAACACGTACCCAGACCCAGATTGATATCGGCTACGAAGCAATAAGGCCACATTAGTAATGATCAAAAACTAGCGTTGTGCATTGCGCACTAGCACAAGACAAAGAGGACTGGAGCAGAGAACTTCTAAATTTGAAATCTCGCTCTGACTTCTGGTTTCATTGGATTACAAGATAGTCCAAAATGGACTGCCTTGTAATGAATAAGGCATGGCACTGTTTCATTTCAGGTTAGACACATGAATACAGTTTGAACTAACGGAGTTATCTAAATGTATTTTTCTGTTTGGGGTTTTTAGTGTTAGTGCTTCTTCATCAGTTCATTCATGTTCATGCATTTGTTTTTCATGTTTCAATTACTTCTTGTTTTCAGTAGCAGTTGGCTTGATTTATTACTTTGTTACCACCATGTTTTCTTCTACCCAGCAACGCTTTCCTGATCCTCCAGAGGATCCCAAGGAGATCTCAGGCCAGATGAGACATAAAAGTAGTAAAATACCTATAGCTTTTTTTGCCCCCCCCCACCCCGAGGGCATTCCACTCCCCCCACCCCCCCACCCCTCGCCCCCCACCCCCGCGGGCATTTCCCCCCTCCCCTATCCCCCTCCGCGTCCATGTGCGTGTGCACGTGCGCGAGAACGGACTTTTTGCACGTGCATGTGGGTCCAGGGGGTCATATGAGTTCACATGTGTTTAATAGCGTATTATTTAATGAAACCATTATGTGTTTTAATTAAACTCTTTTTAAAGGATTGTATAGGTCTCAGAGTTCTGTTATTTAGACATAGATGATTTAATTTAACTACTTTAGGGGTATTTTAACTAGTTAGGAGCCTTTTGCATTTTCTTCAGTGGTATTTAGGAGCAAATAGTTTTCAAACAGAGGGCCGCAAATAACAGGTATCCCTTTAGAAATAAACAGTGATACTTCTAAAAACCGTGTATTCCCACACAGCATTTAATTTAGCTAGTTTAGGAAGATTTCACTTTTCTAATAGTTTCACAGGCTAATAGTTTTTAAATAGAGCACCACAAACAACATGTATCCCTTTAGAAATAAACTGTGATACTTCTAAAAGTACATATTTGCACTAGCGCTGTATCAACCTCAATGTGGCTTTAATGCAACTAGTCTTATAATTATCTACTAGTCTGCAACAGTTAGACTCGATGATTACACATAGATGATTTAACTACTTTAGGGGCATTTCACTTTTCTAAAAGTTTCACAGGCCAATAGTTTTAAATAGAGCACCGCAAACAACATGTATCCCTTTAGAAATAAACTGTGATACTTCTAAAAAACACATATTCACACACTCTGTAACAGTTAGACAGAGGGGGGGTACAGTTAGGCTCCCAACAGTCTGTAAAAAAGGTATGAAGCAACAAAAGAGGAGACCTTATCAAGAGCATCCCAGCCCAAAGGTGTTTCTTCACAAATAGTTAATTCCCACACTCTGCAACAGTTAGACTCGATGATTACACATAGCTAATCAGAGGGGGTGCAGTTAGGTGCCCAACAGTCTACAAAGCAACAAAAGATGCTCCTTATCAAGAGCATCTCAGCCCAAAGATGTTTCTTCACAAACAGTTAATGGCTTTAATGCAACTAGTCTTATCATGTCAGAGGCCAACAGAAACCATGTCCAACAGAGTCTCCAAAGGCCTGCCACCTTTCTTCCTTACATCGTGCTCTTTTATTTCTACATCTCAGAGGTCAACTGAAAGTAGCCCCACCTATATAAAAACACCCCATCAGACACACAGTATATTCCACACTACTTCACAACTGCCGCAAGGTATAGCGTTTTAACTTTTTATTTTTTCACCTGAATGGGCGTTGTAGCCGACTTTGCTACCCGCACAGAGCGTTTCTGACAGTCGGGTGCTGCTTATACAATAGAGAAAAGCAACAATACAGAATGTTTCTCTGCTCCAAGAAATCCGAGGGCCTTTCACAAGGTAAGCATGTCTGTTATACCCAGGGCATAAATGTCTGTATGTCAGTGCTGATTATTCAAACCCTGTTTAAAATGTGACACATATGTTGTCCGAAAACATTTCCTCTAAATTTGCAAAGTTACTGATTTAAAAAATATATATTTTCGAATTTTTAGTTGCATGTCAAACATATGATAGACTCTTGAGCATATTCGTATAGCTAAATTCACAATGGTATAACCGTGCTAAATAAAAGAGGCCCAAGCACCAATGCACTCTAATCCACTCCGCTAAACTGTATGTTGATAAGTACATGAAGCGTACCTCTACCTCTACAGCTGAAAACAGTTTGTATCCGCACTCTGAGGGTCCGCTGAATTGTTTTTAATACGGCACTTTTTGACGAACAGCAGATGATGATGAAATCCTCTTTATTGTAGAAACTGTCCCTAAGCTATTGTTGCTCATACTTACTGAGGTCCCTAGCTACTTCCTTACTATGCCAGTAAACTTTTTTGAAAAGGAAGCTGTTGTAGATTTAAAGAAACATCTTAATTGAAGCAAAGGCAAAAAAAAAAAACTGGAATGAATTTCATGTGACTGTTCATATTAAAGCCAACAACAAGTGAAAATCCAAAAAACGGCTTCAATCCTTTGTATTAATGATCTCCCCCCTCTCTCTCTCTCTCTATGTGTGTGTGTGTGTGTGTGTGTGTGTGTGTGTGTGTGTGTGTGTGTGTGTGTGTGTGTGTGTGCGTGTGAGTGAGTGTGTGTGCCCTCACAGAAGGAAGGTCACAGCAGGAGCTTTTCTCAAACGCATTACCAATCAGTTTTTTACAAGAAGTGTAGCTCACACAATGGTATAAATGTATTCTTTGCGATACTTTATAAATATGAAACTCTAAAGATTTTGAGTTCGGGCACATTGTGAAGCAAGAATCTAAATATCTGTGTCACAATGATTTCTATAAAAGCGCGTTGTTTATGGGGATAATGTAACAAATCTTTTGTGCGTCCTATTAATGATCAATGATAATTGAAGAGGAACCCAGGCTCGGGACATTTTCATGACAAGTGACAGCGCAGACAACTACTAACGAGAGAACATGTTTTATCATCATAAAGACTGTGATATGAAGCATCGTTAAAGTGTCACTTCAGTAATGTTGACTCATGCTTTTAATAATGACTTTAAAACACTAAACTCTAATTTCTGTGGTTATTTTAAGTTTACAGAATATAACATGTGGTAAGACGACGAGTTTTACTTCTCACTGTACGTGTTATGTGTATCTATTTATCATGTATGCTACTTTGCTCTGTGGACTGTAAAATGTTTCATTGTGTTAATGAAATAAACCAGACTTTCACCGTCTGCATCTTTTACTGTTTTTCTGCTTTTGTTCACTCCAAGTTTGACAAAACCTACAGATATCCAGAGTTAACTCACTAACAATGTGGAGCAGTCTCAGTGTATTTAGCTGCTTTTTCCCTGAACACAACCAACTGAGAGAAACGCCTGTAGGCCTCACTTTGGTCATTTTGAACGCTGAAGGAGATTTGTTCCATAGACACATACTAGTGTTTCCTGCATTTAATCCATCACTACTATGTTCTATATAAATCCAGATTCCTTTTATAGTTTGCAGTGAAATTTGTTAAACCGTTGCTTAATGGGACAGAAGTACAAGTCACTCTTTACTAACACATTTGTAGATAAATTTATTGCTAAACAACGCAGCTAGCAGTCTCACACACTCTTTAGGTTTTTCAAGTTATGTGTGTAAGGGTTTAGTCTATCAAACCTTACCCTTTTCCCCCAGTATCACAACAGTATGACTCCCAAAGTACGGCTCAGTAAACAACCAATGATTCTAAAGACAGAACAGAAAGATACAGTTGGAAGATGAATGATTGCGTTTTTATGATGCATAGTAAAACGACCCCCTCTTCTTCTTCTCTGTGCTGGTGTTGTTGTTGTTGTGTGTGTGTGTGTGTGTGTGTGTGTGTGTGTGTGTGTGTGTGCCTTAGAAGTCAAATAATACATTAGCCATACTTAAAAAACATCTGAATTTCATTTAGAACTGAGATTCTAAGTTGTAAGCAGAAATCTTATGCACAGCCAGAAACATGTTTCCCCACTTTCACAATGCTGAGGTGCCAAATCCACAACCCCCAACAAATGGTTTGTTACACGCGGGTGTGAAGGGCAAGCTTTACTTACACAGCCTCACACACAGTAGATTTTTAAAGTTTTTGGGTACAGGGGTTTAGCCACAGATGCAACATCCACTTTTGATAAAGATTACTCCACCTGTTTATTTCTTAAGAAATTAAGCATCTTTATTAAGCTCTTATTTATAAATGTCTACACAATAATAGACACTGTGTGCTCTGTGACATTATAGTCTTCTTCTTCTGCTTCCATCGGTTTGCATTTTAAACTCCCAGCCTTTCAGTTTGTTATGAACGACTTATATTTCTAACATTTTGTGATATAAAAGTGAACCATGCGACTTTTTTTATTTGGCATGACTTAAGACACGAGTTATTTAAACAATTATAAATGACAGTGTGGTGGCCATAGTACTTTATGTGGGCCAAATGTGTTAAGGATAATGTTTATCAATGTAAAATTGCAAAGAATTTGTGGATAGAATATAACATTTTGTAAACAGTTACCTCAGAAGCTGTACTGGCAGTTCTGTGTATGTAAGGTAAAACTATCCACAGTACTACCACTTAAGTAACTAAACACATAAAGTCACCCTTACCAATAATCCACTGCTCCTTGAAAAAAGTAGCACAAACAGACAACTGACTGAGCAATGATAAGTAGAACTACCCGAGGCCGAGACTCAAGCAGAAGAAAATTAAAAGTTGTTGTTTTTGTGGCTCGAAAAATTAAAGAAAGTATGTTTAATAATTCAACAAGACCCGCACCTTCAACACATGTACATTCAAATTTTGGAACAGGCTCATCATTGCTGTTGTTCAATAGTTTTTATCCGTTCGAAAAAGTCATTTTACGGCTTTAATATTTCCAGCTGATAAGGAGAATGAGTGCATTTCAAATGAGCGTCCAAAGGCTTTAAACATCTGCTTTGTCTGTAACGACAGTATCAAACTACAGAGTATTGTTTTTACTAAAATTCAACATTTTCAGATGAAAATTTGGCTGCTTTTTGTTTTTTCACTGTAACACCCACCTCAACGCCGTTTTTAGGATATTCTTGGTGATCCCACCTTTTTCATATTTATGCTTTTGGCACTGAGGGTATCTGATACGCATGTTGTCACTGTGTTTTTGTACTACCAGCTGCGAGGGCTCTGCTTTTGCTTTGAGCAGTCTGTTTTTATTTTGTCTCGTGACTGTGTGGTTTTTTTTCAAACGAGATCCTCCTCAGTTTGATTTTGTTACCACAAACTTTGTGTGAAGTTCACAACAGAGGTAAAGAGATTTAAACACCCCAGTTTAAGGAGGCAGGCAGGGGTTGGACCACCTGCACAGGACAGGTGAAGCAGAGAGTGTCCGGGGGGATGTGCAACAGAAGCAGAGGGAACATTTTACAAGATGATAAATGGCACATTTAGGTGATTAAGGACTGTTGACAAGCTTAAAAGACACGTCCGTCAGAGTTCAACAACATTACAGTTTGATTAAATAAAACTTTTTTAAACTACACAAGGGTCATTTTCTCCTCTGATAGTAAGCATATTAAACATGTCAAGAAAGAAAGAGTATAAAGAAAAATAGTAAATGTGTGTCTAATTAAACTCTTCCTGTGAACCTTATATCATCCTTTAATATGTTTGGTGTTACAAACTTGAAGAAGCACAGAAAAGATCATCAGACATTAATCTAATCAGTTTTCAGCCTTCATTCATATTGAAATGTTGAAATCTTCCCTGCTAGACCCAAGTGCAGCGTTTAACACCGTTGACCATAACATGTTATTACAGCTATTATTAAATGGAGAGTCCTCTTCACACACTGAGCTTAATTATGAAGCTCCACAGGCTTCTGTGCAAAGACCAGTTTTGTTTACATTATACGTGCTTTAGAAGGCATAGCATAGCATACATTTTCACTGCTATGCATATGATACCCACTTTTATTGGTTAAACCACCGGGATGTCTTAGACACATAATGAGCTTTAATTTTCTGCTTCTAAGTTCAGATAAAATCGAGGTTATTGTAACGGGGCGTAAAAATCTTAGAAACACTGTGGCTAACAAGATCCTTACTCTGGATGGCATCGTCTTGAGCCGCCTGTTGTAGTGATTTGGCACATTATAAGTAAAATTGAAACATACAATCCCATAGCACAACATCAACATTTATTTATATACAAAAATAAAAATGCTTTGAATGCCCTCAAAGGTAGGTATATTACTACTCATAAAGTATAAGCTCTCCAGTAGTTTCTGGGTCTTACTCATAATTGCCTTTGAGTTAGGTGTGCACTGATAATCTCCAAAGGGAAAATACCCAGGCAAGATCCCACTGGATGTCTTAGAACATAACATAGAGATGAACATAATTATTTTAGCCATTCAGACCCAATTTTAATAAAATACCATTACTAGGAAGTGAACTGACTCAGATCAGGTCTGATAGGAGTCAGTCAAAAATAACCACACGGGGTCAAAATGGGTTAAAAATAATTTTTTAAATATGCCAAAAATGTCACAAAGCACTGCAGCAGCTTGTTAAATCAGCAGGAGAACCAAATTCACATGATGGTCTTTAAAGACAATTAGTGCTGATTTTTATGCTTGCACACAATTTTGCTGTGAGGAGGGGGACACCCAAAAAAGACTGAATCTAAATAGTAAAAATCTTTTGCGAAGAATGCATTTTTTTTTAGAAAATATCACTTCCATAATTTGCAGCCTTGGGCCAATTCACAGTACTTGGAGAAATAAAATAGCCTGGAAATGAACGTGAAAGTTATTATTGGCTCTCGGTTTCTCCTCATTTACACCTTCCACAGAAGGCTGTGGAAAGGAAACACTTAGATGAGAGCCCCACTGCTTCAAAATTGGCCAAATGACCTTCAGGAAGCTAAGCATAAACACCACAGAGATGAAAACAGTACTAAATTATGCATTAATATCCAGAATAGTAATATCTCAAACATATTTTTAGATTGATTACAAGCATTTGGCAGAATATGGGAGCAAATGCTCACAGTCGGGATGACGTTTACAGTTTGTACTAGAAATCTCATCTGTTTTATTTATTCATATTGCCTCCGTCTCTCAGGCTAAGGGTTATTTCAGTTATTGGGAATGTATTATCATTAAAACATGATGTTTACAAGCTTCAAATTGAGCATGCGACACATTAAAGTGGCTTTGTTTGATTTGTTGGGATATAGTTGGGATATATTTGCTGTACACAATATATCCCAACTATGACTGTGGTGATCCCACACTGAGCTGATAAGATAAGCATTTGCAGCATACCTTATCAAAAAGCAGCCTTCCTTTCCTTTTTAATATCATACACCATCAGCGAATTGATGTGAGTTTTTAAAATGCACATGTAGTATATGGTTTATTAGTATTCGCTATGACACAAAAAAGGAAAATTATCCTAATTTTTTATGAATATTTGAAGCATGAAAAGCAAAAAACATCAAAGCTTACAGGAGGACGGGAAAAGGCAAAACTTCACCCACTCCTTTGCTCAACCTGTGGTGAGCTGCAAACATAAAGCTGCTAAAATTAAGCAAAAAGCAAACAAATTATCCTCATTCAAAAGTCATGTGACAACCTCATTGGCTCACGGAATGTTGATGTTATTTTAAAAAATTCATACAAAACTATGACCTCATTCAAAAATGTCATGTGACAACCTCATTGGCTCACGGAATGTTAAAGATCTGCTCCAAAAGGAGAAAAAAGAGAGCATAAAACAGGAAAACATGCTCAAGAAGAATCAGGAGCTCCAAGAAAAGCTTGATGGAGCTCTGGAAAAAAATAAAGATCTGCTCCAAAAGGAGAAAAAAGAGAGCATAAAACAGGAAAACATGCTCAAGAAGAATCAGGAGCTCCAAGAAAAGCTTGATGGAGCTCTGGAAAAAAATAAAGATCTGCTCCAAAAGGAGAAAAAAGAGAGCATAAAACAGGAAAACATGCTTAAGAAGAATCAGGAGCTCCAAGAAAAGCTTGATGGAGCTCTGGAAAAAAATAAAGATCTGCTCCAAAAGGAGAAAAAAGAGAGCATAAAACAGGAAAACATGCTCAAGAAGAATCAGGAGCTTCAAGAGAAGCTTGACGAAGCTCTGGAAAAACTGAAAGAAATCCACCAAGAAGAGAAACAACAGTCCACACAGCAGAGAGACATGCAGCGCAAACTCCAAGCCATGGAGGAAAAATACAAAGCTCTGCATGTGAAACATGATAAAACTCTGCACAAAAATCAACAGTTGCTTCAAGACAAGAAGCAAATGGAAATGAAACTGAAACAAATGGGCTCCAATGTTGACGAGATGGAGGAAAAACACAGATTGCTCCAAATCAGGCTCGAGAAAACAGTGCACAGAAATAAAGAGTTCATTCAAGAGAGAGAGCAACAAGAAATGCTCGAGAAAGAAACGGACTCCAAGCTTGAAGTCTTGGAGGAAGAACTGAAAATGCTGCAAATGACTCTTGAGGAAGCACTGCTCAAAAATAAAGAGATGCTTCATGAGAAAGACCAACAGCAAATACATCAGGAAGAAATGTATTGCAAGCTGAGGAACATCGAGAAACAAAATGAAGGCTTCCAAGTTATGCTTGATGAAGCTCTGGAAAGAAATAAAGAGTTGGTTCACGAGAAAGACCAACAGAAAATACAAAAGGAAGAAATGGATTGCAAGATGAAGAACATCAAGACACAAAATGAAGGCTTGCAAGTTATGCTTGATGAAGCTCTGGAGAGAAATAAGGAGATCCTCCAAGACAAAAAACAAGAGCCCGTAGAGCAGAGCGACCTGCAGAGCAAACTCCAAGCCATGGAGGAAAAATACAAAGCTCTGCAGGTGAAACATGACAAAACTCTGCACAAAAATCAACAGTTGCTTCAAAACAAGAAGCAAATGGAAATTAAACTGAAACAAATGGGCTCCAATGTTGACGAGATGGAGGAAAAACACAGATTGCTCCAAATCAGGCTCGATAAAAAAGTGCACGGAAATAACCAGCTGCTTCAAGAAAAAGACCAACAGAAAATACAACTGGAAGAAGAAAAACTTATTCTTCAAAGGAAAAATGAAGAACTCCAAGAACTGTATAATGAAACAAAGTACAAAACAACTGTACTGGAAGGAGAAAAGAAAAAACTGGCAAATCAATGCTCAGCGATGCAGAGTAGCATCAATGCAATGCTGAGAAAAAATACAGAACTTGAAGAACTTTCTAAGACCTTGAAGCACAAAAACACTGAAATCCAGGCACAAAAGCAAGAACAACAGAAAACACATAAAGACCTGCAGTGTAGACTTCAAGATATCCAGAAGAGAAACCAGCAGCTGGAAGACATGCACACAGATGTGCACAAGGCAAAGCAAATAGAGGAGGCAACAGTTAAAGAACTGAAAGACCATCTTAAAGAAAAACAAGAACAATTAGAAGACATGGTGAAAAGATGCAACAAACTTGAGAAAGAAAACACAGAAACAATGGATGAGCTGAAAACCCTCATCATTGAGAAAAAAGTGCTGGTGGAAGAATATCTAAAAAAGAAGAGAAAACGTTTCCACTGGTTCTGGAGGAGGGACACTGCTGCTTCTCACCTGATGTAAGCTCGTCTTCCTCCACCTCTATTCCATCTTCATTTTCCCCCTTCCCCTCCCTCCTTTTTCTTTTTTCACCCTCACCCCCCGACCAGTCCCGGCAGTTGACTGCCCCCTCCTGAGCCTGGTTCTGCCATAGGTTTCTCCTTTAGGTTTCTTTCACTTTAAAAGGAGTTTTTCCTATCCACTGTCGCCTGGTGCTTGCTCAGAGGGGATTGTTGGGGTTTTCTCTCCTCTCTCTTTCCTTCTTTCTATCCCCCCTTTTCCCCCTTCTACCTTTTCCTTTACCCAATAAACACAATTGGCCACATTTTACATGTGTTTGAAAAATGTCTTCATTCAACAATAATTCATCTTAGGTATAAAAACAAGAAATGGGTAATAGCAGCATGTGTGTTTGTGTGTGTGCATAATATACATACTTGTATACCAGAAGGAATTAATACTAGATGGGTAGAGACAGGTTTTAAAGACTAGAAATGAAAACATGTGAGTCCTATAATCTAAGCTCGTTTCACATTCATAGTAATTAGTTACTGATTACTTTTTTCAAGTAACTTGACCAACACTGATGCCAACTACTCACCAAGTGGTGGAAAAAGTTTGGTTTGGTTAAGTTTTGCTTTCATCTTTACTTTTGCGCCCTCCTGGGTCTCATTGTCTAATCAGCCTCTTGTGCATTTGTAATCCCACCTTTCCCTCTGCTTTGCCTCACAAACAGCATGCACGCCTGACTTGACTGCAGGATAAAATAAATACGGTCAGTATAAAAAGAAAAGCAGCAGAGAGAAGAAAACATTTAAAGTCCCTCCACCAAGCAAAGATTTATCAGTAAAACCTGGATTTTGGCAGCGTTTAGGAAAACAATTCATCCAAAATTAAGTATTAAGAATCAGTTTCTTATCCTGGTAAAAGGGAGAAAGGATGGACTATAGCAGAGGAGGTGAAAAAGCAGAGATTTATATAGAACAAAAAAAACTATGGAGTTTTATATCAGGAGGTGTGAAAAAGTTATGTAGGTTTGAAAGATGTGAAGAAAAGATAGAAAAGATTGAGAGAAGGGCAAAGAAGTCATCAGAGGGCAGTACAGCAGGAAGAGATATGGACAGAGAGCTTCCCTGTAGTCACATCTGAGAGGGTGCAATAACCAGAAAAGTAAAAAAGGTGAGAAAATAATGAGCTAAAAAAGAGAGCTGCAAAGGATATGAGAGAGAAATGCTGTAAGCATGTCTCCAGGCTCTGAATTGAAGGATTTTAGCACACAATGCTTTGTGTTTTCAAATTCACAAAATCATATTTTACGTTCTTGTAGCAACAACCATGTGAGACTGAAGTTTAATCAGAATCAGAATCAGAATCAGAAAGGGGTTTATTGCCAAATGTTGAGCAGGTTTACAACATTAGGAAATTGCCGCGGTGCTTCAGTGCAAACATAGTGTCATAAATAGCACTTAAATAGTGTCATAAATAGCACTTAAATAGACATGAAAAAATAAAAGTAGGGATAAGAATTAAAAGTGCTACGTAGAAAGATATGTGCATGAGCTGTACATGAGATATATACATGAGAATAAGAATTAAGAGTGCTACGTAGAAAGATATATACATGAGTGCAGGTGGTGATCAGTGCCAAACATGGAATGATGCAGGGTCTTTTCTTCTAAATACTTTTCTTCCCCACGTCCCGTGTGCAAGAGTCAATTATAGCATCATTTGGAGAGTTATATTTCATTTAGCATGTTATCCTTTTTGAACGTATATGTGAAGGTGACCTAAAATAAAGCACAGTTCAGTCAGAGAGTCTTTTATTGATTGAAATCTACTTTTCCAACTTTTAGGAGATAACTGAAAGTACACATGAAAGGTGCTCAGTAGGTTGTCAGCATTATTTTATTAGCAAATTTGAACATCAGTTTAATGATATAAGCAGTAAATGACACTATAAACTGAGTTGATCTTACTTACTGGATATAATATGTTTTGGTCATGAGTCATGCTCTGAGTGCATGCACCCTGACGGCTCCACTCCGTCAGTCATTAAGCCTGGGAATGCTGGGCACCCCATGGCTGAAATAAGAGAGCTGCACACTGAAGTGGGAAATGTCAGATATAGGCTGGTGGTGAGGAAAGTCCAGGACTGCCAGTGTGTGTTCAGATACCTGTAAGTATATTGATTGCTGCAGTGTGTGTTATTGATGGTAAGAGTTCTGGTGATGTTGACTATGAACGCAACTGCATCTTGTATTTATTTAATAATTGTTTTGCAGTTATCTTGTAAATGTGAAAGCATTGTGACATGTGCAGCATTTTGGATGAAGTCGCTGCTCTTTGGACGGCCTCAGTGCTGCGTGTGTATAATGTAATTACCTCCATAGTGCTGCGTGCACCAGAATAGTTGCAGCTGTCAACCTTACGGTAAGTTGGTGGCAGAGCAGTGGGGAAGGCTAAAGTAACTGTGCGTGTGTGTGTGTAGATTAGATAAATGAAGATATAAATTATATAAACTGTATAATCTATTAATCAATTAATGTATTATTTTAAAATTCCCCTCTCGCCCCTGCAGACTGTCTATCCTTCCAGCTCAGATCCTCCACCAGAGGCCTGGGATCTTGAGGGTCCTGTGCAGTATCCTGCTGTTCAAGACAGAGATCTCGGATGTTGTTCCAGGATTTCCTGGTGCCACTCGCCTAGCTTGGGAGTCACTGCACCTAGTGCTCCGATTACCACTGGGACCACTGTTACCTTCACCCTCCACATCTTCTCTGAGCCCTTGGTACTTCTCAAGCTTCCCGTGTTCCCAGTTGTTACATGATAGAATCTCGATATCTTTCTGCAAAGGCACAAACTCTGCAAAAGCTGTCTTATCAATGCATCAATCAGCATAGCGTCTGTGTCTTTTCTAGACTTTGATCCTACAGTCCTGCTGCTGAATGCAGAGTCTGCATTCATTGCTAAACATGAAATTTCTCCTCAGGGTCATGCTTAGTGCACATGTCGCTGACGTCAGTGCTTATGGGCCTGATGGATTGTCTGGACAGAGCACCATTGGCAAAATCATCCTGCAAACTTTGACTGCAAATCTGTAGCTGACTGCTTACGGTTTCTAAATGCAGACAGTGTGTGGAAACGGTCTTCTTGTGGTGTCATGTTCCTCTGGTGTCAAGTTTGAAGTTGCCCTATAGCACAGGCCCTATCCACATCAGTTAAATGTAGCATGCTTGGAGCATATGATCGCTGCACCAGGGTTCATGCTCACAGAGATACTAAGTGGGCACCAATCAGGCACTGGATTGGTAGTACCTGGGGTACCTGAAGCTCAAAACAAGAGTCAATAGCAGAATAAGCTATTTGGCTTTGGCAGAGAAGATCTGGCAATTTTTTATGGGCATAATCCACATTCTCACCTCTGCTGCTCAACGCAGGAATACATTCTCCTTACAAACATGGCCCCATTTAAGGGAAAATAAACAAACTTTCCAATAGCATAAGATTTATTGCCAAGTGTGACAGCAAAGAAATGATTGCTCAAATATAAGTTTCCTTACTTTATCTATGAAGTTTATATGTTTGTAAAAATAAAGTAAATCATCTGCTCTAAACAGGTTTAAATAGACTCAAGTTTGCTTTTAGAATTTTCTTGAAAACATGTTTTTGGGGTATTTTGCAAAACTGTAAGTTTCCTCAGTCACACACTTTTTTGACTTACAGATCTGGCATATTGATCTATCACAGGTTTGATAGCTTATCTCTGGACAGTCAGCTTAAAGAAGAATTTGCAAAGTTCAATGTATTTATTTTTTGACAGCCACAGCCGTGGCACATAAATTATTTTTATAAGACATTTATCACAGACTACAGACTGACAGGACTACGACAAACACGTTTTAGTTATCATCCTTTTTAGTCGTCTAAAAAAATGTTAATATAAAAGCAAAGGTTTATCTGTTTTAAAGACACAGATAATTTAAGACACAATTACACAAGTAGATATTTCAAGAAGACATTCTAAGCAAACATTTAGGGGCTGTCGTGTCACATGTTGCTCCTCCTATCATGCGTTAGAGTCACCTTCCAGTAAGTTTCCAGGTCACTTACCCAGTATATGTACTTGGACTGGCACCAGTATGTTTTAGACACATACAACAAGAAAACTGTCTCCTCTGTTTATTTCAGCGGACTTTCACAATGGATGCCATAAAATGTGGAGGATTCTCGAAGGTGAAAGACGCTGATGAGGAAATTCAGACAATCTGTGATGAGGTGAGCTTCTTCACAACATTCAGACTCACATATTAAACAGACACATCAACTCTGTGCTCTGCATTTTACGTCATGTTTTACTTTTATTTTGTCCATACACAGGTTAAGTGTCAAGTAGAGGAAAAAAGAAATGAAGCATATGTCGTGTTCAAAGCTGTTCAGTACAAGAGTCAAGTGGTGCAAGGAATCAACTATGACATCAAGGTAACTGTGACATCAGACATGATAGTGATTATTAATGGAAGAAAATAAAGAAAGTGTTTATGGACTGAGTTACTTGTGAGATCCAGATGAGCTGTTGAGCAGATTGAAGATCTTCAGTGTTCAACAAGTACAAGTTTCCTCTGATTTGACTGCAGGTACATGTGGGAGGATCCAGCTACCTTCATCTGCGGGTCTGGAAGAAGCTTCCATGTTATGGAGGAGAAGCCGTAGTTACTGGCGTGGAAGACCATCATGACAAAGATCCCATCCAACCTTTTTAATGAGGTCACACTTTGTATTTCAGCTGCTCTCTGCCTCCAAGCTGCTGCCTCATGACATGTGCTGTTTTATTATCCTGAAAGAAAAAACTGCAATAATGCTCCTTCAAAAGTTAAAGTTATAATCAATATATTTTAAAAAAATCGTTATTTCTAGACATATAGCACTGACTGGTGAAAGAAACTCCGTCCCGGGTCTGGTCCGTGGATCGGGTTTCCCCGAGGCGTGGGCGTCTATAAGCAGAGTTTTGTCTTTACCCTATAAGATTCAAAATTATTAAGTAACACTCAGCAATATATTCTCAAGTAGCACTCAGATATGCCGTCAGCGGGTTAGTTACGACGTCGGGAGCAGTTAGGAGAACAAAATGATACAGAGACTGTTCAGGTTGCCTTCCCAAAATCAACTCAAAGTTTTATTCTTTTGTGCAGCAGTATTTATAGGCAGAAAGTTCGTGTGTCAACAAGTTTCAAGTTAAAACCATATAAGGAAGGTCCCCCAGCTCTGAAAGAGGTCTTCTACAATTGTATCTCAACATACCTTTGACAGGTCCGTTAAACACTAGACAGTTAGAATCCTTTGTTCTACAATTGCAGTAAGATGCACTATCAAGGCCTATAAATCTTATACAGAGGTCTCCTACATCCGTGAGTTCTGACACAACCCAGATGGTCTTCACATAAACATCTTCTGCAAGGGAGTGATAAGTAAAAGAGTGATTTGTTGGTGTTTTCCCTCCAACCTTAGTATCTACTTTCACACCATAAAATCTTGAGTTGACAAAGCAAGAGAAAATGACGGTTAACATAAAGAGCATTGTTGAGTCACAGAATCTTCTGTCTAATATCATCAAAAAAGTACCCAGTAAATGCTCCCATAATACTAAAATATCTAACAGTTCCCTTCTTTATTATCACACAATAATAACACAATATAAAGGCAAAATGTAATAACATAATCTAAAGGAAAATGTAACTTGTCCTCCGAGCAAGCTTGATATCAAAATTCTAAGGAAAAAAAAAACAAAAAAAAAAACTTCATTCCCTTCTTGGATAACGGAGTAATTCACAACCTAATGCTCAATATATACATCAGGATCATCATTGGCGACATCTGGCACATCATCTGGGTCAGTTTTTGTCAATTTCAAATACGTTGAGGCAGCTGTACTAGTAGCTATACGGGTCATCATTGAGCATATATATGGCATCACATAACAGGCAATAATCATCAAAAACAAAATAATACATACTGTTACAAAGGCTACAATTAGTTCCTTCCATCTTCCAAACATGTCCTGTAACCACTTGTCTAGCCACTGACCATGACCTGAATTGGTTTTCAGTTCTATCTGCAATGTTTTAAGTTTATTCATAGCTTGTGTGAATGAACCATTAGGGGCAGTATTATTGGGAATGAAGGTACAGCATACATCTCCAAACATAGCACAGACACCTCCTTTCTCAGCTAACAGCATATCTAAGACCATTCTATTTTGCATGGTCATTAAAGAGGTAGCAGACATCTGTTCTCCTAGGGCTGTAAGGGCCGTATTGGTCAGATTAATATGTCTTTGCTGATGGTAATAAACATAATTAATCCAGGCTACATTTTTGTTTATCTGCACCCACGGTAATATTGAGGCAAACCCTGCAGAGGTTTCTCCTTGTGCCTTTAATTCATTTGGTATCCCGCGTGGAACTCCTATAGCATCTATGTAAACGTCATGTGAGTAAGCGGAGCGTTTTGTACGTCTGCTGGATACAGGCAGATCTGAGGTTTGTTGTATTAGTAGTTCTTGGGCTAAAGTTACTAGACCACAGGTACCGGTCCAATTAACAGGTAAGGCTAATCTAAGAGTATTGTTGCACAACCAATAACCGTTAGGGATTGCTCTAGTTAGGCGTGTGACCATGTGTGATTTAACTAACTTCCCCCAGTCAGTGTCATATAATACACCCTCTGGGGGAACAATGATCGATTCTCCGCTTGAACTTGAACTGTGTGTGTGTTCCTCCAGATATGATAAAACTTCAGCCACAGAGACAGCTAGCCATGTCTCATTGCAGCGTGCACCTGGGGAGTCAGAGAAGAATGTATAGTTATCCTTTGTATAATCTATGTGGGTGTCTGGGCCAGTTAACTTTAGTCTGCGCAGACATATCATGCTAGTATTAAAATGGAAAGGGATCTGTCCTAGGGGCAGTGAGGGTTTTAACCTATTCTTGGGGCGTTTCATTGGGGCGCAGGTCCCTGCGGTGTCATTAGACAACTTCAATAATTCGCCTAATGGAGTCTCAGGGTTAGTTGGTGTGTGTGTGTGTCTAAGTAGGCAGTCGAGAGGGCTCAGAGTCAACTGTAAAGTGTCTTTGAGGAGAGCATTATCTCCGCCGATTTTCTCTAGTCCCTCAGTGAGGGGGAAACCGGATATGGGGTATCCTACTATTACCTGATCAGGATTACCCTTTGAACAGACATAACAGTTACTGGTTCCTAAATCACGAGCGGCTGTTCTGGCATTTTCATACCAGGAGTTAACTCCTGCTGTAGGGGGTGCATAAAATGGTTTATTAGTGGCATCTGTGTTGCTATTTACTGATTTTAGGGAACGTGAGGAGCGTACTAGGTGGGTGTCTTGCCAAATGGAGCATGAGGTATTGTCAGCAAAATACGACCTGCAAAAATGTGAACATGGTTGCAGTCTACAATACAAAATAGCAAAGAAAAATCCTAAAGTTAATGCGATAGATATGATAAATAACCTAAATATATAAGAAAAAACACAGTTCTTCAGTCGTCTCCTGGCCTGGTCCCAGGTTCGAGAGACATCGAATAAGCGTCGTATGATGACAATGGGCATTTCATTTTCTCCATTATCAGGATGGAATGAGTCTTGCTTTATCAGATTAGACATCATGTGGTACTCTCGGCTTTCTGTTCCTGCTGGATGTTCGAGTACCTTGTTGTTGTTCATGTGGAGGATCAAAGAGCTCTCTGAGTCTTGGCTCTTTCAGGCGTTGTGTGTTAATCAGTGATTCCGTGTGTGTATGTATATTGGCTCCGGGCGCTGGCTCGCCTGAGTCATCGTCTCCTTGATCCGACGCCTGAGATGGTTCGGTGGGGCTGCTCTTAACCCTGCTGGCGTGTATCCACTGCAGTTGTCCGTCTGTAAGGATGCTGGTTCTCGTCACTGCAAGTACAGTCTGGGGGCTGGAATACACGACCTCCCCGGGTGTCCTTGGTTTTAGCGACTTCACCAACACCACGTCTCCTGTTTTCCACGGATGGGTTGGATCTGTAGAAGGGAGAGGCTGAGAGAGTTTCTGATAGTTATTATTCAGTGTTTCTACCAGATTGTGAACATAGTCGGACAATGCAGTGTCTACATCCCCTTCCAATAGCGGTGCCCCTCTGGAGGCTGACCATGGTGTTGGAAATGGTCTTCCCATGATTATTTCAAATGGAGATAATTTGGTTGCTGCGGATGGAGTCATTCTAATCTCGCAGAGGACTTGAGGAAGTAATTTGACCCAGGTCATTCCTGTTTCTATCATTGCTTTAGTCAGGCGATTTTTTATGGTCCTATTCATTCTTTCTACAACTCCTGAACTCTGAGGGTGGTATGGCACATGATATTTCCAGTCTATTCCTAGAGTTTTAGCACACTTTTGAATTACTTCTGATGTGAATGAAGGTCCTCTATCACTGTTAATTTGGTGAGGTATTCCGAATCTGGGTATTATTTCATTGCACAACTTTTGACAGACTACTTCTGCAGTTTCTTTTGATGTTGGGTAAGCTTCTACCCATTTACTAAATTGATCCACTATTACCAGTAAGTACTTGATGCTTCCTTGTGCTGGCATATGTGTAAAATCAATTTGTAATGTATGAAATGGAAAATCTGGTTGTGGTAAATGCTGATGTTTTGCTTTTGGTCTCCCTACATTAGTTCGTGCACATGTTAGACAGGTTGCTAATATGCTTTTTACTGCATGTGATGTTTTCTCAATAACAAATCTTGATTTTATTGCCCCTATTACCCCTCTTTGTCCGACATGACTCACACCGTGAAAATGTCGGACAAGGACTGGCAGTAGGGAAGATGGGAGGGCAATCAAACCCTCAAGATTTTTGTATAGGCCATCTCTGTCATCTAAGGTACAGTCATTATCCTCCCAATAGGTGTAATCAGATGCAGAGGCCTGCTCTTGTATAAATTTTAAATCAAAATTTGTTTCTAAATAGTCTGGGAGTGTAACAAGTGGCAGCTGTAGGGGCACAGATAATACTTCCTGTGGAGGTGGGAGCTGTGACACAGCTGCAGCCTTGGCAGTCACGTCTGGTAGGGCATTACCTGCTGCTTCGTCTGTGTCAGCTGTACTGTGTCCTTTCGTTTTAACGACTGCAACGGCCGATGGCAGCTGTATAGCCTGCAAAAGTGTTTGAACAAGATCAGAATTAGCGATCGGTTTTCCGTCACTTTCTTTTAAGCTGGTTGGATCAGAATGCTGACGTTGTGTGCGTGCAGCTGCTGCAGCAACTATTAATTCGGTCTCATCTTCGTAAGGCGGTGGGGCCGTAGGCTGAACGGCTGGGCATGCAAGACTAGCTTTTCCTGTGGTAGATTTATGTTCTATGCTAGAGCCTGCACTAGCTTTATTTGATGTTAAAGCATCTACACCTGGTTCCGGTCCCTTTTTCCATAGTGGTGACATTCGATGTATCACATCGCGGCATTCTATCATATATTTTCTACAGGACTTTTTAAGCAGACTACTTTTCTTATCGCAAATGGTATTCAACAGGGCTGTGCAGAGAGGTTTAAAGGGGCGGGTGCTCAAAGTTAAAAAGGGGCACATTGAACCAGGCTGAATAACAACAACACACATTCATCAAGAATCTAATATGGGCAACAAGGCAAAGCAAACATAGCC
Source organism: Maylandia zebra (assembly GCF_041146795.1). Classification (NCBI taxonomy): domain Eukaryota; kingdom Metazoa; phylum Chordata; class Actinopteri; order Cichliformes; family Cichlidae; genus Maylandia; species Maylandia zebra. The sequence goes on from NC_135175.1 coordinate 21,332,831, forward strand.
GATGCTTTACCTGATGGGTACAATGTTGCTGTTGAGGGGTTGCTGCTGATGGTGCTGGAGGGCAGGGCTGTGTTGATCTGAGACTGTAGACATTAAAAAGTCCATAGGAGAGATGGTAGCTGATTAAATGTCATGAGATAATAACAAAATGCAAAGATTGGTGACAGCGCTTGGAACCATAAGGCAACAAAAAACTGAGAAATAATTTAGGCTCTGCCTGTGAATCACTCTTTGCTTCTCTTCTTCCTTCCATCCCATCATTTCATATATCGCTCTCCACTTGCTGTCTATCTGAGAACAAGGCACAACTTGCTATTGCAATAAACTATAATCTAATTATCCACACCTAACAACTCCAGCACTTAATCTAAAATAAAATGATGACAGAAAAATGTTATAGCACTGCCTTTAGTAGCCTCACACAGCTCCTACTGTTTCCTCCTCATGTCCTTACCAGGCATGTCTGGACAATGTTATATCATGAGTAATAATTAAAAAAAATCCATATAAATAAAACACACACATGCACGCACACACAGTAACACTTTAGACCTTCAGAATACTGTATATACTGTGGGCATCATGGTGCTGATCCAGAATCCTTACATTATTATTTATTACTAGAGCTACAATAATAAAGCAATGAGGGGAAAAAAGTAATAAATATGAAATAATGTCATTATGTTGATTCCATTTGTTTCACTATCCACTCTGTGCAGGGGCAAAGTTTATTACATTTTTAAACTGTAGAGATACAATAATTTTACTGTTGTAAAATCCAAATTTTGTCTTATAAATATAATATAATTATTATATAATATAAATCTAATATAATCTGCTTCTTAATGTATGTTCTTTAAAATACAGCGTGTGTTTTTAATATATTATAATTATAATAATGCATAATTATGTGGACATGCATATTAGATCGTTTTTTAGTAAAATATAATCCCTCCAGAAAGGCAGGAAAAGCCCTGTAACTTGCTTTAAAGCTAAATATGTTCCCTAAAACGGTGACAGAGCTACAGACCCATGACAGCCTTACACAGGTAGCCAGCAGCTATGACCAGCACTACTTGTGCAGTTAATAAAAGGACAGGTAATGTTTGTCGCGCTGTTGCACACACAGCACGCTCGTTTGTTTCAGTTCGTCAGTTGCAACAAGACAGCTTACCAACGTGTACGTAATAAGCTAATACTCCTGGGTGCTATACACTACAGTGTACGCTGTACACCTACTTACTGGTTTTGTCGCATCAGTCTGTGTCTCTGAGTTAACTCGTGTTTCTCCTACAGCTGCGGACCGGAAAAAGTGCGCGTGCTCTTTGTGAGCTCGTTCCCGGATCGTAACCAGCGCGTTCTGCCGTCAAGGGCGATCATTGGTTAAATGTGAGCATGTGACTGATGCAAGCCAGAGCCTTTTATTTAGCAAAACTGTGATTAATAGTTAAATATTATTGTTGAGGGGCACAGACAGGACTCCGCACGCACACACACATTTAAAAAAAAGTATTTTTTTTAAAGTTGCCTCAACAAAAGGGCACCTTGGGCACCCATCAGGAAAGGGGCGGGTGCTCAAGCCCCTCTAGCCCCCCCCCCCCCCCCCCCCTCCTCTGCATGTGCCTGGTATTCAACATTTCTACTGACCTGTTTTCTGGCGATAATCGTTCGGGATAGGGCTCCGGAAATAAATTAGAATGCATTAAACTTACAGTTCTTAAGTTGTAGACAAAATCAGTCACGTAAGCACTTCCACATGTTCTGGATACGTAATCATGGAAGTCTTCACCGATTCGCGGACGTGGGTTACACGTAACCGGAGGTGGGAGTCGTACTGAGCCGTTATTTGTGACTTTATATATATATATTTTCGGTTTTACAGTTAATTTCGATTTTTCATCGGACCTGTCTGAGGTCATTGAATTATTCTGACCCATGTTCAGTGATTTCCAGAGGGGTTTACACGCTTGAAGGATTTATGCTAGTATTTTTGCTGTGGCACAGCTGAGGTTTCAATTTATTGCTAGCAATTTTATCTTTTCTTTTGTTTTTGGTGAGCAGCTTCTCACTTAACGAGCAACTTCTCGCTTTTTTAGCATGCGTTTTCAAAACAACAGGCAACTTCCTGTGTCTTTCTGTTTTAATTTACTTAGTAAGTGGGTCACTGAGAAAGGTCTAACACAGTCTTATAAATAAAAAAAAAGACACGTATTTACCTTCGTCGGCGTATCCCACTTCTGACACCAAAATTGAAAGAAACTCCGTCCCGGGTCTGGTCCGTGGATCGGGTTTCCCCGAGGCGTGGGCGTCTATAAGCAGAGTTTTGTCTTTACCCTATAAGATTCAAAATTATTAAGTAACACTCAGCAATATATTCTCAAGTAGCACTCAGATATGCCGTCAGCGGGTTAGTTACGACGTGGGGAGCAGTTAGGAGAACAAAATGATACAGAGACTGTTCAGGTTGCCTTCCCAAAATCAACTCAAAGTTTTATTCTTTTGTGCAGCAGTATTTATAGGCAGAAAGTTCGTGTGTCAACAAGTTAAAACCATATAAGGAAGGTCCCCCAGCTCTGAAAGACGCCTTCTACAATCATATCTCAACATACCTTTGACAGGTCCGTTAAACACTAGACAGTTAGAATCCTTTGTTCTACAATTGCAGTAAGATGCACTATCAAGGCCTATAAATCTTATACAGAGGTCTCCTACATCCGTGAGTTCTGACACAACCCAGATAGTCTTCACATAAACATCTTCTGCAAGGGAGTGATAAGTAAAAGCAGAAACGGCCCTAACCAATCTGGCGCCCTAGGCAAGATTTTAGGTGGCGCCCCCCTACATCAGCAGTGTAGTGTAATGTTGTAACAAATAATATTTCTATTAAATAAGCTTTACTTTGCATTTTAATTAACGTGGGATTATTTTTTGTATTTAGAAATAATAGTACCAACTTTTTTTTTTTTTTCAACATTTGTGGCACTGGCGTTTGCCTATACGGCCTATGCCACGGGCCGGCCCTGAGTAAAAGAGTGATTTGTTGGTGTTTTCCCTCCAACCTTAGTATCTACTTTCACACCATAAAATCTTGAGTTGACAAAGCAAGAGAAAATGACGGTTAACATAAAGAGCATTGTTGAGTCACAGAATCTTCTGTCTAATATCATCAAAAAAGTACCCAGTAAATGCTCCCATAATACTAAAATATCTAACAACTGGAGTTCATCATTTGAAGCATTAAAAGTTAAATTCTGCAAAAAACTAAATGATTGTGATTGTTGATTTCTTGCTAGTTATTAACTTCTGTTTTTACCATTATTGCAGCTTCTGATGATTTTTTTTTTTATTTTCATATTTGTCCAGAGCTTCATCTATAATAACTGTAAGGTTAACAGTACTCTTGTCTGAATTATCTCTGTGTGTATGTGTGTGTGAGGGAAGACTCCCAAAAGTCCAACACATGTTATCCTATTTTTAGAGACATATTTGTGCAGCATATACAGAATCTAACCAAACATTAAAGAATTATTCAGGCTATTAATCTCTCTAATTTATTGTGTTTTACAATGATGGACATGGTCGTCCATACAGAAGATAATCAGTATTAAGACGTCAGCCACAGCTGAATTTCTTTGTAATCTTGAATTAGTCCCACTTATCCAGCAGATGTCCTTGTTATGTCTTCTACACATCTTGATCGTTTGTACATCTCCACCATGCTTTGACCGGATCATTCAGCCTTCCTTTATTTATTTAAATATATTAACTATTTAATCTAGTTGACCATCTTATAGTGGCCTTATTGCAACCTTCAACACATCATTTTCAGCTGTTTGTCTATACTGCATTTTTTTCCTTTAGTTTGTATCACTTTGTGGCTGTATTTTCATCTCCCTATTTTTTATTTTGATGCTGTTTGCAGTCATTAAAATCTCTTTTTTAAATTTTTTTTATTTTTGCATCTACCATTTCCGGCTCCAAATGTTAACTAGAAAAGAGTAATAATTAAGCAGAGCATCCTGAAACTCACTTAAAAGCATGTGAAGAGAAGATTCCCCCCCAGAAAAAAACTAAACAAAACAACAACAACTAGGGAACAGTAAAGTCTAATCTCTACAGCCTTAAACGACAAATAATAGTAATAAAATAATATCTAAACCACAGAGAGGCGTGTACACTAGAGCAGGGGTGTCAAACTCCAGGCCTCCAGATCAGGGGTCCGTTCCTCGCTAAGTAAGTTAGCTGGATTTGATTGTTGACGATTTCGCGTGATCCTGGATCGTTCGGTTCCCCGAAGCTCATCCGGGACTTGCTGTCGTAGCAACAGAGCCGTAAGCGTAAACCTGCTCGGGAGCAGGTTTACTTTATGTAAACAGGATTAGATCGCGGCCACGCAGGTATGTCCGCTTCATTTATACGAAAGCAACAGCGATATTCCACCACTGTTTCACCATAAATAAATAACATCAATGTAACTAAAGATAATGCAGTACTTGATCCATTTATTGATTTCACACAGATACATACAGGTCATTTCCTAAAAAAGGGAAATGTACTATTAATCATTCTATTACATGTATGTGATTATTACAGATGTAATTCATATTTCAGAGTAGTAATTGTAAATTACTTCGTGTAATCAAGATGAGAGACCACGGCTATAAAAGCGAAGGTGGATTTGGGAAGCCTGTCGCAGCCATGTCCTGTCCGTTTACGCGAGCGACCCATTGCGGAAGGTGCAAGATTGATAAGGAGAGTCCTCAGAATTCAGCGTATATTGCGGGACAGACAGGATCCTTTAGCTCAGCGTGACAGTGTGCTCATAGAGAGATATCGATATTCCCGTGAGGGTATTATTCACTTAACCAACTTGTTGACGAAGGGGTGCAGGACCACCACCTGTCTTTTTTTTGCTCTGCCCTTTTCTTGGTTGCTGTTATGAACAAACTAACAGAGTATTACAGGGTCTCTTTCCAAGAGACTAAAAGCAATATAAGTGATGAATATTGCCATTCTGTAGAATATTCTTATATTTCACTTTTACTTGTTCCCATGTTCTAGTGGGTCCTGTTGTGGCTCTAATGTGAAAGGGGATATAATATAACATAATTTAACATAATCAGAAATCAGAAAGGGTTTTATTGCCAAATGTTGAGCAGGTTTACAACATTAGGAAATTGCTGCGGTGCTTCAGTGCAAACATACTGTCATAAATTGCGCTTATATAGACATGAAAAAAATAAAAGTAAGAATAAGAATTAAAAGTGCTACGTAGAAAGATATATACATGAGTGCAGGTGGTGATCAGTGCCGAAACATGGAATGATGCAATGAACACAGCGTAGGGTCATGTGTTAGTGGTGGGAACAGTCGTACGTTTATTGTTCATGTGTCCAACAGCAGAGGGGAAGAAACTGTTCTTATGGCGAGAGGTTCTGGTGCGAATGGACCGGAGCCTCCTGCCTGAGGGGAGCAGGTCAAACAGACTGTGTCCAGGGTGAGAAGGGTCAGCTGAGATCCGAGCTGCACGCCGCAGTGTCCTGGAGGTGTATAGGTCCTGCAGAGATGGGAGTCTACAGCCAATCACCTTCTCAGCAGAGCGCACAACACGCTGCAGTCTCTGTTTGTCCCTGATAGTGGCTCCAGCGTACCACACGGTGATGGAGGAGGTGAGGATGGACTCGATGATTGCGGTGTAGAATTGCATCATCGTCCGTGTTGGCAGGTTGAATTTCTTCAGCTGCCTCAGGAAGTACATCCTCTGCTGGGCTTTCTTGATGACGGAGGTGATGGTGGGCTCCCACTTCAGGTCCTGAGTGATGGGGGTGTCAGTCAGGATGATTGGGGGGGGGGGAGGGGAGAGAGTGGGACTGTGTGCTTCTGGGCATTCAGCACCAGGTTGTTGTGGCTGCACCAAGACACCAGACGTTCAACCTCCCTCCTGTAGGCAGACTCATATATATATATATATTTTATTGGATAATATAGTGTAATATAATAAATCTACCCTACCGCCTACTGGTGTTGGCCAGAGGGGCCGATGGCGCGATATGGCAGCCTGGCTTCTGTCAGTCTGCCCCAGGGCAGCTGTGGCTACAACCGCAGCTTGCCTCCACCAGTGTGTGAATGTGAGAGTGACTGAATAGTGGCATTGTCATGCGCTTTGGGTGCCTTGAAAAGCGCTATATCAATCCACTCCATTATTATTGTTATTATTAAATTACTTACGAGTTTAATTTGTCAGCAACTTTCTGCCAGCCCTCTCTCCTTGCTTTTGCAGCCTTTGCAGTGTTCCCTTGCGTTTTAATTAAACTCTGAAACTCCTGAAATCCCTCACTCAAGAGTTCTTGCTCTGCTGCCGAAAAAGTACTGAGCGCGCTATTTGACATTTTCGCCGACCAATCAGAGGGTTGCCGATCAATGTTTCTACTATCGATGCGTAGCCCCTTTTACGACACCCAGTGATCTCACATTACTTCATCCAGCTGTACTAATCCTCAACAGCAGGTGTGTTCGGGGAACCGGAATAGCGAGCTCAGAGTTAGCGCGATGATTTGGTCTTGGATGTACATATGGATGTGTCATTTGATCTTGGATGTAGTAAGCGACGTACGAAGAACGGACCCCTGGTGTCCTGCAAGATTTAAATATCATCCTGGATCAACACACCTGAAACAAATGAATAGTTCATTACCAGGCTTCTGGAGAACGTCAAGACATGTTGAGGAGGTAATTCAGCCATTTAAATCAGCTGTGATGGATCAAGGACACATCAAAAACCTGCAGGACACCTGTGCACTAGAGGTAGTTGGATCAATACCAACTCTAGTATTGGTATCTGATCGATACTAGCTCATTAGAATCAATACTTTGTTTCTATCTCCTTAAGCTCAGTTGGTATAATTGTATTAAATAAATAAAATTTTTGGAGATTTGGAAAGGCTGAGGTTCAGGTATCAGAAGTAGGATAACCGGAAAGGAAGAGCTAAAAGCAGTACTCAGGCTGTGATTCATGTGTGATCCTTTCCAATATTTCAATCACAGCTCACACCCTGTATTTTCACTTCCCGGCAGACTCAAGAGTATTTTGTCATACGCCCCGACAAACCCACACATGCGGTAAAAATGTGGGCAAAAGTTATTATTTTCTTGTGCTAGTCTAAGTGTGCTTGTTTTGTTTTTGATTTTTACCACCCCCTTGTTCTTGAGCTGATGGTACGGTTCAAAATGCGAAGTCATATGACTGGCTGTTGTGTTATTTGGTTTTTCACATGATCGTTTACAAATACTGTACCAACAAACACCCATCTTCCTCTGCGCTGGTCCACAATGCAGAGTCTTGTGAATTGGCGTGTGTTTATTAGCTTTTTGGTCATTTTTTACCAACAAAATGTTGTCGAAGTGGAAATGTGCGGAGGGCTGACCGAGGTGGAGCAGGCTGATGAAGCAGTTCAGAAGATCTGTGATGCAGTGAGTAGAAACGGGAGATTTTTACACTCACACACAGGGCCTGTCATTCATATTGATTTTGCTGTCATTGTTATTCAGATGAAGCCTCTCGCAGAGCAGAAAACCGGGAGAAACTTCGAGGTTTTCACTGCAGAGAACTACAAAACACAGGTCGTAGCTGGGACCAACTACTTCATTAAGGTAATGTTTGTAATGCAAGCAGTGAGCAGTGGCAACACTGCAAAGCTCTGAGGTCTTGCATGCAATAAAATATAATTAAAAAGAGCATTGATTGATAATGTGATCTGTCAGGTGAAAACTAAAGCAATGATCAGTGGGGGGTTTTCAGTTACTATCTCTTCACATATGTAGTGATTTTAAAAGAAGGTGTGTGCAAACCTTTAACTGTTATTGATTTTCTAGCTTCATAGCTGAGGCTTTCAATCATTGTTTCCACACAAATTTCACAAATTCCACACAAAGTGCACCTCACACTCCTGGTGTGGCACAGGACGAGCATTTCCGGTTTTTCCAGTTCTTGTGAATGATCGCTTGTCACACACAACGCACACTAGGGGCGGGGGTGTCGAACTGCAGGCCTCGAGGGCTGGTGTCCTGCAGGTTTTAGATATCACCCTGTTTCAACATACCTGAATCAAATGATTAGTTCATTACCAGGCTTCTGGAGAACTTCAGGACATGTTGAGGAGGTAATTTAGACCCTCGAGGCCTGGAGTTCAACACCTGTGCACTAGGGCTTAAATAAAGAAGCATAAGCACATATTTACTTCATAAACTCTGTCAGCCATGAACAGAGCTCAACAAATGTTCTGTTTGTGAACACTACAACAATCAGGCACTCTATATATGAAGATGTGGATTCTCCTTTTCCATGCATGTTGTTTGGCCCACAGCTGTGGCTTACATTGATAAAATAAAATGATCAGGATTACTTCTATGTGCACATCAAGCATCTCCTTTAACTTTCCTTGCAGGTCCATGTGGGAGGAAACGAATATGTTCACCTCCGTGTTTATGAGAAACTCCCGGCTTATGGAGGAACGCTTGAGCTGACTGATCTGCAGCACCCCAAGACTCAGAATGACAGTATTGAGTACTTCTAATGGGACAATGAACCAGTGAAAGCATCAGTGCCTACAGCCTGTCCTCTCAATGTAATCCATTAATAACTTGCCTCTTCATGAGGGGAAAGCTTTCCTTGTTTACATATAATAACCAACTACAGATAATGGAAGGCAAAGGGAATCAGTTAAATACGAGGTGGGTGGAAAAGAATATAGCCGATTATTCAAATCACAGCAGAAAAATAGTCCTTTCATGTTTGTCTGTTTTTTGTTTTTTGTTTTTTTTTTTGGAAGACTTATTTCTGGAATGTTTTACAAAAATTAAAAACTCTGCAATTTGCAGACTTTGTATATTAATGTGGTTCAAGTCTGCTTACTTATCAAAGAGGAGTGAAACGAGTGTGACTGTGTATGTGGGACGCATATGTGAACAGTGTATTTAAAGTGTAATTTATGTCACATAGCTGTATAAACTTGGTCAGTTTTGGACGATGTAACAGAATTAATCATGAAGGTCTGATAACCTGATTTTGAGTTCTTTTAATATCATTTCAAAGGGTGTAATTTAAAAAAACAAACAAACAAAACAGTATTTCATTTGCTAAGGTATTTGTGACCAGATTTGAATTAAAAGTTGTGCTATGTACAGGGTGGCCCATTTATATGGATACACCGTAATAAAATGGGAATGGTTGGTGATATTAAAGTCCTGTTTGTGGCACATTAGTATATGTGATGGGGCAAATTCCTAAAGATGGGTGGTGACCATAGTGGCCATTTAGAAGTCGGCCATCTTGGATACAACTTTTGTTTCATCAATAAGAAGAGGGCCATGTGACACATCAAACTTATTGGTAATGTCACAAGGAAAACAATGGTGTGCTTGGGTTCAACGTAACTTTATTCTTTCATGAGACTGCAACACCAGACTGCAGATGAGCTGCATACAGGGCTGGTTTGGGACAAAAAAATCAGCCTGGGCATTTTGACTAGAGACCGGCCCACCATTATAGGAAAAATCATAAAGCCTTTGAATGAAAAACTGTTGTGACAGTGATGTACACGGTTTTGATGGTATATATGTATCCATCAATCGTTTGTAAGATTGATAATTATTTTTTAAAAGCTAGATATTTTAAATGTGAATAAGGAAGAAAAGTATTTCTTTGTGCCCCCCTCTCCCTGTTAATGCCCTACCTGCCCCCCCTGGCCAAACTTTGCTAGACCGCCCCTGCACAGTTACCAGCTGTCAGATATGTAGAAAAAGGATCCTGGCAAAGTGAACGATAAACAAACAAGAGATAAACGCCGATCAGCTGATCATTGATCCGTTTCATGATTGAAGTAGCAAGGGGGGGGGGGGAGAAGAGGCAGGTGTGCAGCTCCAGCAGAAGCAGACGAGGAACAGGACACCGTGGAACACAGACCAACAGGCAGGAGAACACACAGGGCTTAAATACACACACCAGTAATCAGGGGATGAGAGACGGGAGGGCAACACACCTGGGAGAAATCAGAGCTGACGGGACAGGGGAAACGTAAATTGAACACACTCACATGAGTCGGGGACCTTCAGAATAAAACAGGAAACTCAGACACGGGGAACCAGACAAGACACTAAACTAAACAGACAGATTCAGAAGCAGACAGTGTGACGCCATAGACAGACAGAGGGAACACGGAAGTGGGACCAGGGCAGGCACAGAACAGAAACCTAATAAATGGCAAATCATAACGGAATACATAATCAGAATAAACAAAAGCATAAAGAAACACAAAACACTGAGTCGGCAGACTCAGGACCATGACATAATCATTCAGTGATTTAAAGAATGTGAACTTTTAATATTCATTTTTCTAATTTACATTTTAAACGTTTTCAGCTATTTTCCAACTTCTTCTGTGTGAACATCAGCTTTCAAAAGTTCTGCACTTTGGTTTTCAGGTTAAAAAGTCTGTATTTTCCAACTCATTCAACATTTTTAGCTTAATATTCATTAATTATTTCATTTCAGTGCATACATTCAGATTTCAGCATTCACACTGCAGTTTCTTCAGAAAATGCACTTTCTAGTTGGAATATGTTTCAGTAAACAGTTAAGAGAATTATTTGAACCAAAAACTTCAAATTTGGATTCATCTCTCCATAAGAGCTGTGGCCACTGATATTCAGTGCAGTTCTTGTGTAACTTGACAAATCTCAGCCTTGCTTAAAAATGATAGAGTAGTTGGACCGACTGTGTCAGGGTTTTTTCTGGATATTTTTTTTTCATTTCTGAAGAACATGACTTTCAGATACAGTTAATCTGTTGTAGGCTGTTCTTTTTTGTTTTGTTGTGTTGTTTGTGTTCTTTAGGTCTGCCACTTTATTTCTGTCCTTCACTTGTTGTTCAGTTTCCTAATCTTTTTAATAACTGCAGATCATACCAAGTTATACCAGCATCTTGGCTAACAGCTCATTAGAAATCACCTTCTGGTACAAAAATACTATTTTATATTTGTCAAACGGTGCTTTTCTTGTCATTTTTCATACATTTAACAAAAGAAATGGGAACAATTTTTTTTTTTTTAATTTCTGGAACAGGCTGCAAGTAACAAAGTACCTACAGATAAATTAACTAGTTCCTCTCTTGGGTTAGGTGGGTTTTTTTTATGCTCGAATGATTAATATGTCAGCGTTAATTGCCCTAACAAACAAAACCATTCCTCTGAAACTGCTCAGGCACAAGGACTGGTCTGAAAATTTGTGGAAAAAACAGCCAGAGTTCAAAGAAAAACTTTAAAAGAAGGAAGACTTGAAGTAAGTCTGGAAGCAAAATATAAAGAAATGAGGATAGTCTGAGACTTTTGCACAGTACTGTACTTCTACATGACAGGTAACCAAGTGTTGACCAGCATGGGTGTAATTGGCTTCATATTAAAAAGCCTGAGCTGTGAACAGGAACACTTTCCCCTCACACACAATTCAGTCAATGCCTGATTCATCTCTGAGTCAAACTGGGCCGGTTTGAACATTTTCTGTAACCAGACAGTGGTCATTCTTTCTCTCTCCCTGCTTTTCATTCTTGTTATCCATGTCTGAGACTGAGAGCTCGTTAGAGAACTTTTTCCACCCCGTGCCCGTCCACTCCAATGAACCCACTGTGTTTGAAAACATTCAGCCCAGCAGAGGGGAGCAATGGGGGGAAAAAAAGCTCTGAAGAATTTGGCTTTGGCTACAGCAGTTTGTCACTTACATGTCATACAGTATATTAACCTGTGTGTGTGTGTGTGTGTGTGTGTGTGTGTGTGTGTGTGTGTGTGTGTGTGTGTGTGCCTTAAAAAACATCTGAATTTCATTTAGAACTGAGATTCTAAGTTGTAAGCAGGGTTAGGGCATCTTCCAACCCTTCTGCTCAATCAACCATCAGAGTGACAGAACTTGGTACATATTTGGTACTTGGTACCAGGGATACTGAGCAATCTTTAGTCTCTGAAGATCCAGCCACGAACCCTACATTTGAAGATTGGAGTGAAGACCGAGGTGGAGCAGGCTGATGAAGCAGTTCAGAAGATCTGTGATGCAGTGAGTAGAAACGGGAGATTTTTACACTCACACACAGGGCCTGTCATTCATATTGATTTTGCTGTCATTGTTATTCAGATGAAGCCTCTCGCAGAGCAGAAAACCGGGAGAAACTTCGAGGTTTTCACTGCAGAGAACTACAAAACACAGGTCGTAGCTGGGACCAACTACTTCATTAAGGTAATGTTTGTAATGCAAGCAGTGAGCAGTGGCAACACTGCAAAGCTCTGAGGTCTTGCATGCAATAAAATATAATTAAAAAGAGCATTGATTGATAATGTGATCTGTCAGGTGAAAACTAAAGCAATGTTCAGTGGGGGGTTTTCAGTTACTATCTCTTCACATATGTAGTGATTTTAAAAGAAGGTGTGTGCAAACCTTTAACTGTTATTGATTTTCTAGCTTCATAGCTGAGGCTTTCAATCATTGTTTCCACACAAATTTCACAAATTCCACACAAAGTGCACCTCACACTCCTGGTGTGGCACAGGACGAGCATTTCCGGTTTTTCCAGTTCTTGTGAATGATCGCTTGTCACACACAACGCACACTAGGGGCAGGGGTGTCGAACTGCAGGCCTCGAGGGCTGGTGTCCTGCAGGTTTTAGATATCACCCTGTTTCAACATACCTGAATCAAATGATTAGTTCATTACCAGGCTTCTGGAGAACTTCAGGACATGTTGAGGAGGTAATTTAGACCCTCGAGGCCTGGAGTTCAACACCTGTGCACTAGGGCTTAAATAAAGAAGCATAAGCACATATTTACTTCATAAACTCTGTCAGCCATGAACAGAGCTCAACAAATGTTCTGTTTGTGAACACTACAACAATCAGGCACTCTATATATGAAGATGTGGATTCTCCTTTTCCATGCATGTTGTTTGGCCCACAGCTGTGGCTTACATTGATAAAATAAAATGATCAGGATTACTTCTATGTGCACATCAAGCATCTCCTTTAACTTTCCTTGCAGGTCTATGTGGGAGGAAACGAATATGTTCACCTCCGTGTTTATGAGAAACTCCCGGCTTATGGAGGAACGCTTGAGCTGACTGATCTGCAGCACCCCAAGACTCAGAATGACAGTATTGAGTACTTCTAATGGGACAATGAACCAGTGAAAGCATCAGTGCCTACAGCCTGTCCTCTCAATGTAATCCATTAATAACTTGCCTCTTCATGAGGGGAAAGCTTTCCTTGTTTACATATAATAACCAACTACAGATAATGGAAGGCAAAGGGAATCAGTTAAATACGAGGTGGGTGGAAAAGAATATAGCCGATTATTCAAATCACAGCAGAAAAATAGTCCTTTCATGTTTGTCTGGTTTTTTTTTTTTTTTTTTTTTTTTTGGAAGACTTATTTCTGGAATGTTTTACAAAAATTAAAAACTCTGCAATTTGCAGACTTTGTATATTAATGTGGTTCAAGTCTGCTTACTTATCAAAGAGGAGTGAAACGAGTGTGACTGTGTATGTGGGACGCATATGTGAACAGTGTATTTAAAGTGTAATTTACGTCGCATAGCTGTATAAACTTGGTCAGTTTTGGACGATGTAACAGAATTAATCATGAAGGTCTGATAACCTGATTTTGAGTTCTTTTAATATCATTTCAAAGGGTGTAATTTAAAAAAACAAACAAACAAAACAGTATTTCATTTGCTAAGGTATTTGTGACCAGATTTGAATTAAAAGTTGTGCTATGTACAGGGTGGCCCATTTATATGGATACACCGTAATAAAATGGGAATGGTTGGTGATATTAAAGTCCTGTTTGTGGCACATTAGTATATGTGATGGGGCAAATTCCTAAAGATGGGTGGTGACCATAGTGGCCATTTAGAAGTCGGCCATCTTGGATACAACTTTTGTTTCATCAATAAGAAGAGGGCCATGTGACACATCAAACTTATTGGTAATGTCACAAGGAAAACAATGGTGTGCTTGGGTTCAACGTAACTTTATTCTTTCATGAGACTGCAACACCAGACTGCAGATGAGCTGCATACAGGGCTGGTTTGGGACAAAAAAATCAGCCTGGGCATTTTGACTAGAGACCGGCCCACCATTATAGGAAAAATCATAAAGCCTTTGAATGAAAAACTGTTGTGACAGTGATGTACACGGTTTTGATGGTATATATGTATCCATCAATCGTTTGTAAGATTGATAATTACTGGTCTGAAAATTTGTTGAAAAAACAGCCAGAGTTCAAAGAAAAACTTTAAAAGAAGGAAGACTTGAAGTAAGTCTGGAAGAAAAATATAAAGAAATGAGGATAGTCTGAGACTTTTGCACAGTACTGTACTTCTACATGACAGGTAACCAAGCGTTGACCAGCATGGGTGTAATTGGCTTCATATTAAAAAGCCTGAGCTGTGAACAGGAACACTTTCCCCTCACACACAATTCAGTCAATGCCTGATTCATCTCTGAGTCAAACTGGGCCGGTTTGAACATTTTCTGTAACCAGACAGTGGTCATTCTTTCTCTCTCCCTGCTTTTCATTCTTGTTATCCATGTCTGAGACTGAGAGCTCGTTAGAGAACTTTTTCCACCCCGTGCCCGTCCACTCCAATAAACCCACTGTGTTTGAAAACATTCAGCCCAGCAGAGGGGAGCAATGGGGAAAAAGCTCTGAAGAATTTGGCTTTGGCTACAGCAGTTTGTCACTTAAATGTCATACAGTATATTAACCTGTGTGTGTGTGTGTGTGTGTGTGTGTGTGTGTGTGTGTGTGTGTGTGTGTGTGTGTGTGTGTGTGTGTGTGTGTGTGTGTGTGTGTGCGCTCAATCCTATAGCCGCAACACTCCATGAGATTTTTCCTGCCCCAGCCTCTCAAATTCTTGTTATATGAAGTTGGAAACCAGACAATGACAATAATATTATCCAGTTCAATAGTTTTCCTCTTTTGCAGGCACATATAGTACCTTAACCTTTCCTCACATCTATGCAGTATCCCACAAATTCCTTTATAATAATATATCATCACACTACCTTCTTTACGTCTAAATCACTCCCCCCAACATACAGGGAGTGCAGAATTATTAGGCAAATGAGTATTTTGTCCACATCATCCTCTTCATGCATGTTGTTTTACTCCAAGCTGTATAGGCTCGAAAGCCTACTACCAATTAAGCATATTAGATGATGTGCATCTCTGTAATGATAAGGGGTGTGGTCTAATGACATCAACACCCTATATCAGGTGTGCATAATTATTAGGCAACGTCCTTTCCTTTGGCAAAATGGGTCAAAAGAAGGACTTGACAGGCTCAGAAAAGTCAAAAATAGTGAGATATCTTGCAGAGGGATGCAGCAGTCTCAAAATTGCAAAGCTTCTGAAGCGTGATCATCGAACAATCAAGCGTTTCATTCAAAAGAGTCAACAGGGTCGCAAGAAGCGTGTGGAAAAACCAAGGCGCAAAATAACTGCCCATGAACTGAGAAAAGTCAAGCGTGCAGCTGCCAAGATGCCACTTGCCACCAGTTTGGCCATATTTCAGAGCTGCAACATCACTGGAGTGCCCAAAAGCACAAGGTGTGCAATACTCAGAGACATGACCAAGGTAAGAAAGGCTGAAAGACGACCACCACTGAACAAGACACACAAGCTGAAACGTCAAGACTGGGCCAAGAAATATCTCAAGACTGGTTTTTCTAAGGTTTTATGGACTGATGAAATGAGAGTGAGTCTTGATGGGCCAGATGGATGGGCCCGTGGCTGGATTGGTAAAGGGCAGAGAGCTCCAGTCCGACTCAGACGCCAGCAAGGTGGAGGTGGAGTACTGGTTTGGGCTGGTATCATCAAAGATGAGCTTTTGGGGCCTTTTCGGGTTGAGGATGGAGTCAAGCTCAACTCCCAGTCCTACTGCCAGTTTCTGGAAGACACCTTCTTCAAGCAGTGGTACAGGAAGAAGTCTGCATCCTTCGAGAAAAACATGATTTTCATGCAGGACAATGCTCCATCACATGCGTCCAAGTACTCCACAGCGTGACTGGCAAGAAAGGGTATAAAAGAAGAAAAACTAATGACATGGCCCCCTTGTTCACCTGATCTGAACCCCATTGAGAACCTGTGGTCCATCATCAAATGTGAGATTTCCAAGGAGGGAAAACAGTACACCTCTCTGAACAGTGTCTGGGAGGCTGTGGTTGCTGCTGCACGCAATGTTGATGGTGAACAGATCAAAACACTGACAGAATCCATGGATGGCAGGCTTTTGAGTGTCCTTGCAAAGAAAGGTGGCTATATTGGTCGCTGATTTGTTTTTGTTTTGTTTTTGAATGTCAGAAATGTATATTTGTGAATGTGGAGATGTTATATTGGTGTCACTGGTAAAAATAAATAATTGAAATGGGTATATATTTGTTGTTTGTTAAGTTGCCTAATAATTATGCACAGTAATAGTCACCTGCACACACAGATATCCCCCTAAAATAGCTAAAACTAAAAACAAACTAAAAACTACTTCCAAAAACATTCAGCTTTGATATTAATGAGTTTTTCGGGTTCATTGAGAACATGGTTGTTGTTCAATAATAAAATTATTCCTCAAAAATACAACTTGCCTAATAATTCTGCACTCCCTGTATGCCCTACTTCGCCAAATTAAATTTACTGTATTTGGAATATTTGCTCCAAGTATGGGTTGATATTTAATCTTGTTAAGGGAAGCACAGCTACAACACAATCAGATTTACTTTCTGAATGAAAGTGAATCTGATTGTGTTAACAATTTATTCAAAAGACCGAATCTTTAGTTTGAAGAAATTGAGATGATCTATTAAATTCGTAGGTGAACGTGCAGGACAACGATTCTTCACTAAGCAATTGATTACATCATTGATGTGTTCAGAGAAATGAGGCAGTGAGGGAGTATCCCTGTGAATGTGATAATGTCAGCAAGTGGCTCAAGTCATGCATCTGCAGAGATAAGGTCATACAGAAGACATCTGTTCCCCTGAGACTAAACGTAATATAGACACACAAGTGCACAAATCAGGTCATGTGCACATGTCAATTCTTTGACTTCCCTTATTCACAACCTTAAACTGTTAGTCTTTCTATATGAGAGTGGGAGTGACTTAAACAACTTAAGTAAAACAGTATTTTTTTTTGTTAAAAGCATTCGGCTCCAGTGTTCATCGAATTCAAGACATCTGAATTGAGTCAACAGCAAAAGAACTTTGGACTCATTTGTCTCGTTTGCTCATTTTGTTCTGCAGTGTTTCTGTTCAGTGAATGGGACCATAGCCTTCATGCTGAGATGCGTGCGAAGACGGAAAATGAAGTAACTGCCGAGAAATATAAACTGTTGTAAACGTAACACACCACATCTCATCTGAAAATGCTTTTAACAGTGACATAGGAAATCCATAAGTCATGGCTAAAGCATAAGGTGTTCAACAAAATGAAGAAGATCAGATCAGGTGACACTAGTCATGTACAAAAGAGAAAAATGTGTTACATTTCAGGGAGGGCATGTGCTCGCAATGCATCTGCGCTTGTAAGTAATGTAAATGCCTGGGAGTTGCAGCACAGCTGGGCTCCTTTAAAAAAGAACATTTTAGATTCCTGCTGACCCTGAACTACTTTATATAGCCTGGCTCAGTCAATTCTGATATTAATTTGTCTTCCATTATCGAGTGTTGAATCATGGGACGAAGCTGCTGATACGCAAGGTATGCGGTAGGTTTCTCTGTGGATTAAAAACATGAACCGGTCTGTCTGCCTTTTTCAGCCACAGCTCAGGTTGAGAGGGTGCTGCCTGGTTAGCATTTATGGACAACCCATAACATTTGTCTCTTTTAATTCTATGTTGTTGTACTTTTTCAACACGTTTTTCAAGATTCAATCAATCAATCAACCCTTGAAAGTCAAAGATATTCCCCCATGTTCACTTTTCCCGGCAGCCTCGGACTCGCCCTGCCTGGAACATCGTGGTGCTTTTAAATGTTTTATAGAGACTCTCAGGGAGCCACAAGCTTTCAGAGAAGAAGCTTCACGTGCACCCTGCCTCACTGATAAGAAAGACAGTAAAAGTCAGCTGATTCACTGGAGTTGATATTCAAATTATGTTACTCAGACAAAGGGAGAAATGCTTAAAATATTTAGCAACTTATCTAATAGACCAGCATGTAGATCTGTTTAAAGACTTCAGTGTTAAATATAATCCAATATTTTATCCTTCTTATATACGCATGCTGTCTATTTGTTTGAGACATCTGTTGTCGTTGTGAAAATCAGGCTAACATGCAGTGGCTAATGTTATATAAATGCTTGAGCTAACTGAATGTAACTAATTTATACCTCATGGTAATGTTAGAAGGCTGCTCAGTGATCACCCTAACATTTCATTGTGTTTCCCTTCTGTTTCATTTTGTTATTTAAAATGACTTTCAAGAATAATAATTTTGTTTTACTGTCGAAATGATTATTGATGATTGTTTAATTTCTAGTATCTGTAGAACACAGAGAAAATAGTGTATCAACACTCAATCAAGCATCTAAGACATTAAGAAAAACAAAAAAGCAAAACAAAAAGAAGAATCCTTAAAATCTCAAAATATATGCAGTAATTAAAGTTACAAAGTATAAAGTTACCTTAAAAAGGGTTTAAATATGAGTTTTTAGCTGCTTTTTAACAGACCATCGAGTCCACATATCTAAAGCTCAGTGGGAGAGAGTTCCACAGTGTGGTGAAAAAGAAAAGTGCTACTGAAAACTAAAGATCTACAGTCTGTGGGCCCACTGTTGCAAAAGCTCTGTTTCCTTCAGTTCTCAGCTTTGTATGCTGCACAGCCAGCATGACCTGATCACATGACCTTGGGAAATGTGTGGATGTAAAACTTTATTGATGCTCTTCAATGCAGAGCTCTGAAAGTCAAAATCAGAATCTTAGGTTAAAGTTAATGGGGAATCAGTTGAATTAGCAACTGAATTAGCAACAGCGTGTTGTGAGTACTTAGAAGACTTAGTCAGAAGCCTGCAGACATCCCAATGTTTTGTTTTTTTAAGAAAAGTGAGCAATGAATTACAATAATTCAGACATGATGAAATAAAGGCATGAATAACAGTAATTCTGAGCATGACACACTAAAGTGTGACTTGGAAATATTTCTTAAGTTATAAAAGCACGATAGCTCAGAGATTTAACATCAACATCCACAGTAACAGCAGAAGGGGTTTAATGTTAGAGTTGCCCTGATTCCTGTACGCACCAGAACCATTGTGGTACCTGTTCAATAAGGAACCCAACACCTGACCTAGCTGGTTAGAACACAAGCAAGTGGACACAACATAGATCATGTGCAATTACAAGACAAAGAGTAATTTTACGAGCAAATGCAGTGATGTCATGTGAGTGAGCTTGTTTGATCTATGTGTGCACTGGTTTTGCTTTTCTGTGTTATTTGTGTCTCTTTGATGTCTGTCCTCATCTTTAGGTGGCCATTGCCCATTTTGTCTGTTTGGGGTTTTTTTTAGCTTGTGTCCAGTTTTTCATCTCTCTGTTTTATTTTGCTGCTCAAGTCTCCTTTTAGTTTTTTTTTATTTTTGCATCTAACATTAACAGCTCTAAATTTGAACTTTAAAAGAGTACTAATCAGGCAGAGGCCCTCTAAATTTTCATTGAAAGTATGTGACAAGAAGAGACCCCCAGTTTTAAAAAAAAAGTAGGTAACTGGGTAAAATCTAATTCTACTGCCATAAACAACAAATAACAGCAATAAAATAATGTCTGAACCACAGAGAGCAGTCTCCACTCGGTACTCTGGGGAACTGTGGTTTACTGAGGTTTAGGTGTCAGATGTACGATAACTAGAAAGGAAGAGCTGAAAGCAGTTTTTTAGGCCGTGATTCATGTGTGACCCTCTCCAAACATTGCAGCTCACACCCTGTATTTTCACATCCTGGCAGACTCGAGAGCACGCAGGAAAAAGGGAAGGGCCTAAATATTTGTGTATGAATATTTAAGAGATACTTAAGAGATGTATCCTATAAACACAAAATGAGTCTCTCTCTCTCTCTCTCTCTCTCTCTCTCTCTCTCCCTCTCTTACACTTTTTTTACATGACCTTTTACAAATACCGCCCCTCTAATCGCCCCATGACTCACTGACTCACTGAACACCCCATAAAAGCAGGCTCTGTGTACGTTTTTTCACTTTTCAGTCGTTTTCCACCACCAAAAAAACTTGTCAAAATGCTGATGTGCGGAGGGCTGACCGAGGAAAAGGAGGCTGATGAAGAAGTTCAGAAGATCTGTGATGCAGTGAGTAGAAAAGAGAGATTTTACACTCACAACTTTATGCACACACGGGGCCTGTGCTTCTTGTTGATGTTATTGTAATTTTTATTCAGATGAAACCTCACGCAGAGCAGAAAGCCGAGAGAAACTTTGAGGTTTTCATTGCACAGAGCTACAAAACACAGGTCGTAGCTGGGACCAACTACTTCATTAAGGTAATGTTTGTAATACAAGCAGTGAGCACAGTGGCAACACTACAATGCTCTTCAATATAATAAAATATCATCGATAAGAGTATTGATGGTAGATAATCTGATCTCTCAAGTGAAAACTAAAGCAATGATCAGTGATTTTTTTTCATTCTGTAGTTATGTGGTTTTATATTTATATGGAGGTTCATACAAAAGTTTTTGACTTTCTAGCCTGAAGTGTTACTCATCACTGCTGCTTCCAGCCAAATTTTGCTGAAATGTATTTAAAATTTGAGAGAAACCTATAAAAGAAAATGAAAATCCGTGTGCACTTCATACTGTCTCAGCCATGAAAAGAAATCAACAAATGTTCTGTTTGTGAACATTAGAGCCATCATGCACTCTCTATATATGAAGACATTGATTCTCCTTTTCCACATGTTAGCATGTTGTTTGGCTAGTGTGACTTACATTAATTACCACAGCTGTGTTAAAATGATCAGCACTTCTATGTGCACATTAAGCATCTCCTTTAACTTTCCATGTACTTCCTTGCAGGTCTATGTGGGAGATGAAGAATATGTTCACCTCCGTGTTTACGAGAAACTCCCATGTGATGTAGAAGAGCTCGAGCTGACCGATCTGCAGCACCCCAAGAGTCAATGTGACAGTATTGAGTACTTCTAATGGGAAGATGAACCAGCCAAAGCATCAGTGCCTACAGCCTGTGCTCTCATTGTAATCCATTAATAACCTGCTGCTTCATGTGGGGAAAGTTTTCCTTACTTATATATAATAACATACTGCAGATAATAGAAGGCAAATTACATCAGTTAAATACGAGGTGGGTAAATAAATGAAGCCGATAATTTTTCTGTTATTGTTTCTGATCTGTGAAATGCCTGCAGTTTCAGGAGCAGACTCTATTTCTTCATTTGTCACAATGAAGCCAAACGCATATCTCTTTCCTGATATGGACAATGTTTGCAGTAAAACTCAACTGCAAGCATGTCTCCAGGCTCTGAATTGATTCATGGATTTTAGCACACAATGTTAT
This sequence comes from Maylandia zebra, assembly GCF_041146795.1. NCBI lineage: Eukaryota > Metazoa > Chordata > Actinopteri > Cichliformes > Cichlidae > Maylandia > Maylandia zebra. The sequence goes on from NC_135175.1 coordinate 21,354,433, forward strand.
GTCTTTTCAAACTCCCAAAATAATATTTACATTCTTTATATTCAGGTTTATATGGTTTGAATACTCCTTTCATGTTTTTTTAAGACATGTTTCTGGAGTGTTTTACAAAAATTAAAGTTTCTCCAATCATGCACTTTTTCCCCCTTCAGCTAAAAAATTTGCAGACCTGTCATATTGATTTGGTTCAGGTTTGATTGCTTATCAAACATATTTTACATTCTTGTAGCAATAACCATGTGAGACTGAACTGTAAGTAATAATATAAATGATAAATTTCAATCGGCCTTCAAACAACATCACAGCACAGAATCAGCATTGCTTCGTGTTTTCAATGATCTCCTACTAATGGCTGACAACGGACGCCCCTCAGTCTTAGTGCTTTTGGATCTATCATCGGCATTTGACATGGTTGACCATAATATCTTATTAGCGAGACTTGAGCACACTGTAGGCATCAAGGGCGCTGCCCTGGATTGATTTAAATCCTATCTCTCCAATCGGCTCTCTACGGTACATCTGGCTACATCCTCTTCCTCGGCTGTACCTGTTTGCTGTGGTGTCCCCCAGGGATCTGTGCTGGGCCCTACCCTTTTCTCATTATACTTGCTTCCTTTAAGTGCCATCTTTGAGAAATACCATATTGCTTATCACTATTATGCAGATGATATCTAGCTCTATTTTGAGCTAAACGACGATCTTGCTCTGTCTCTGAATAGCCTCCGAGAATGCATGTCTGAGGCCAAGAAGTGGTTGTTGTCGAATTCTCTTATCCTTAATGAGAAGAAAACCGAGATTATGATTTTTGGTAGTAATGCCCTTCGTGCCAAACTCCGGGATGCCTTTGGTTTTCTTAGTTGTTCTCTCTCTGATACTGTCAGGAATCTGGGTGTCTTATTTGACAGCTCCTTTTCATTTGACAAACAAGTGTCTGCTGTTGTCAGATCTAGTTTTTACCAGCTTCGTCTTATCTCTAAGGCTAGGCGCTATATCCCGCATAAAGATCTCGAAAAGCTCATCCACGCCTTTGTAACGTCGAGGCTAGACTATTGTAATTCACTTTATTGTGGTCTCCACTCTTCCCTTTTACTGAGATTACAGACAGTTCAGAATGCTGCAGCTCGCATTCTAACTAAAACCAGCAAGTTTGCCCACATTACTCCTGTCCTTGCCGATCTGCACTGGTTGCCTGTCAAATATCGTATTCAATTTAAAATTTTGTTGTTTACTTTTAAAATTACTAACAACACTGCACCCAGCTACCTTAAGGACCTTTTAAACCCTTATGCTCCTGCCAGGGCTTTAAGGTCATCGTCACAGTTACTGCTGGCTCAGCCCAGATCTCGACTTAAGACTAGAGGTGATCGATCGTTTGCTCTTGTTGCACCTGTGCTGTGGAACAATCTCCCGATTGGCATCCGGGCATCTGATTCTATTCATTCTTTTAAATCACAGCTTAAAACATATCTTTTTAAACTTGCCTTCTCCACCTTTTAATTGCTGGTTTGTTTGTTTGTTTGTTTGGTTGCTGTGACCTATTGACCTCTTGTATTAATTCCCTCCCATCTTTCTATTGGTGTCTTTTATTATGGTGGTACAGCTTTTATCTTGCTATTACCCATGTGCTGTAGTCATTCTTATTGGTAGCTTTTATCTATGAACATAACTCGTTATTTTTATTTATCCGTTATCAATGTTTGAACCTTTTATTGTTTTATGTAAAGCACTTTGGTATGCCCAAGGCTTTTAAATGTGCTCTATAAATAAAGATTGTTGTTGTTGTTGTTTACCCCCCACATCCCATGTTCTTTAATGTTGGAGAGTTTATTGTAGCATCATTTGGAGAGTTATATTTCATTTAGCATGGTATCCTTTTCTGAAAGTGACCTAAAATAAAGCACAGTTCAGTCTGACCTGAGTCGAGAGTCCCTTATTGATTGAATTCAACTTTTTCGATTTTTAAGAGATTTTTAAGAGATGACAGAATTTCATTCCTCATCTCAAAACAATCAAAATTTATAATTTTTTCTCCTGTGCTGAAACATTTCTGCCCTGAAGGGAGTTGTCCAGTGCAGCACTGCCTCCATCCACAGGGCACAAAGGGAATATTTATTGTAAGAATGGTGCTGTCCATCCAGTGGAGCTCTGCAGGCTTTCAGTGGCTAAAAGTACACATGAAAGGTGGTCAATAGGTTGTCAGCAGTATTTTATTAGCAGACTTTACCATTAGTCAGTGTTTGTTTGATCTTGTGACTGACACTTCTCTTTGTTAATCATGTGCAATTTGATTTTTGTTGTTTGTTTTCTTTTTCAATTTACTGAGTGAGGCGTCGTACTTAATAAATCAATGGATATGGAGGATTAAGTAATTTATTAATTAATAATTTATTTAATTCTTATTTTCATGTGGGTGACTCTACTGGTCCTGCAAAGAGTCTATGTCATACTTTATGTCATAAAGTACATGTTACTGATTATTACTTAAAGAAAATAAAGAAAGTGTTTATGGACTGAGTTACTTGTGAGATCCACTGTTGAACACCTTACTGAAGATCTTCAGTGTTCAGCAAGTACAAGTTTCCTCTGATTTGACTCATGTGGGAGGATGCAGCTACCTTCATCTGAGGGTCTGTAAGAAGCTTCCATGTTATGGAGGAGAAGCCGTAGTTACTGGTGTGGAAGACCATCATGACAAAGATCCCATCCAACCTTTTTCTTTTTTCCTTTCCTTTCCTTTCCTTTCCTTTCCTTTCCTTTCCTTTCCTTTCCTTTCCTTTTTGCCTGTCCCGTTTTGGTTCTTTAGCCATCAGAATTATTGTCTGAAGGCCAAGACAGATGCCCAACAGATTTATGTTACCAAGTGGATCATCACGGCCTTGCCATATTGGTCTATTTGATTGACCTTCGTTATTACTATTTATTTATTTATTTTATTTTATTTTCAGTTGTTACAGATGGGACAGGCATGACTTCAGGATAGGAAAGGGAGAAATAAAGAAAGAGAGCGAGGGAAAGAGGGACAGTGAGAAAGGGCACTTAAAAAAATCACATGGATCACCTGTTGAGAAAAGAAAAAAGAGAGCAACAGAATAAACACAACACCGTCGCAATAATCTAGCTTAGTGTAAATAACAGTAAATACTAAATATTGAATGTTATCGTGCAGCACGCAAGACCGACAGCGCCAAGAAAGGTGTAATTTGTGTCTGTGAACAGAAAGTTCACTTTGGTAGCACTGAAGTGTTACCAAAGTACAGAGACAAAGTAACTGAACCTTCAGATGTTTTTACTCTCACAACCATCAAACAAATCTACTCAATTATCATTTTTCCACGTGTGTTTTAATGTATGTCGGTCTTTTCATGTTCCATTTAAAACCTGATAACATTTAACTGTCAGTATTCTTAAAATGTCACTAGATGGCACTGTCATTTTATTTTTCACGTTTTGTTTGGGGATGTGTTAATGACAGACATTAAAATACTCTGGTCAACCAACCAGCAGTCTGCCTGCTGTGTCGTATGAAATGCGTGGAAGGAGAGGAACCGACTGTCTGTTACATATAGATAAAAAACAAAGTTCTGACGTGACCTCAGGTCAGCCAGCCTGACGGTCAGAGAAACAGAAACGTGCTGGATTGTGGATCTCTGAGCTGCACATCAAAGATGCACATATGCACAGATCAAGTCTCAAAAGTGCCTCATATACACGTTGATGCGAAGCGCAAACGTTTCCACTTCATTTGCAGAGGTGTTTTTAGTTTGGATTGTGTATTTATTGTTTGCAGTGTATATATATATTAGTTTGCAGCTCTTTGCACATATTAATAAAAGGTTCAACTAACTGGTCAAATAAAGTCTGTGCGGTTTAGTTGTTCCACTCATATTAAACCAAATGATGGTGTGGCGGCCTGTTCTAGTGTGAACTAAGAGAGGGTTTGAATGTAAGAGAGAGGGGGGGGGGGGAGGAAAAGGAGACCTAAAATGTAACCCCCTGCACCTCGACTGAGGAGGTGAGTTACATTAGTGCTTCCTCTTTATTAAAAAGCGGTTCGAGTGAATTAGAAGTCGTTTTTTTTTTTTTTTTGGGGGGGGGGGGTTATCTACTCATTAGTCATGCTAGGCATCCATCTGAACTCTATCAAAATAAAGGTGTATTTTAACTCATTTTAATTTTTTCTAATATCAGGGATATAGGACTATACAAAGTAGCTTGTGACATTTAAAACGACAGCACACTTAATGTGTCTTTCTTCACCTCATCACTTTTTTCTGTGTGTTTGTTTTTCCGCTGATGCCTTTCAAACAAAACTAGCCATGATATTTTCCCCCTCTGACAATTAATATCAGTTAACCCCGCCCCCTTTCAGATCTGTTCACCAAAAGAAAAGGAGAAAAAAACCCATCATTAACGCTGTACATCACTTGTCAGACCGGTTTCATTTTCATACTTTGTAAATATGTTGTATGGAGCTTGAACTAAAATGTAAATATGTTTACTGTATTTGTAATAATTATAATCCATTCGCTGTATAGCATAGATGTGTCATGCAGATATCCTAATTCTCTGTATGGTAATCTTGCACCATTGAGCTGTTAGTGAATGAGACAACAATAAAAGTGCAAAACGTGCATTAGCAGATGAAGTGCTGCCTGCTTATTTCCTGCTTTGTGTGAGCTTCTGCTGTAGTTTATTATGTGCTTTTAATCCCAAGAAACCACCCTTTTACTGTGGCGCACGATAACATCTTCTGATGTTTGGTGTCATCTTCCTGTGATCTCCTGTGAACAGGTGGATTCACAGCAGTCGCTGAACACTGTAAAGACTCTAGAATAATTATGGAGGAACATTTAAAGGACTAACACAGACAAAGAATTAATCATACAATGAAGTAATGTCATTTTTAAGTGTTTATTTATAAACAGGATAAAACCATTCAAGTATGGAGTGACAAATAAAACAGCAACCTCTGATCTGCTGATTGGGAAACAGAGGATGTCAGTGTATCTTTTAGTGCTAGTTGTCCAAATTGAGTGAGATGACTTTACATTTGAATAGATTTGATTACAAGTTATATTTGGCTTTAATTGAATGAAGTTCAATTTGATTTAAATCAAGCAAATTCACAACAACATTTTCCTCAATATGCTAAAATTCCCACCGAGACTAGAAAAGATTATTCTAAAACTGGTAAAAATACAATTCTCTTCATGCACAAAATCCCACCCACTCCCACAACCCAGGATGAATATTCCTTGTGTGTTCTTGAGCTGGACAGAAATTCCTCTTGCTGAGCGGGCTCGTGCCAGGCAGACGAGGAGCCTCCTGTCCCAGTCTCGTCCGTCCACTGGGCCCATCACATCCCAGCCCAGTTTGCATTCTGCATTGGAGTCCATCGCTCGATACCACCGCGGCTCCCCTCACGCATCACCTGTAAGTTAAAACAAATAGGAGCCAGAACCATCATCCCGGAAGCTGCCCTGGCTTATAGCCATGGCGACCCTCTCCCAACACGGCTGCACCCAGTGAACAACAGTGAGACACTACTCACAAATGCAGGCAGTGGTATACATCTGCCCTGATGTCAATCACACGCGTTGTCTCCCACTGTTGCCGTTCCTGCTGTCGGGACTGGATGACCACATCACGCTGACGGGTCTCCAGATGAGGCGTCGCACCCCCACGATCACACAGCGGCTCCCTCTTTTCCACCTGGCCTTCATGCGTTCCTCTTCCAATCTAGGGCCTCTCTCCTTCCAGTGCTCAGCTTGCTTCCTTTTAATAAGGCCTTTAAACAGCTGAAAGGACACCACTGGACACACCCATGCCTCAGCAGGTGATCACTATCAGCTCATTTGTCCCATGCCCAGCCAATCCACAGTGGATTAAAACAATGTAAAAATAAAAGACTAAAAACATGTGATACAAACAGAGTAAAATCGTGCAAATAAAAACAACGCTCACAAATAAACACTAAACTCAGATTACAACCAAAATAAATGATAAACACAGATTTCTAATGTGTGAAACTTAAATACATCACCAAATGAAATTTTTATATTAAAAGTTCAAGTTCCAACATAAATTCATTTAATTTTGCTTAGCAAAGTACTTTTCAACTCTAATAATTAGTAAGAGTATATTTCTTATCATCTATTGGTCATCTCACCTGATGAACTTCAATTAAGATTATAACACAGGAGTGATTGTCTCTAAAAGTGGGCTCCTGCACGCTTGCAGACATTTTTCCATCACAACTTATGGATGATGAATGATTTGATTAAAGCTGTGAAAACATTACTGATGTTACTGATTACATTAAAGCCAATTTTTTATTTTCTTTAAAGTCTGTCTTTAAATACAAATGAAGTTCAACTTTAGCAAGGCTGATGGTAAACTGGCCCTAACAAGTCCACTTTATTGCGTGCTCATTGACTTTCTCCTATCAGAGCTGTTTAACAAGCCCACTTGATACATGCTGATTAATCTATCACGCGTATCAGTGGCTCATGGTTGCTTAAAGCCCATGTCTGAACTTGAGCACAGAGCCAGAGCATCATTCAATCCATTTAATCCCATCATTCAAGGATGACAAACTCCACTTTCTCTGCATCAAGACAGCTCATAACTTTTTAACAGTGTCGCTCTGTCCTTATAATTTTATGTATTCTTCTGTAATAGATAACTATACGCTATCATTGCAATCTACACTACAGCTCAAAATTTTGAAGTCAATTTTCACCTGGTTTATAACCATGTGATCAGTTCACACATCAGTGTCCAAAAGACGCTCATTTTTTAGCTGTGTCTATCATCAAAAATTGAGTTGATTGCAAACTCTCCCTAACAAGTTCACTTTATTGCGCGCTCATCAATCTCCTCTACAGCTCAAAAGTTTGAAGTCAGTTAGAAACGTCTTTTTTTCTTAAAAAAACAAGATTCTTTTTATATTTTGTAAATTAGTTGTGAATGCAAATAAATATTATTGCTTAAAACTTGCATCGATCACCAATTATGATTGATGTTTGATAAAATATTACCTGGTGTATGGATTACAACAATAATAGCGAGTGTGTAGATTATATTACCTATCCTCAGTTTATCACATTAAATCTCAGCCTACTGGTGACCCAGCATTTTTCAAAATACAGCCGCGCTAACCAACATCATTTTTTTCAAGTAAAATAAAAATCAATTTTATTTATTACCTTTTTAAACACCTGATTTTTCTTTCTAATGTCATTAAAACAAGTTTGCACATTTGTATAACAACAGTTGGACTTCCAGATCTTTTAAGCTTTCAGTTTTATTCTCAGTGAGACACATAGATTTGTTTTCGTCTCTTTCAATAAGAAAGTCAAATCTTCAAACCCTAAAGCAATCTTTGTTTCTTTCAATCATTCCAATATTTTTCATCTCCTGTTAATTGCAGTTAACCAGGGCTTAGCTACTCTGATCTACAGTGATTTTGGGGGTGTGGATACCTAATTTTTTCACAGGTGCAGAGTCTTTTTCTACAAAATTATGAACAAACTGCATTTTTTTTAAATTACCATTAACATTAATGTAGACTGACAAGTAACTCAACATGTGACACAGTGATCAGTAGAGAAGAAAGAAAATAACCCATTTCAAAATTTCTAGTTCAGATCAAAATTATTGTTCTGATTAAGGAAACAGTAAATTTGGCCACATTATTGTTCTGATCCTCCAGTTTTCCCTTTCCAATGTGAATAAATAAAATTCTACTTTTGTTGTTGTTTTTTAAATAAAAGCAGATGCACACCCAGATATTTCTTACAGTAAGAATCCTCCAACAACCTTTCAAAAGAAACATTTTTTGTCTTTCCTCAATTTTGAGAGCAACTGAACCCACAAACCTGAAGCTGCAGACCCCAAACTAACCAAATGTAATGTTTCCTTAATCAGCACAGTAATTTTTACCTCTTTGTGTGTTATGTTTACTCACAGTTTTGATGCTTGCTTCTTTGACTTGATCCACGATTAGCTCTGCACCATCGCTCTGCTGTTTTCTCTCTCCTCATGCTTCTCCTTCATGCGTCCTGTCCTCAAATATAATCCAACCTGCCTCCTTGTTTCCTCCTTGACTTGTATTCGCAAAATTTCCAGTTAAATTAAGAGAAATCCATAAAAAGTTTTCCTGCTTCAAAAGCTCTTCCAGTTGCCTGTCTTCTTGTCCTCTTTTAAATGTGCATTTTTCTACATTTGTATTTATTTGACTTCATATTGCCATGATAACATAGCACAGAGCATCGTGGTAGATTAAGGCAGGTGGTTCTGTCCTCTGCAGAAATGCTGGTGTTCCATAGTGATGTAAAAGTATGTTAATAATCTTTAAACAGACACTCACTGATCCTGTAAGAGCAGGAATTTAACTACAAACCCTCACAGTCCCCATCAGTATCATTCATTCTGCTCTGCAGCAATGGTCACAGTGGCTGCTTTAAGTACGTTTGCCCCATAGAAATCCACTGATGTTCAGTGAGTCCCTTTGACACATATTTAGACCTTCATAATTTTCGGGGTGCATGAGTGTTATATCTCCATCTCATCCTAAACATTGCACCAACATGTAAAATACAATTAATTTTAATTTAAACTTGCTTTATTCTGAATAAATGTGTGAGATGGCCCTCAGGCCTCTAAATCCACGTCCAGGTTTGGGTGACTACTTGGATTAGGGGAGTATTATTTAGAGCAATGTTTGTCACTTTGGTTAATTGGTCAACTCAGGCCGTTTTTGTTCAGTCTTTTTCTGACTGAACTTTCACATTTAACATGCTAACTGAAGCCTGTAGAGTCTGAGATGTAGCTCTTTTGTTTTCTGTATCTTACAGTCTGACTTAAGGGTGAATTTGCTGGGATTGGTGACTGTGTTGCATGTTTTGAATAATCTTCTTCAGAATAGACTTTTGGTGTAAGCTGATAGTGAATGAAAAATACTATAAAAAGCTGCTGTGGTTTTAATTTTCCAAGAGAGGTAATGCACATAATGCAGAGACGAGCGCACGGGGGATATCCAAATTCTAGGAAGGCAGCCTGCTGCTGTACACGGGCGGATTCTTCTCAGTCATAGTTCTTAACAACTTGACTGTTTTCTCAAACCACACAGAGAGTGCTGTTTCCATTGTGGGAAGTCTACTCATTCGTGTAGGCAGCTCTTCAAATTCCTGAACATCCGCAGTCTTCAAAAAACTACAAGCATTTCATCTCTCTTGACTCCAGGTTCATGTTGGTGGACCCAGTTACCTTCATCTGGACCTCATTCAAGCCCCTCCATTTAACGGAGAAGAGATTAAGCTGATTAAAGTGGAGGAAAACCGCACCAAAGATGATCCAATCAACACTTTCTGATCTGATCACACTTCAGCTGCTCAATGTGACCAAATAGCTGTTCATGGGGGAAAAAAAGAAGTACTATTCTGTTAACATCAAATAATTCAATGCAATAACATATAAACAGTGTATTACTTTAAATCCACAATTATTGAGAGTAATAAGCACTGTACAGTTGAGTGAACAATTTTTTAAATGACAAATAAAGCATCGTAAAATATTTTGTTGATTGTTGATTCCTTGAGTCATGAAGTCGTATTTCTCATAGACAATGTGAATTCATGGTTTTATTGACATGAAGTAAATGTCATTGGTGGGAGAAAAAGTTGATATTTAATTAAACCTGAAAAGTGCAGAAAAACTCTTGGTGGATTTTACATCAAAAACATTGATTCTTCAAAGTTTATATTTTCATATTAGGTCATAAATAATCTGAAAAAGAGAAGACGCCCATACCTCTCATTACAGAAGCATAAACATGACACGGAGAAAAAATATAATGAGACAAAATAATCACAGCAGCAGGTGACTGTGCTGGATCTCACTGAAAAAAGCTGAACCGACAAATCGAACTGTAGGTAGAGATGTATGCAGACAATACTGACAGCAGCAACATGACACAGACAAAAACAGCACATGTAGCATATTTTTATTCATGGTGCAATGTTGCAGAGTGCAAAGATGTTGAAAGATGGGCTCCTCCTGAAGTCTGCTGTCATCTGTACTGTTTTGCACATATTCTGCTCTAGTTATCAAATTGTCATGGATGCATTTATTGATTCAGTTTCTTTATACACTCGTAAACAATTTCCACCTGCTTACACACGTGATATAAAATACATGGAAGCATTGCTGTTTGCAGAGTTTTCCATGCACTGTTTTATCTGAGAGAACAAATAATAAGGACGTTGTTTCCAATGTTTCACTGGAAAGTTTCATCACACTCTTTTGTTCTTTGGAAGTGTGAAAGTACTGCTCTCCCACAACTTCCTTACACATGGAAATTCACCATAAATGACTTTAGTTGTTCTGCAGTTACAGGACTTGAATACCTCTGCGAGGCAGAGTGTGAGAGCATGTAAAGGAGGGTAACAATAATTTACTGCAAGTTTGATTTTGATTGATTATATTCTTGTTCGTGGAATGACAATCCCAGTACCTTCAGTAAATGTTTATGACTTCTCTGCAAGTCTTTTAACATACAGCACAATGTTTTTATTTTTAACTGGCTGTGTTCATCATCTGTGTGGTTTGGTCCAAGAAATTTGAGAATTTATGTTCATAAAAGTAAGAAAAGTTTCAAGAAATATCTGCATCAGCCTAAAAATGTTTGAAAACACAGCTCACAGGAGTAAATATATTTGCTTGCTTTATTTCTGATGGTGGAAATTTTAGAAAGAAAATCTACTCAAGTGTTTTAAGAGGAGGAAGACTCAGCTTTTATTAAACCACCAATAATTAATACCATTAATACCCGTTTGTGATCAGGTGGGGCCCTCCAGTGGAAATGAAACAAACTGCAAGTACTGGACTGCTGGAGCTTGTGTGATCACTCTGCTGACAGGAGGCTGCGACAGTCCGCTGCAGTGCTTCTGTTTATTCAGTCGGGAAACATTATAGTAATAGAACGTGTCATCCATGACACTACGATCAGTCACACGTCCTCCGTGAAATAGAAGTTTTAGTCCTTTCCTTGTTGAGAGATCTTTACATCTCTGATAATCAGAGAAAATGATCAGATCAAGGCAGAAGCACTAAAAACTATAATACCAACGTACGTAGTGAATACAGCTCCTGTTGTTGAGCAAGTACAACAGATCACGTTTAACAAAGACAGCTTAGTTTGGCGGATTGGCGATTTCTTATAAGGTACACTTGAGGCTGATGGAAGTGTCGTTCTTTTTGCTGGTGCTTGGTACCAAATCAAATTTTTGGACAGACAGATTTTTGACACTGTATGAAAACTTAAGGAATGATCAAAGCTTGTAGATCCCATCCTGAGGGATGGACTGATGAAGACTCGTCCAAAATGTCCCAGTAATCCATCAACCCAGCAGTTGTTGAACCAATTCCTGATGAAGACAGTGCATAGTAAACATTTGAATTCAATACATGTAAAAAGGATGTCTAAGGTCAACAAATGATTTCAAACTCAGACAAACATTTGACTCAATTTTTAAAAAAACTCTTTTTTTGTACAATAATTTTGTCTTGGAAGAAGCACACGGGCGACTGTTTTACAATGATGGTAAATTAATACAGTAATGACGCTGGAATATATTTGTGTGTCGGGGAAGAGGTCAGAGATGTCTGGGTGGTGAACAGCCTGCAGCGAGGACTCAGCAGCAGTTCACAGTTTCAGCTCCAGCCTGGATTTAAACCTCGAGTGAAAGAGCTCCTTTCATGAAGCAGGACTTCATTTCACCTTTGGAGGCGTGTAGTGGATTCTGCACCTTTCGTTGAAAACCTGAACCGAGGAAACGTCAGTAAGTAACACACGATAACGACGGCTCATTTATGTGTGACTGTAGGACGAGTCAGTGATGAGAACAGCGAGCAAACTGTACCTTCAGACTTCTGTCATTTACAACTTCTTCAACGTTCAGCTCTGACTGCATCAGCTTTAACTGGGGACAGGAAAAAAAAACAAAGTACTTCTATTATTATTTTGCTCTAATAAGATAACAGGGTCTGTTTATTCAAATTTTTTTTTAAAAAGAGAAGGATTATATTTCCTCAGTGGTTACTTGATGCATTTAGCCCTGCAGGTTCAGTCAGCTGCAGCAGGTTTCCTCTATATTTTCAAATTTCAAGCTTTTTTCAAGTTTAAGATATTTGTTTACATTTCATTTATGATCCTCACAGCACAGAAAAACTAAATTAAACGCATCCACAGTGGATTCAGTGGAGATAGCTGCTAAACCTACAACAACAATGAAGCAACAGAAAGCAACATATCCTTATTTGTATTCGTTTTAATGGGCAAAAACTGCAGAAACACAGAATCCTACATCTCCCATAATGCAACTGAACAGCTATAGACAGATTTAAAGAAAAAATGACAAGAAAACTACATTAAGAATGTAAAAAAAAAACCAAAAAAAAAAAACATGGAATTTTTATAGACAGGACTTACTTTGGTTTGCTCCTTCCTGAGCTGTTTGATTAGTGCCATGTTTTCATTGTCTTTTGCTCTTTGCTCACGCAGCTGTCCCACCACCTCTGATGTTTGAGCTATACAAGCCTTGATAGCTTTGTCTCTGCTAAGATGAGCCTCCATCATCTGTGAGAAAACAGAAATACACACGCACACATGAGATTAATATTTCTGCATGCCTTCACAGACTTCATGCCAGCTTTCTTGTCTGTTCAGACTCTTATGGCTCCTGCAGCGAAGACTTTGGAGGACAACAGCTGATTCTCACACAAGACAATTATTCAGATATGGATGACGCTGCGAAACATGGACCAATTCTGAAACAGGGATGCTTCACACACATATACCCGGCAGCACAGCATTTCCAAAGTAAGCAACTATGACTAGTTCAGCATGCGACCAGATGTGGATTATGACATCAAGCTCTCTTCCTGAGTTTTATGGCACTGAACGCTGGTCTGTGTAGACCCTTATTTTGCCATATTGTTTGTGATCTTTTACTTCTTTGAATACAAAAATGTCATTAGTTGATCAAAATTTGGAAACTGTCATAATTAGAGTATGAATTCTTGAGTTTTGTTACGCCACAGTAACCTTTGGCTTATCACCACATGTGCATCAGAGGGCCACACCTCCCTCAGCGTCATTTTACTTCACTGGAGTTCTTCAGGTGCTTGCTCACAGGGGATCGTCTGATTACTGAGGTTTTCCCTAATATTGTGGTGTCTTTACCTTGAGGTGAACGCTGTTTTTTGAAATGAAACTGAACTTAAATGAAAGACTGAATTTGAATCAGTTCATCCCTGACTCTATGTGAAGATTTAAGGCAAGTTTAAAGAGGCTGCTTGAAATTGTTTCTCAGACACTTGATGTTAGACTGACTTCTTAACAGGTCCCCTCTGCACCTCTCCCTGCCATTGCGTTACATAACCAAACTCCCAGGTGTTATGTTCACTGTTTAAAATATGCCATTTATTTATTCTTTATTGTTGTGGTAACGTTTTTGTTGTTTGTGTGGCAATGACAACAATGGGAATTTGAATTCACAACGTGGTGAGACCTGGTGGTCACACTCACAGATTCATAGAGCTGTTTGCAGGTTTGTGTGGCATCCACTTTGCCTGAGAAGGAGACTGTGGGCACGGTGGTGTTCAGGGCATGGACAATGCGGTCGTCTATAGTGCGCATCACCTTCAGTACCTCCTGAAATAACACACAGAAGTACACAAAAAGAGTCAGCAGTTTTACTTCAACTAAAACTAAATACATTTGTAACACGATATGCTGTCTTTTGTCTCATTAAGATGGAATCAGATTTAAATCTGATACAACTGTACCCCCCACCCAAAAATGGTGGTTCAAAACACGTTGCTTCCTTAAGGAAATAAGTTTATGTATCGTGTTTATAACAGAGGGCAAGATGGCAGGCAAGATTAACAAGGCTCATTTAGCAGCTGATATACTTTTAAGGAGGGATCCAAACATCTTTAGCCTTCTACCATGAGAGAAATACATGTTTAATATAAATTTGAACCTGTTGAACTGAATTTACATATTTGTTCAGCAAAAAGGTAAAGGGTTAATGTAATATTCTGTGCTCACAATGCTCTGTTTCCACCGCTTTCCTTATATGGTCATCTGCTATAGGAACAGCATGGCAAAGTGTAGACAGTGGGGTGGGGGGATTGCATCAGCTCTAGGAACACACTAATAGGCTGCTATTGGTTGTTGTTTATTTTCTTAACTGTGGTTTCGATGCTTTGCTCGCCAAACAAACAAACTGACAGCATGAATGATCATCTCCAAAACCACCAAGAAAAAGAAGCCAAACTTCTAAATCTTCAAATTTAATGTTAGAATAAGAGGCAAGCTTACATGTAACTAAGAACAGGGCTTTCCCCCCTTAATTTCTACAAGCTAACTCTACTTCTACATATGGTTTACTCATAAAAAGTAAAATAGCTTTGGTCTGTACCAGAGGTGGGACCAAGTCATTGTTTTGCAAGTCTCAAGTAAGTCTCAAGTCTTTATCCTCAAGTCTCAAGTCAAGTCTCAAGTAATGTCAGGCAAGTCAGAGTCGAGTCTCAAGTCACTGGTGTAAAAGTCCGAGTAAAGTCACAAGTCTGAAATTTTGAATTTCAAGTCCTTTCGAGTCTTTAAAAAGAAAAAAACGAAAAAATAATGTTGCAGTTATGCTAAATGTAAATATTAGACCATGTAATTTTTAAATCTGTGTTTTTCTCAACACATGACAAAATAGTGAACTTAGAAAATATACACAAATTGTGAAATTGCACCTCTTTAAAATGCAGCTCAATTAAACCTAGCTCCAAGGATAATTTTCACCGACAGTTCTGAGATAAGCTGCATGTTATTCTTGGATGCGGTTGTAGGACCGGTGTCGTGCCAAAGTAGGTATCCCCGACAGAATTTGTTTCCCCTGTGCTGGGAGCATGCAGGAAGTACTGATGTTTTCATTTTGTGAAAAATTAGTATCGTTACATTACCATTCAGTTTGAGGGTTACAACAGAAAATTATATATTTATTGCTCACGGGGTATCAGATGGGATTATTTTAATAAACCATAAACATTTTGGCTAATAACTATTTTTATTCTCCTGTAACTTTATTATATAAAGAGCTAAATCCTCCAAAGTTTCAGGAGAAATGCGTCATAATAAGAAGTGTTTGTGAACGAAAAATCAGCAATGTGGGATACTGTTTGTCCGTGATTTACACAGGGGGAACAAATTGTGGCAGGACCAGCCTGATATTATTTGTATCCCACTATAACTTCGTTGTATAAAGAGCTAAGATCTCAAAAATGTCAGGAGTAGTCAGTCATTATAAGAAGTGTTTGTAAACTAAAAATCAACAATGTGGGATACTGTTTGTCCGTGATTTGGACAGTCCAGCGTGTGCTCCCGACGCAGGGGAAACAAATTCTGTCGGGGATACCTAGTTTGGCACGATAGTAACTTCCGGTCACTGCAACAAGCCCAGGTACAGTTTACCGACGGATGGGTGCAGGACCTTGAAATGCACCGTGTAGAACGAAAGACCATCGTACGTATCATAAGTTTACCAGTCTCACAAATCGTCTTCATAAATACACAATCGTTAACCGTTTATTAATAGGACCTTTAAGCTCAACGGTAATTAATTAGCAGTGGAAATAATTTCTGGTACGCGTTACAGAAATGTAGCAGTGACAACAATACTGTATGCTGTAATCGTACTGGGCAATTGGTGATACAAAAAACTGTTTTATCCTGTGAATAAAAGTATATGTTTTTGTCAATGTACCAAAATAACAGAAGCGAAACGCAATATTGTGTCAGGACAATTCACTATTTATGCACAACAAACAAAGGAGCGACAATTTCTGTTCAGCGCCAGACTTGCTTGTAACCTATATCACCAATTATGTTATGAAAATGACGCATTAACTACAACAGCAGACTGACCTTTGTGTAAATGCTTGGAGCAGACTAACCTGTGAGCTGGAGGGTTCTGGGACGTTATATTTGGTCTTTGAATGGCTGCAATCCAGGCCACCCGTCGCCTCTTTGTTACTTCGGAAACATGGCTCGAACAATTTCTCTTCAACGACGTAATCCGATAACAACCGATCTCTTTACCCGTCGGCTTCCCGTGGCTGTCATGCGACCGGCTATTGCAGTTAATAATACAACAGCTTCTTGCCATTTTTGTGTTTCTTTTTTATCGCTGTGATTTCAATTGAAAGCCTGCGTGCGCTCGTACCTCTTGCCACGAGTTTCCAGAATCCTTTGCGGTTTTACCCCTGAATGACGTCACATTTTCAATCTCTATATAATATGTATGTTAAATTTTATATTTGGGGTGAAATATCAAGTCTTTTCAAGTAAACCGGTTCAAGTCCAATTCAAGTCCCAGGTCATTGGTGTAAAAGTCCAAGTCAAGTCACAAGTCTTACAACATTTTTTCAAGTCAAGTCTAAAGTCATAAAATTAATGACTCGAGTCTGACTCGAGTCCAAGTCATGTGACTCGAGTCCACACCTCTGGTCTGTACCCTCCGTACTCTGAGAGGACTTCTGAGTGAAAGAATCTGAAATATGTACTTTTTTTTGTCAGCAGTAATGCATGAGGCTCTTTTTAAATCAGATACAGCTGTGTGTATTCTGGCATCCGCACATAAAAAGATAAGCGCTGCCCTTCTGCTGGCTTGCAAAAGCTGACCAATCAGAAGAAAGAGTGCTTTTGCCGCCTGGAGATAGGCGCTAAAATGACTTTCCAAAGCCTCATAAACAGCCTATATGGAATAAATAAATGTACGTGTGTTAGTTATGAATTATGCAAAGCGAGTTCAGTGAGGTTCTAGCATAAAAATATAAATTTACAAAATAACACAATATACCAAACCATGACATCTATAAGTAGATTATGCCAGTTTAAAGAGTCAGTTATTAAAGGCTGCATGGGTATGTTGATCCACATACTGAAAGCTCTGAGTACTGTGCCTCCTTGAACTCGTGCAGGTCTTTAGTAATCAGGAGGGTCACCAATTCATTGGCTCTCGCACAAAATAAACAGCGCGGCAAATGAATTGCGGGGGAGGCGGTGATTCGACTGGCCGTCGGTGCGTGATCGGCCTGCACGGATCAATTAATCAGTCGTTAACGTTACCTGAAACATTGAATAGTCCTCACAGTTTAAACTTCCACCGGGCGCCGCCATAGTGGACTGCACGGGTCCTTCACCAGGATCACTGGTGGTGGAGGTGGCTGTCCAAGAAAGTGCCTGCACGGAAAGGCTTTAATAATGCCTAAATGCTATTTATTTGTTTTTGCCGCATTTACAAATTAACATCTGCCGCACGTATTAACGCAAAGTGAATATATTAAAATAGATAAAAGTGCAACTATAGTGAATAGCGCCATTTATACTAATACATTTTCCACGTCTTCTTCTCAACTTTAGCTTAACTCCCAGCAGCCCTGTTTGAGACTCCTAATAATTCAACCACAACCTAGCGAAAGCAAAGACCCAACCACAGCCACAGGGCTGTCACTACCCGATCCGTATGGACGCTGTCCAAATGGCATAAATACGGGCCCTAGCTTGTTTCTTTTGATCAGTCACAGGACACAGCGTCCTATCTGACGGTCCTGTTAGCTGTTTGACTTTCAGCAGCTGAGGAGGGACTGACAGATTTCCAGCGCACTTAAATGGCTTTTTAGAAACACTGGACTTTGTGTATTCAATCAGCAAAAGCATGAATTTCATCAGATCCCGCCTTTCCATCGGCAGCCTCCTCGGTTCGTATAGCTAACTTGAATTTCTGTGTTTTCGTTGCGTAATAAGTCGCTTGAATACTCTCTAATCCGATGCTTGTTGATGTTATTTGTTTTCAAATCAGCTGTGAGTGAGTTCTGTACTCGGTTATAAATACATGTTTGATGCTTTTTCGACGTCTTGCATTTATTGAAATGGTGTTTGTGCTTGTGGCAGTAAAGGCAGTTTGTGTAAATTGGTGCGTGGTGTCTCGGTAAATTAACACTTGGCCTAGTTAACTTGTTTTATTATCATTATACGCTATTCAGGCCTGGTTAACCAGGCACTCCTGCTTGGTATGAACAGTGTCTATAATTGAAGATATTCGTAGTCGTGGTTTGTTTCTTTGTTTATAAGTAAAATTAAACAGTTGTCAGTTTTAGTCCCTTCAGGTGTGATGATTTCTGTTTTTGTCATGTAGTACTCACTTGTGTCCAATTTAGGGCTTTAGATATAGATACTTTATTGAGCCCACAAGGAAAATTGTTTTTGTATCAGGAGGATAAAGAATAACGGTATATAATAAATACACAACTTAAAGTGCTATTGTGTGTGTGTGTGTGTGTGTGTGTGTGTGTGTGTGTATATATAAATACAATTGTGTGATTGATTGATAGCTATCACGCGATTGTAAAAATAAATGAATAAAATGAGATTAAGTTGGGGTAAACGGTAATCCTTTGATTTCGCATGAAGAGATTTTCCCCAGCGTAATTTTATTTTGAGCCTTTTAAGGGCTGTTCTAAAACTTGTAATGTTAATGTAAACGTTACTAATTTTCTTGTTTAATTTCTTTTTTTCAGTAGCATCAGCTAGTTCTATCGTCACTGTGACTTCCTGCTTTACTCGATGTGATACTAGTTCTGTATCTAAACAGGTCAGAGGAGACATGTCATTCAGACATGGAGCCACAGAGGGATGTGCAATAAACTGCAGGGGACCAAAGCGGAGTCCCCACCTGCAGCACCAGCACATGGTAGGGTTTGAACAACAGATGAGCTCAAAAGTCATCATAAGACAATGCACAATATTTACTGATAAACCTGAAAAAACTAAATACCAGCTTCTAAATTTGAATTTGAACTTCTAGGTTTTCATATAAATGTGTGGCATGACTTTAATGTGGAAAATGCTACACTCATAGTGATGTAAGAGTATTCTAAAAATGTTGACTTTGTGCATTACAGGGTATTTGTGATGGCTAAGTATGTGACTTTTTTTAAATCCCAAAAGACTAAGAGGGACACAGGAAGTGAGGTCGCAGTCTGCAGGTCATGATGTGAATCTCTGGCTTTTTGTTCAGGAAGCACGCAGGATTCATTATAATGCATGCTTTGTTAATTCACACAGAGCCGCGTCCCGCATTCAGACTCCCAGGCTACAGGCCCTCAGATATGGACAAGAAGATGCTGATCTGGTCAGGGCGCTTCAAGTCAGCAGACCAGATACCAGAGACTGTGTCGTAAGTAGCCTTTTCCTGTTTATACCAGACCTTCCGGCACACCGCAGTCCCACTGCCTCTGTCACATTCAGTTAAGTTACATCACAAGAACAGGGCTAACTAACAGGATGAGCGGCGGCACAGCGTGTAGCTGGTCCTCAGACAGCTGCAGTTCAAACAAGCCTTCTATTGGTGACTGGAGAGGATTATCTTGGCATCGGGGTGGAGATCACATCTGATCTGCTGCTGCGATGTAAAAACCTGCATGGCAAGCTTATAAACAGAAGCCCTCCTATGTCATGTACTCAAAAGCCCCAGTATCCAAAACAAAGCAAAATGTGTGAAGGACCCAAGAGACTATCTGCTGACAGTCACCAATGCTGCTATAACTGGAACAAAAGGCCCCGTAAATATCATGCTGCTGCGCTGATCTTCAATAACAATAACAAGATTAAATGCTGAAGTCTTATGTTTCAAGCCTTCTTTTGAGCCAAGAAAACATTTCCTAATGAGTGTTCATGTGTACATGTGCTTCTTCTACAGGTTTGAGATGATTGATGCTGCCAGAAACAAAATCCGAGTAAAGGCTGCCTACGTGATGATGGCTGCCACGATAGGAGCCTGTATGATTATGGTGTTTCTGGGCAAAAGGGTAAGAATAATGAATGAGTCTTGCATGAAACTTTTTTTTTTTTCTCTTTTCAACGCCAGTAACTGTCAACAAGGACAGACATGTCATCACTGCTATCCAGTAATGTAAAAGAGCAGGTTTAAACCTGCCTGTTCACATAAACTCATCTACGTCATGTTATGAATAAACAGAGCAATGACTTGCAATTAAAAGTTTGGTCACAAAATGTCCCAAAGTTCCCAATGTGACATTTCAACCTATGTTTTTAAAAAAAAAAAAAAAAAAAAAAAAAAGGATATCGAAGCGGAAAATGTATCACAATTAAGTCCCCTGCAAGAATTTTAATAATTAGTGAGTAATTCAATTCTCACTGCTTTGATTCATGCATTGCCTCTGTATTTTCATTCACATTTAAATAATGCCACATGTATTCTCCTGTTTTTCTGCAGGCTCTTGCCAGGAATGAGACCCTGACGGCACTAAACATCGAGAAGAAAGCCAGATGGAGAGAAGAACACCAGAAACCACGCGAAAGTGCCATTGCCCTGTCTGACAAGGCTCAGTGATGGAAGATGACTCATTCAGACACGCTCATTCTTGAACCCAAGTCAATAGCATCCCACTTTCTGTGTATACCACAACTTCTCCAGTCCCAACCTTTGGAGGTGTAGTGCAACCAAAAAAAAATCAGCAGTAAATTCTGAGTAGTGCTTTTGCAACAAGGAAATTGGCCTTAACAATAGTTTTGCAATAATTGAGTACCTGATGCAAAATGTATCTACTTAGTGAATGTATATAAATAACAGGGTTACAAAGTGGCACTTGATTAATGGCACAAGCCATTATTTTGGTAGTGGCATTTCATCGTCTCAGACCAGTGGAGGGTTTATTGCAGGAATGTGCAATTATGCCTTGTAAAAACATTGTCTTTCCCCTTTTTGTGGAACATTAAGTAGCTGATTGGATGTGACTTGTTCACCTGTGCAGTGGGCTGTCTGTCCTGATACCCCTCTAACTGGGCTTCTTATTTCACAGCCACTATGATGTGCTATCTGTGTTTGTATGTGGTGAGCACCAAAACTAGTTCAATAAAGCAGTGCTTCTATAAAAATGTGCAGTGTAATTTAATGACCCCTGGTTTGGGCACATGTGGGCATCTTCCAAGGCTTTTGGAAGGCTTATTTCAGGAAATATTCACCATTTGTGACCAATACCGCTTTTAATTTTCTTTTTTTTTCTTTTTTTTTTTTGCAGCTATCTTTACTAAAGTTTTGGAGGGTAATTTGGATACTATGGTATATTTTCCCTGCAATATCGTCACGAACTATACTGCTCAAAACTTAAAGGACCACTTTTTAATCAGCGTATCGCTTGGTGAGAAAGATTTGATTGATCTCTCCTGGCTTACCTCTCATTATATCGGCTGGGTGGTAAAAGGTCTTATCTATCATCATGGGTGAAATGATACAGAGTCCTATAATATAGTTTAGCTGTATGTGCTTTCGCCAATAGTAAATCTTTGATTAACAAAAGTTGGAGCAATGAAATTATTCTACCACCTGCCTTTATCTTTTACTGCTGTGTGTGTGTGTGTGCGTGCTGTGGTGGTTCTTACACATGCAGGGTATGTAAACATGGCACACGGCTAGGATGACTAAGCACTGAGTGAGGTTAAGTGTTTTGTTTTTGTTTTGTTTTGTTTTTGATAATTTTTGACTGTTTCTCTGCTTATTTTCCTGTGTTAGATCATAAATTCAACAGGATTTTGGCCTCTGCTTCTCTCCCATTGGGTTACATAACTACACAGAAGAGAAGTGCGTCAGTGGCCAAGGTGTGGTCATTCTCTCCAATCTCGGTCAAAGATTAGAACTAGATCAACATTAGCTCAGAATAGGTCATTAAGATAGGTCGTGCTTGGCTTTGCTTCTGCTAAATTGCTTTAATAAAATATCCTACATTCAAAAACCCTAAATTGTGGACATTCCCTTTTTAATAATTGTGAGTAAAGGTAAAAACCCGAGTTTTAATGTTCATTGTCAGTACTGTTAGCATGAGGTGATACCTGGACCTTAGAGGGGCTGCACAGGTAGTCCAACTCCAGGATGCTGTCAGCGCCTACACTGGTACCGTGGATCCTGGTTTCACCCTGGTGCATAACAACACCTGGATTCATGAGGCGAGAGCATACAGGCAGTTCCTAGTGGATGAACGTTCAACCTTAAGAGTATTTAAAACAGATTTACAACCAAAAGCTACTGTCACTCAGCACAAATTAGGAAATGTCTGTGATGCACCCATCCAGTGTAAAGTCCTTAAACAACTTTGTACTCCACTTGCATCCAAACGTAATCCTTCCTGGCTCTGAAAACACATGGAAGCAGCCAAAATATTAATAAAAGTAAAGCTTTACAAAATAGCTGCTTTCCGAAGCTGCATCCTTTAGGGGTTACCACAGCAGATCATCTGCCTACATCTCACCCCATCGATTAGCATCCTTTTTGGTCCTCCTTCATTACAACCATAAATCTTTCTATGGTCTTCCTCTTTTGCCTGTCAGCTCCATATCCATTCACCATCCCTGCTCTGCACATGTCCAAACCATCTCAGCCTTGCCTCCAAAACCCTTGACCCTTCTGATGTACTAATTTTTAATTTTGTCTATTCTGGTCCTAGCATCCTCAGCTCAACCACCTCCAGCTCAGTCTTCTGTCTATTGTCAGTACTACCATTTTCAAACCATACACAAGAGCAGGGTCTACTATTATCTTGTAGATCTTCTTTTTTACTCTCATCAAACGCTCATCTCCACCCACTCAACCCCGCCTGCACTGTCTTCTGTTTTGAATGGTTGAATCCACCTTCACTACCTTTCCACCCATCGCCCTCTCACAGCCACAGATGCATGGATTCTGTGTGGCTCCTACTGACTTTAACCGTGCAATCAGAGTGATGTCACGGTGGCTTCAGCTATCTTTTAGCAGTTATGATTCTAACATGCTTTGATATAATGACACGGAAAATAATTAGTTGCTACCTTAAACTGAAGGAAGCAAGTTAATAAAAATCTAATGAAAAAAAAAACAAAAAGACTCAGTGACTATAATGAAACCGATTACACGTTGTAGTTCATGAAACGACTTTTATGCAAATGGCATAACAGGGGACAGATGCACAAACCCAGTACAACAAACAATAATGAACACGTAGAGCTGGTCATCTTTTGCTAAGATTTTGACAAAAATAAGCAATGTAAAGAGGACTTGGTAAACAAACATTCAGTTTTGCTAACTAAGGTGATCACCGGGGTTTTCAAGTTTTAATCTGGATTTTTCTTGAAATTATGTGGAAGGATTTCTGTAGAATAAGGATTATGGCACCATCAGCTACATGGCAGATGCTAAACCCCAAATTTAAAAAAACAAAATAAAACACTTTATTGAAAATAAGACCAACTGTGGGCCTAATAGCTGGCATACTGTATGTTTCTGATTTGGCATGATCAAATTAAAAAAAATACTACCTGAACACGTATTTGAACGTTATGTTTTACACAGCTAACAGCTAAACGGCCAATTTTCAAAATGCTGTCTGATTGGTAGAGGTTGCTTTGTTAGAATAAAAGTTCTTCTAGCTTTGCTGAGGCACCATGATCCTCGAAAGTGTGTGCTAACATTTTCAGTCCACAAACTGCTCGAGTCTCTCTGGTTAAGGGCAAAACAGTGTAAATCCTTGTCATACCAGGAGGGTGGGGGGGACAATGATAAAGACCACCTCTTTGCACCTCGCATTTTTAGGAGGGAAGAGCCGTGTCATTAACCAATTACATAGCTAATGTATAAACGGTGGTCTATTGTCAATGAGCAGGCATCAGTCCTGAACTAAAGTGCTGCAAAAGAAATGAAATTATGGTAATTAAAAAAAAAAAAAAAAAAAAATCCCCACTGGTCTGCTGCTGGACAGAAACCAGGGTTAAATAGTCTTTTTTGTCTTGTCCAAGTCTGTCCAGTTGTCTCAGTGCGTGGGAAGACTCAGGTTCCCATGATTCCATGGGGTTAATTCACGTCACACCAGAAGGCAGCAGGCAGTCTAAACTCTTCGGGATGGAGCCTGTGCAGGTGGAATAGTCCCATTACTGGAAAGAGGAATGCGTGATATGAGATCCAGGTGGGAATGCAAGCAGCCTGATTTGTCACCGAGGAGCTCCAACCTTCAGCAATTTCTAAAATTGTCCATCTGCGATCGGAGAGCAACCTTCACTCTTGAGTCGTGCCTTTCGTAGTGGTCAGATCAGTCTTTATTTTGGAACTAGCCATGTGGCCCAGTGTGGGCATTTCAGTCCAGTGACCACAGTCGAGTGTGCGGTCAACGTCTCATGGTCAGTCCAGTGTTTAGGTTCATTATTCTCAATGTGGATGGGGGGGGGGGGGGTTGGCTGTATGTATGTGTGTGTGTGTGTATATATATATATATATATATATATATATATATATATATATATATATATATATAGATAGAAAGAAATTGAAATCATGTCCATGTTTGTCTGTCTCGAGACTCATTAATGCTTCAATCAGACAAGCAGTGCAGCCCAATACTACCACTGACTCAAGAGCTAGCAAAAGCCAATCCTACAGGACCACAAAGAGGTTCTTTTATTGGGGATAAGCTGAGGAAGAATTCCCCCCCCAAAAAAAAAAAAAAAAAAAAAAAAGCAATAATGTGGGGATGGAGTTATAGGAAAAGTTTATAGCTGGAAATGTTGGGGCTTAACCACACAGGAGAGGTCCAGGTGCTGAGGGAAAAAATTAATTCAGCAAAAGACAGAATGAGTGAAACCTTGAACTGGCTGACAAGACTGCAGAATTCACCCGTGCTGGATGCATGAACAGAGTGTGCCCCTTTAATGGTATGCTTTTAATAATCATGATGATGATTAAACCTCTCAGACAATGAGAAGGGGAACGGGAGGGGGAGGCCGAGGTATGTCACCCTGGATCATGGCTGTAGGGATAGAGTGAGACGGGAGCAAAGGTGAGGATGAACGTGGAGCTCTGGGAAAAGGGAGGAATTAGCATTATAGCTGGAAGCCCTCCATCGGGGCCTCGCACTGCTGGAAGAGGAACTGCTGCTGCTGCAGGTCGACGGCTGGAGCCAAAGATGGATCCTCATCTTCAGTGTTGAAGTAGCGCTCAATCAGGTCAAAGGCTTTCTGGTAGATTTCCTGGTTCTCATGGCTCTGCAGGAACTCCAGTTTGTCCAGACCTGTAAAGATAAAAGGTGGAGAGTAGTGCTAAAATAGAGGAGGCACACTCCAGAAAATAAAAGATTAGCCAGTGACCAGGGTTGCTGACTAGTACCGTTACTTTCCTATTTCCTTCGTCCGGATTTAATTACTTACCATAGGCTTCCTCAATGAGTGCACAGTAGGGGTTGATGCCTCCTCCCCTCTTGGCCTCCAATTCTCCCAGTCGCAGGATGTTCTCCAGGCCATTTAGAGCCACCTGAACTATTTTGGAGTCCATGAGTGTGAGCAAGTCACACAGAGGTTTTATACACCCAAGTTCCACTAAGTGCCTGCAGATGGCAGCACACACACAGAGTAGACATTAATAGTCATCGAAGAAAAATACCTTTTTAAGACGCAACATATTAATCAGTGAACAACACAGTGCACTGAAAGAAATGCAGACATGCAAGGCTACAAGCTGAATGGCAACTTCCCTAATCCCTCTCCAAGTCACTGTCTTGAAAAATGATTCAAATAAACCTGTTTGAAGTCACATTTGCTACATATAATATTTAGATTTTATGCACTTTAAAGTATGAAAACAAAATAATAGTTTCGAGTCTTGAATGATACAACAATGAAAAACAGAAGTAGGTTTGTTTATAATAGAAGAGTCTGTATAATTTAAAATCAGTGGCATCAGTTGACTTCTTCACTCAAGACAAGTGTGACTATTATGGGTACACTGGCTGTATACTGTGCACAGTTTGTACCTGATTTGCTCTGCAGAACCCCCTGAGGTGGCATTGGTAATGGCCCACGCTGCCTCCTTCCTTGTGCGAAACTCTGCTACTTGCAGGATATTGATGAGCGGAGGCAGCAGACCTGCATCTATCACCATCTACAAGAAGTGGGAAACAATTTGTTAGCAGCTCCAATAGTTAGCTTTTCAATCTCAGGGAACAAAAAAAAGGAAGCTTTTTTTTCTAGCTTAGTCTGTAAGAATGCGCAGCACACCTGTATTTGTGCTCTGTTCCCTGCGGTGATGTTGGAGATTGTCCAACACGCTTCCTTCTTGATAGACTCCTTGGGACTGCTCAGAAGCTGAAGTAGAGACTGCAGTGCTGAACAGTTCAGAATCACCTAGAAAAATACCAAATGTTCACAGAGTTACAAAGAGCCATTGCCTTCTGCTTAAACTTTTATCACATCTGTCTGTTGTGATGCAGCTACCACCTGTGTCTGTAAATCATCTCCAGTGACTATGTTTCCAACAGCCCGCAGTGCAGGAGAGACCACCTTATAATCCACGTGTCTGGAACAAAAAGCAAAGTCTTAGTGTGAGATGATACAGTTTTTTCATCAAGTTTTAGAAATGTTAACCCTCCAGTTTTAGGATGGTAGCAATAATGTTAAACCACTATTTGTTGTTACTAGGTGACAAATTAAAAGGGAAAAAAAATGCAGTCTTACTAAGGTCAACATGTGCTGTCAGACCCGCTTAAATGCACCTTTGCACCCTTCCTCTACAACATAACCTAATTCTTCCAGATGTTTCAGTCCTGTTAATTTATAGCACCCATGTGTTACTTGTCACTTTATGGGTATTTAACTAGAGTCCCAAGTGTTTCGCATACACTTTGTAGAACGCCTCTGAAAATATCTGTGTGTGTGT
Source organism: Maylandia zebra (assembly GCF_041146795.1). NCBI lineage: Eukaryota > Metazoa > Chordata > Actinopteri > Cichliformes > Cichlidae > Maylandia > Maylandia zebra. The sequence goes on from NC_135175.1 coordinate 21,381,237, forward strand.
TTGTTTTGGCTCTCACATCAGCAGTTCAACGAGCCTGCGACAGACTCCCGAGTCAATAACAGCCTGAATTTTGTCATTTGGGCCATCTGATAGGTAGGAGAGCGCCCAGCATGCGTCAGCTAGGATGTCCGTATCGTTTACAAACAGCAGCCAAGACAGCACGCTGAGACACGGAGACACCTGCAAGAAACAAAGGGACACATTCAGCAGGTGTAACTGTTATCCAGTTTAGCATATTAGTATCTTCATATAGCCTGTGACCTTGAAATCTGAGATACGATGTGCCTTTAAGCAGTCTAAGAGGTGTGCAGTTACCATAGTGATGTGTTTATCTTGGCAAATTACCTTAGTGAAATCTGGAGGTGGGTTCTTTCCTCTGCACAGGTTTGAGAGCGCCCACACTGCGTTCCTCATCATTGTTAGACGATTCTGTTTGGCCAATAACCTGCAAGAGGAAAATTTGACGATCGCAATCAAAGTTGCTCTTTGTTTCCCCGTAGAGGAAACTTCAAAAGCAGAGAATGTAAGACTGAAGGGATACTTACTGCACCAGTGAGGGCAGTATGTTGCAGTCTATGACAAAGTCTCTGCATTCTGTGCTGTCTCCTGCTATGTTTCCCAAGGCCCACACCGCCTGAGGGGTGAAGGAATTATTCAAGTCAAACAATAAAAACAACATGAAAAACTACAATTTTAATCAGTTTAAATTTGACCTCAACAAGCTGCCAGAGGTCAGTAGACACCAGGAAAGGTAAAAATGAAGCCTCCTCACCTGTTCCTGTACGTCCTCAAAATCCGAGCTGAGCATCTCTATGAATATAGGCACAGCTCCTGCCTGGATGACCACCCGTGTCTGGTGAGACGTACCTGAAGCAATGTTGGTCAATACCCACGCAGCCTCAAACTACAATCATATTCAAAATATATGAAGAAAGTTAGTGCACTGAACTCACAACACATGCAACTTTTTAGATACGATGGTGAAACAGGAAGAGAGCACATTACAAACAAACATGAGGGGGGGAAAAAAACAAAAATCTACAAGCTTCAAATATAATCTAAAATTAGTTTTCTAGGAAAACGTACCTGCAATGTGCAGTTTTCTCTTCTTTTCAGGAACTCAACAAAGCGCTCCACCACCCCTTGAGTGGCAATGACTTCATCAATAGGTGGGTTGGGTTCTGCGTGTGAGGGAGGGTGAGGTGACGTAGAAACAATTAATACAGGCACACTTAACAGCATTACACCCCATGTAACATTCACTCCAGCCACACTGATATTGTGTAGTTATGAATTTTAGGCAGTAGTTAACTGTGAGACAGAGTGGCAGATTATGCAGCTCAAAACAATGCTTTTGTCCTTGCACTGGGCCTCAACCAGTCATTATCCTTCCCTTGTAAGACATACTGAAACAAATGCAAAGACAGGAGTGGCTGTAATGAGTCCTGCTTACCTTTAGAAAGTAGTTTCCTAAAGCGCTGAGTACCTATTAGCTGCTGCTCAGGAGAGCTGGAGAAAATCATTTGAATCATGTCTTCAGAGATCACCCCACCCTGTGTGCACAACAATGGGGATTTTTTTAAAAACACATGAATTGCTGTCACAGCCGACTTGATGTGTGCAGTGAGTGATGACATCTCATACGCCTGGATATCAGGAATCTTTTTGGTACAATGAATTTTGTCAGTTGACAAGAGGGAAGTGTATCTACACTTTTGAATGTTTCACTTTTATTTTTGCCACTTGGAGCAGGGAGTCTGCTCAGTGGTGCTGAGAAAGCTGTAGCTCACTCCTCTTAAACATGCTTAGAGACAGTGCTCTTACTGATTAGAACTAAATGCCTCACATAGGAATTTATGCAAATTACAGTTTGTGTGATAAAATGTAACTTTGCACACATCATTGTGGTCTGGTGAGGCGACAAACACACTGCACGGTGTGTGAAAGATTCAACATGCTATTTGTGTGGCTCACTACGTGTCAATGTCACTGCATGCATCAAAACTTGTGCTGTTTAGAACATGATACAGAAAAGCTCCTCTACAGCCTCCAGCCTGAGTTTTACAGAAGAATGACCCAAATATTAATTTAAACATAAAGCCAAGATTTTTAGATGCCATCTGATTACCAGAAATGAGTGTATGTGTGACAGAGCAGACATATGAATGCCTTCTCACCATGAGTGGGTCCATGTTGTTGGCCTGGGACTCCAGATAGCCGCTATCAGCCATCCCATCCTCATCCAGGATGCCATCATCCTCCACAGTGGCAACATTTCTTCTCTTAAAAAGCTGCAACAGAAGGACAAATATGCATTTCCCTTCCAAAACTAAATTGCTACAAACAAAGCATGGCCTCAAGTTTACTCCAAACACTGTCAGCATGTAATTTCAGGATCATTACGACGGTTTTAGTTGTACAGTATAACACATTGCTTACTTGCTCATCCTTCTTCTGTTTACGGAGCTGCAGGCCTTCCTCTTCCCTCCTCCTTCTCATCTCATCTGTGTTGAGAGACTTATTCTTGTAGCTTTTGAGGCGTGCATTGTCCTTACCCTGACTCATTGTGCAGCCTGAGAAGAGTAGGAAGTCTATTATTTGGATATGCTTTGGAGCAAATCTTTCAAAGTTCCCAACTGAGAAACAAACCCTCTGTTTTTTTCTTTTTTATTAAAACACCTCCAACTGTACTGCAAAGACTAGCAAGACAGACACCAACTAACGTAGCCAACGCTGGCATAGCTACCGGTGTGTATCATTCCTCTCAAAAAAGAATGTTCAACAAACAGGGTCATGTAAGGATAGCAGCTAGCCTATTAGCTTCCCGTGGCTTGATGCTGCGTGGAAAGAAAGCATCATTTTACCATCTACTGATCGGGGTCCAGTATTTCCGTTGTCAACTCACAACTCGGACAAGCACAAGGAAAACCTAAAAGCACAAGTCCCCCGGGAGGGTACACTTGATCAGCTGGCTAATGTCAACGCCGCTCTTAGCCTCCTCTACTATCGAAAGCTAGCTGGCAGCCAGCGGCTAACTGCTGTAGCTAACGTTAGCTTAGTACCAAAATCCAACATTAACGTTAGCGCAAACGACAGACCACCGTCTCAGACAGTAAGAATTCATTTAACTTTTCATTATGAATCGCTGCCACACGTACACAGCTAAAAATGTAAACGTTTTTCGTTATCTAACCTGTCAGATTGGGCTCCGTAATCCCCTTATTCGCTAGGCCACCGTTTGAACAGCCGTCGCCGGTATGCTAGTGCGCACGCGTCCAACTAAACGCAAATGACCCACAACTCCCCCGCACGTATCTAAGCTCCGCCCCCTCCTACGCCTCTTTTTCCCCCTTCTTTTTGCTTTGTAAATAAACAGAAATGTGACTTTTGCTTCATAAACAGTTTGACAAACAAGCGGTGCCTGCAGGGTTTATATTCATGGTATAACCGGCATACACACAGCCTCACTTCGTGTGTGATTGTGCAGGAAATACAACTGTGCGCTCAGCTTCGAAAAAGGACCGCATCTATCCATTTATCTTCATACCTCACCTCTATGTATGCGCTCTCTATAAGCGCAGGTGCGGCTCTTGGATGTGACACATCTCTAATGTAGTCTAGACGCTCCGGCGCCAGGGGTCATCGGGGGGACACACACACAAACAACAAGTAACACAACATGGACCATCATCATCCTCAGACACACACGCACACACATACACGGCCCATTGTCAGACACAAGCACATTAGAAGTACGAATAATAATAAAACTGTAAACAAGTGACAAAATAAGAAAAGACAAAGAAAAAAAAAACGCAAACACATGCAAAACTAAGGGAAAGAATGGAGATTTGAACTTAACAGATTAAATCACATAATTCACTTTGAATTTAGTCTATCTATCTATCTATTAAACACTGTGTGTGTGTGTGTGTGTGTGTGTGTGTGTGTGTGTGTGTGTGTGAGAGAGAGAGAGAGAGAGAGAGAGAGAGAGAGAGAGAGAGAGAGGGGATGAGAGGATAAAGGCCAACGCACTACGATAGAAAAAAAATGCATGAACTCTGCGTGACCCAACTATACCAAGACAGTTCACCTATTACGAGCCTTTAAAGTAAGCTTATTGCTAAATAGTCTTGATATTTAATCAACAGGTAAGGTAACCCCTGATTCTGTTCACATGGACGGAGTTTTTTCAGTGCTACATAGTCTCCACATCCCGGCTCTTATTATTTATTTTGCTGCGTTATTTTGCAAAATTATCTAATCTAAACATAAACTACATAAATGAGTGCGATGCAATATTTTGCTCTTGGTGTTTTCAGTCCTTTATGTCCATCTTATGTGTCATTTTTTTCTGTTATCAATCAACCAACCGATCATTCGATTAAAGGCCTGTCAACGGGCTTCGCAAAGGTTCTTATAAGGTCACCAGAAAGCTACATAAAAGACTGCACCTGCACCAAAGTTCTTTTTTTCTCTCTCTCTGCCTCCAAAAAACGTCGCCAGGCTGCATGCAATCTATAGGCTCCAAACATTGTTGCATTTTAAAACCATCTTCAGTGAGCTATAAATATGAGGCGCTCCAAACACACCCTCAGTTTTACTTCTGCCAAAAAATGACCACAATGCCGAGACGACTGGAGGTCCAGAGCTCGATCCTCACTGGTGGGGACAGCTTTAACATGTGGCACGACTACATGAATCTGAGCCAAGTGTTCGAGAAACTGTGCAGCAACCGTGAGGTTGATAACCGAGACACCGAGCGTCCAAAGAAGGGACAAGCGCCCCCCTGGAGTAAGGTCCACACTTCCACTCGGGGGAAGAAATCCTCCAAAAACTCATCGCAGTTCAGTCCGACCAGCAGCGCGTCGGACACCAGCAGCAGCGCGTCATCCTCGGACTACTGCCGCTTCTGCAAGCAAAACGGGGAGACTCCGAGGGTGTACCGATCTCACAAGCTCAAATCAGACGACGGGAAAGTTTTCTGCCCCATCCTCCGGAACTACACTTGCCCGATCTGCGAAGCCACCGGTGACAGCGCTCACACACGCAGGTACTGCCCGCAGATGAAGTGGGAGGCGGCTGGGAGGATGCAGACAGGAGTCAAGTTCTGGTAGCTGCTGAAAACTGAAGCTGCGAGAAACTGTACATATTTACCGAACTGTTTGGGGTATGTGTTCGTGTTGGCAGAGACCGTTTCAGTTCCAAAGACTGTTTCAAGTTTGACTGTCAAACACTCCGCTGCAGTCTGCAGCAAGGAGCCCTCATCCATCACATCTGCGCTCGCCAGTACGCGCAGGCTCAACGGGAGAAATCTGCGCCAGCTTTGAGGGTGTCCCAAGTTCTGCCAGCAACTGAAAACTGAAGCTGCGAGAAACTGTACATATTTACCGAACTGTTTGGGGTATGTGTTCATGTTGGCAGAGACCGTTTCAGTTCCAAAGACTGTTTCAAGTTTGACTGTCAAACACTCCGCTGCAGCCTGCAGCAAGGAGCCCTCATCCATCACATCTGTGGAGCCCCGAGCCGGGGTGAGCGCTCTCAAGCTTTGGAAAAAAATTTAACTCTTTAAAGTCCTCAAGTGTTTATTGTTGTTGTTATTGTTGTTGTTATTGTTGTTGTTGTTTAATATGTGGAATTAAAAAGATTTCTAAAAATGTGCCCATAGTGTCAGTGCGCGAGTCTTTTAGTTAAAATGCAAATGCTATATTATCTCTCATGTCAAACAGATTATTCGACAAAAACATCAGTATTTTGTCTTTTTTTTGGTATTATAGAAAATTTTAACTCACATGTTACAGATGTACCTGAACTCACCAGAGAACATGCGTCATAAAAAATAATTAAATTAAATTAAAAGTAACACTTCAAGGCAAAAGTGAAACGATTATGTGAAGTGAGAAATTGAATTAAGGTTCAATAGTTTTAGTTTCAAAATAGAGGGGCTGGGGAAATACAGTATACAAGGTCAAAACAGAGTGTGTACAATTCTAATGAGCGTCAAAGTTATAATTTAGTATGACCACCTTCATTCTTGAGTTTTCTTTGAAGAATAGGCGGTCATTCTTCTAGGGTTTTGCTGTTATGTGTGGACACAACACTGGTTCAGCACTTGTGTTTCGTACTTTCAAAACATGCGTAAATGATTCATAGGTCAGAGTTAAGTGGCTTAATAAAAAACAAAAGAGTCCTTTGAAAATGTTCAGGTACAAGAACTGGACTGAAAATGAATGAAAGAGCAGCAAATGTCCAAAGAAAAACTTACCTTTAGAAAGTAGTTTCCTAAAGCGCTGAGTACCTATTAGCTGCTGCTCAGGAGAGCTGGAGAAAATCATTTGAATCATGTCTTCAGAGATCACCCCACCCTGTGTGCACAACAATGGGGATTTTTTAAAAACATATGAATTGCTGTCACAGCCGACTTGATGTGTGCAGTGAGTGATGACATCTCATACGCCTGGATATCAGGAATCTTTTTGGTACAATGAATTTTGTCAGTTGACAAGAGGGAAGCGTATCTACACTTTTGAATGTTTCACTTTCATTTTTGCCACTTGGAGCAGGGAGTCTGCTCAGTGGTGCTGAGAAAGCTGTAGCTCACTCCTCTTAAACATGCTTAGAGACAGTGCTCTTACTGATTAGAACTAAATGCCTCACATAGGAATTTATGCAAATTACAGTTTGTGTGATAAAATGTAACTTTGCACACATCATTGTGGTCTGGTGAGGCGACAAACACACTGCACGGTGTGTGAAAGATTCAACATGCTATTTGTGTGGCTCACTACGTGTCAATGTCACTGCATGCATCAAAACTTGTGCTGTTTAGAACATGATACAGAAAAGCTCCTCTACAGCCTCCAGCCTGAGTTTTACAGAAGAATGACCCAAATATTCATTCAGAGATAAAGCCAAGATTTTTAGATGCCATCTGATTACCAGAAATGAGTGTATGTGTGACAGAGCAGACATATGAATATATATTAAGTTGATAAAATACAACAAAATCTGGCTCCTTGGAAGCGAAATATTAAGAAATGAGTCACTCAAGATGCTTGCACAGTGTTGTATATCAAGACAATTTAATTTCCTAATACAAGTTCTTAAAAATGTACATTTAAATACTTTTGCATACATTTAAAAATGCATTATAAAGCCTACATTTCTAAATATAAGCTTATCTGAATACAAATCCAGCACATAAATCTGAACATTATCGCAGGTTTTGAATCGATAACATGCAAACAAGCTTTTTTGTAAAAACTGTAAAACCCCCTGTTACGACCCGGCTCAAAAGCCGCAACATAAAAAAAGGAGATGAATAACAGAGTGTGGGTGAGAAGAGGTTTCATCCTAAAATGGAAAACCAGGTTGGCTAAAATGGCTGGTGCCACCAAGGCAAAGACTAGTGCACTGCCGGAAAGCTTGCCTCAGGTATGCTTTTATCCACACCTGACTAGGTGTGGCCAATTAGCACCAGCTGAAAACACTGAGACGATTAGAAGCTGCAGAGGGACGTAACACCCCCACAACAAACTGCCTTTAAATACGACATTACATACTTATTGAAATGTTAACATCATCAGAATCAGAATACTTTATTGATCCCTAACGGAAATTATTTCCTGTGTCGTTCAGTGGTGCTTTTTAGTAAGCTCAGTCTCAGTCTCGTCTGTTTTTTTCCCCTTAAGAATCCTCCAAAAAACAATGTTGGATATTAATTTCCAGATGGAAATGTGTGAAAAAAGTGCAGTTAACCTACTTCCACTATCTTTAAATGCTCCACAGATGTATAAAAATATGTCCTAAAGACCGGAACTTTATATATTACAGATATCTTTTGTTGGATCACGTGATTCAAATAAGAAACAAAACAGCTGAAAGAAACGAAAATTGACCAAACAGGTGATCATAAACTTTTAACTCAGTGCAGCATTTTACATGTGTTTCTAGTAAAGTCTTGCTCTGATGTGGAGTGTGTGTGGCCTTCTGTGTATGTGCGTGATCATACATGACCTTCTGTTTTCATGTGCACTCCAGCTCTATATAATCCTAGCTGATTTATTTTGCCTGTCATTAGCAAACATATCATTGGCTCTTCTCATTTACCCGTAGAAGTTTTAGAATTGGGATACATAGATCTCCAGCTGGCAGCTACCCAACATTTCATAACTGTGAGGGTTAAGTTGCTTAAAGCTGATATAATCCTTTGGCTCTTCATTCCCTGGTCTCACCTGCTGCTGATACGAGTCTGCGATAAAAACTTGTTACTAAACACGACTGCTGGGGCAAAGTCCAGCTCTTATGTATGTTTAAAGTTATGGAAGATGGTTATAAAGCTGAGTGAGTTCGGCAACAGGATTGTTTTACCCCTTTTTTGTTCAGTTAATCAGCCGAAAACAGAGGACACGTGGAGGATGTCAAACGTGTACACGTGCTACAGGGCTATAAAAGCTCCACTGTTACAAAACCAGCTTCGTTTTATGTAAAAAAGAAAAGCCCACCCCACACAGCAGTCTTCCAGTGCTTTCAGTCAAGAAAAGACATTAAACGGTACGTCATGGCTTCTTCTGATTAGTGACATGTAATACTGATGGCAACTTGTTAATATGAAATTTAGAAACTTGTTATAATTTGTCTTCAATTATAATTCTTCTGTTTTATAGAAACTGGCTTACTAAAAATGGCAAAACACCACATCACTCTTGCCATTGCCATAGTGCTGGCAGTGATTTTCTACATCGTCACCATTGTGTTGTCTGCTCTGGCAGCGTTAGGAAAACGTAAGTCTGGCTTTTAATACTTTTAGAATTACGTTGTAACCTTTGAGCACTCTGTCTCTCTCTCTGATTTCTGTGTTTCTGCGCCACAGATCCATTTTTATCCACCACCGCGAACATTTCAGATGAGTTTGTGACCCAGATCACGCCTTCAGGGTGGACTTTTACCATCTGGTCCATCATTTACATCTTTATGGGTTCAGGGGTGCTCTATGTCTTTGCAGGCATCTTTAGGAAGTAAGTTTTTTATTCTTGAGACAAATTTTTTCTTCTCCTATATGATGTTTGTTGAAGTCTACATTTACCTCTTTCTGCAGGAATGCCTATGGTTATGTCTACTGCAGCCCTGCAGTTTTGCCACACGGATTTTTTGTAACTTTTTGCTTAAATCTGGGCGTCAATATTGGATGGTTGCTCCTGTGGGACAGAAAGTGAGTGTGATGAGAGTTTTAAATGATATCATTAAAAAGCCATAGTATTGATTAATGTTTTTCCTTTCTGCATTAGAAAAGGGGGCGTATAAATGAGGGCTGGATATAGTGCTGATTAGTTAGGTTAGTCCACCTAAGCTGAGTAACCAAATGAAGCTGTGTTGAATCACATTGTCAGGCCCTCTTGGCCTAAATATGCAGATAAGATTGACCTGAAATCATGCAATAAATGGGAAAAATAAGTATGTCCATGCAAGAAGCATGTAAACACAGCTTCTAACATGCAGGTTAATTGTTTTCATTGTGGTCAAATTCTGTTTTTCATCCCTGCTCAAGGTACACACCTGCTGCGCTGGCTTTCCTCATCCTAATCGCTTTGACTAACTACGCTGTAATATACTTCTCCTGCCACGGTCTGCATAACTATGGAGCTTGGCTCAACAAATACCACAGAACAGACCTGTTGCTCCATCATCTGCTGGTTAGTATGGCACCTGATGTTTGCGTTTCTTTTTTTTTCATGTACATGGTTATAATCTCAGCATCTCTGTCTTTTGCTTTGTCTTCATTGCAGATTCAGAACGGCATTGCCATCTATGCAACGTGGACAACTATTGCCTCCCTGCTTAACCTGACCATTGTGCTGACGTATGATGCAAGCATGTCCCACGCTGACGGCGCCACTCTTGCTCTTTCTGTTTTGTCCATTGTGCTGATAGCGTGGTAAGTTGACAAACAGAGGAAACAACAAGGGCGACTTCTTTAGAAAAAATGGATCAATAAAAGGTGCCGTCTCTCTCACAGGTTCATCCTGGAAAACTCCATTCTTGAAAAATATGTGAGATTCATCTTCAGCATTTACCCCACTGTGATTTGGGCGCTGACAGGGGTGTTCACCAAAAACTACAACACCGCAGCTCCTACCCGCAACAACATCTTTATCGGTGAGGATAAACCATCAACCGGTCTCAATGACACTATAGCACTGACTATAAATGATAACTTCATATGTGGATGCACACTGATGCCACGCTCTGATATTTTCTTTCCACTATAGCTGCCCTGCTGGGTGTAGCCTGTGCCCTGTGTGCCACTCGGATATGTTTGGTCATTTGGAGGCAAATGAAAAAGCCGCTTTACGAAGACGTAAACCCTGACAAAATGTCTCCGATGGAGAATTTAGAGAAGCAGAAAAAGATATTTAAGTGAGAGAGCGAGGAAAAGATTTGCAGTATGATTTCTGTATGATACCAGGGCTGTATTGTAAATGACTCCAGCCTCAGCTGAATATCATCAAGCCTCATAAAGTGATATATAAAGCTGAAGGTTCACACCTGTCAAAAAGTATAAACTGCAATAAAGTGTGTATTTCTGATTTCACCACATAAACATGAAAAATGTAGTTATGCTTTCATTTACTTTTCTTTCATAAGCTGTAAAAATAAACGTTAACACTGACTTTAATGGTGTCTTTTTTGAGTTATTTAACAGACAGCACATCTGTTCAATAAGAGAGAAGACAAAGCAATTCAGATTCATTAATAATGACAAGGATGGATGATAAGATTTAAAAAATGTCATTTTAACACATATGGTTATGTTTAATAAACACACACACACACGCACACACACACACACACACACACACACACACACACACACACACACACACACACAATGAATGGAGCTCTCGAGCTGATTGTTGATCAGCCTCATAAAAAAATCATCTTTATTGCATAAACTAAGAGCACACTGCACTTGTAAGTAAATGCATTACTATTTAGAGCGCTGTGGGAATAAAACCATTTAAGCGAATAAAAACGTGAACGGAGTCAACAAATGCACAAAGGTAACAAATCTCAGTTGTGTTCAAAGTTTACGATTATGCGTGTTTTCTGCTCCAGTCTGAGTCCGCTGGTTTTGTCACGTCAGTCTTAAGTCTTCAGAGCCAGCCTCTGTTGGTTGTACACCTTAATAATCTTTTAATGTATATTTTTAAACAAATTCCACTAAACAGCACAAGTTGCTGGTGGCAGACTGCATCTATATCTAGTTGCTGGGTGGATTTGTGTGGCTGCCTCCAAGATCTGTTGTTGTCTACTTACACAGATATGTGGATTATGCTCTTTACTTAGATTTAAAAAGCTGTACAATTTCATCAAATCTATCTTTTTATCTTGGCTTTGCTCTTTTTTTTGTTTTTGCAGATCAATAAAAAGCTTTGATTAAAAAAACCCACAGACCTCCACCCACTGATTTCCTTATGCAAGCAATTACCTGTATATTCCACAAACCCTGTTTTCAAGAGTGTGTTCATCATCAGATATGACCTTATACATAACCAGGGATTACTATCATGCCACGCCACCCGATGAAGGACCTTCAAACTCCGAGTTATACAGTATAAAAGTAATTTTTGTAATGAAGGAGGGCTGAGACAAATAGGAAGTAATAACATAATAAAATCATGCTGTAAACTGTAATTCATTAAACACATACTTGTATATAAGTGCTTTCAAAATTATTTAATATATGAGTAGATATATTTATCAGCGTTTTATGATTGATTGTTTCAGAAATGTAAAGAGGATAAGAGATGCACGTGATGTCTTGAAGAGTCATAAACCTTCTTGCACAACTAGTCGCTCTATATAAAAGTCGGTCCCGTGTCCTCTGCAGTTACTCTTGATCTTCACACGGCTTACACAACATGGAGCAAAGCCAGGTAAGTCTTATTAATCTCATCATGTGGACGCTGTTTTAGTAGACCGGACTAAACATGTATGTCGTGTGGATAATGCACACAGGAATTAAAAAAATTAATTTAAAAATTACTATCTGGCCCTCTCTTAAGAAGAGTCAATTTTCTTGGTGTAGTTTTGTTTTTTATGGTGGCAAACTTTGATAAAAGTTGTAAAAAGAGCTTCTGATAAATGTCTAAAGATATATTAAGTGGCTTCTGTGTTAACTGTGTGAAAGTGATCGATTGCCACTTCTTCCTGTTCCTGCTTTTGTTTTATAAAATGTTTTTTCTTCCCATCTTAGAATAAGAGGACCGTGATGGGAAAACACAACCCAGGACGTATCGCTGCAGTACTCATGTCTTTAGCTGCCTTTGTAGTGAGCTTGGTGTTTAATGGGCTGGCTGTAGTTGGAGTTAGTAAGTTGAAACTTTGTTAGCCGTTTGTCAGTTGTGTTCAGCATCTTTGATATTCGTGTAGAGGATGGTAAATGGCCTGTATTTGTATAGCGCTTTACTAGTCCCTAAGGACCCCAAAGCACTTTACACATCCAGTCATCCACCCATTCACACACACATTCACACACTGGATGTGAAGGATGTGAAAACACACCGCGAACAGTCAACTTTCCCTAAAATTGAACCTTTTTCTCCACAAAGGTCCTTTTCACACCACCCAAGCCAATGTCTCAGCTTTGTTTGACACCCAGCTTACGCCTTCAGGATGGACATTTTTCATCTGGACCCTCATCTACATCTGGCTGATCTTCATGATCATCTACATTGTTGCGGGTCTTTTCAGAAAGTTGTGTCCACTTCTTTTTATTTTCTTCTTTAAAACTACAGTGTTATTTTTAAAGCACAGATATAAGATATAATCCAGGTCTCTTCAGTCTATTTTTAAAACCCACTGAAAAACTGTTCCCACAGATTTGTTGATCAACTTTTTATCTTCTAGGAATGGATATGGATATGTTTACTGCACTCCTGCAGTACTGCCTTATGGATTCTTTATTAGCTGGTGTCTCAACATGGGCGTCAATATTGGTTGGCTGCTGGTTTGGGACAGAGAGTAAGAGTCTTTGAGTGTCGTGTGTGAGTTAAGCCTGCAGTGATGCATGGCTGTGAAAGATGTAAATGAAAGCTGTTCAACAGATTCATTAAATGTGTTTTTCTGCTGTATCTATCCTTAAAAAAGACTGATGATTCCTGCACTGGTGTTTCTCATCCTCATCATCTGCACTAACTACTCCATGATATGCTTCATCTGCCATGGGATTCACGTTTATGGAGCTTGGCTCAACAAATACCACAAAGCAGACCTGTGGCTCCTCCGGGTGTTGGTAAGTGTGCATTATTAACTGTAAGCTAAGCTTTTAATCTTGCATGTAGATCAAGTTACATTAGCCTGTTGTGGTCAGACATTATTAATATAATGTTTGCTTGGACTCCATGAAAAAATCTGTTTGCAGGTCCAGAATGGTGTCATGATATACACGACTTGGACAACTGTTGCAACCCTCCTCAACCTGACCATTGTACTGGCTTATGAAACAGACATGTCCCAAGACGATGCTGCCACACTCTCATACTCTCTTTTGACTATTTTGTTGCTTGGATGGTGAGTGTGCTTCTTAAAAACCCCAAAAAACCCAAACGAGAGCATTGAGAGAGCTCAGTTCCCTCCAATTCCCTTTGAAGGGCAACGGCTACACTAAAACTCAGATGCTTTATGCATCAGTATGGAAAGCTAATGTAGTATATTAATCTTTTTGTAATATTTGTCAAATAATGTTTGTTTAAAACAATAATGTTTGAAAGAGTTCAAATAAAGACCGCGCTTATTTCCCCCAATGATTAGTATATTTAAAATTTGGAGATGATCCAATGAAAGCTAAAACTTATGGCCTTTGACCTTGTATGATCTTTATCCATATGACTGGAGTAGAATTGGCTGAACTCTTAGGCTTCTAACATATTAATATATGTTAGAATCTAACATATTAAAATTGAGATGCTAAAGCGACGCGTTTTGTGTTTCATAGGTTTGTTTTAGAGAATCTTGTCCTCGACAAGCATGTGCGGTACGTCTGCATTACCTACCCCGTTGTGATCTGGGCGCTGTCTGGAAACCTTGACAAAAACTATGATGCTGAATCACCCAGTCGCAATGGCGTCTTCATTGGTAAGACTTCACATAAATCCCTGCATCCACACTAAACTTTTTAGATAAATACACCCACAAAATGAGCTCTGTGTCACCGTGTGTCACGTGCAAAAGCTGTACTGATTTGATTTTCTTCTCTCAGCTGTGCTGCTGGCTGCAGCCTGTGTGCTGTTTGTGATTCGGGTTGGTTTGGTGGTCTGGAGACACATCAAACAGCCACTCTATGAAGGTGTCGATCCTGAAGCCATGGAACCGATGGAGATCGCTAAGAAGCAGAAAAAGATATTTCGCTGAGCAGCATAAGACTATTATGTATAACAAATGACTGAATATATATTTATGTTTGTTTTGTATTAGTGCAAACTTACACTCCAAAGCCAAATGTAGTTTTCTTAATATTGACATATTTATTGTGAAATAGACCATACATGATCACAGCTGTTTGTTCAGTGTTAACACCATATAAATGTTGCTACTCCAAAATCAAGGTTTTATAAAATATTATTTCTGATTTAAGATATGAGCTAAAAATTCATTTATTTTATTTTAAGCATCCTTTTTTTTTTTACATTTAAAAAATACAAGGCTTGTAACGTTAGAGAACATACTTTTACTATATCACTATATCATTTACATTTCTATCAGTGTAAAGAAATGTAAATACACACAAAATCCCTGAGATATGTTAATAAAAGAAAAGAAGGAAAATATCAGCTGTAGATCTCAGTTTTTCTACATGATAAATAAATGTTCCTGAAAGCAAATGAAAAAAATCTGTCAGCATGACTCTTTTGGGCTTAAATTGTAAAAATAAATGTGTAAATTTTGCAAAAAGGTTCTGGCTGCAGATTGCCCAGACTGCCCTGCAATTATAAAACATAAAAAAGTTTTTGTTACTTAACAAAAACTGTGGACCCATTGTAAAAAAACAAACTTCTATAGCAGAAAGTGAAAAAACTGTTATCTTTATGCCGTGTAATTGTTTATCTATTATTTAAATACCTTAGTGTATGGCCATGGGAGAGGCCTTTATCAGTAGGAAATGCTGTAAAATTTATGAAAATACAGTTAAAAGTCCAGACTTTACACCCTCTTTTATCTTTTCCAAAGCCATTCAGTGGGCTGCATTTGAAATTTGGCCCACGGGCCTTGTGTTTGACACCCCTGATTTAGAGCATATACTCTATACAGTGCATACTTTACAGCACTTAATTATTTTTAACTTCTTTATATCCCATGCAGATCATATATGGGTGTGTTATGTTACTGCTCTAGGGATGAGTTCTGTGCAGGCTGTGGTTTCATAGCAAATGACATACACCATAGAGCTTATATGCAACACATTAATATACATGAAGGAGAAACATTTTCATATGTTTTAATCAGTTATATGTCATATTTAAAAAGTACAAATAAACTTTAAGTTTCATATATCAGTGTGCACTTGTTTTCAGTGAAATGTTACACATTTGAACATGACGATCATTTCCATTTTCTCAAGATAGCGTCCAAATTTTTGCCGTCACTTAACATTTATCTGTATATATGAAAACGAAGATATTTACCCAGTTTACCAAAAGAAAAGAAGTTTGTAGGAGTAAACGGCAACAGCTGGTAATTGTAACAACCATTTAACTCTTTCATGCATGAATTATGACAACCTCAGTATTTTTATTCATCTTTAGGTATGAAAAAAAGATTTTTTTTTAACTTCTAAGCAGTTAGAGAAATTTCAATTTTAATTAAATAAGAAATGGTTTGTGCACTTACACTGCCTGAAAAGTGGGTGGCAGGGTATGGAGTGGCACATGAGTGTCCAACGTAGTAGTTTATGTGCAAGTACACCATCAACACTGACACAAATACGAGAAAACAGCCTTTGAATAGCTGTCCACTGTAGTAACCACTATGCTTGAAAGGGTTAAAGGCCTCATTCAAAGCTGTGTAGCTTGTTAATTAACAAATCACAAAATAATACAACGTATTTCACCAGATAAATACATTGAGGAAACAGCTAATATAAACAGCAGCTAACAGCCATATTTTTTTGCCATTAATGCACAGCTTTTGGCTGTTTGACTGCGGCTGATCCATTAAGCCTAGAAATTAAGTCAGTTAAGTCATGTTCATGGTTCTGTTGTGAAATAGTGAAACAGCTACACCCTTTTGCACAACCTCTACAATGACCTAAAATGACCAACCTAACAAATAACAAAGTTTTAAATTTTAGACTAATATGTCAATATGTGTATTTCACCTCTGTAATATGCTATTTATAATTAAGTAAATATAAGTATTTGTATATATTAAGATAAGATAGCTCTTTATTGTCATTGCACAGTCATACTTACCATATGAAATTGGAAAGCTATTTATTAGAGCTATTTCCTATATTTTGTAAACTTAGTAATAAATTGTAATATTGTAATAGTATTTAGTTCAGTCTTTTACTGTTATTTTCTTGGAGCAACTGTAACCACATAATTTCCTTAGGAAAGTACTGTATTCTGATTTTGATTTTGTTATCCAGTATATGGTGCAGGATGCTGGTTCCGACTTTAAACTGTAGAGGGCAGTAGGCAAAGCGCCAACTTTAATCTGCCGGAAACTAATATGTAGAAGAAGAAAAGAGTGAACACTGATTCCCTGTGCGTTGTTCTTCAGGCTGCAAGTCCGCTGCCAGCCAAAACTTTGTTAAAAATCAGTAGGCCCTACCAATTAGACAGTTATTTTTAAGTCATTACTTAATTAACACACTCACAGCGATGTTATAGAAGACATGGACTGTGAATTACAGCGTGCCAATTTCGCGACACTCCCGCCTTTGAGTCAGTACTCGGGGCATAATGTCGCTTTAGTTTTCTAGAGTGCGCGGGTGAAGTACAAACTGTAAACAGCGCCATTGTTGTGCTAACGGAGGATATTGGCTAGAAGAAAACGTTATATTTGGTCTTTGTATGGCTAAATAGTTATTTTTTACATGATTTTTTAAGGTGTTCACGTGAGGGCTAACAAACTAGAGAGTAAACGAACACGAAATGATTATTACCTGTTAACTCGGGTCTCGCGGTCGGAAACAGTCGGCTAACCATACTGTTGAAAGAACGACAGCCAGCTAACACAAATGGAGATGGAGTACCCAGTCCTAGTAAGTTCTATTCGTGCTTTTGCACAAACTTATTACAAACATTACCCTAGCCCAGGACATTTTCCCGGTGACAAGTTTTTAAACTTCCGAGTCTGGCTGCAGACTACCGTCTTTATTTACACACACCGATCGCCTTTTGTATCCATTTGAACATGACTTGTCATTTAACTCGTCCTCTAAACTTAATATTAGGACTGCATTCTTTAATCTCTGCAGCACCTGTGTGCATGCAAGGTGGAGTGGATGGAGACAAATGTTAGGGGTGATTTGTGACAGAAGGATAGCAACAACAGTGAAAAAATGTTGATGGTAGTAATACCTGCTATGATGCATGGCTTGGAGAAGGTGGCACTAAAAACAAAACAAAACAAAAAAAAAACAGGAGGCAGGCCTAGATGCTAAGATTTTCACTGGAGAGACCAAAATGCACAGGATTAGAAATGAGTACATGTGAGGGACAGCTCAGGTTAAGTGTTTTGGAAACTGAGTTAGAGAGGCAAGGCTGGGATGGTTTGGAAATGTGCAGAACCTCAAAAATGGGTTAACTGAAAAGATCAATCCTTTCTCATTTAAACCAGGGTCAAACAAATGTGGGATTGCCAGTTACCAAGCATTTGCTCTGTTTGTTTAAGTTCTCTTTAATATTGTAGGATTTATTTTTACCATCTGGACAGAGACAGAGACTCTTATGAGATACTTGTTATTGTAATTGGGAAGTCACAGTATATATAAACAAAACTGAAGTGAACTTGACTACATCCATGAATGTTATGATTCTTGTAAAGTTTTAGAGAGTTGATCATTTAGCCTTACATCTGTTGTCTCTTTAGACCCTTTGTATCTATTAGAACAGGGGCTGTGTTTGCTAAGTCAACATAGTTATTCATTTAATCCTGGAGTGGTTTCTAAGCTGGTTTCTCTTCACAGAAGAGACCCAAGAGGAAGCTCTGTTACATTACTGACAATGAAAGGTAAGTTTAAACACGTTTCTAAAATGTAGCTGTTTTATTTTAGTTAAACGTTTGTGTGTGTGTGTGTGTGTTTTAATATCTATGAGCTTCATAAATTCATTTTCTGGATTTATTCATGCTATTGCAGATTTATTTGTATTTGATATCACAGAACCGAAATTACAACAGTTTGGAATTACCCTTTAATTCTTACCTTTGTTTTTCAGCCCAGCTAAGCACTGGGAAGGTACGTTGACACTGCAAGATATTGATAAGATCTTTGATGACATGGGTGAGTGATATTCATCCGATTGGTGTAATTCTTTGTTATAAATTAGGTATTTCCATTTTATTAACCTCTTCTCGACTGTTGTTTTTTTTGTTGTTGTTGTTGTTGTTGTTTTTTCCAGATTCAGCCTCACATGCAAATCTACAGCCCCCCTCTCCTCTGCTCCAGACTTCTGATTCAGAAATACACCAGAATAAGAGTGAGGACTCGGTCCCCCCAGAGCGACAGCTGATAAAAAAACCTCCAGGACACCAATTAGTAATGGTACAGTCAGTTGATACTTCTGCTTATATTGCATGCATGTCCTAAGCTCTAGTGTTAAACATCTGTTGCAGTCCAGCTATTAAAACAAAGACACTTTCTAATGAATTCTTGTTTACTGGCTCAGCCGTGAGTCCTTTTTTGAACAAGACAATATTTTTGGTAATTTGTGTTCATTATTTTAATTCACAATTTTGAATTTCTTCAGGGAGATGATGGAGATGTCTTGCATCCTGCAAGTACTGAACTGGATATCGGTAAGACACTCAAATTTGTGTTCATAATGAAAATATATGCCTTGTGTGTGTGTTTTTTGTTGTTGTTGTTTGTTTCTTTGTTTGTTTGTGTTTTTTTTTTTTTTTTAAATTAAGATAAGATAAGGTAAGATGACCTTTATTAGTCCCACAGGTGGGAAATAAATGAATTGTTTAGGACTGGGCTTTTTCTTGTTGCAGATTTGGACATCCCCTTTAAAGGACATCACCCAGTAAAGACTTCCAGTCCAGCAGAACAAAGTTTGGCTGCTGAAGAAGAAAAGCAGGACGATGAAAAAGCACAAGTTGTGTCCCCAATTCTTTTTATGTGTGAATATGAAGGAATAGAAGAGGTGAAGAAAGACTCTCTACCCACCCAGAATCCCCAGTGTAATGGACAAGTCACAGAGGAGTACGGAAATTCATACTTAGTTCCTAGCAGGAAATGTTGCCT
This sequence comes from Maylandia zebra, assembly GCF_041146795.1. Classification (NCBI taxonomy): domain Eukaryota; kingdom Metazoa; phylum Chordata; class Actinopteri; order Cichliformes; family Cichlidae; genus Maylandia; species Maylandia zebra. Next base: position 21,400,711 of record NC_135175.1, read on the forward strand.
CTACAATTTTTCATGTTTTTATTTTTTTATTTTCCACAAATCTTTCACTAATCCTGTTCTCTAGGAACGGCGAGTCTGGATTGGAGTCTCCCCCAAGCAAGATTGATTTAACAAAGATATCTGGCCACAAGAAGGAGATTGAATTACAAGGGTAAGGTTGCTTTTCATTTAAATACCTCGTTGGGTGTTTTTTCAGGAGGAAGAGACTTTGATGCTATAAATGTGACCATATGAGACCATTAATTGTACAAGATATTTTAGTTTTTTGCCATCTGCCATTTGCCCTTTTCTACTTAAAAAAAATTCCCCAATTAAACGAACATACACAGCAATACTGCACAACAGTAATCAAAGATGAACAATATTTATAGGCTACGGGATTATATAGCACATCAAACATACTGTATTGGTGATACGCTTCATTTTGATCAGTGGAGGCAGGAACAACGATTCAAAAAGATAGGGAAGTGTTTCTGGTCGCTCTTGAAAACGTTTTGATTATTTCAGTCACATTTTATGTCTTCTTTGTTTACAGGAGTCAAGAAAGCACACAGCCAGCTGTTCAAACAGTGAGCCGGAAGCCTGAAGTCGCAGCTCCTGTGGCATCCACACGAGCGGGAAAAGATATGACAGCTTTTCTGCAGAAACTGAAACATGCAGCACAGTCAAAACCTTTCAGGTGAGTTGAGATCAGAGGACACCTTTATAACTTGTCTACGTAAACATGTCTGCATGACATACAGTGCTTGGAACGTTGCTTTTAAAATGTATTCCACTACAGATTACATGCCCCAAAATGTATTTTGTAACGTTTTCCGTTATGTCTCTCAATGACAGTAACGTATTCTGAATACTTTGGAATACTTAATATATTATCATGCTTTTTGCAACTACATGAATGTACTATTGCTGTGGGATTTGTTACTTTTACTGAAGGTTATTCATCATACTAATACCAACTAGATTTTTAAATCTTAATATAAATAAGTAACAGTAGGTGGACATTAGGTAAGGCTGCACTTTTTGCAGTGATCTCGTATTAAAACTGTTTCACGCGTATAGAAAACAGGTCTGCGGCTCCAAACCATAGTAAAGGGACCTCTGGTTAATACGTCGGGTTCTGTGTCGGGCTCGTAACTGAAAACTAGCTTTACTTTGTTGTCTGGGTCAACTTTGCTAGCGAGAGACAGAGAGAGGCATTGAAAGCCTGCTCCAACGGAACTTATTGTTTCAGAGGAAAACACGAACACGGTGTACAGTCGAGTCTTAATAGCTTACTCACAGCTGGGCTCGTCAGGCACTCTTTTTGGCTGCAGTGGTTATTATTATATTTACATGCTTCCAGCTCCCGTTTCTGCTCGGTGACACAGAGCCTCTTAATGCGTGTTTTGTTTGGGTTTCCACTGGCGTGGAATTACCAAAAATAGAGAGGGCATAGCCTAACATATGAAACAGGAAAAGACTGCCATGTAATCCATTTATTTCAACAAAGTAACTGTATTCTGAATACCACCTTTTTAAACAGTAACTGTAACGGAATACAGTTGCTCATATTTTGTATTTTAAATATGTAACATTGTTAAATGTATTCCATTACTCCCCAACACTGATCACATAATACCACGTGGCCTCAGTCACATTCTTTCCTAAAAAAATTAATTATATGTATTTATCTTTTTTTTTAAGTTCTGGGAAGAAACAAGTCAAAGTACCCACTCCTCCCCCTGAACCAGAGGATGATTTTATGATCCTAGAAGATGATACACCTCTGTGGTTTTCCATCCCAAGTAAAAGTGCTGCCAGTAAGAAACAAAGTCACAGCAGAATTCCCAGCACAGACAAAGACAGCTCAGATAAGAGGACAAAGGATAGATCACTGGAGATGCCAGAGCCACAGCAGGAAAAAGAAAAGTCAAAAAGTAAATTGGAAGATCAGCCTGTTGATCAGAAAATTAAGAAGAAAACGAAGAAAGAGAAGAACAGTGAGGAGACTGGGCCTAGAAATGAGGAAAATAAGCTTCCTGCTCCTCAAGATGCTCCTGCGGGTGACTTATTGGTTCAAGAAGAGCCAGTAAAAAAGAAGAAGCAGCTCAAGAAAACTTTGTCAAAGGAGAGTGATGAAGCAGAAGATCAGCCTGAAGACACAACGAGTCGCAAAACAGAAAAAGCGAAACCCTCTAAGAAAACAGAAAGGAAAGCAAGTAAGTCTGCTGAAACAAAGAAACAAAAGTCTTCAAAAGATGGTAAAGAAAATACCAAGACACAGAAGGCTGACTCGTTAAAGGCGAGCAGGAAAGAGCTGCAGGGAGAACCTACTGTTAAGGATGTTGATGAGCAGACCAGTGACAAGCACAGAGATACTGAAGACATAGTTTCTACTGTTGGTGAGTCCTTTGTACTTCCTAAAAACTCTTCTATAATTGGTTGTTGAATATTTGTGCTAGCTATTGTCATCTTATGTGATCTTAACCTTTGAAGTTTGATTAAAGTTTTGATCTTTATCATCAAAACATGTTAATTTTTGGAATTGCAACAATTTTTTCCTTCATTCACTTAAAATTACTTTGCTTACTTTATATATGTTTTTCCTTTGATCCCTTTAGACAAAGAAGCTATGAATTGTGAAACAGACGGACAGGTGAAACAAAACAACCAGTCAGTTGTTTCTAAAGGGACTTCATCTGAAGACTGTCAGGTTCTCGGGAAAAGGAAAAGGAAATCGACAGGAGAGTGGTGGTTGAGTTGCCCTCAGAGCACAGAGGAAGCGGACAACAGCCAGCAGGCCACGCAAAAGAAGTCCAAACAGAAACCTAAAGACTCCAGCGAAGCAGTTCCTTCACCTGCAAAAGCAAAGAAAGACAAAGCCTCAAAGAAAAGAAATCAGAAACGGCTTAAAGTGTTGCCCAGTCAGGAGACGAGTGAGTTTAAAAAAAGGAAAACAAAACAGAGCGAAAAAGGAAATAAACAAGGAGAAAAGTTAGACAAGATGAAAGCAATTGATAAAGATTTAGTAACGGCTGAGCCGGAGCTTGCCGACGAGCCGGAGCAGCAGGAGGTCCCGGATCAAGAATTGGACCAGGAGTCTAGCCCTTTGGTCTTTACTCAGAGGGACCACAGCCTTAACTCAGGTAAGGTCAAGGTAAAAGTGCCAGTACTACAGAGGAGTTTCTGTGACTGATGTTTTATATATTGTGCTATTGGACTCTTAGTACTGATGCATGTGTAGATAAAGAGAATTTGGCCTTTTGTGTTGGATCGACTTTTAACAGATGTCTTGACAGGTAGTTTAGCCTTCCAAAGTAAAATAGGTAAATCTTGTTGGCTATGAGTTAATACTGTGATAGTGTTAACAAGTCATTAAAATTTGGCTTAGATCCACCAAGCTCTTCAAGGTCAACTCAATGATTTATTTGTCTAGAATTGGCAAAATAAGGAGACACGATAAACTTGGGATCAGAAACTTTTCTTTTTATTGCTTAAAACTTAACACAAATGTAACTTACTAAACAGTGAAATGAATGCTACACATAAAGAAAAAAAAATTGTGTCCGGTATATTAAAATGAGGTTCACCAGGGCAAATGAAAAAAGGCTGTACTTTGCACTTGCTTTTATTGTACTCATAAAGCACAAACAAAATAAAAGTGCGATATATAAAACTGTTAACTTAAAAGTAAAACTAAAGTATTCTCTTAAATGTTTGCGCTCTCAGAGTGCTCCTTGTTTGCCTCCTAGTTGGTGTGAAATATTAAGTAGCAAAGAATGGAAAGGAAATGTGCTTTTTGTTACAGGAAATAAGATATTTCAGAAAGTATATCAGCACGATTCTACTGGAAAACTGTCAGCCACACCAAAAGCGCCCGTGTCGCAAAGTCGACCTAAGGAGCGGCTCACGGAAGCAGATTCAGCCAAACGGAGAAGGAGAGCCCCGGGCGATTGGTGGCTTGTCAACAACGTAGCTGAAGATTTGGAGAACGTGTCCTCAAAGCCTCAGCAGCTTCATCCCAAGAGGCCCGAACCTAAAAAAGAAAGGAAGAAACAGTCTAAACAGAGCAAATCTCCCAGACTCGGTGTTCCCAAAAATGGCAACACGGCAGTCTCATTAAAACCTCTAGGAGGAGCTCCAGTGCCTCCTTTGACAGCAAAGTCACCGATCACTCCTAAGACTGTCAAACGCTCTCTGGCAACATTTAGAGACATTTTTGCTTCAGTCATAGAGTCTTCGACTGTGGACAGACGTCAGACTAACAGATGTAATGTCAGATCACGTCCGTCTGAGGAAATCTGTGTAGCAGGCAGTAACACTCATGCAGCTGACAACAGCCCAGACAACCAGGAGACCACACGAGACAGCAGGTATCAGCTACATGACATGCAAGGAAAAGCCTGAATTACTCTTAACCTCTGTCTTTATTATATTTTCAGTATATTTCTGACTGTCGTTCATCTTTTATCGGCAGGTCACAAGTCCACAGGAGTGGACCGTCCTCCATGATTGAGCTGGAAGACTATGAAGACGCTGACAGCATAAGTGGGTTTTAAATTACATTAAAACATTTTCCAACAGTTTCATCTTTCAAAGAACATTTTACACAATTCTCTGAAAAGAAAGCTTCACTATAACATTTAATAAAGTGTAAAGAAAAGTATAAAGTGTCAAACACTGGCTGCTTCACTCGTAGTAAAAACGAGACGGGATGAGCTGAAGTCATTAAAATGCTTTTACTTTACATGAGAAAGAAATCTAATCAACAAGGATTTAATGTTATTGGCTTGTTTTGAAATCAAAACCCCTTTAAGTATTTTGCTAATTTAAAAAAAGGCAGTTTATTGTTTTTTATAAGTCTCAAGGCCCTGAAATTCTTTCCATTTTGGGTCAGACTTCAAGCTGGTGACATGCCCAGAACCATTAAGCTCTGTGATCATCTGATATTTCATTCATAATCTCTCCTAGCCTCTCAGTGTTTCTGATACTGCAGGCATCTGCAGACAGTCAGATAAACCACTATAAAGTGCAGTGTTTGTGGACGGTCCTTTTCTACAAATATTATAGTATCAGTAATTGAAGCGGGAACTTGGGGCACTGGCACGTTTTAAAACCTGGATGAATAAGTAAATAACTGAGAGCAGAATTGTTTTTCACAATGATTTTCAATGTCAGACCAACTAGGAAAAAAACTGTCAGTCCCACAAACTACCAAACAGATAAAGAGACTCAGAAATGGTTTTGAAAGGATTCAGAATCATTAGAGGAGGAATTTAAAAGTGCTGAAGCTTTTCCTTTGTTGTTAAATAGTAGTATAGCCGGCTGAAGCCTAATCTAGTGTTTGTTGTGGATGAATCAGTGTGTGTCACTGTGAGTTCAGTCTTGAATTAATGAAATGAATCCGTCACATTTGACATTTTCGTCTGTCAGGCTGGCAATACGAGCATTCATACTGCAATATTTACAGCCCTAAAATGGTCGTCCTTGTTAACCTCAGTTGGCTTGAATATAAATGATAAATATCTGAAAGTGTGATCACTGTTTGGGTGCGTGCCCGAATGGTTTAAAAAAACCTTATTTTTTCATTATAAATATCTGCGTTTTATTTTTATTATGTTCCAGTTTTGCCGTCATCCAGGAGCACAGTTCTGCTCTCTGCTTCAGATCTTTGTGCCCCTCCCCTCAAGCCGCTGATCTTACAGCGGAAGGATATGGCCAACCTGGCTGAGTGGTTTAGGAGCCTCTGGTTGGCTACACCAGAAGGTAAGAAAATTCTAAGAAAGAAAAGAGAAAAAATAAGAAAAAATAATTTCCAAATGTTGTTTTTGCACTGACTTCACAGATACAGGTGTTTAAATGTCTGTTGTCTTTTACACTGTTAAATAAAATAAACTGTTTGGTCATAAATGTGGTTTGTGCTGTTTGTAAAGCAGATTGGCTACAGTGTCTGCAGTCCATTCAGGTTGCACAGGTAGTCCAACTCCTCCAGGACAGCGTATCACAAGACGGTTTGCTAGGTTTCCCAGCACAGTCTCAAGACTGTGGAGAAGATGCCGTGACAGGGGTCATTAACCGAGGACTCCTGAACAAGCACGTAGAAGGGGATCAACAGAGCAGGAGCAGCATCTGCTCCTTTGTTTTAGGAAGAACATGAGGAGCGCTGCCAGAGGTCTACAAAATGGCCTTGAGTGGGCGATTCATGTGCATGTTTCTGACCAAGCTGTCAGCAGCAGACTGCATGAGCATGCCATGAGGGCCTAACTTCCTTTCGTGGGACTCCTGCTCACAGCTCAACACTGCGCAGCTCAATTGGCATTCGCCAGAGGACGCCAGAACAGGCAGAACCGCCACTGGCCTCTCTTTTCACAGATGAGCACATGAGCACAGGGCCACACTGAGTACATGTGACAGATGTGAAAGAGTCTCAAGACAACCGTTTGTAGCAAATGTTATGCTGCCTTCAAAATCACCCTGCATGACTGGTTTGACCGTGGGTCAGCGATGGTATATGGGGAGATATATCACTGGCAAATGCCAGTTGAGCTGCACGGTGCAGAGCTATGAGCAAAGGTCCCACTAAAGGACCCTCAGCTATGCTCATGGAGTCTTTTTCTGACAGTTTGGTCATTTTGTGGGGACATTTGCAGCCATCCGTCTCCCTGCACAAAGGAGTCAATATCCGTTCTGCTGCAGGGCTGATGACCTTCTATGGCCCTATTCGGCTCTTCTCCTGTAACGGCCCATCTGTTATCTCGTCCACGCTCTTTAGACTCTGCTGGGAGACACGACAAGCCTTCTTGTAACGACACATATGAATGTGCCATCCTGGAGGAGCTGAACTACAGTACTTGTGCAAACAGAATGGGCTAGAGCAGGGGTGGGCAATCTCAGTCCACGAGGGCCGGTGTCCCTGCAGGTTTTAGATCTCACCTTGGGTCAACACACCTGAATCACATGATTAGTTCGTTACCAGGCCTCTGGAGAACTTCAGGACATGTTGAGGAGCTAATTTAGCCATTTAAATCAGCTGTATTGGTTCGAGAACACATCTAAAACCTGCAGGGACACCAGCCCTCGTGGACTGAGATTGCCCACCCCTGGGCTAGAGGCATCATCTCATGTTACCAGCAGGAACAAAAACACAAGCAAAAAGCCAAACTGAGAACAATCAGTCAGCAGGGATAAGGAGAAAGCAGTGGTCCATGGCAAACACCTGTTAAAACCATGTTGTGGCCGCTCCAGTGCACCTGTTGTCACTTTCACTTGCACCAAAACAGCTGAAAAGGATTCACAGTAGTTTATCCTTCCTAACTGGACAGATCGATCATCACGTCTTTTATTAATTTTCTCTTTATTGTCAGTTAGGATCAAAATAAAATACTTAAAATGCCTGCATCAAAAAACTCAAAGCATTTATGTGTCTAATTTGGTTTGCTTTCTTTTTAATGTAGACAAGACATTTTCAATAAATAAAGTTATGTCATCTAATGATCCTTATGTCTTCTTTGTATTACTGTAGGCGATCCTGGTGTCACTCCAGACCAGTTTGACTGGTACTTCTATCAAGACAGAGCTATGGGCCTCCAAGAGGACGTGAGCACCAACTCCTTCTGTAGTGGAAAGCTGCTGCTGGGATCCCTCATGAAGAAGCCTCTCTGGGTGGACCACAGTGCTACAACAGTGAGTACTACTTTATTCTGTTTCTTGCATATAATTATGCAGTAACTAGGCCTCTTATACAACAGTCCTAAAGTATTTCCATTATTTATTTCTGTCTTTTTAAAGGTTTTTAACTTACTAACCAGCTCAGTGAGTGTGACCATCGATGGCTGTGAGTCATGCTTCAGTCCTGGAAAATCTTTTGTGGTGGAGTCTGGTAAGAATATTTACATTTACTGTAAGATCTCATCATAAAAACGTTTGCAAATACATAATAGATCTTTAACATGGTTTAGTGATAAAGGCACATATTTTTGATGCTTTTTTTGTTTCTTACAGTTACTGTTCTCTTCTTACAGGACATGCATACGCCATCAAGAATCTGACTGCGCAGCCTGCGGTTCTGTACTTCACCAGAATGTTAGTTGAAACTGTAAACTGATGCATTGTGAAAATGTAAATAGAAAATTGGCTGTAATTTTTTTTTCCTAAGACTTACTTCAGTTTATGATTCTAGGAAATAAAACTGAAAGAAAATGTTGGTAAAAATGTAAAATATTTGAATAAAGTTTGCTTTTAAATACCGTATTTGCCATTTCCAAAGCCTGCGTTAAACTGCGTCTTTATCAGAGCGTGACTATCGAGAAATTCGGATATAATTTTAGTTCAAGATGTTTGGAGGTGGTTTTGTTTCCCCCTCTGAAGAAAAAGGTGTGTTTGTTAGCTGTCTGGCATTCACAGTTCTCAAGATATGTTGTTCAAATTTTGTGTTACGGTAGATGCCAATAACAGTTTGACCTGATTTCATTTTTGTGAAAATTGGGTCAAGGTCACAATAAATGTGAAAATCAGTAAAACTTTATATGATTCTCTTCAAACTTCTAAACAATATACCAGGCCTTGGAGGACGAGAGTACAAAGGCTGGCTAAGCATTTAACCTTGACCTTCATTTCTGGAGCCATATCTGGCTGTAATCTAAGTAGAAGAGGCCATTTATTTTTAATAATGTTGAAATTATGTTTTAGTTTCAGTCTCCAGCACTTGGATATATGCAGTGAAAGGTGGAGGTAGACATGTAAGCATCATTAAAACCTTTCTTGTCACATTCTCAGATTTTCACTGAAACACAGCATTCAGTGAAATCCTGACTTGTGAATGCACTCAGAGTTACGGGTCCACAGGTGTGCACAGACGGTTTGTCATTAGAGAAACTGCCCTTCAGAAGTCATGTCATGTTAGAGGCATTGCCAGAAATGTTTGCCTCTTCCTCTGTTCTGAGTTTCTTTTCACGTCAAGTTTGAAAGAATTGTGATCTTTCAAAAAGATAAAGAGATGAGAAATACCACACGTAAACACATTATACGTGCTACCAGTGATCTTTCACATCCTTAAAGACTACCTTTGAATATTACTATATTTAAAAGATACAGTATTGTATCTTTTTGCAGAAAAAATTAAAATTACTTAGCACTGTGTGTGACTCATCTGACATGCGACACGAGCTTGGACTCCACTGGAAGCGTTTCTCTTCTCCCCACACTACTCCCCTCACCTGAACGCACCTTTCTGTCTTTCCTTTGGCAAGAATCCACAGAATAATGGATTATAGAAGTTTTGGTACACTCAAGGCTTTTGCTGTGAAATGCAATATAAAGGATGTGTAAGAAATAAAAAAGATTTAAACCAGCTGAAATTTCTGACCAAGTAACGATCACGTAACGCACGGAAGAAATAAAAAGCACATCACTGAGAGCAGTGCAGTAAAGTCATACCAAAAGTAACTGATGATAAACGGGCGTTTGTCATATGTTTGTTTTAAAGCAAAGCTCACACATCTGCTGGCAGGCACTAAGTCACAGCTCTGCTCTGTCATTAAATATTTACCGAACTACCTCAGGAGCCAAAATCATGTTTCCGTAAGTGAATATGGTATTTTCTCCCCCACTATACTGTTGAATAGTTTATGAGACAATGATACCAACATGTTTCTTAAACAAGAACTTTGGGGTTAAGCCTTGAAGCTTCTCCTTCATAATGTATCACACACAAGTGGCTTTGGAAATCTTTCGCTGTGCAGCGAAGCGACTTCCATTAAGACGTCTGTTTCTGCAGGCTACAAAACGTCCATCACTGGTGCAGGCATGCTGATAGTCGCTAATTAACTGATCACCACCCATGACTTGAATGTAAAATAAAGGAGAAATGAATCTTCTCCACGGTGAGGATCCAACCACCTGCCGGTTTGATAATTCATCACTTCTGAACGTCTGGTTTTTGCATAGTGCACCCACGGACTGACTCTCCTCGGGGCAGGAACTCTCACTCAGGATGTGTGTGGACCTCCAGAGTATTCACGGGAATAGCCTCCCAAGGTCTTTAATTATAAACTACTGTAATATGCCGCCTGTAACGCAACATCTGTGCAAGGAAGTGAGCGAAATACATCGACCCTGATCTGGTGTTGTGAAGGAAAAGCAGGGCGCAGAGAATAACGTCAAAGTGAATTTTTGCTCACTAACCGTCTCCTCGTGTTTCTCACGTTTTAAAAAAGAGAATGCAGGTGAGGTTGGTGGAAATGCAAAGGATGCAAGGATCAGAGATAGTAAAGGTGGATGCCTTTAAATGGCTGGGTTCAACCATCCAAAGCAACGGACAGTTCATGAGAGAGGTGAAGAGGAGAGTGCGGGCAGGGTGGAGTGGGTGGAGACGACTGTCAGGGGCGATTTGTGACAGAAGGATAGCGGCAAGAGTGAAAAGGGAGGTTTACAAGATGATGGCAAGACCAGCTATGATGTATGGTTTGGAGACACTGGCACTGACAAAAAGACACGAGGCTGAATTGGAATCGAAGATGTTAAGATTTTTGATGCAAGTGACCAAAATTGTAGAATTAGAAATGAGAGAGGCAAGGCTGAGGTGGTTTGGATATGTGCAGAGGAGGGATAGTGGATATATTGGACAAAGGATGTTGAAGCTAAAGCTGCCCAGCAGCAGGAAAAGACCACAGCGGAGGTTTATGGATGCTGCAGGGAGAGCTGTTGTTACAGTTGACAGGGATAGGGTGAGATGGAGGCAGATCACCCCCTGTAGTGAACTCTAAAGAGAAGCGGAAGACAATGTGAGAGGATGCAGTGTTTGATTTGAACTTTTAATCCTAATTTGAGCCTAAACGCTCAAATCACATGGATCCCTTAGGAACTTGTGGCTTGAGCTCTAACATAGACACTCAGAAATGATTAGGCCTCGGTCTTGCCGATTTTTCAAACGCACAGATTCATGTGCTAAATTTCCTTTAGAAGTCTAACGATATTTCAGTCACCAAAATTAAGAACAAAGCTGCAAGCCAGTTTGAAAAACCCTCGGCTAATGAGTGACAGAGTGAAAGAAGTGTGCTGTCTTAGTTTGCGCTAAAGTGCAAATGTGGACTCCCATTCTCAGATAAGTTGGTTTAAGTGGTAAGACAGACACTGAATAATGTATCCAGAGTCTGCCTAACACAGAGCTTAACCTCAGCCTCTGCCAACGAAATGCACTCTTACTCACAGTTCTACTCCTTAATGCATCTGACATAAGTGTATCTAAAACCGCATAATGACTCATTTAACCGCCACAGATACGGCGCTTAGTTCGCCGGTCTAATACCTCGTGGGGATCAGCATGTATTTTTATTAAAGTTTCACCTAAGATGTCAACATGAGAAAATGAAAAGAAGTATTTTATGTTTTGCACCCAGGGCTTGCAATGTAATCAGATGCAAATAAATATATATTTAAAAGCTGATTTCAATCAAACTCCATGTGATTCAGCTCAAAGTGCAAAGCAGAGGTGTGTGGCTTCAGGCGTGCTCGGGAGAGATGAATGACCTTTTGTGTTTATCTCTTTCTGCCGAGAAACGTTTGATGCAGGACGTTGTTGCTCAGATGTTTGATTTCTTTCGCAAAAACAGGACCTTTGTGAGTAAAGTGCTTATCAGCAGACAACTTCTGGAGAGCCAGTGTTTACATTTCTGAGATAGTTTAAGCAGAGTTTAAGCTACGATGAGTCGGGATAGCAATCACAGCTTTCTAATCTTGAATTAAAGCAACTGGGATAAACCATGGACAGCATTTATAATGAGAAACCTGGCTGCCAGTGAGTATATTTAACAGTCTGAGCCTACAGACATCACACAGGGCTTGCATTCACTGAGCCTGCCATGAATTCATTTGTCCAAACAAAGCCTATTCAAGTTTTCAGTCATTAATCTTAGTCTCAGTTCTTGGACCCGACTTCAGGCACTGATCATTTTCCTTGCCTTTGTTCGAACTGGCTCCAAGTAACTGTTTGGGGCACTTGCTAATGGGCGCGTGAGTGTATGATAAACCAATTTGCAACAAAGCTGTTGTGTTGTTTCATGAATCACCCTTTATTAATCAGTGAGCGCTTTCATGTTCAGGCAAATAACAGGAAATCGTTTTTTTAATGCTCATTTGAAATTTTAACACAAAGACTCGTTGAGAGGGAAAATAAAGCCTTTTAATTAATCCTTAAACACATGTTTGTGTTCCTGATGTGTACCCTGAGTCGAACAGCTGAAAGAGCCAGTCTCCTACCCCTGTCTCCCATGTCACTGAACTCCAGTGTGTTGTTTTACATCCTGTTTACACCCCTGCTAACAGAGGATACTGACACTTTTGGCACAAACAGAATTTGAATATCTCTCATTGAAAAATTATCCACAGGAGTTGCACTGAGGAGTACGCCCCTGCAAACAGACGCAGTGTTTTAGTTATTAGAGAAGTAAATCATATGCACATCCATTATGCAGTGCGGGTGTACACAGAAGACATGCAGAGATGTCCAAACAGTTTAGTTTTATCACAGGATCGATATCCTGAAATAAAACCACTTCATTTTGACTTATTGATGTTCTCGGATTAAGAAATAGGGATTAGCAGACTTTCGTAAAACTCTAAACACTCACTGGCCACTTTTTACAGCTGTTCAGCTGTTTGTTCAGAAAATTATCCAATGAATCACCTGCTGAAGTTCAAACCGAGCATCAGAATGGGGAAGAAAGTTGATTTAAGTCGCTTTGAAATTGGCGTGGTTGTTGGTTCCAGGCGGGCTGGTTTGAGTATTTCAGAAACTGCTGATCTTCCCACACAACAATCTCTAGTGTTTACAAAGAACAGCCTGAAAACACGAAAATGTCCAGTGAGCACCAGGTCTCTGGATAAAAATGATCCTACAGGTCAGAGGAGAATAGTCAGACTGCTTTGAGCTGATAGCAAAGCAACATTAGCTCAAATGACCACTCATTACAACCAGTATATGCAGAAGAGCATCCCTGAATGCACCACAAATTGAATCCTGAAACAGATGAACTACCGCGGCAGAAGACCACACCAGGTGCCACTCCTGTCAGCTAAGTCAGGAAACTGAAGCTAGAGTTCACAGCCTCACCAACACTGGACAACGGAAGACTAGAAAATGTTGCCTCATTTGATCTGCCTCAATTTCTGCTGCAACATTCGCATGGTAGGGTCATTCGGCATAAACAACAAGCAAGGATTCATCCAGGCTGCTGGCGTTGCAGTGGTGTGATAGTTTCTTGTCACACTTCGGGTTCCTCTGTACCAACTGAGCATCATTTAATCACCATAGCTTACCTGAGTATTGTTGCTGACCACAGTGTTTCCATCTTCTGATGGCTTCTTCCAGCAGGATAACGCACCACGTCACAAAGCTCATGTAATCTCAGACTGTTTTATTTATCATGACTGTTTCCAACCTGGTACTAATAAAGTTGACCTAGCAAAGTGGCCGGTGAGTGTAAATTTTGATTAAAATTGTAATTTTAAAACGTTTGTCTTGCCCCTGCTACAGTCCTGTATGAGAGGGACAAATATAGTCGCTCAGGTTGGCGGACTTGGCTTTATAGACTGCGCACACTTTACTGGGCAAACAGACTGGAGTAAAAACTAACAGTGAAATAATTATCTTCAGCTGTGTAGGAGTCACTCTCAGCAGCAGCAGGAAGACATATTATTTGATTTCAATAACAACAACAACAAAGAAAAAGAAAAAGGGAGACTGGATTGAGTTTATTAATCCAAGCCTGTGTTAGGAAAAGAATACATTCTGAACACACACAAAAACCTTTTCAGTAAAACTCAAAGAGGTGGTTTGAACAGTCAGCCTTGTTCGTTTAGTCTAACTATGTTGTAAATAGTTTGCAGTGGAGCATTCATCAAAATGAACATTGATTAAGTAGATTTAATAAATCTGGTGATGCACTGCACCAGTGTTTTATTCAAGCTAATATAATATATAATAAAGCACTGATAAAGAATATTTTACGTGCCATGTGTTGTCAAAAGTCAGTAATCAAAAATTAGACGTAAATAAGAAAAGGTTTCCTCTGACGTCACTTCTTGTGACATTAACCTTTTCTACAAATATCATTATGATGCAATAATATGGAAGCAGTCTGAAAAATGTAAACATTTCACCCTGATGACCTGATTCACCTGCGGTTACAGAAAGAGGGGGCTCTCAGACCATGATGGACCAGCGTTTCTCTTTATAAAGAAGTACAGTAGAGAGATGTGTTCAGGGTTACTGTCTTGATGAGGGAGCCGAAGCAGCCTTTGAATCTAAAATTCCCAATTATCTTTTGTCAGCAGGTTTGGCTGCTTCAGCCAAGTATGTTCGCTTGTCAGCGTAATACATATATTGAGAGCTTCTTGTTTTTTCTTTTTTTTAAAGAAGAAATCAAGGGGCACAGTCATTATCTTCCCTGTGTTAAATGATAAAAGGTCATTTTAGTGGAAAATGGTTTTCCATCTGTGTGCTGTAATGACACACATACGCTTCAAGAATCCTCCCTGAACAGCTCGTTCAGGCCTCTCTAACCTTGGATTCAATCTGTTCCCGCTGAACTCTTCTACAGCTGCAGATGGATGCTGAGAGAAGCACCTTCAGCCAGGTACACTAGCTGTAACTGGCCAGATATAATTTAAAAGAGAACAAGACGAAAAGCAGACCTGCAAATTCCAGTGTTAGTGTTTAAAAAATGGCCACGTGTGTTTTGAGTATCAGATATATTCGGTTACTAAGCCCATTTAATTACATTTGTGAAAAACAAATAAATATACAGTCCAGTGAAAATTATTCAGCAGCTTGCAAGTTGAGGTAATCATCTTTTGTTTGCTTTCTCGGTGTCGCACATGGTTGTGGAGGATTTGTTTGGCCCACTCTTCTTTTAGGCGTTGCTTCAGTTCATTGAGGTTTGCGAGAATTGATTTATGCACAGCTCTTTAAGCCCCGTCACAGTATTTCAGTCAGGTTGAGGTCTGGACTGACTGGGCCATTGCAGCATGTCGATTCTTTCATTTTTGAGTCACTCCGTTGTAGATTTTCTGCTGTGCTTGGGATCATTGTCTTTAGGTGTCAGAGAGATGGACTCTAAAACAGAGTTCATGCTCGGCTCAATGACTGGAAGGCCGTCATGTCAAAACAAACCCCTCCACCACAATACTTGACCTTTGGTATGACGTGTTTGTGGTGATAAGCTGTGTTTGGTTTTCACCAAATATGGTGTTGAGCATCTCATCTGTCCAAAGGACATTGTTTCAGAAGTATCATGGTTTGTTCCTGGCAACAATCCTCCGTTCTTTTCTAATTGCACTCTAATGAACACACTAATGAGGCCTGTCGAGTCTCAGATGTAGTTCTTATGTCCTTTCCCTGCACAATCTAAACTTCGGCTAAACAGTTTACCCAAGTATCCTTGATCCCATTTCTTTGCTGTGAGAAACTTTTGGGATGGTTTGGAGGATGCTTTGGGTCATTAATTATCATTATCTGATCGGTTTTCTAGCATTTGGCTGAATTAGCTAAAAATTCAGCCAAATGAATTTTCTGCACCAGTCCGTCGTGGTGAAGAGGGAGCTGAGTGTAAAAGCGAAGCTCTCAATTTACCGGTCGATCTACGCCCCTACCCTCACCTATGGCCACGAGCTGTGGGTAGTGACCGAAAGAACGAGATCGCGGATACAAGCGGCAGAAATGAGCTTCCTCCGAAGGGTGGCTGGCCTCTCCCTTAGAGATAGGGTGAGAAGTTCGGCCATCCGGGAGGGGCTCAGAGTAGAGCCGCTGCTCCTCCACATCGAAAGGAGCCAGCTGAGGTGGTTCGGGCATCTGACAAGGATGCCTCCTGGGTGAGGTGTTCCGGGCATGTCCCACCGGGAGGAGGCCCCGGGGCAGACCCAGGACACGCTGGAGAGATTATATCTCTCGGCTGACCTGGGAACTCCTTGGTGTTCCCCCGGATAAGCTGGAGGAGGTGGCTGGGTAGAGGGAGACTCAAAGATTGAAACAATTAAAAGAAACCTGTTTAATTAAGACTTCAATAATAAATCACATTTTATGGAAAATTGATTTAAAACAGATAAACACTGGAATAAAATTTGTGTGTCAAAATAAACTGCTTAATCAGTATGAATCACAACCCATCTGAGACATGACAAGTGGTGTCAGCGAAGGCTGTAGGAGTATACCTGACAAGATAAGGTGATAAACCACTACAGCAGGACTGAAGGCGCTCTCAGCAGCTGCATCCTCAGCGAAATCTTGCGTTATATTTGAAAGTGTTTCCATTCTGTTGCCAATCTTTATTAAATTTCAATCAGTCCAATGTCGTCCCATCATCTTCATCAAATGTAATCCACATGGGCCTTTTACTTTCCCTGCGTCGTCTCAGATGGTTGAAAATCAGTTGCTGATTCCCATCAGAAGTGGCAGTTTACATTTTCCATTTTTCCACTTTACAACCTTGCAGTCAGATTCATAGCAGCTGAAATCCACAAACAAGCTTTTTCCGTCTGCACCTTTCGAGGCGTATCAAATGAAAGATTCTCTCAAAAAAGTGTCCCGGCTTTAGAAAAGCAGAGCGAGAGCTTTAGTCACAGATACAGGCACGAACGACTCACGGATTAATCAGTGTTTTTCTGCTACAGCTCTTCTCAACTGAAAGCTGCTGAGAAATGGATTTCAGGGAAAGTCTCTTTTATTTTTATATGATTACTTCTGCATTATTTTTAAAATATAGTTTATTGTTTTAACTGTTACGGTAATTGTTTTGCAATTACTATAACTAAATTGTTTCTAATGTTTTTTTATTCAGGTGTGACATGCATCCAGGATTCACACAAGTCTTAGCACATCAGCTGCCTTATTTCAATTACAATAAACTTAAACCCTTTGAATGTTTAATAGTTATTTACAGCGTATCAGAGCTGTGAATTTTTGTGAGGCTGCGGTTTGTGGTGTTGTGATTAAGCTGTGTGGTATTTGTATTACGGACTGTATTACGGAGACTTTTTACAATACAGGTCACACCACATACATTAGCCAGAAAAGCCCCAAACACCCACCCAACCTTTCAGTTCTGAATTTAGCTTAGAATATGTACTTAAAATGTTCAGAGCATTAAAAAAAACACAGCGAGGCGAGAGATAACAGCTCATTTGTGTTTAGTTACAAAACAGAACAAAAAGACCATAAAAAAGGAGGATTTGGCGCATGATAGATTCAACATTTATTTGATAATGAATGCTGTGGAAACCCTTTTAAACTCTCCAGACTCACAATACAGCTTTCACATACCCACCTGTCAATTTGTTGCTCAAACATGATGTCGGCTCATTAATCGCTTTTCCATTGCATTGAAAATCAGAAAGCTCTGATAAAGGGTATTTTAATAATTGTATCCTTGTTATGGCTTGGCCGTTCCATCTCCTTCCTCTGAGTCTCTTGTCTCTGCTGGGTGTGCCAGGCACCCCTCTCCAGGAAACTCCACCTGGAGACCTGGCATCAACACTCTACTTCCATTTTCTCATTACCTGCTGTGGATTTAAGAACCTTAGCAGCAACAATCGGGCTCTCTTTTCTTGTGTTTTACTTCCTGTGTACTAACCTTGCACTCTCATCCCCCTCCCTAGTTTGCTCCTGCAGGACCCCGGCTGTTTGACCCCCTGCTACATGAAGCTGCTGAAGTTTTGGATTGAGACTCTTCTGAAAAGAGGCTCTTACTTAAAAGTAACCACCTGTCCTGGAGTAGTTTTATCGCTCCCCTCCAAAGAAAATAGACTCTTGCCTTGAGTACCTGCCTATTTGCCCACTCTCCATGGCCCTCGCAGTAATACTTACCCATCAGGCCTTGCCCTCCTGCTTACCTGCTCATTCATTATTATACACCTATGTATGTGTTGGTATTAGAAGAGAAATACTGATTACTAATACACAATAAGAGCAAAATCTGCTTCCTTCCTGTTTGTTTGTCACAAGTTTACCAAGAGGCAGTTTATAAGATTGTCAGTGTCTGCTTTGCTCTGAGATGTGTGTCTATATCCAGGAAGTATTTGATAAAAGGAGGTGCTTGGGGTTTGGGTTTAAAAAAAAAAAAAAAAAAAAAAACCTCTTAACAGTCCTGACTTTAAACAGCTTCCCAAATGTTTTGATATCATTAGCACCTCAATTTTGTTATGTCCTCTCTGGGGCTTTAGCCAAGGAGGTGTTTATCTGAGTGGATTTGTCACATAGATTGAACACAACCTGGCCATGTCTTAGTGCGAGCAATGATTGAGTTAGTTTCCAGAACCAGAACAGATTTAAAAAGCCGATAGGAGGTAGCGATTCTAATTTCACATGTTTAGATTCATATCCATCATGCAGCACCAGCAGAGAGCTTTGTAACTCACTCCAAATTTAGTCTGCAGCATAAGAACATAAAGGAGAAGTCATCCAGCAGCAAGAAAACAATGGCTTAGTGTGCACACTTAATTGTAACAGTGGCATGACTGGCCTAAGAGCAATGGTCCTTTCTCAAAGTAGTTATCAGGTCTAGATTGTTTTTCGGTCTTTGAAAATAAATAAAATTTTTAGTCTGGAGAAAACGAATGTTGGGCAAATGTAAGCTGTAATATGTATAATTAAAATAAAGGATTACATTCACAACTTTTTCCATTAACTTGCGAATTTAAATAAAAATGATCTAAATCAGCCTGCCACTTACATTGTAATCAACCAACATAAAGCATGCAATTCTTCTGAATTTAGGTTGTAATTTTCAGTATCTGTAATTTTCATCATTGGTTTCAACTACTTCACATTTAGAATAGCGCAGTAACATTTTGCAGTTTTAAATGAAAGCACAAGCTGATTATACTGTTTTGTTTTGTTTTGTTTTTTTAATTAACGTGCAACTTTGGAAAAGTACTGAATGCATTTACTTTAAAAATCCACTTGTTAGCATCTTCTTCTGCTGTATCTATATATCATGTTTACATGGAAGGGTGATTATTCAATTTCTGATGGTTATTATTGCATTATTTAAATGTTATGACTTTATGAAAACTTTATTGATCACGTCTGCGGTCAGTATCTTGCTGTTTTTCACAGATCTCAAGTGAAAAGCGTAATATGCTGATAGCACAAGAAAGCATGCTGGACATTCAGACATCATACACCGTGGTCATAAAAGGATGGACATCATTAGCAACAATACTCAGGTAGGTAGGATACCAAGAAAATATCTGCCACACAGTAATGATTGATACCAGGATGGGTGGATCCATGCTTTCATGCTGTCAGAATGATCAGAACTCTGATCCTAACATCTGAATGGAGTAGCAGAAATCGAGACTCATTAGACCAGGTAACATTTTCCCAATCTTCCATTGTTCAGTTTTGGTGAGTCTGTGTGAATTAAAGCCTTGGTTTCCTGTTCTTAGCTGACAGGGGTGACACTCAGCAGCCCCGTCTGCTGCTTCTACATGACGTGGTTGTAATGAGTGGTTATTTGAGTCACTGTTGCTGTCCTATCAACTCAAAGATGACCTCTGACATCAACAACATATTTTCAACCAGAGAGCTGACACTCACTGGATATTTTATTTTTTATTTTTGGCCGACTATCTCTGTAAACTTAGAGATAGTTATGTGGGAAAAATCCCAGAACATCAGTTTCTGATATACTCAGATCAGCCTGTTTGCTACCAACAACAATTCCTCCATGAAAGTCACTTAAATAACCTTTCTTCTCCATTCTCCTGCTCAGTTTGAACTTCAGCACATTGTGTTGAATATATGCGTGAATGCAGTTAGTTGCTGCCACGTGATTGGCTGATTAGGTATTTGTAGATATATGTGAACACGTGTGCCTAACAAAGCGGCTGATGAGAGCAGAATCACAAACTGATATTCTCTGAAAGTGTCAGAAAAAACACATCTGAGAGTTGCGTTGCTTCTGTCATCCCAAAGCTCTGCTTAAAACCTTCCTACACTCGCGATCGTGGCTCAAGACTTGGAAGTTCGTCTTGTAACTGGAAGGCTGCCGGTTCGAGCCCCGGCCCGGACTATGCTACAGACTGTGGCTACAACTGTAGCTGCCTCCACCAGTGTGTGAATGTGAGAGTGAATGAATAGTGGAATTGAAAAGCGCTTTGAGGGCCCCGAAAAGCGCTATATAAATGCAATCCATTATTACACTCAAGAACAGAATAAACTTCTATCAAGTTCAAAAAACTTGGTAGATGCACCAATACAGGCTCTGACCCATCACTGCAAAACTGGATCCATACAAACACACTTCCTTCTTCTATTTCTGTGGGATGTCTTCCTCTAACCCTAACATCCACCTCTGTCACACCAACCATTCACCACATCCACATCTGTGGATATTTAACCATGTTTGTCCAGTATATCCATTACCCCTCCCCTGCATGCACGTGCCCAAACTATCTCAGCCTTGCCTCTAACTTTGCCTGTAAACAGCACAACCTGAGTTTTTAGCAATAAAGATGTCCTCTTGGGAATCTTGGGAAGAAAGGAGCCCGATTAAGCAGATTTCAAGCAGATCAAGATTGAGAAATCACAGTAAGGGATTCAGCAGGGTTTTATACACAATCTCCTCAAGCTATTAATAATGCTCTCCTAACCTCACAACTATCCACTCTTTCCTAGAAAACTCAAAGTTAGAGATAACGAGAATATTCTTTATTCCTAAAAAGATTCCCATTCCAACAGTAGGATCCAGTCCTTTATATAGCCTGTCTCTGATGCATATTAGGGGGAAAAAATCAGCTACTGGGGATCTTAAAGTGGGATTACACCATATTGATGTTCAGATTAACTAGTAATGAGAAATGAGGAGTCATTATTACATCATTACACGCTCTACTTATTGGACAGGCAACACTCATCATCTCGGTTCAACCTTCACTTTCACCTTTACAGTTTTGCGACTGTTGCTCAAAGATGTTGTTTTCGGCTTCTTGCTTTTTACTTCATCACATTAGGAACAGTGAGAAGGGCTTTGCATGTAACATGTCAAACTAAATCTAAAACTTTCATTCAGTTTATTTTCAGCTCCAGTGCTCCCAGTCGTTGCTCTCGTGTAGCCTCCAATCACTTAAAAACTGAAACTGTCATTGCACAGAGTTTTAGTGCGTGATCATGAGAGCAGTGTGGGTGACCCCCCTCCCCACGTGACTCCTTCCTGCGTCCCACTGTTCATTGTGAAGTGAGAGAGGCTTGAAATGTCACTGAGCTCACGGTTGGGGGGAAGCGGACGGATAAAGGATCCTGCCAGAGAATAGATCCCAGCAGGGCGACACACATGTGGCTATAAATTCAAAACTGCAATCTTTCATGCTGCAGAGCTCAACATTTTCCAAATATCCTGTTGTACGCTGCCAATAGAAATTTCTGTGTGAGAAACATGACACGTCAGTCATATCAACGGCACATAAAAGGACAAAAGCCGTAATTGAAAAGAGAAACAGATGTTTTGCTGCAAAATTCATCCACAGGGGGGAAAAAATGAATAAAAAGCTTTTTGTATTCATCTCCTATTTATAATAAAGATCCAAGGTTAGACTCAGTTCAGGTTTTTACAATCAGGTTCATAAGCTGAACGTCACAAACTTTTTCGCTTTAAATGATGCGGTTTGGATTATTTTTTTATTTTTGTTATTATGAACAAATCTGAGGAAAAGAAAAACACACAAACAAACAATAATAATAATGATGATCAGCTGTGTACAGCTCACAAACACATGAGTGAGCCACACTCTCACATCTGCTCTACTATTCTTTGAGTACCTTTAACAGAAGGACTGTATTTTATTTTATTTTTTTATCATATAGTGTGAGATGTAACATCTGGCTACTGTTAAGCCACTCTAATAATTCATCTCGTCATTCTGCATTTAGTGCCAATAATCAGCACTATTATAAAGTGAATTCATTATAAAGAGAGCTGAATGCGAGACGTTGGCATTTGCCTTGATCGTTATTGGGCTCAAGAGGTGGAGGTGGAGGAAGGTTGTGATTCCTGCAGTCCGCATGCCGAAGTATGTCGAGTTACCCTCAGTGTATCTGAGTGTGAGTGTAAGGTACTTTTATGAATGAGTGCTTAGTTAGATCATAAAAGCACTAGTCCCATGTATTTAACATAATCTGTGATAATGCTTAATGGTAGAGACAGATTGTTTGCTATAACAATCATCTTTTTCTACATTTATCTACACTCACTGGTCAATTAATTAAGTACACCTTTTAAATCCTTGTTTACAGAGAAAAGGTCAAAAAAGAGACGCTCTCTGGACAAAAATGTGTTATTTATGTCAATGGTCATTGCTTTAAGCTGGTATAAATGAAACGGTTACTAAAATAACCGCTTTTAAAAAGAGCATCTCTGAATGCACAGCTTGTGAAACCATGAAGCAGATGCACTACAGCAGCAGAAGAGCACCCTGGGTGGTATTCAGTGTGAATTGGGAAAAGACACTGGGGCTGCAATTTGCAAGGGCTGACAAAAAGAAGCAAGAGAAGAAGAAGAGAACGCTTTAACAACATGGCAGCATTGATCTATTGAGGCTTCACACTGGTTGTGGTGTAATGTAATACTGGACTGCTCAGAAGGACTCGTGCATACGCACTCAAGCATTAAATATGTGTTATTAAATAAAAGTTTCAAAATCCTCATCACATGTGCTAATTGCTAATTGTGCTAAATGTTTTGTTTTTTTAAACGAATGCATACATCTGTGATCTCAAGTTGAAATTTATAGTTTCATGAGGGAATGAGGAGCTTGGTGCCACAGATCAGACAGAGAGAGATTAACTAAGAGTCTTCTTTGTTGAAAATTTTTTAATCATATATTCACATTTTCTTTGTGATTTCTGTATTTTTTTCAGCCCATCCCATTTGTACCTCTGGACAGGATGTTCAGTCGAAAACCGATGACACGAGCAGTCACGGCTAAGTTTATTTCTGGCCACAATCAAAGTTGGCCAGCTGGCTCCCTGCAGAGGGATGTTGTGTCAGGAGACTCGTCACAGGCTGTGCAAAGGAGGACTCCCCCCTCTGTCTGTTGCACTTATACAGCTACCAATTAGAGTAAAAGCTCTGTGGATCTTCCCTTTCTTCACCTTGTGAATGTGACATTTGGAGCCAGATATAATGGTGTTGAAAAGCAGCCAGTAACCTCTGAAATCCATCTGTGGTCTGACGGAGTAAATTAATCTCCAGCAGACGTTGAGTCAGCCTTCTCAGTTACCTTCTGCTTAGTGATTTAACAGCTCAAGACATCAACAATAAATTAAGGATGTGTAAGTGTTTCAAAGAAAGAAAGGAAAAGAAAAAAAGCACCGGCCGCTGCTTGACGATCGAGAAATTTTTAAGAAAACTGACACAATTGCATTCCCCATTTCCCATCAGAAATCTATATATAGTGTATTCATTTATCCTTATCTTCATCTTCTTCATGTAGTGATTTCCAACATGCCCCCGAAAATGATTTTTGCAGTCTGTGATAAAGGCTGTCGGCTTGTGTGCAATATGGATTTTAGCTCGGTGGACAGGAGCAGAAGAGAAAGATTTTCCGCCTCATAGCTGCAGTTCTCACTGGATGCGCCGTGACTTCTGGCTCTGCTGCATTTAGTAGTCTGTTAATGGTGCTGCCACATAAGAGTTTTTAAAACGACGAAAATCAGATTGAAACTTTCTTTTTTTGTTGGATATTCATGAGAAGAACATAATTTCTTTTTTTCTGATTTATACCATTGAGATGTAGATTCTACAGTTTCAGATAATTGGGCAGGAATTTGCACCAGTTGTGTGACGTTGCTCAAAATGAAACTTCAGTGATTGCATGACACTTTTCCAGCCACCTTTTTACCACTTTAGAGGTTTACTCATTTTCCCTCAGTGCAATTGTCTGACCCTCCCTGTTCGGTGGGCCTTTAATGACTCATGTGCAGTGTGAGTGTGTCAGCATAAAGGCTAATTGACACTCTTAGCAGTAATTCTATGGGAGGTTTCCTCTCGTGGGACCCTCCAAGATGAGTAATATAAGAGCTTGTGTTTGCATTACTTCAGTCTGCTGTGAAGCATGGCCAGACGTAAATGCACATACTTGTGGTTCTTAGTTTGTTGGAAATCACTGGTGTAATGGATGCTGTCAGTGGATGCTCTTTAAAAAATATCAGCTGGAATAAGACAATGCAGAGCAATATATTTGGATTTTACAAACATTTCTGGTTGCCAGTCTTTGTGCAGGACTTGTGCAGGACTTAATGGTTTTTGATCTCTCACCTCTGTGGTTGATATTAACTGACTTTCCTTTTATTTGAGAGCATTTACAGAGCATCTTGAAGGCAACAACACTCCACAACAATACAGTTCAGTGTGGGCTAGACTTTCTGCCGCTTGAGAATTTAAATGTAATATTCTCTCTCATTTGTTCTGTTTTCAATCAGCTCTCATGGGAAATATCTGGCTATTTAGCTGCTAAGCGCTCTACTTTAGGGACACGTAGAGAGGACAGGTATTAAATGGGCACCGCTTCCAGATCAAAGTATTGATAAGTACCTAGACAAGCAGCGCCAAATTTAGCTGACGTTTTCAAACTGCCAGTAAGTAGCTGCATGAAAAATATGCAACACAAGCAAACTCAGGAACTTTACAAAAAACAAAAAATCCATCATGCATAATGACTGAAGCTGTGACACATCTCGGCCTCTTCAGTGCAGCTTCCTGCCTCGGATGCAAGTCAACATCACACTCAGTTATTTAACTGAGATTGATTTGTTTAAGACACACTTTTAAGACTGTTTTTGTTTGTTTGTTTGTTTTAAGAACTGCTTTAAATGTGCTGAAGTAGTGCTTAAATACAGAGGTGGAAAAACGTGGTTCCTCTTTTGGCCACTTGAGGCTGGTAATAAAAAGGGAGTCAATCCCTATAGACTCCTATCTTATGTATTTAAATTTAAAATATTCACAGATGAGGTTTGGGGCTCGATGGATAGTTTACTCCTTCATAGTTCTGAAGGGTGTGAATTGTTGGGCGATCGTAGCTCAAGAGTTGGCAGTTCGTCTTGTAATCGGAAGGTTGCCGGTTTAAGCCCCGGTTTGGACAGTCTCGGTCGTTGTGTCCTTGGGCAAGACACTTCACCTACTGGTGATGGCCAGAGAGGCCGATGGCGCGATATGGCAGCCTCGCTTCTGTCAGTCTGCCCCAGGGCAGCTGTGGCTACAACTGTAGCTTGCCTCCACCAGTGTGTGAATGTGAGAGTGAATGAATAGTGGAATTGTAAAGCGCTTTGAGGGTCTTGAAAAGCGCTATATAAGATGCAATCCATTATTATTATTATAATTCAGGGGAGTGGCCTCTTGATTGACATCGTCCTGTGACCAGCTAGGGCCAGGTAGTGCCTGCTACCCTTAATCCAGTATTTCAAGTGATCAAAGTGGCCTTTTAGAGCGTTTTTAATGTTATAGTGTTAATAATATTATGGCTGGCTCTGTGGTACAGATCATCATAGATTTTCAGTTAGCGAAGTTGGTGTTAGATTTACAAAATACTAATCAGTTAGCATACATGTCTGTACTTTGTACTCCTAGGGATTTGCATTTGTATTTGAAACAAAAATATGAATACATACCACACAATGCACCACACAAATACACTGTGGACAGCTTTTTAGGTTCACCTTTCTAGTATTGGGTTGGACCCTCTTTTGTCCTCAGATCTGCTTTAATTCTTCATGGCACAGATTCAATAAGTTGCTGGAAACATTTTTCAGAGATTTTGTTCAATTTTGGCATGATAGCATGACACAGTTGCTGCAGATACATGATGTGAATCTCCTGTCCACCACACACCAAAGATGCTTTATTTAATTGAGCTCACCATTACACCAGCAGCAGTCTGAACTGGTGGTGAACAGAAGACTGTAAAAACGTTTTTGTTTTTTGTTTAAAACACATAAATCTTCATAGCAAAAGATGAAATGAGGTGGACATCAAGTTTAATTAAGCCGTGTTAAAGATCAGATTTTCTAGAATTAACAAACTGGGGGAAGATGGACTGGTACTGATATAGCACATTTCTTCTCTATTTGAGCACTCAAAGGACTTTCTTACTACAAGCCTCATTCACACACAAAAAAAAATTTCTATGCACTTTTAACCAAACATTCATGCACACACTTTGACACATGCATCAGTGGCCACTCAGGGTTCAGTGTCGCCCAATAATGCTTCAACGTGCAGATTAGCAAGAGCCAGGAATCGAATCACTGACCTTTCTATTGACCTCTTGAACAAAGACTCTAACCCTTGAGTTTAGAGTCAAAGGTTGAAACTTAATGAGCTTAAACTTGTTGACAAAAAAATACTACCTCTTATTATCCATCTTTTACACACTCAAACAGACTGTATGGAGGAACTGAACAGTCAAAAAAACCCCAAACTAACGGTATTCACATTTGGCAGGTCCTTGCAAATGTAGTAGGCTTCACCCCGCCCCCACCCCCAAGTTAGTTAATTAAAGAGCATAGCGGGAGATGTTCTGACAACCAGAGATAACCACACTTCCTTATTGCTCAGTGTTATTAATATTTTTTATCATACCACATTATCCCAGAGGCACATTGCTTGCCACCTGAAGTTGAGATGAACAAACACCATGGGGTATTTCTCAGCAGTAGTCATGGTATTTGCTTATTTTAAATCAAAATATAAAGAGCAGTATCAGTAATGATAAAAGTCTTACCATACCCATCTGTAGTGTTAATTGGCTAGTTGCCCCTCTAGCTGTTGGTAAACGATGAGCTACAGCAATTAAGTCTCAACATTTATACGATGTGTCCTTGTTGTGCACTTTTGCAAAGTCACATTACTCCTGCCTCTGCTCCTGACAACAGCCATTACTCAGACAATACTTCAGTAGAGGGACGCTTGGCAGAGAAATGTAATTATGTAAGTATGTTACTTAAAGCATTTGACCTTACCTCTACTGCTCTCATATTTTTGCTGAAAACAATGACGAATGAAACTGGGCGTTTACCCCTCATCCACTCCCACAGAGGCATTAATCCCCCTTCAGATGGTAGATTATCGTGGGCATTTCCTTTCTTTTTGAACCCTTAAATTCTCACTGAATGCAAATCGCCATATAAATCTTGTAAAGAGGCCAATATACTATAGAGTACAGTGTTCCAACAACACCCACCTATAATTAACTTGACAGGAAGCTGCAGCAGAGAAAAAGGGCCTTGAGATGGCTTACAGTGACGCATGAGGACTGGAAGGTTGTTGTGCCAATCCAGCAGCCAGGTCTACTCTTTTGCACATGCACAATGGGAAATGTCCACAATGTATTTGAATCCCTCACATTCTTAAGTAACCCCAACTTTGCTGGTCACTTATTGTCTAAGCAGGAGCTTCTGAAAAAATGTTAAGGCAGTTTGCTTCACAGTCTTAATGGAGTGGAGCAAAAGTGTGCATACATACTGTGTTATAAATTCTGCTGGCAGTGATAAAGGATTTCACAGGGATCTAGCATCAAAAGGTGCTCAAAGTTAATATTCTGTCCCTCTCTGTAAGCTCTGCTATGTAACGAGTTGATTTTGTACACTAACTAAATGGACAAGAAGAGAAATACATCTACATAATCTGACAGATCCCAGATTTCATGTCTGGTGTTGTAAAAGGCCTGCATTTGTATAGCTCTTTACTTAGTACCTAATGACCCCAAAGCGCTTTACACTACATTCAGTCATCCACACACTGGTGATGGCAAGCTACATTGTAGCCACAGCTGCCCTGGGGCGCACTGACAGAGGCGAGGCTGCATGATACTGGCGCAACCGGGCCCTCTGACCACCACCAGTAGGCAACAGGTGAAGTGCCTTGCCCAAGGACACAACGACCGAGACTGTCGGAGCCAGGGCTCGAACCAGCAACCTTCCGATTACAAGATGAACTGCCAACTCTTGAACCACCCAATATGGAAAAGAAATAGTAAAAAATTATAAAAGACTTGCATAAGATGTGGCCTACTTCATATAGTGAATCATATAAGGCTCATATGATTTACTCATGAAAGTGGCCACTTTCTCATTACTTTCATATATTGTTTTAGTAAGTATCCAAAACATACAAGTTTCATTTAAATAATTTTTCAAGGGATCTTATATCTGTTTTCACTCTTGTATGCTTTTCAAACCAGTCTCGCACAAGACAGATACAAACTTTATAAGATTTATATATATCTTTTCCATATGGGACATCGCCCCACAAATATACGTTGGTGTTCTGCTTGGCTGTCAGTAAAGCAGCACCTCTGAATTAACTGAGCTCACAGAGGGTTTTGTTGTATTAAAATTCAGCTGAAATTGTCCTACCCTGGCATTTTTAGCCACGTTTAACACGTAATGATATGAAATTCAACATAATGAATGAGTATGACGCATGCAGGAGAAAGAAAATGAATGACCTAAAAGTAGCACACTAATTGTCCTAACGTGTGACAGAAGGACAACATTACTGTAGGGCTGTTTTCTGAGTTTTTTCAGGGCAATATTCAGCTGTGTCGTAATCAGGCTAATCAAATGGGTTGGAAGATGAACGAGCACTCTGCAGCTGCACTACACTATATGATGTCCTTCCATTAGTGAGGATATTGGTGGAGAGGCAGTGGATATCCTAATTCTTAGCTTTCTGCACAAACCTGCTCTCAAACTGTCTGGAAAGCACATAAATGTCAAAAAGTCGGTAAATTGAGCCAAGTGCTCTAATCATGTAATTGATTTTCTTTAAAAAAAAAAACATTGATTTTCTCTTTTCAAATAAGGGCAGAGAGTGCAGTTTTTGGGTCTTCTTTTGTTCCTTTTTGGTTATTCTAGAGGAGTTCAGAGGTGAGTTTGTTCACTGGATCATTCAAATCCTTGAATCCAGTCTCTGTATGTAAGTTAACACTCTGTCAAGGAATCACCGAGTCATTAACACAATAAATGACCAACATATGTGAGATGAAATCTTGACCAGTGCCAAGCATGAATGAGCTAAAAACAGCGATCCAGTTTCCCCCCCAAAAATTGAGTCTGCAGTTAAAGACTGAATTGGTGCAGTGAAGGTCGTGCACTGCATATGATGCACAGTAAACACCAAATACTGTAGCTCGCTGGCATGGACCATGGAGATGACCACAGTGCAGCTTCTGAAACACCTGCACTGCAGTTACAGAAATGTGAAGTGTTATGAGCGGATGATTATGGATTCAGACAAAAAAAATAAATGTAACATTTTAAAGAACAACACAAAATGTCATCGATGTCGGCGACAAATTTGAAACACCATATTGACTTGAGTCCTGGGAATATCTGATGAGAGAGCTTAACAAGAAATCGTTAATCATTAATATGAAGCAAAGGCCACAAAGTTCCAATAGAGATGAATTATATGCTTTCTTGCTTCATGACTCACTGAGTGATGAAACGCATACTTGTACTGCTTTTTCCTCCCCTTTAAAAGCAATCTGTCTGTGATTGTAATGTATTAATAATTGATTCATTTAGTCTGGGCAGTGGCAATGGCTGGGGACTGCATAGATTGTAGGAAGTATGTCGATCCATTTTCTTCCACTTAACTGAAGTTTGGGCACATCGACAGCAGGATAAGCCGGGTATTCCAGACATCTTTCTCCAATGCAGAGCTTTCCAGTTCCTCCTGGGGGATCCTGAGTTATTCCCTGGCTAGAGGGGATATCTAATCTCTCCAGTGGGTTCTGGGTGCATCCTAATTAGATGCACCAACCATCTCACCCGACTCCTTTTTAACAGGAATGAAAAGCAGTTCTTCTCAGAGTTCCCTCCAGGAGAAATGAACATGAACTCATTTATTCTCAGACTGTGAACTGTAACATTTTCCTCGTCAGACGAGGGAGGTTTACGTGCTCCAAACTCTATATTTTGGGAGTTTGAAGCAACACAAAACAAAAAATCAACACATGGGTCACACAGCTGTACTTCACATTTTCTCAATAGTTGTAAATCTTTTTCTAAACAATCAAGTGCCTGTGAACACCAAGCAAACACAGGCCAAGTTTATTTTTTGTTTCAGAGTATGATTGTGTGGTTGTTTGTGTCCTGGACTTTACATCCCTGCAGTCAAAACTGTTTCTCTGAACAGACAGCCTGCAATGCCCCCTGCTTCTAGCAGTGACATAATTACCTCAGACAAGTCTCAAAAGCAAGCTGTGAAATCTCTATTCATAACAAAAAACATTGGACTTCATATTTAGGGAATATCATGAGGTATGATGTAACATGTCATGCTATTCATGCTGCTCTCATGCAATCTCAGATACACAGCACTGGAGGTAGTATCTAACAGTAGATAGGCAGCAAGGCAGCAGCAAACTGAGTCACAAACATGTCCTGTGGTGCAAATTTAAGCTAACCACACACAAAAATAGAGGTTCTACTTCTGACCACCATACAGTACCTTCTGTTAGGACACCGGACTGTTATGATATCATCATTTCACGAAGAAAAACATGAGTCCGATTTGCTTCTGGAGGCTGTGCACGACCGATGAAAGGCCTATTGAGAGAAAGAGGAAAACACTTCTTTGGATATATTAGAATTCATTGCTTTTCATCACGTCTTGAAGCAAAATGTGATGCTGTATTGCTGCAGCAGGTAATTGGGTGAATCAAAGGCTGATTCTGTAGGTTATTAAAATGTAGGGGATCATCACAATAGAACAAAAGATGGGTAGGTGGATGAATTCGAAGATCCCATCTTTATCCCGCTGGGACCATAAAGACGTGCACCAAATTACATTGCAATCCATCACAGGTTCATTATATTGCCACCTCGTGATAACACTGAAGGTGATTGCCAGTCATGCATAGGAAGGGCAAGATTTGGCTTCTTTGCCCTGCTAGTGATGCAATAGGAAAATTCAGGATATTAAAGTCATAAGGATGAGACCATGAAATAAGTGGCCTGACTGAGACATCGAGAGAAACACTTTATCCAGCCTGGTGGTGGATCTTGTGGCGGTATGTATTCCAGGCAGCATGCTGAGCACACCCAATTAAGAGAGGAAAAGCTTGGGGGGGGGGGGGGAACAACTTTGTGATTCTTCTGGAGTGGAGGAGGACGTGTTTTTCCATACACCCAACACAGCCGAACCAGAACACGACCAGAAAAGTTGGTGTGTAAAATATCACCACTGGATGTCAGTATCCCAGAAGGTTGATCCTTTTCATCTACATGTTGTGCAGAAAGTGGGAGGAATGTTATGTCACTCACTTTGCAAATTGTAACGCCCATCAATCAACAATGCTGTCATTTCGTTGTTTACCTCATGTGTCAACATCTGTTCACTCTGGAGGAGGCTAAAACTTTGTGACTTTGTGTGAGCTTCAACATGTTCTCCGACTTTCCTTTGGCCTCTCACTCCTACATTCATATGACTCCTGAGCAGGCTGAGTGGTTGCTGTTGTTTACCATTGTGAGACAACATTGTTTTTGCCTGAATCTCACTTGCTTTGTCTTGTTTGCCAGTTTTATTAAGTATGTTTAATTAGACACTTTGTAGAGGTCAGATTCCTCTGATTCTGTGGCTCAATAAGAAGCTTATCATTTTTATTTTTAATTTCATGATTGATTCAGCTTTTAATTTCCAGGCAGTGTTGGGATCATTGTTTACAACTTGAAATCCATGATCCTTATCTGCTTCCTTTTCATTTTGTAAAATATTAATTGGTTCAAGTCTGTTAATTATTAGACTCCAAATAGAAGCCATCCCCCCCCATCATGTTTGTTTGGAGTCATTTTGCAAAGGGCTACAGTAAACTTGTTATGATGCTCCTTGTGTGGTATGAGAGGCCAATAAAAGTAAAAAAAAAATACAGAATAGGTTCTGAGGTTTACTGCACTTTGTAGCCAGTTGTATTCAACAGCATATATGAAAATGTTACAGTAGCCATCATGGCTGTCCAAACCCTAGCCAATATGAAAATGTTACTTTAATTGGGAAAAACAAACAAACAAAAAAAAAACTTAAATTTAAGCAACCTGTTATTCAGCAGCCACACTAAAGTGCTTCAGTGGCCAAACAGGTACAAAAAGTACACAGGATATCAGATGAACGTTGATTTTTCTCTCTTCCAAAAAACAAAATAAAAAAATCTTCCTGCCCTTCCATCTCTCCAAGTTTTCATTTCTGAAGTATTAAAAAAAAAAAAGAAACTCGTGGGATTTTTTTCTTTCTGAAAAACACATAACAGTTCTTTAGTGCCAGTCTACAGAGAAACTGTGTGTTTGCTGATATTTGTTGAGCTTTTCCAAATACCTCCCACTGCTCTCCTCTTCTCTAGCACTAGCAAGACACTTAAATTGCAACCCCAACTTTATTGGCATCTGCACCATTAATCCAGGACAGGGATGAGAAGGAAAAACAACCAAAAACACCACCTGGCTGCAGCACATGAAAAGTTAGCTTGATGGAAAGCTACCAGATTTAATTACTGATCAAATAAAGGTGCTGCAGTGAACTGTCCAAGCCTGCTTAAGCCATTTTCATACTTTATAAGAGGCCAATTCTTTCAATTATACCGTGGAGGCAGCGTCAAGAGAACTGGAAGAAAGAAGAACAACACAACACACCTGGGGAATTGGACACGATGAAATATAACTCTAATGAAATATATACGTACCTCCAGTTAGTGGAGGTACGTATTCGGTTTAGTTTAAACTCCAAAACCCCACAAAATACATTATTTTATTATAATCTGCCTACCTAAAAGGAAAAGCTAAAAATCAAGCAATAATTAAAATAGATTAATAACTAAAAAATAAAAAATAAACCAAACAACACAGGATACAATACTATTTAAAATAAAGATGCTTGTGTGGTTAATACATTGAATATACAATTATGCTAAAATACAATAAGAAGGCTTAAACAAGACAGCAGCAGGGTAGTAATATAAACAGGGGGAAAAAACACTGAAGGCTTAATGGTGTGAAACTTACCATCATCATTGGACAGCCAAACAATCACCAACAGAACTAACAACCATCAGGATCAGACTGTAACAGAAAGACAGTCATTAAATGTGCTCTAACAGTTAGTATAAACGCACTAAATCCCCTTTCCACACAACTGCAACTAGAATGACAACAACAAATGTCAAGAGAAATACACTGAATGATGGGCTGCAGGTGCCCCTCATAATCAAGCCCTGATTGGAGAGCTGGAGGAGGAATCAGAGTTAATGCTGCATTTAAAATCACTACTCAGATGAGGAAAAAGTGTCACTAGGAATTCCCCACTACGTATACAGTGTGTCTGGAGGTTATAACCATTTTACTCTCTTGAAGCAATACATTTGGGATAAAAATAAGAATGCAGTGTAAGTTTATAGCTTACCGCTGATGTAATTTCCTCTCTGGGAGCTGTGATTGAGGAGCAGCTCTCTGACACACATGATCACACCTCTTCTCTGCCACAGCTTTGTAACACACAGGCAGTGTCCAGACAGAAGACAATACTCTGTGCTTTGTGCAGTCACATTGCTCCCACTATCTAAGCACCATTTCAAACACCTTCATCCAAGTGGCAGTCACTATCCCACAACCTGCATCTTGTACTGATTACCGCTCAATTGCATACTCGCTTTCTATTGGCTCAACTGTCAACAGCTTTCTCTGCAGCATCAGCACACTGTTTATTATAACAGTGTCATAATTGCCAAGTGCATAATTGTGTGCTCTCAGAGTGCAAGCTACAGGTGAGATGCACTTTAATGGTTGTCCTTGGAAGAAATGCTGCAGTCATGCCCATTGAGGATCAGATTAGACTCTCACTGCTGATTGTTTGTGAGGTGATTGTACGACTGTGCCGGTCATGCAAAATAAAAGAAGGACGCTCTGACGAGAGTGGAAGCATTCAGATTATTCAGTATTCAAATAGTTTTATAGTTTTTAGAGTTCATTGTAGAGCAGGGCGATATGGCCAAAAATATTTATCACAATATATATTTGAAAATTTGCGATAACGATATAACTGACGATATAATGGATGCGAGACAAAATACAACTCCACAACATTACTAGCGCAAAAAGACAACCTTCCATTTATTTTCACTTAAACAAGAAGCTGGTTTTTATGTACATTAAAGCTTTATAAAAATGCAACAGTGCAAATGCAAATTCCTTGCTGAAAGTTTAACCAAAAGGCATTTCCAGTAGAAATGGGCTGACATATCCTGAGCATAACCATGTATAATATCCACTGAAGTTAAAAAGAGGTGCTTTGCAACATTAAACTGCAGTGTGCAGTACGTATGTTTCGGACCATAAGGTGCACAGGATTATAAGGCACATTAAGCAAAACAAAGCAGTCAGATTGTGACAAAGTGGGTGAGAAGACCATTTGTCTACATTCTTAGTTAACATTCTTGTTTTGATTTAACCATATTTCACATGTAATCTGCAATAGGCAAATATCTACTATCCCAGGTTTGTTTATGTTCTGCACTTTTACAGATTATATAATATAACATCTTGGTTTAAATCAATTCATGCAAGTTTGTTAAGTTAACATGTTATTTATTTCAACTGTTAATTTGTATTGTTTGAACTTACCTTTACCTACCTGTCTTCCAGAAGCAAAAGGAGGAAATGTAGTTCTACTTCCTGCTTTATACCTTCTGGGTTCATCTGAGGTCACAGGAAGAGACCAAGGGCAGGAGGGGAAGAATTCTTATAATTTAATAAAGTTGATTTTAAAGGGTTTATAAAGAAATAGATTTAATGTTGTGATATGTATTGATTACACCAGAGTTTATGTTGCCAGTCAAGAGGAGTAGTAGAGGATGAATATAATCATGTTCATCTCACCTACCTACTGAATGGAATAGTCCAGAGGAGAAAGTGTTTGATTAAGGGGACTATTTAAGCAGACGAACTCAGGTGTTTCAGAAGAAGGGTTCAGGTCAGTGTAGCTGTGTGCAGTTTGACCTTAATTTCCGTTGATTTAAGTTCAGTTATGTTTATTTGAATTGAGTTTATTATAGAGTTGAGTTTCTTATTTGTTTCTTTGTAAATATTCTTGGGCCACAGAATGGTGAATAAATCACTTGCTACACTGGACAGCATCAGTCTCCTGCACTTCTTTGACCGCTTAAGTCGAGTCCTACCACACAGATAAATCAAACTTTATTAAACTCATTCTTCTTGCTTCCTCTACTTCTGTACCATTGATTCATTAATGTTGAATTCTCTGGCAGCTGCTCTATTCCCATGTTGTTGCAGTATATTAATGACTAACCTCGTATTGTGGATGGATTATCTCAGTTGTTCTCCTGACTGAAGTTTGGTCCGTTTACAGCATCCTGCCATGCGATTGCATTTGTCTCTAACCATGAGGAACCTTCACGTTAACTTTTATAAGTGGAAAAAAGTTAGCGTTCATCCTCCAGCTTCACTGTGCTAATGTTATGCTAACATAGCTGTGTCGCTAGCGATCACGTAGCACATCATTATATACCAGCTAGCCCAACTTCAGTAACCCTACAAACGTCACTGCTGTTTAGTTTCCTGTCTTCATTTATGTTGGAAGTGATAGCAGAGCTGTACGTTTGAATTTTTTCAGAAATCTCTCAGTCAGAACGTGCTATATCATGCTTAGGTAACTAGCGAAACTAGCGAGCTAACTTCCGCTAGCTTCCTGCTAACTTCTAACTCCGTTAAATGTAATAACTTTTGTTTTCATGGATGCCTGGAAGTTAAACTTTATAGTTACACCTGGTAAAGCAGCAATGCTGATCGTTTTATTAAAGATGAAAGAATTTAGACAGTTTTTAACTCTCAGTGATGCTGCAGTGTTGTTTGACCTGAAGCATACAGAGTTTAGGACCCAGATTACTCCCAGATTTAAGAGCATCTTAGTCCGACAAATACGACAATAACAACGGCCGCTTGCATGTTCTGCAAAAAAATGTGCTTTGTTGTGTATCTGACGGACAAACACCAAACCAGTTCCACACCACTGAAGTTGCACCATTTTTACAAACCAATTCTGGTTCATCTGTTTCACTCAACAATCGGCCATGTGCGTATGAAAACAAAGGCACTGCGCATGCGCGTTTTACTCCCATTCTATCGCGATATTTCATTTTCCTATCATTGCCTAACATTATACCGGTATTACCGTGAACGGTATAATATGGCCCAGCCCTAGTTCATTGTCTTGTGCAGGTTTGTGTGGAAGCATGTAGTTGTATAGAAAATATAAAAGATAAAAATCCAAGTATATCCAGCAAAAATAATAAGCTTCCAAGGTTAAGACAGTAAAGCAACCGACTTCACATAATCTTGGAATATACAAGTTGCAGAAAGCTTCTTTAGCAGGCATTGATGTAGCCGGCCTGGTTGCGCTTGCTGACGTGAATGTGCGGCTGCAGAGGATTAAAGACGACGGCTGAGTGGCACTGCAGGTGGCAGGCTGTTCTTGCCGACCTCACCAGAGAGAGAAAATCAAGTTGGCTGTCAGTATGATTGCTGTCACTGCGATGTACCTCCATTATGATGCACCATGTGTATCACGTTTTCACCTTTCACTTCTGCCAGCAGCAGCATTTAGCACACCTCTGTTCTACATTTTTGAGGCATGAGAAGCCTTTAAACAACAAGAGCTCTTAAACCGTCTGACCATGGGGAACACTGGTAACTGAAGTCTGACACAAACAGCCATAAATAGATGCTTCCGTTACTGACATGAAAAACCTTCTGCTCTAACCTTCTGCTAGTTCAAGTGAAAGGAAATCTATCTTTGAACCTTTTAAAGTTAATCAAATTAAGCAATTGATTAATTTGTGTCACATTACAGAAAGTACAGTTTTATCACTGATCTGTTCAATATACAGTCGTGAGACTGTAGGAATGCAGTCCTGTGAAAAACTAACTACACCCATTAGAATTAAGAGGGTAAGTAGCAGCCAGGTGCTGTTAACAAATGCACTTGATTAATTGATAATCTGCAAGTGTGAGCACCTCTATACTAAAACAGACATTTTGGCAGTTTGTGGGTCTAAAGCATTCAGGTGTGTTAAGACAATACCAAAGGGGAAAGATATAAACAATGATATTATAAAAAAAAAATCAATTGTGGCTGCCCATTAATCTGGGAAGGGTTATAAGGCCATTTTCATACAATCTGAAGTCCATCATTCTACAGTGTAAAAGACAGCTGCCAATGCTCCCTGGAGTCGACACACAAGTTAATTAAATCTGAGGTGAGACTGTGAAATGCTCAGAAAAACTGCAAAAATCTAAGAGCTGCATATCTGTACAGGCCTGAGTTAGCATGTTAAATGTTAATGCTCATAAGAGTACAATTAGAATTAAAGCTGCAAGCAGCGTTATGAGGGCCCTCGCACCCCCGGCGCGTCGAGCCACGCCCAACACCTAAAACCAGCACGTCCGATCTGATGTCACATTGATGGAATTCATGCATTTAACCACCAGCTAACATTTCAACTCATTCATTCATGATTAGTTAGTCGTTCCACTAGGTGGGGCTCTAACCATTATGTACAAATGGCATAACAAACATTTCCGAGCTCGAGTCTCATCCCGCCTATGAGCTTTGGGAGAGATTGGACATTGTCTTTTTGAGTGACAGCAGATTACTGCTTTTTGGCGAGTGATTGAAACTCTACGTGCCGCCATGACCACCCCGTTTCCCTGAACGGAAAAAGCTTCGCAATTTAACATCACAAAGGTCTTTAGATTCTACACACTGAAGAATGCTTCAATATGATGAAATCCCTTGGAGGAGTTCGTCAAAGTATGAGGCCTGAAAAGGGGGGAAAATGTCATCAAAATTACACATTAATTTTAAAATGGCTGACTTCCTGTTGGATTTGGGATATTGCTCCAAGAGACTTTTTTGTACATCTTGATATCTTACACAAGCTTACCAAGTGTCAGACTCATAGATGAAACACAGAGCAGGGGCTGATGTTTTGAAATATTGTAGGGGGCGCTGTGGAGCCATTTTGCGCTATTCAAGGAAAATGGTTACATAACAACAATGCCTTCATCCATTTGGAGGTGTGTGCCAAATTTCAAGCCTCTATAAACTTTCCAAGCCCCTCAAAAGCCACTTTATCTTTCATGATGAACCGCGTTGCCACCAGGGTGCGCCGTTCAGTTTAAAGTCACAATTTTTGCACTGAAGCATCACGAGGGACTGATGGTGATATTCACCGCTTTTGAGGTGGCCACGATGAACCTGTGAAAATCAGTACAACAAAGTTAAAGCCATGACATTTCCTGTTGCCACTAGGTGGCGCTGTCCGTATTTCCGACAATGGGCACATCAATCTGTTCAGGGCGGGTCTGACATCATGCCTGTAAAGTCTGGTACTGATCAGACTGGATTTCATTGAGTTATACTAATTTGTTTCTTCATGGCGTGACATCAAAGTTCGCCATGCTGCTGGGGTCACACCCTTTTGCGAAAACTCATAGTTTTCACTGTAACCCAAGACCAACTCCTTAAGGCTTTCCTGGAGAAATTTGAGGCTGCAGATGTCACCCATCACTATACTGTACCCCAAAGTGTAAAACATGACATTTCCTGTTCCCACTAGGTGGCGCTGTCCTTCATGTCAAATATGGCAGTTGAAATATGTTCAGGGGTGGAGCCTTATCATATGTGTTCACTTTGGTCAAGGTCAGAAAATGTATGACAAAATGAGAGGCAATAAGATTTTCATGGCGAGTCATCGAAATTCGCCATGGCGCCACGGCCTCATAGTATTGTGAAAACTCAAAAGCTCCGCAATTTAACATGGCACAAGGGTGTAGTTGACACTGTCCAAATTTGAAGGTTAGGAAATGAAACCCCAAGGAGGAGTTCGCAAAAGTTCGAGGCATGGAAATGGCAAAATTAGAGCCAAAATGTCACCTTCTCTTCCAAATGGCGGACTTCCTGTTGGGTTTGCGTCAATGGGCCCACAGACTTTTTTGTTCGTCTTGGCATGATACACATGTGTGCCAAATTTCATACATGTAGCTCAAACGATGTGGTCGTAGGGCTGCATTTAACAAGGCATAGGTGGCGCTCTAGAGCCATTTCCCAGTGCTCATATGTAAAACCATTAAAATACAAAATTTTTCACCAGACCTGGCATGTGTGCAAAATTTCATGAGTTTTTGAGCATGTTTAGGCCCTCAAAAAGGCCCTTGTTTCGCCTGAATAATAATAATAATAATTAAAGCTGCAAGCAGCGTTATGAGGGCCCTCGCACCCCCGGCGCGTCGAGCCACGCCCAACACCTAAAACCAGCACGTCCGATCGATGTCACATTGATGGAATTCATGCATTTAACCACCAGCTAACATTTCAACTCATTCATTCATGATTAGCTAGTCGTTCCACTAGGTGGCACTCTAACCATTATGTACAAATGGCATAACAAACATTTCCGAACTCGAGTCTCATTATGCCTGCGACCTTTGGGTGAGATTGGACATTGTGTTTTTGAGTAACAGCAGATTACTGCGTTTTGGCGAGTGATTGAGAGTCTACGTGCCGCGATTACCACCCCGTTTCCCTGAACGTAAAAAGCTTCGCAATTTAACAACACAAAGGTCTTTAGATTCCACAAACTTCAGATCGGTCCAATCTGATGAAATCCCTTGGAGGAGTTCGTCAAAGTATGAAGCCTGAAAAGAGGGGAAAATGTTGCCAAAATTACACATTAATTTTAAAATGGCTGACTTCCTGTTGGATTTGGGATATTGCTCCAAGAGACTTTTTTGTACATCTTGATATCTCCTATAAGCCTACCAGGTTTCAGATTCATACATAAAACACAGAGCTGGGGCTGTGGTTTTGAAATTTTGTAGGGGGCGCTGTGGAGCCATTTTGGGATATTCAATGAAAATGATCACATGACAACAAAGCCTTCATCACATTGGAGGTGTGTGCCAAATTTCAAGCCTCTATAAACTTGCCAAGACCCTCAAAAGCCACTTCATCTTTCATGGTGAACAGCGTTGCCACCAGGGTGCGCCGTTCAGTTTAAAGTCACAATTTTTGCACTGAAACATCACGAGGGACTGATGTTGATATTCACCGCTTTTGAGGTGGCCACGATGAACCTGTGAAAATCAGTACAACAAAGTGTAAGACATGACATTTCCTGTTCCCACTAGGTGGCGCTCTTCATATTCCTGACAATGGGCACATCAATCTGTTCAGGGCGGGTCTGACATCACGCCTGTAAAGTCTGGTACTGATCAGACTGGATTTCATTGAGTTATACTAATTTGTTTCTTCATGGCGTGACATCAAAGTTCGCCATGCTGCTGGGGTCACACCCTTTCGCGAAAACTCACAGTTTTCACTGTAACCCAAGACCAACTCCTTAAGGCTTTCCTGGAGAAATTTGAGGCTGCAGATGTCACCCATCACTATACTGTACCCCAAAGTGTAAAACATGACATTTCCTGTTCCCACTAGGTGGCGCTGTCCTTGAGGTCAAATATGGCAGTTGAAATATGTTCAGGGGTGGAGCCTTATCATATGTGTTCACTTTGGTCAAGATCAGAAAATGTATGACAAAATGAGAGGCAATAAGATTTTCATGGCGAGTCATCGAAATTCGCCATGGCGCCACGGCCTCATAGTATTGTGAAAACTCAAAAGCTCCGCAATTTAACATGGCACAAGGGTGTAGTTGACACTGTCCAAATTTGAAGGTTATGAAATGAAACCCCAAGGAGGAGTTCGCAAAAGTTCGAGGCATGGAAATGGCAAAATTAGAGCCAAAATGTCACCTTCTCTTCCAAATGGCGGACTTCCTGTTGGGTTTGCGTCAATGGGCCCACAGACTTTTTTGTTCGTCTTGGCATGATACACATGTGTGCCAAATTTCATACATGTAGCTCAAACGATGTGGTCGTAGGGCTGCATTTAACAAGGCATAGGTGGCGCTGTAGAGCCATTTCCCAGTGCTCATATATAAAACCATTAAAATACAAAATTTTTCACCAGACCTGGCATGTGTGCAAAATTTCATGAGTTTTTGAGCATGTTTAGGCCCTCAAAAAGGCCCTTGTTTCGCCTGAATAATAATAATAATAATAATAATTAAAGCTGCAAGCAGCGTTATGAGGGCCCTCGCACCCCCGGCACGTCGAGCCACTGCCAACACCTCAAACCGGCATGTCCGATGTGATGTCACATTGATGGATTTCATGCTTTTAATCACCAGCTAACATTTCATCTTATTCAACCAGGATTATAGTCATGCCACTAGGTGGCGCTCTAACCATTATTGACAAATAGCATAACAAACATTTCCAAGCTCGAGTCTCATCACACCTGCGACCTTTGGGAGAGATTGGACATTGTGTTTTTTAGTGACAGCAGATTACTGCTTTTTGCGAGTGATTGAAACTCTACGTGCCGCCATGACCACCCCGTTTCCCTGAATGGAAAAAGCTTCGCAATTTAACATCACAAAGGTCTTTAGATTCTACACACTGAAGAATGCTTCAATATGATGAAATCCCTTGGAGGAGTTCGTCAAAATATGAGGCCTGAAAAGGGGGGAAAATGTCATCAAAATTACACATTAATTTTAAAATGGCTGACTTCCTGTTGGATTTGGGATATTGCTCCAAGAGACTTTTTTGTACATCTTGATATCTTACACAAGCTTACCAAGTGTCAGACTCATAGATGAAACACAGAGCAGGGGCTGATGTTTTGAAATATTGTAGGGGGCGCTGTGGAGCCATTTTGCGCTATTCAAGGAAAATGGTTACATAACAACAATGCCTTCATCCATTTGGAGGTGTGTGCCAAATTTCAAGCCTCTATAAACTTTCCAAGCCCCTCAAAAGCCACTTCATCTTTCATGATGAACCGCGTTGCCACCAGGGTGCGCCGTTCAGTTTAAAGTCACAATTTTTGCACTGAAGCATCACGAGGGACTGATGGTGATATTCACCGCTTTTGAGGTGGCCACGATCAACCTGTGAAAATCAGTACAACAAAGTTAAAGCCATGACATTTCCTGTTGCCACTAGGTGGCGCTGTCCGTATTTCCGACAATGGGCACATCAATCTGTTCAGGGCGGGTCTGACATCATGCCTGTAAAGTCTGGTACTGATCAGACTGGATTTCATTGAGTTATACTAATTTGTTTCTTCATGGCGTGACATCAAAGTTCGCCATGCTGCTGGGGTCACACCCTTTCGCGAAAACTCACAGTTTTCACTGTAACCCAAGACCAACTCCT
The DNA here is from genome assembly GCF_041146795.1 of Maylandia zebra. Lineage (NCBI taxonomy): Eukaryota > Metazoa > Chordata > Actinopteri > Cichliformes > Cichlidae > Maylandia > Maylandia zebra. The sequence continues at coordinate 21,443,030 of NC_135175.1, forward strand.
TAAGGCTTTCCTGGAGAAATTTGAGGCTGCAGATGTCACCCATCACTATACTGTACCCCAAAGTGTAAAACATGACATTTCCTGTTCCCACTAGGTGGCGCTGTCCTTCATGTCAAATATGGCAGTTGAAATATGTTCAGGGGTGGAGCCTTATCATATGTGTTCACTTTGGTCAAGGTCAGAAAATGTATGACAAAATGAGAGGCAATGAGATTTTCATGGCGAGTCATCGAAATTCGCCATGGCGCCACGGCCTCATAGTATTGTGAAAACTCAAAAGCTCCGCAATTTAACATGGCACAAGGGTGTAGTTGACACTGTCCAAATTTGAAGGTTATGAAATGAAACCCCAAGGAGGAGTTCGCAAAAGTTCGAGGCATGGAAATGGCAAAATTACAGCCAAAATGTCACCTTCTCTTCCAAATGGCGGACTTCCTGTTGGGTTTGCGTCAATGGGCCCACAGACTTTTTTGTTCGTCTTGGCATGATACACATGTGTGCCAAATTTCATACATGTAGCTCAAACGATGTGGTCGTAGGGCTGCATTTAACAAGGCATAGGTGGCGCTGTAGAGCCATTTCCCAGTGCTCATATGTAAAACCATTAAAATACAAAATTTTTCACCAGACCTGGCATGTGTGCAAAATTTCATGAGTTTTTGAGCATGTTTAGGCCCTCAAAAAGGCCCTTGTTTGGGGTGAATAATAATAATAATAATAATAATTAAAGCTGCAAGCAGCGTTATGAGGGCCCTCGCACCCCCGGCACGTCGAGCCACTGCCAACACCTCAAACCGGCACGTACGATGTGATGTCACATTGATGGATTTCATGCTTTTAATCACCAGCTAACATTTCATCTTATTCAACCAGGATTATAGTCATGCCACTAGGTGGCGCTCTAACCATTATTGACAAATAGCATAACAAACATTTCCAAGCTCGAGTCTCATCACACCTGCGACCTTTGGGAGAGATTGGACATTGTGTTTTTTAGTGACAGCAGATTACTGCTTTTTGCGAGTGATTGAAACTCTACGTGCCGCCATGACCACCCCGTTTCCCTGAACGGAAAAAGCTTCGCAATTTAACATCACAAAGGTCTTTAGATTCTACACACTGAAGAATGCTTCAATATGATGAAATCCCTTGGAGGAGTTCGTCAAAGTATGAGGCCTGAAAAGGGGGGAAAATGTCATCAAAATTACACATTAATTTTAAAATGGCTGACTTCCTGTTGGATTTGGGATATTGCTCCAAGAGACTTTTTTGTACATCTTGATATCTTACACAAGCTTACCAAGTGTCAGACTCATAGATGAAACACAGAGCAGGGGCTGATGTTTTGAAATATTGTAGGGGGCGCTGTGGAGCCATTTCGCGCTATTCAAGGAAAATGGTTACATAACAACAAGGCCTTCATCCATTTGGAGGTGTGTGCCAAATTTCAAGCCTCTATAAACTTTCCAAGCCCCTCAAAAGCCACTTCATCTTTCATGATGAACCGCGTTGCCACCAGGGTGCGCCGTTCAGTTTAAAGTCACAATTTTTGCACTGAAGCATCACGAGGGACTGATGGTGATATTCACCGCTTTTGAGGTGGCCACGATCAACCTGTGAAAATCAGTACAACAAAGTTAAAGCCATGACATTTCCTGTTGCCACTAGGTGGCGCTGTCCGTATTTCCGACAATGGGCATATCAATCTGTTCAGGGCGGGTCTGACATCATGCCTGTAAAGTCTGGTACTGATCAGACTGGATTTCATTGAGTTATACTAATTTGTTTCTTCATGGCGTGACATCAAAGTTCGCCATGCTGCTGGGGTCACACCCTTTCGTGAAAAGTCACAGTTTTCACTGTAACCCAAGACCAACTCCTTAAGGCTTTCCTGGAGAAATTTGAGGCTGCAGATGTCACCCATCACAATACTGTACCCCAAAGTGTAAAACATGACATTTCCTGTTCCCACTAGGTGGCGCTGTCCTTGATGTCAAATATGGCAGTTGAAATATGTTCAGGGGTGGAGCCTTATCATATGTGTGCTCTTTGGTCCAGATCGGAACATGTATGACAGAATGAGAGGCAATAAGATTTTCATGGCGAGTCATCAAAATTCGCCATGGCGCCACGGCCTCATACTATTGTGAAAACTCAAAAGCTCCGCAATTTAACATGGCACAAGGGTGTAGTTGACACTGTCCAAATTTGAAGCTTATAGGACCAAATCCCAAGGAGGAGTTCGTTAAAGTTCGAGGCATGGAAATGGCAAAATTAGAGCCAAAATGTCACCTTCTCTTCCAAATGGCGGACTTCCTGTTGGGTTTGCGTCAATGGGCCCACAGACTTTTTTGTTCGTCTTGGCATGATACACATGTGTGCCAAATTTCATACATGTAGCTCAAACGATGTGGTCGTAGGGCTGCATTTAACAAGGCATAGGTGGCGCTGTAGAGCCATTTCCCAGTGCTCATATGTAAAACCATTAAAATACAAAATTTTTCACCAAACCTGGCATGTGTGCAAAATTTCATGAGTTTTTGAGCATGTTTAGGCCCTCAAAAAGGCCCTTGTTTCGCCTGAATAATAATAATAATAATAAGAAACGGAGCAGATACAATAGGGCCTTCGCACTCTCAGTGCTCGGGCCCTAATAATTAAAGCTGCAAGCAGCGTTATGAGGGCCCTCGCACCCCCGGCACGTCGAGCCACTGCCAACACCTCAAACCGGCACGTCCGATGTGATGTCACATTGATGGATTTCATGCTTTTAATCACCAGCTAACATTTCATCTTATTCAACCAGGATTATAGTCATGCCACTAGGTGGCGCTCTAACCATTATTGACAAATAGCATAACAAACATTTCCAAGCTCGAGTCTCATCACACCTGCGACCTTTGGGAGAGATTGGACATTGTGTTTTTTAGTGACAGCAGATTACTGCTTTTTGCGAGTGATTGAAACTCTACGTGCCGCCATGACCACCCCGTTTCCCTGAACGGAAAAAGCTTCGCAATTTAACATCACAAAGGTCTTTAGATTCTACACACTGAAGAATGCTTCAATATGATGAAATCCCTTGGAGGAGTTCGTCAAAGTATGAGGCCTGAAAAGGGGGGAAAATGTCATCAAAATTACACATTAATTTTAAAATGGCTGACTTCCTGTTGGATTTGGGATATTGCTCCAAGAGACTTTTTTGTACACCTTGATATCTTACACAAGCTTACCAAGTGTCAGACTCATAGATGAAACACAGAGCAGGGGCTGATGTTTTGAAATATTGTAGGGGGCGCTGTGGAGCCATTTTGCGCTATTCAAGGAAAATGGTTACATAACAACAATGCCTACATCCATTTGGAGGTGTGTGCCAAATTTCAAGCCTCTATAAACTTTCCAAGCCCCTCAAAAGCCACTTCATCTTTCATGATGAACCGCGTTGCCACCAGGGTGCGCCGTTCAGTTTAAAGTCACAATTTTTGCACTGAAGCATCACGAGGGACTGATGGTGATATTCACCGCTTTTGAGGTGGCCACGATCAACCTGTGAAAATCAGTACAACAAAGTTAAAGCCATGACATTTCCTGTTGCCACTAGGTGGCGCTGTCCGTATTTCCGACAATGGGCACATCAATCTGTTCAGGGCGGGTCTGACATCATGCCTGTAAAGTCTGGTACTGATCAGACTGGATTTCATTGAGTTATACTAATTTGTTTCTTCATGGCGTGACATCAAAGTTCGCCATGCTGCTGGGGTCACACCCTTTCGTGAAAAGTCACAGTTTTCACTGTAACCCAAGACCAACTCCTTAAGGCTTTCCTGGAGAAATTTGAGGCTGCAGATGTCACCCATCACAATACTGTACCCCAAAGTGTAAAACATGACATTTCCTGTTCCCACTAGGTGGCGCTGTCCTTGATGTCAAATATGGCAGTTGAAATATGTTCAGGGGTGGAGCCTTATCATATGTGTTCTCTTTGGTCCAGATCGGAACATGTATGACAGAATGAGAGGCAATAAGATTTTCATGGCGAGTCATCAAAATTCGCCATGGCGCCACGGCCTCATACTATTGTGAAAACTCAAAAGCTCCGCAATTTAACATGGCACAAGGGTGTAGTTGACACTGTCCAAATTTGAAGCTTATAGGACCAAATCCCAAGGAGGAGTTCGTTAAAGTTCGAGGCATGGAAATGGCAAAATTAGAGCCAAAATGTCACCTTCTCTTCCAAATGGCGGACTTCCTGTTGGGTTTGCGTCAATGGGCCCACAGACTTTTTTGTTCGTCTTGGCATGTTACACATGTGTGCCAAATTTCATACATGTAGCTCAAACGATGTGGTCGTAGGGCTGCATTTAACAAGGCATAGGTGGCGCTGTAGAGCCATTTCCCAGTGCTCATATGTAAAACCATTAAAATACAAAATTTTTCACCAGACCTGGCATGTGTGCAAAATTTCATGAGTTTTTGAGCATGTTTAGGCCCTCAAAAAGGCCCTTGTTTGGGGTGAATAATAATAATAATAATAATAATAATAATAATAATAATAATAATAATAATAATAAGAAACGGAGCAGATACAATAGGGCCTTCGCACTCTCGGTGCTCGGGCCCTAATAATAATAATAATAATAATAATAATAATAAGAAACGGAGCAGATACAATAGGGCCTTCGCACTCTCGGTGCTCGGGCCCTAATTAAAGCTGCAAGCAGCGTTATGAGGGCCCTCGCACCCCCGGCGCGTCGAGCCACGCCCAACACCTAAAACCAGCACGTCCGATCTGATGTCACATTGATGGAATTCATGCATTTAACCACCAGCTAACATTTCAACTCATTCATTCATGATTAGTTAGTCGTTCCACTAGGTGGCGCTCTAACCATTATGTACAAATGGCATAACAAACACTTCCGAGCTCGAGTCTAATCACACCTGAGACGTTTGGGAGAGATTGGACATTGTGTTTTTGAGTGACAGCAGATTACTGCTTTTTGGCGAGTGATTCAAACTCTAAGTGCCGCCATAACCACCCCGTTTCCCTGGACGTAAAAAGCTTCGCAATTTAACATCACAAAGGTCTTTAGATTCCACACACTGGAGAATGGTTCAATATGATGAAATCCCTTGGAGGAGTTCGTCAAAGTATGAAGCCTGAAAAGAGGGGAAAATGTCGCCAAAATTGCACATTAATTTTAAAATGGCTGACTTCCTGTTGGATTTGGGATATTGCTCCAAGAGACTTTTTTGTACATCTTGATATCTCCTATAAGCCTACCAGGTTTCAGATTCATACATAAACCACAGAGCAGGGGCTGATATTTTGAAATATTGTAGGGGGCGCTGTGGAGCCATTTTGCGCTATTCAATGAAAATGATGACATGACAACAAAGTCTTCATCACATTGGAGGTGTGTGCCAAATTTCAAGCCTCTATAAACTTTCCAAGCCCCTCAAAAGCCACTTCATCTTTCATGGTGGACCGCGTTGCCACCAGGGTGCGCCGTTCAGTTTAAAGTCACAATTTCTGCACTGAAGCATCATGAGGGACTGATGGTGATATTCACCGCTTTTGAGGTGGCCACGATGAACCTGTGAAAATCAGTACAACAAAATTAAAGCCATGACATTTCCTGTTGCCACTAGGTGGCGCTGTCCGTATTTCCGACAATGGGCACATCAATCTGTTCAGGGCGGGTCTGACATCATGCCTGTAAAGTCTGGTACTGATCAGACTGGATTTCATTGAGTTATACTAATTTGTTTCTTCATGGCGTGACATCAAAGTTCGCCATGCTGCTGGGGTCACACCCTTTGGCGAAAAGTCACAGTTTTCACTGTAACCCAAGACCAACTCCTTAAGGCTTTCCTGGAGAAATTTGAGGCTGCAGATGTCACCCTTCACTATACTGTACCCCAAAGTGTAAAACATGACATTTCCTGTTCCCACTAGGTGGCGCTGTCCTTGATGTCAAATATGGCAGTTGAAATATGTTCAGGGGTGGAGCCTTATCATATGTGTGCTCTTTGGTCCAGATCGGAACATGTATGACAGAATGAGAGGCAATAAGATTTTCATGGCGAGTCATCGAAATTCGCCATGGCGCCACGGCCTCATAGTATTGTGAAAACTCAAAAGCTCCGCAATTTAACATGGCACAAGGGTGTAGTTGACACTGTCCAAATTTGAAGCTTATACGACCAAATCCCAAGGAGGAGTTCGTTAAAGTACAAGGCATGGAAACGGTAAAATCAGAGCCAAAATGTCACCTTCAATCCAAAATGGCGGACTTCCTGTTAGGTTTGCGTCAATGGGCCCACAGACTTTTTTGTTCATCTTGGCATGATACACATGTGTGCCAAATTTCATACATGTAGCTCAAACGATGTGGTCGTAGGGCTGCATTTAACAATTCATAGGTGGCGCTGTAGAGCCATTTCCCAGTGCTCATATGTAAAACCATTAAAATACGTAAATTTTCACCAGACCTGACGCGTGCGCAAAATTTCAAGAGTTTTCGAGCATGTTTAGGCCCTCAAAAGGCCGATTCATTTGCCGGAATAATAATAATAATAATAATTAAAGCTGCAAGCAGCGTTATGAGGGCCCTCGCACCCCCGGCGCGTCGAGCCACGCCCAACACCTAAAACCAGCACGTCCGATCGATGTCACATTGATGGAATTCATGCATTTAACCACCAGCTAACATTTCAACTCATTCATTCATGATTAGCTAGTCGTTCCACTAGGTGGCACTCTAACCATTATTTACAAATGGCATAACAAACATTTCCGAACTCGAGTCTCATTATGCCTGCGACCTTTGGGTGAGATTGGACATTGTGTTTTTGAGTAACAGCAGATTACTGCTTTTTGGCGAGTGATTGAGAGTCTACGTGCCGCCATAACCACCCCGTTTCCCTGAACGTAAAAAGCTTCGCAATTTAACAACACAAAGGTCTTTGGATTCCACACACTGAAGAATAGTGCAATATGATGAAATCCCTTGGAGGAGTTCGTCAAAGAACGATGCCTGAAAAGAGGGGAAAATGTCGCCAAAATTGCACATTAATTTTAAAATGGCTGACTTCCTGTTGGATTTGGGATATTGCTCCAAGAGACTTTTTTGTACATCTTGATATCTCCTATAAGCTTACCAGGTTTCAGACTCATACATAAAACACAGAGCAGGGGCTGTGATTTTGAAATTTTGTAGGGGGCGCTGTGGAGCCATTTTGGGATATTCAATGAAAATGATCACATAACAACAAAGCCTTAACCACATTGGAGGTGTGCGCCAAATTTCAAGACTTTTTAAACTTTCCAAGCCCCTCAAAAGCCACTTCATCTTTCATGGTGAACCGCGTTGCCACCAGGGTGCGGCGTTCAGTTTAAAGTCACAATTTTTGCACTGAAGCATCACAAGGGACTGATGGTGATATTCACCGCTTTTGAGGTGGCCACGATGAACCTGTGAAAATCAGTACAACAAAATTAAAGCCATGACATTTCCTGTTCCCACTAGGTGGCGCTGTCCGTATTCCCGACAATGGGCACATCAATCTGTTCAGGGCGGGTCTGACATCATGCCTGTAAAGTCTGGTACTGATCAGACTGGATTTCATTGAGTTATACTAATTTGTTTCTTCATGGCGTGACATCAAAGTTCGCCATGCCGCTGGGGTCACACCCTTTTGCGAAAAGTCACAGTTTTCACTGTAACCCAAGACCAACTCCTTAAGGCTTTCCTGGAGAAATTTGAGGCTGCAGATGTCACCCATCACAATACTGTACCCCAAAGTGTAAAACATGACATTTCCTGTTCCCACTAGGTGGCGCTGTCCCTGGTGTCAAATATGGCAGTTGAAATATGTTCAGGGGTGGAGCCTTATCATATGTGTTCACTTTGGTCAAGGTCAGAAAATGTATGACAAAATGAGAGGCAATAAGATTTTCATGGCGAGTCATCGAAATTCGCCGTGGCGCCACGGCCTCATGGTATTGTGAAAACTCAAAAGCTCCGCAATTTAACATGGCCCAGGTGTGTAGTTGAAACTGACCAAAGATGAAGCTTATACGACCAAATCCCAAGGAGGAGTTCGAAAAAGTTCGAGGCATGGAAACGGCAAAATTAGAGCCAAAATGTCACCTTCACGTCCAAATGGCGGACTTCCTGTTGGGTTTGCGTCAATGGGCCCACTGACTTTTTTGTTCGTCTTGGCATGATACACATGTGTGCCAAATTTCATACATGTAGCCCAAACGATGTGGTCGTAGGGCTGTATTTTACAAGGCATAGGTGGCGCTGTAGAGCCATTTCCCAGTGCTCATATGTAAAACCATTAAAATACAAAATTTTTCACCAGACCTGGCATGTGTGCAAAATTTCATGAGTTTTTGAGCATGTTTAGGCCCTCAAAAAGGCCCTTGTTTCGCCTGAATAATAATAATAATAATAATAATTAAAGCTGCAAGCAGCGTTATGAGGGCCCTCGCACCCCGGCGTGTCGAGCCACGCCCAACACCTAAAACCAGCACGTCCGATGTGATGTCACATTGATGGAATTCATGCATTTAACCACCAGCTAACATTTCATCTCATTGAACCATGATTATAGTCGTCCCACTAGGTGGCGCTCTAACCATTACTGACAAATGGCATAACAAACATTTCCGAGCTCGAGTCTCATCACACCTGAGACGTTTGGGAGAGATTGGACATTGTGTTTTTGAGTGACAGCAGATTACTGCTTTTTGGCGAGTGACTGAAACTCCACGTGCCGCCATAACCACCCCGTTTCCCTGGACGTAAAAACCTTCGCAATTTAACATCACAAAGGTCTTTAGATTCCACAAACTGCAGATCGGTCCAATCTGATGAAATCCCTTGGAGGAGTTCGTCAAAGAACGATGCCTGAAAAGAGGGGAAAATGTTGCCAAAATCGCACATTAATTTTAAAATGGCTGACTTCCTGTTGGATTTGGGATATTGCTCCAAGAGACTTTTTTGTACATCTTGATATCTCCTATAAGCTTACCAGGTTTCAGACTCATACATAAAACACAGAGCAGGGGCTGTGATTTTGAAATTTTGTAGGGGGCGCTGTGGAGCCATTTTGGGATATTCAATGAAAATGATCACATAACAACAAAGCCTTAACCACATTGGAGGTGTGCGCCAAATTTCAAGACTTTTTAAACTTTCCAAGCCCCTCAAAAGCCACTTCATCTTTCATGGTGAACAGCGTTGCCACCAGGGTGCACCATTCAGTTTAAAGTCACAATTTTTGCACTGAAGCATCACAAGGGACTGATGGTGATATTCACCGCTTTTGAGGTGGCCACGATGAACCTGTGAAAATCAGTACAACAAAATTAAAGCCATGACATTTCCTGTTCCCACTAGGTGGCGCTGTCCGTATTCCCGACAATGGGCACATCAATCTGTTCAGGGCGGGTCTGTCATCATGCCTGTAAAGTCTGGTACTGATCAGACTGGATTTCATTGAGTTATACTAATTTGTTTCTTCATGGCGTGACATCAAAGTTCGCCATGCTGCTGGGGTCACACCCTTTTGCGAAAAGTCACAGTTTTCACTGTAACCCAAGACCAACTCCTTAAGGCTTTTCTGGAGAAATTTGAGGCTGCAGATGTCACCCATCACTATACTGTACCCCAAAGTGTAAAACATGACATTTCCTGTTCCCACTAGGTGGCGCTGTCCTTGATGTCAAATATGGCAGTTGAAATATGTTTAGGGGTGGAGCCTTATCATATGTGTTCACTTTGGTCAAGGTCAGAAAATGTATGACAAAATGAGAGGCAATAAGATTTTCATGGCGAGTCATCGAAATTCGCCATGGCGCCACGGCCTCATAGTATTGTGAAAACTCAAAAGCTCCGCAATTTAACATGGCACAAGGGTGTAGTTGACACTGACCAAATATGAAGGTTATGAAATGAAACCCCAAGGAGGAGTTCGCAAAAGTTCGAGGCATGGAAATGGCAAAATTAGAGCCAAAATGTCACCTTCTCTTCCAAATGGCGGACTTCCTGTTGGGTTTGCGTCAATGGGCCCACTGACTTTTTTGTTCGTCTTGGCATGATACACATGTGTGCAAAATTTCATACATGTAGCTCAAACGATGTGGTCGTAGGGCTGCATTTAACAAGGCATAGGTGGCGCTCTAGAGCCATTTCCCAGTGCTCATATGTAAAACCATTAAAATACAAAATTTTTCACCAGACCTGGCATGTGTGCAAAATTTCATGAGTTTTTGAGCATGTTTAGGCCCTCAAAAAGGCCCTTGTTTGGGGTGAATAATAATAATAATAATAATAATAATAATAATAATAATAATAATAATAATAATAAGAAACGGAGCAGATACAATAGGGCCTTCGCACTCTCAGTGCTCGGGCCCTAATAATAATTAAAGCTGCAAGCAGCGTTATGAGGGCCCTCGCACCCCCGGCACGTCGAGCCACTGCCAACACCTCAAACCGGCACGTCCGATGTGATGTCACATTGATGGATTTCATGCTTTTAATCACCAGCTAACATTTCATCTTATTCAACCAGGATTATATTCATGCCACTAGGTGGCGCTCTAACCATTATTGACAAAAAGCATAACAAACATTTCCAAGCTCGAGTCTCATCACACCTGCGACCTTTGGGAGAGATTGGACATTGTGTTTTTTAGTGACAGCAGATTACTGCTTTTTGCGAGTGATTGAAACTCTACGTGCCGCCATGACCACCCCGTTTCCCTGAACGTAAAAAGCTTCGCAATTTAACATCACAAAGGTCTTTAGATTCTACACACTGAAGAATACTTCAATATGATGAAATCCCTTGGAGGAGTTCGTCAAAGTATGAGGCCTGAAAAGGGGGGAAAATGTCATCAAAATTACACATTAATTTTAAAATGGCTGACTTCCTGTTGGATTTGGGATATTGCTCCAAGAGACTTTTTTGTACATCTTGATATCTTACACAAGCTTACCAAGTGTCAGACTCATAGATGAAACACAGAGCAGGGGCTGATGTTTTGAAATATTGTAGGGGGCGCTGTGGAGCCATTTTGGGATATTCAATGAAAATGATCACATAACAACAAAGCCTTAACCACATTGGAGGTGTGCGCCAAATTTCAAGACTTTTTAAACTTTCCAAGCCCCTCAAAAGCCACTTCATCTTTCATGGTTAACAGCGTTGCCACCAGGGTGCGGCGTTCAGTTTAAAGTCACAATTTTTGCACTGAAGCATCACGAGGGACTGATGGTGATATTCACCGCTTTTGAGGTGGCCACGATGAACCTGTGAAAATCAGTACAACAAAATTAAAGCCATGACATTTCCTGTTGCCACTAGGTGGCGCTGTCCGTATTTCTGACAATGGGCACATCAATCTGTTCAGGGCGGGTCTGACATCATGCCTGTAAAGTCTGGTACTGATCAGACTGGATTTCATTGAGTTATACTAATTTGTTTCTTCATGGCGTGACATCAAAGTTCGCCATGCTGCTGGGGTCACACCCTTTCGCGAAAACTCACAGTTTTCACTGTAACCCAAGACCAACTCCTTAAGGCTTTCCTGGAGAAATTTGAGGCTGCAGATGTCACCCATTACTATACTGTACCCCAAAGTGTAAAACATGACATTTCCTGTTCCCACTAGGTGGCGCTGTCCTTGAGGTCAAATATGGCAGTTGAAATATGTTCAGGGGTGGAGCCTTATCATATGTGTTCACTTTGGTCAAGGTCAGAAAATGTATGACAAAATGAGAGGCAATAAGATTTTCATGGCGAGTCATCGAAATTCGCCATGGCGCCACGGCCTCATAGTATTGTGAAAACTCAAAAGCTCCGCAATTTAACATGGCACAAGGGTGTAGTTGACACTGTCCAAATTTGAAGGTTATGAAATCAAACCCCAAGGAGGAGTTCGCAAAAGTTCGAGGCATGGAAATGGCAAAATTAGAGCCAAAATGTCACCTTCTCTTCCAAATGGCGGACTTCCTGTTGGGTTTGCGTCAATGGGCCCACAGACTTTTTTGTTCGTCTTGGCATGATACACATGTGTGCCAAATTTCATACATGTAGCTCAAACGATGTGGTCGTAGGGCTGCATTTAACAAGGCATAGGTGGCGCTGTAGAGCCATTTCCCAGTGCTCATATGTAAAACCATTAAAATACAAAATTTTTCACCAGACCTGGCATGTGTGCAAAATTTCATGAGTTTTTGAGCATGTTTAGGCCCTCAAAAAGGCCCTTGTTTGGGGTGAATAATAATAATAATAATAATAATAATAATAATAATAATAATAATAATAATAATAAGAAACGGAGCAGATACAATAGGGCCTTCGCACTCTCAGTGCTCGGGCCCTAATAATAATAATAATAATAAGAAACGGAGCAGATACAATAGGGCCTTCGCACTCTCGGTGCTCGGGCCCTAATAATAATAAGAAACGGAGCAGATACAATAGGGCCTTCGCACTCTCGGTGCTCGGGCCCTAATTAAAGCTGCAAGCAGCGTTATGAGGGCCCTCGCACCCCATCGCGTCGAGCCACGCCCAACACCTACAACCAGCACCTCCGATCTGATGTCACATTGATGGAATTCATGCATTTAACCACCAGCTAACATTTCATCTCATTCAATCATCATTATAGTCGTCCCACTAGGTGGCGCTCTAACCATTACTGACAAATGGCATAACAAACACTTCCAAGCTCGAGTCTCATCACACCTGAGACGTTTGGGAGAGATTGGACATTGTGTTTTTGAGTGACAGCAGATTACTGCTTTTTGGCGAGTGATTCAAACTCTAAGTGCCGCCATAACCACCCCGTTTCCCTGGACGTAAAAAGCTTCGCAATTTAACATCACAAAGGTCTTTAGATTCCACACACTGGAGAATGGTTCAATATGATGAAATCCCTTGGAGGAGTTCGTCAAAGTATGAAGCCTGAAAAGAGGAGAAAATGTCGCCAAAATTGCACATTAATTTTAAAATGGCTGACTTCCTGTTGGATTTGGGATATTGCTCCAAGAGACTTTTTTGTACATCTTGATATCTCCTATAAGCTTACCAAGTTTCAGACTCATACATAGAACACAGAGCAGGGGCTGTGGTTTTGAAATTTTGTAGGGGGCGCTGTGGAGCCATTTTGGGATATTCAATGAAAATGATCACATAACAACAAAGCCTTCGTCACATTGGAGGTGTGTGCCAAATTTCAAGCCTCTATAAACTTGCCAAGACCCTCAAAAGCCACTTCATCTTTCATCGTGAACAGCGTTGCCACCAGGGTGCGTCGTTCAGTTTAAAGTCACAATTTTTGCACTGAAGCATCACGAGGGACTGATGGTGATATTCACCGCTTTTGAGGTGGCCACGATGAACCTGTGAAAATCAGTACAACAAAATTAAAGCCATGACATTTCCTGTTGCCACTAGGTGGCGCTGTCCGTATTCCTGACAATGGGCACATCAATCTGTTCAGGGCGGGTCTGACATCATGCCTGTAAAGTCTGGTACTGATCAGACTGGATTTCATTGAGTTATACTAATTTGTTTCTTCATGGCGTGACATCAAAGTTCGCCATGCTGCTGGGGTCACACCCTTTCGCGAAAACTCACAGTTTTCACTGTAACCCAAGACCAACTCCTTAAGGCTTTCCTGGAGAAATTTGAGGCTGCAGATGTCACCCATTACTATACTGTACCCCAAAGTGTAAAACATGACATTTCCTGTTCCCACTAGGTGGCGCTGTCCTTGAGGTCAAATATGGCAGTTGAAATATGTTCAGGGGTGGAGCCTTATCATATGTGTTCACTTTGGTCAAGGTCAGAAAATGTATGACAAAATGAGAGGCAATAAGATTTTCATGGCGAGTCATCGAAATTCGCCATGGCGCCACGGCCTCATAGTATTGTGAAAACTCAAAAGCTCCGCAATTTAACATGGCACAAGGGTGTAGTTGACACTGACCAAATATGAAGGTTATGAAATCAAACCCCAAGGAGGAGTTCGCAAAAGTTCGAGGCATGGAAATGGCAAAATTAGAGCCAAAATGTCACCTTCTCTTCCAAATGGCGGACTTCCTGTTGGGTTTGCGTCAATGGGCCCACAGACTTTTTTGTTCGTCTTGGCATGATACATATGTGTGCCAAATTTCATACATGTAGGTCATACTCATACTGGGGGCTCGCGTTTTTCATTTTTCTAGGTGGCGCTACTGAGCTAATTTTCCCTGGTCATGTCTGAGAACATTAAAATACGTAAATTTTCACCAGACCTGACGCGTGTGCAAAATTTCATGAGTTTTAGAGCATGTTTAGGTCCTCAAAAGGCCGATTCATTTGCCGAAATAATAATAATAATAATAAGAAACAGAGCAATTACAATAGGGCCTTCGCACTCTCAGTGCTCGGGCCCTAATTAAAGCTGCAAGCAGCGTTATGAGGGCCCTCGCACCCCATCGCGTCGAGCCACGCCCAACACCTACAACCAGCACCTCCGATCTGATGTCACATTGATGGAATTCATGCATTTAACCACCAGCTAACATTTCATCTCATTCAATCATCATTATAGTCGTCCCACTAGGTGGCGCTCTAACCATTACTGACAAATGGCATAACAAACATTTCCTAGCTCGAGTCTCATCACGCCTGCGACCTTTGGGACATATTGGACATTTTGATTTTGAGTGACAGCAGATTACTGCTTTTTGGCGAGTGATTGAAACTCCACGTGCCGCCATGACAACCCCGTTTCCCTGAACGTAAAAAGCTTCGCAATTTAACATCACAAAGGTCTTTAGATTCCTCACACTGGAGATTGGTTCAATCTGATGAAATCCCTTGGAGGAGTTCGTCAAAGAACGGTGCCTGGAAAGAGGGGAAAATGTTGCCAAAATTGCACATTAATTTTAAAATGGCTGACTTCCTGTTGTATTTGGGATATTGCTCCAAGAGACTTTTTTGTACATCTTGATATCTCCTATTAGCTTACCAGGTTTCAGACTCATACATAAAACACAGAGCTGGGGCTGTGGTTTTGAAATTTTGTAGGGGGCGCTGTGGAGCCATTTTGGGCTATTAAATGAAAATGATCACATAACAACAAAGCCTTAAGCACATTGGAGGTGTGGGCCAAATTTCAAGACTTTTTAAACTTTCCAAGCCCCTCAAAAACCACTTCATTTTTCATGGTGAACAGCGTTGCCACCAGGGTGCACCGTTCAGTATAAAGTCACAATTTTCGCACTGCAGCATCATGAAGGACTGACGGTGACATTCACCGCTTTTGAGGTATCCACAATGAACCTGTGAAAATCAGTACAACAAAGTGTAAGACATGACATTTCCTGTTCCCACTAGGTGGCGCTCTTCATATTCCTGACAATGGGCACATCAATTTGTTCAGGGCGGGTCTGATATCATGCCTGTAAAGTCTGGTACTAATCAGACTGGATTTCATGGAGTTATACTAATTTGTTTCTTCATGGCGAGATATCAAAGTTCGCCATGCTGCTGAGGTCACACCCTTTCGTGAAAAGTCACAGTTTTCACTGTACCCCAAGACCAACTCCTTACGCCTTTCCTGGAGAAATTTGAGGCTGCAGATGTCACCCATCACAATACTGTACCCCAAAGTGTAAAACATGACATTTCCTGTTCCCACTAGGTGGCGCTGTCGCTGACGTCAAATATGGCAGTTGAAATATGTTCAGGGCTGGAGCCTTATCATATGTGTGCTCTTTGGTCCAGATCGGACAATGTATGACAAATTGAGAGGCAATAAGATTTTCATGGCGAGTCATCGAAATTCGCCGTGGCGCCACGGCCTCATAGTATTGTGAAAACTCAAAAGCTCCGCAATTTAACATCGCCCAGGTGTGTAGTTGACACTGACCAAAGATGAAGCTTATACGATCAAATCCCAAGGAGGAGTTCGCAAAAGTTCGAGGCATGGAAATGGCAAAATTAGAGCCAAAATGTCACCTTCTCTTCCAAATGGCGGACTTCCTGTTGGGTTTGCGTCAATGGGCCCACAGACTTTTTTGTTCGTCTTGGTATGATACACATGTGTGCCAAATTTCATACATGTAGCTCAAATGATGTGGTCGTAGGGCTGCATTTAACAAGGCATAGGTGGCGCTCTAGAGCCATTTCCCAGTGCTCATATGTAAAACCATTAAAATACAAAATTTTTCACCAGACCTGGCATGTGTGCAAAATTTCATGAGTTTTTGAGCATGTTTAGGCCCTCAAAAAGGCCCTTGTTTCGCCTGAATAATAATAATAATAATAATAATAAGAAACGGAGCAGATACAATAGGGCCTTCGCACTGTCAGTGCTCGGGCCCTAATAATAATAATAATAATAATAATAATAAGAAACGGAGCAGATACAATAGGGCCTTCGCACTCTCGGTGCTCGGGCCCTAAAAACACTGAATAAGTATGGTTTCCTCAGTTTTTTTTTTTTTACTGAAAAAAGGTCATAGCAACATAGTTTAGGTTTGCAAAGTCTGAATCTGAACAAATCAAAGACTTGT
Source organism: Maylandia zebra (assembly GCF_041146795.1). Lineage (NCBI taxonomy): Eukaryota > Metazoa > Chordata > Actinopteri > Cichliformes > Cichlidae > Maylandia > Maylandia zebra. Next base: position 21,459,622 of record NC_135175.1, read on the forward strand.
GGAACAACGACAAAGAAGCCAAAGTGGAGATATCTGCCCATAATCTATAGCACCACAGTTGGTAACAACCCACCATGCTGTGGTACTGTCAAGCATGGTGAGGGAGGGGTGATGATTTGGGCTTGTTTTGCAACTTTGTACTCGTCTGAGTATCAAAGTATTCCAGAGTCAACTGTGAGGACGTCTGTGCAACAGCCAAAGGTTGGCACAAGCTGGGGGATGCAGCATGACGAGGAGTCCAAACACAGCAGCAGATCTGCAACAGGATCACTGAAAAGGAAAAACATCAAGGTGTTGCGGTGGCTGCACCTCAACCCGACTCAATGCTGTAATTAGACCCTAAGAGAGCTGTGCATAAACAAATGGTCAGATGCCTCAATGAGATGAAACAATATTCATTGTAAAGAGGACTGAGCAGAAATGCCTCCCCAATGAGAGACTGATAAGCTCATACCAAAAGGATTTTCTTTGAATTATTGCTGCCAAAGGTGATCCTACAAACTTGAATCATGGAGTGTACTTAGTTTTTCACACACTGCTTCCACACTGTGGCTCAGTTTTTGTAAAATAAATAATGACACTGTGTCACATCACATGTGTTTTTGTTCTTCTGACATGTTGCTTATGTAATTTTAAAACCTGATGATTTTTTTTTATTATGTTCTGATAGGTAAAACCAAAGAATTAACAGAAGATGTATTTGCTTTTACCATAACTGTATAAAACCTGATAGATATAACAATTGGCCTGAAACTGTGAGCAACACTTTCCTGATGCTTGAATTGATAGCCTGTGAGCTCCACATGAATCTTTTTCCTCAATATTTTCCTTGCCTACAGGAAGCTTTTAGCTTCTCAGGAAGAGACAACGCCTGCAGTCTCTATCGGACGTCAGTCAGATGAAAAGGGATGTGACTGCAATATTTACAATTTATCACAATGCAGAGACAGCACATAATGGAACAAAAAAACCTCAATGAAAGATTCCTGAGATATAGCTCCTATCTCAAGCATGTTATTGAGAATATTTCTGATTTCCTCCCACTTTGTTTTATATCATTGAAACTCATTTGAACCCATTATACTTCAGACTCAGAATTAATTGCTGTGCACTTGATTTGAATAAACAAGGACATACTTATTATTTTTCCCGTGTCCACAATTAACAAAGAGATGTTCCAAATTGTAAAATGTCTTTGTGTTTAACAAAAAAAAAACAACCCCCCAAAAACACAGGTATACAAACTATCTTCCAATTTCCTCTTGTTCTATTCACTCATAACAGGCTCAGCTGGCTGAAGTCCTGCATGCTGTGTGCTTGAATCACAGGCTGACAATGACACTCACAGACACTAATGGTCTCACCTTCACCTTGGGTTAAGGCTCTTTTTTAGAAAATGCAGGCAGGAAAGAAATGCTTGGTGCTTTGATGAACAGCAGCTGCAGCAATGGAAGAATGAATAGGAAAAATGCTGTGTGGGATTATAATGATGGTGCTTGAATTTACCGTGTTTATTGTTTCCCATGCAAACAAATGAAATGTGGACCGACTTGGGGGCAAAACTGTAAATGCATTTATTAGCGTGACTGACTTGCTAAACACTCTGCATTAATATTTAAAAACAAGCTCACTGAGCATTAATTAAAACTGAAAGAGATTATCATAAAAGCATTCTAGATATATCCCATTTATTAAGTTTTACAGTTTTAGAGAGAGAACCCCCAAAATTTGATGATTTCCGGTGATTGAGTGCTTGGCAACTGTGGGGAGAGAGAACTCCTTTTTAACAGGAAGTCTATGTAGGTCACAGGTGTCGAACTCCAGGCCTCGAGGGCCGGTGTCCTGCAGGTTTTAGATGTGTTCTTAAAGGCTAAATTACCTCCTCAACATGTCTTGAAGTTCTCTAGAGGCCTGGTAATGAACTAATCATTTGATTTAGGTGTGCTGACCCAGGGTGAGATCTAAAACCTGCAGGACACCGGCCCTTGAGGCCTGGAGTTCAACACCCCTGGCGTAGGTCCTCAATCATCCACATCATTGTGGTCTTAATCACTTTAGTTGAAAGAAACCGTTTCACCTCTCATCCAAGAGCCTTTTTCAGGTCAAAAACTGATGGATTAAAGATTTAACCCCTAGTGAGACTATCACCTTGGAGGTGGTGCCACGAGTCATTGGCCCCACCTTGTTACCATGTCAGTCAACCACAATTCATAAGACAGATGTGAGTGGGGGTTGAATTGACTGGAAGGGTTCTCCAGATTGAGTTGTAGGGGGCTGATAGTTGGTGTCGTATGTTGTAAAAGAGGGCACCACCTTTGTTTTCACTCCTCACTCAAACCATTTTGGTCAAAAAATGTGAACATTCACACTCATAAAATCGTCTTTTCTTCATTAATTGCGGATGCACAGCTTAGTCCTGTTCACTTGTGTCTTACATTTGTGGTGCATGCACTTGGCCTCTCCTATGTTCTGTATGTCCAAACTCTACTCACTGCATTGCGCAGCTTACACAACACTGTCCATCTAGTGTTCAGGTGTTTTTGTCCTCTGGGATGAACTGGGATGGAGTTTCTCTGACAAACCCGCTAAATAAAAAGTATTACTCTACCTGTTGTTCTGTTTCCTCTGGTTAATGTCTCAGATTTTTGTCATGCTTAATAAAGACCCAGTTGGGATAATAGCATGCTTTGAGCACTCTCTTAATGATTGTGCTAATTTTCTTTCCGTTCTGCCTTGCAGGGAATGTTTTCTGCCAAATGGCATAAGGTCCTGATAACCTCAAGTCTGTGTTCAAGTTAGTGGTGGGAGTCAAAGAGCAGGTGCTGGCCTGTATTTGGGTTTCTGGCAAACTTCAAAGTCCAGGCTATCGTCCTCCCCAAAGTACACAGCACAGTCCAGGAGTGATAACCTGTTTTCTTTGGTATCCTCCCTGGTGAGCACATTAACTCAGTGAACAGAAACAAGTTCTGCAGGGAGGATACCGAAGAATCATGATTAGGGAACAAGAAGTCCGCTAAGCTACTGAAACTCAGGATTTAGGTGAGGACAAAGGCAAAAGCTTTGACACTGAGCTCACAGCTTTGACAAAACCCAACCACACTCACTCTGACTTATTCTGTGTTAAATGTGACTCAGTACAATATCTGCCACAAACTTTAATAAACCTCTTTCTGAGATTCTGCAGTATGAATAGTAAATTCCTATAAATGCGAAAGGCCAGCTGCAAAATTAACTGGATAGTAAATATCGGCTGTAGGCACAAGAGGGAATTGTCTGGAACCAACTATTAGTAAATCTGGGACTTTGAATAATAACATAAAACCCATTTTATGTCGCATTCATTTTGTTTAACTTAAAATCACATTAAGTCTGAGTAACCCTTGGATGCAGGGTAAAGCACCACCTACCTATAAAGCATTTCCCTTGTTAGCTTTGTAGCTGACAGATAGTAATGGGTATTATCGGCTCTGGTAACCCTCTTGTATACTTCCTACCCCTGCTGTATACCAGTCGGCTGTAGCCTTCGCTCCCACTGACAGCTCCGTTAAAATCTCCTCTCACAATCAGTTCAACACACCCTGTTATTTTATCCGTCACTGCAACATTTTATTGACAATTCACAGATGTAGTTGCCACATCGCCGTGAATCTCTTCGCATATGCATGGCCCATCAGGCATAGAAAAACTAGAGAAGCTGCTAAAATCACAGGTAATGTAACTTACTTAAACCTGCAAATTGAACCCAACAGAATTCACCTTACTTCTTACTGAAAATGTGCTGAAGCATTTGAGATGATTAAAGGAAATGTCAAAATTAGAGTCTATCTACCTAATCCTTAATATTTTCGGAGGCTTCAAGGAGCAATTTATCCTACTTGAGCTATAATTTGGAGAATTTATTTTTTGCCATCCTTTGCCTGTTCATTGTGAAACCATCCCTACACATGGAGGTGGCCTAAGATGAATTCGGTAGCCTGAAAGACTCTTGACTTTACCCACAGAGAAGTCTGTTAATTTTCCATGGTCTGGTGGTCTAATATATCACTCTCTGGATCTAAAGGTCAGATGTGATTCAAATCCAACCAAATAAGAGAAACTATATTTTAACCTAATGACTTAAAAAATTGTCTCTTTCAGCACAAAGGCTGCTCTTTGTTACCCATTTGAAGGGAACGCAAAGAGGTTTGTGCAGTCATATATACTTTGTAACAGCATCAGCTCTTTTCAGTAACTCAAAAAATAAGTTTTATAAAACCATGCCTACTGTATATAAGAAAAAGATTTATCCACCTGACAGGGATCACAGCTTTTCAGTACAGTAGCAGCAAAATGTAAGCCCTGATTCATAAACATTTGCCTGACAGTGGTGCTAAAAATGTTTTAACTCGATGAAAACTGCATTTATATTTTATCTTTGCATACGATCCTACGTTTATTTGCATATTCATTAGTGGTTATATGGCAAATATACTGCAGTGTGCTTTAAAACTACCAAGGCAGCATGCTTAAATGAAACACAAACCAGGGAGTGATGCCATAAGATAGAAATAACCTGTGATGTCACACAAAGCAAGGATTAAGTAAAACAAGAACGCTCTATGTGTTGGTATGTGTTCTGTTGTGTTACGATGGCCTGAGCCAACCACACTATCTATCAATATTCATGGGAGAGCTCAGGCAGAGAAGTCCTTACTGTGCTGTGAGGTCTAGTCAGCTGTGAGTGGAGCCACCGTGACACAGACGGCATGTGGGTACCGCTGTGACTTAAGAAGATGGAGGGGTCGCCCGATGCTGCAGCCAGGATGGATGATGAGTGTATTTGTGTGACTGCAGGGGGACGAGACAATTTTAGAGGCTCTGCGAGAACTTATAGGCAATTTTGTGTCTCTCACTTGGTGCGGCATGTTATTTTTAATCACATTGTGCTCATCTTTGTGAATTAGCAATTACAAAGGGATTGCCCACTTCAATTTGGGTAATGGACTTTTTGTCATTGAAGGAAGTAGTTGTTCAGTGCATCCCTCTTTATAGATTTCTTACCCTTGTGTCAGATCAGGCTTTTACCCCAACATTAGGGTAACGAGCTGCTGGCCACCTGCACTAGATGCGTCTCCTCCTTCCTGCCGCCACAACCACAGAGTGCATCTTCAACCTCATAACTTTTGTTTTCAGAAAACTTTCAGAAACCTTTATCTTATTATCATGCCTTCAAGGATTATTGTATTAATTTATACTGTTGTAAGAGTGGATATACAGCAATGGTTTCCAAACAAAGATGCCTTCAGGCAGCTTTTTTTTTTGTATTTGCAGGTACATTAAATTACTGTGAGTGATTATTCAAGTTACCTTTGTGCTATTTTATGTGTCAGATGTCAGTAATTTTTTGCAGGAGTTTGATTCAGTCTTGCCTAAGTTCAGAGATATAAGTGCGATCCCCACGCAGGGAACAGGGAAGCTGGGTTCCCTGTTCCTAGCTCCCAGCTAAAATGTCCAGGCTTAGTGACTTAAAGTTACATGGTCACTTTATTTGGTAGGCTGATGTTAACACAGGCTGCTAGACATTTGCTAGGTCTAACATCACCTAATTCAAGCATTTCATCTCTGTTTTTGGAGCGTTTTCAGTGCAATTACCCAGCAAACGATACGTCTTCTTGTAGTTAATTGTTAACAGAGTACATTCAAGAAGTCTGCACTGATTTTTGTGTGAGTGAAATTCCATCCATCCATTTTTTTTCATCTAAATCAGGAGGGCGGACTGGAGCCTGTCTCAACTATCATTGGCAGTTACTTGCAGGGTACACCCTGGACAGGTCCAATCCATCACAGAGCTATCACATTAAGTGTGCCCTAAGCATCCTTCGAAGGACGTGGCCTATCACGAGGAGCCGAAGTGAGCGGTTAAATGGGATGGTCTAGCCTACGATGCGCCGCTTCTGTTGCCTAGCAGCTACAGACCTTATCATTGCTCAACTTAGATATAGGAGAAAATCTTCATTTTGCCTCATTTGTTTTTACTTTTACTAGAGGAAATTAAGATGTCTGTGATCTGTCTGAGGCTGAGAGACTATAGTCACATAAAAACAAGACTGTTAGCCAAATGTAAAACGTTAGCTTGTAAACAACAGCTAGCTAATGTCATTTATGCGACTGGTGTCATTACAATATAATTTGAATAATATAAAGGGGCCTACATTGACAATGTTATATATATTTTTAATCAAAAATGACAAGTGGTGCAGTTTAACTCAGATGACTCATACTGAGCTTCAGTAAAAGTTTAAGATACATTTCCATTTCATATCATTGAATATCATCACTGCTCTATCTCAGCGATAAAAAATATTGTTAATATAGCGCAACCTACATTTGTCTGAAAGCTTTACTTATTTATATCTTCTGTCTTTCCCCAGGCTGTCGGACTACTTTACTACGCCCCCTTACTTCGATCACTACTCGATTAATGTGTTACAATAAGGCACTTACCTATACAGGCTATAATAGCTTTGCACACTGGACTGAATATAAGCATTTTGCACATCATGATCCACCTACATATTGCATTTGCTCCCTTCTTGCTCATAACATTTACATATTTTTCAAATTCTGATTTGTATCCTAATAATATCTGTAGGCAGTTGGTATATATTCCTATTGTGTGCACTTATACTAATATTTATATGGCTATGTATGTATTGCATATACTATTCTATATTTTATTTCTGTGTCACTATTTTATTACACTGTGACACCGAAACAAATTCCTCCTGGTTTACATTTAAGCGCAGTATCCCGTAATTTTAGCAAAAGTTAGAAAAAGAACTAACAAGATGTGACCATTTTATGTTTCTCATAAAGTGAAGGACAAATTGATGCTCTTAATATTTCTTTACTGAGTTATAAAATAATTTCATAACTACCATGACAGGGACAGCAAACCATTCACACCAACAGACAGTTAATAGACAAGTAAGCACATGTTATTTCTATATTTAAAAGCTAAATGCTAATTACCTTAAAAATCAAACTCACAAACTTACCCAACATGCATAGCGGTTCCAGCCCAGGACCTTATTGCTGTAAATCAACAGTGCTAGCTACACAAAGTGAAAGTCTAGCAATATTTTATTTAAAAGTTAGCAGAGTTAGCAGGTGTTGTCTGAATGCTACAGCAATACAGATGGATGGGCTCTGATAACCAAGCTAGCTTTTCTTAGCTTATAACTCAACACTTCACTGCTCCTGTCCAAACATCCAGCTGCAAAAGATGAAAGTGCTTAAACCAGGCGTCAGAACCTCTAATCTACAAACCAATGGATGTCTTCGCAGTGACTTTCTCTGTGTCGTACTGTATACAAGCATCCATCCATCCATGCTTCCTTGCAGTTAGTTTCACAGCCCCCTCTTGATATACATTTGATGGTAGTGAAATGCAAAGTAGTGACGCACTCGAAGAAGAAAACACTAAGCACGAAAACAATACGCACGACAAATATTTAGTGAGTCAGCTTGGTAAATATTTCATGTTTCTGGGAGAAACATATAAAATTGTATGTCATGTTTATTTCGGATTGTAATATTCTCAGTCTCTCCATAATCAATGTTTTGACTCTTTGAATAATGCAATCATCTATGGTTCTAACACATGCAACACAATACTTCAGAAAATCTGCAGGAAAACACCAACCCACACTTGCAGGGTTTATTCCCCAGTGTGTGTTGCCACTAGCCCCGCTGTGGAGAATCGGCGTGTTTGTCTACAAAAGCATGCATTGTGTTCACAATTAACCAGCCTGACAGACTTGTCAGCAGTCTTCAGGGACGTGACAGGCGGCGTGGAGTTGTGAATGGGAGAGGGGGCGGGTACAGGGAAGCAGACGCAGCTCTCCTGCCGGAGGAGCGCACACAGAAAAGCGCAATCCGATGGAGCGTAGGCGGTTTACCTCACACACCTAAACACGCGTAAACATACGCACTCACTTCTCCTCAAACACCTAAACCAGTCTCCAAAGGAGGGGTTTTTTTTACCCAAAGAGAATAAAAAAAAATCTAAGGACAGGATGGATTCTGCACAGCTGCTCCTTCTGGTGTTGTGCGGATACCTGCCAAAAGTAAGTCTCTGTCTCTCTTCATACTGAAACCATTAATTTATACTTTTACTACAGGCATATTAGATTAAATCCGCTGTTGGACTCTTAAAAAACATTTTCGAGTGTGTTTAATGTAATAAAACAAAAACCCTTTTACTTCTATTTTACTTTTCCTGCTCTATGATATTTCCTGTTCATCTCCTCGTAAGACATCTGGCTTTAGAAAGATAAACTAGGCTGCTTTCACCCAGCAATATATGTGTGGTTGGGTAATTTCAGTAGCTGGCAACGTGAACAGTTGGCTTTTTTAAAAAAAAAAAACCGTGAGTGTAGTAAAATAAAAAGTCCTCTAAATTCTTAAAGATCGCACATGATAGTGGTTCAGATCAGAAACCTTTGTGTGTGAAATCCACCAGCCTGGCTGCTTTTTACTTTGTTCCTCCGCCTGTTTGATTTATTGTATACAAGTGGACACCTCATACAGGGCTCCCCACTATTTTCATCCATTCTCCCAGGTGGATGAGTGGAGTAATTTACCTAGGCTCTATTTTTACTACTCTAGTAAATAGTTGTAGTCTCTCTAGGTTTATATAATTACATAGAAAGCCTTTGAGCATTGCCACCTGGCAATAAGTCACCTTTTAGTGGCACTCAGTGTTTCTGCAGGGAGTTTTTCTAAGCCTGCACTGTGAGTGATGGATGCATAGGCTTTCCCGCATCTCCTTAAAATTACACTCACTGTAGACGTAAGCAGGAGTGAGGCATGAGTCTCTGCTGGTCTGCTCGGTTGTACCTTTCGGTCCTTTTGTGAGCAACAAACCGAAGCGCCGTCAGGTTTTGCCTCATTTTTCAGAAATGTTATGTCAATTTCACTTCAGTTTTATTTTTTTTTACTACACAATAGCACCGGTTCACAACAGTCAATATTTGAGAATATTTGGAATGTGAAGAGGGCTCTCACTGCATTTCAGTAACTGAGGGCAGAGGTTTGCTCGTTATTCATCTAATCTCTGTCAGGAACCTGTAGTTTCAGCGAACTGAAGAGGCTTTTTGTTACAATTTTCAGACATGTGGGAGAGAAAAGAAATAGACAAATATCTACTAATAGTTATAATTTTGTGCTGATCTGAGTCATCTGTCCCTGAAGCACGGCTTCCTCAATGCTTTCCACAGAAGCTCTTATCAGGCAGACTACACTGTGAACATCTACTGTATTTGCCTGTGTGAGAATTTCTCCCCGCTCACCTCTCATGACTCTTTGATATCAGGCTCAGCCTGACGTTTTAGCTTAGCCAGATGTGTGATTAGTTGACATACTTTATTGGCTCATATGCCGTATATTTGTCTCTTTTTTTCCCCCTAAGTCCTTAGATGGCTGCTTTATAATAACACACCGTGACATGTTTCATCAATATGAATATGTCCAATAAGGAGTTGTGGTGCTGAGTGAAGTGAAGAAAGTGGTTAAAAAGGGTATGTTAGTGGCTGGATGTTGCTGTTATTGATTTAACCGAATGCAGATGGGAGAAGGAGAAGAGCAGGGACAGGGATGAGAGGTGGTGGTGGGAGGTGAGGATGGGGGCAATAATGATTTCTCTTCCTCGTCTCTCTCTGAATATGAAACCAGTCGAGAAAAACCTTAAGGAACTTTTCTTCCAAATAATCACAGAAACCCATTTACGCTGTGGGGTGGTGTGGGAGGTGCAGCACAAACGTATTTTATTTCTTCAAACAGTTTCCGTTCCGATGCGTGAAAATGACTTTTCTGTTTTGGTTCAAGTGTGTAAAAAAAAAGCAAATATATTCTCTGCCTTAATATCCTTATGTGTCTGTACCAGTGGCTGAATGTAACTAAGTACATTTACTCAGGTGCTGTTTTGAATTTTATGATAATTTAAATCTCTACTCCATCTCAGAGACAAATATTAATATTATGTATTTGTCCATAAGCTTTAGTGGCATATTAAAACTATCATATTCCTCCTCTCACGTCGAGGCAAACCGCAAATCGCCAAATTTGGAGATTTTAAAATTAAATCAGGCTGAAGGATATAGTGTTCCTTTGTTGGCTGACAATTCTTTTTAAATATTAGCAGGTTATAAATGTAAAATAAAGCTAGAAAATGCAGAAAACAGGACTTTGAGATGCATAGTTCTCACAGGGCTCTGATCCTACAAACACATGGTGCAGATTAAACCGTCCGACAGTTTATGAAGTTCAAAATAGCTCAACCTTAAATTTCTGCAGCAGTAAAATTCAGCAAACGCATTAATGAATCAGTTATATTACCCCTAAAACATCATGGAAGATAGTAAAACACTTTTACTCGTGGAGTATTTCAACAGTAGTATCATATTGCTTCTTAAAGTAAGCAAGTGAAGGCACTGAATACTTCTTCCACCACGGGCTCTTAAAGTTTAGAGATGTTTCCACTCTCTCTGCAGTCACACAGTAAGTCAGCATTTCCAAACTTTGACTGCGTAAAAATAGAAATGAAAATATCTGTAGCATTATAGGATTACTTTCAAAGGATAAGCATAAAGAATGCTTCAGAAATAACGGTGTGCAAACAAAAACAGTTGTCTAAGGAAGCAGAAGGCCACAAGAATGCAGTTCAAAGCAGGCCTATATTTCTAAACGTGCATGTAATATGATCTTTTTTAAATACTAGCACGTGCAGATATTACGGTATTGTTTGGTCTCTTCATGCTGTTGGCAAACTGTAATACTTAATCACATTGAAAAAACAGGGGTTGTAAATCTTATTTATATAAATAAGTAAAAGATAAATATGAGGCCTATTGTATAAAAATTAATCCCTGCAACACTCAAAGCCTGCTCTATTATATAAATCTGGCTGTAGTCTACTATTGTGTTGTCCATTATGTAGCCTCTTATGGCAACACAGTGGCATCATAATATGTCATGTCATAGTTTTGTGCATATAAATTAGATGTTGCTGTGCTGGATGTAAAATAAAACAATGATTTTTCGGGATGTTATAGGTGCACGGACATTAAAAGTTATTCATTTGAGCCCATTGGTAGGTGGTTGCTAGGCAACAGGATTACATCATATATGTAATATTGATAAGAACCTTCTGTGGCCGGAGAGGTACCTGTGTGTCAAGTTTGGTTGTTCAGCTCCTGATTGTGTTGGAGGAGTTTGTGGACCAACAAACAAACAAACAGACAAACAGACGTTTGGCCCATTAGGATGTACATGGAGAAAACTGCGCTGTGAAAGACTGATGTGAAATATTCCAAAATTTTAGCTTTATTTATCAGAGATTGTATTTCACAAATACCGCACAATTGATGAAAGCTCACTCTGAACTGATCATAGAGCAACAAGTTGTGTTAAAGCAGAGCTGCTTTGGGTTATTGGTTACAGATATGTGGCAGCAGCTACTCCGTCAGCTAATTTTGGCACTTGTACTGGCAACTGGAAACGGCACTGCATAATTGGAACCACATAAATCCACAGCCTGATGTTTGATCATTCAGAAACAACATGATAATCACTCAAGCTCTTTGAAGACCATGCATAAGCACATTGTTCTCAGTAACTGAGAGCAATTCAAAATACTGCTCAAGTCGTGTCAGACGTGTCCTGTGCTTTTGTTTGTTTGGCTTGCACGGTGTTCAAGCCTTCGTTTTTTGTCAGATTTTTAACAACAGGCAACCATTATGTAGATGCTGCTCGTTTTTGTTTTGTTCAGTGAAGTGTAGAATTGGGAAAAACATATTAGTCCACAATGTCAGACACGAGTTTCACCTTTCATTCTTCTGTCAGCTCTTCCTCCTTTTTAGAATTTGATCGTTATCTCAAACAATGCCAGACTGGGAGCCACTTTGAATAACAACAATCACTAAATACTTCCTTGCACTGCTCACGATGAGGTCTACGCAACCAAAACTTTAAATCCTGCAGGTATTTATTCAACGTTTTCCACCCTGAGACAACGTGCATACGTGTTCTGTGTGTATATGTGCTTGTAGCTAAGTCTTTGATGAGGTCCACTTATCATCTGTACAATTTTGCGTAGTTTGGCGCTGACATTTTGATTCATTCCTCAATACAGTCATCTCCATAGGTGGCTGTCTAAGTGCTTGGTATTAGTAGGTTTCCAGTATCTCAAGCGGCAAGCACTTAGTTTTTGTCTCCTCCTTTTTGAGCCCAGTTATAGATCACTGTCGCATCTCCTCCCCTCCTGTATCACTCCAGCTGTATGAATCCCTTGCTGTGAACTCTGATGACTGTTTTATCATTGGTCTACCTCTTTGTGTGCTCTGGCTCTATTCACAATATACAGGATTATGTGAACTAATAAACTACCTCCATGCAATAGAGAAAGCTTGATCCCAGCAGCCTACAGTAGAAAGCCATGCTCACATTCCACTGCTATGTCTGTTTTCTTCCCTGATGAGGGACTTTGTTTCAGTTTTTCTTCTGTTTATGCAGCATTAGTGGCTTTTGGGAAACGTCACATTCAAAATGAGTTACATTTTGCAAAAGCTGCAAGACACGAAGCAACTTTAATTATCATTGACATTTTTTAAATTGTTGGCTGTTACCCAGATCTTTTTATTATTATTATTGTTTTTAGAAAATGCAATTTATTCAAATAAACATAAAAAAAAGAATTTAAATGCAGATTTGTCATTGTAAAGATAATGAGAGTGTTAATGAGATTCAGGATGGCCCTGTTATACTGTGGGGAGTCAGCATGCATAATCACTAGAGTTGAAAACACAAACAGATAAAGTTTAATTATTTAAACTTATTGAGTCTCTTGCTTTAAGTCCTTTGGTTAAACCCTGCCAGTAGGGGGCAGCAGAACAAACGTGAAATACAAAATATAAGTACATTAATCTCTATAAGCAAATATTTGCATGTTAATAGAGTCTGTATGAAAGGGACACAATTTATTGTCCTGTTTTTTACATTTTATTTCGTAGTCTGATTTCTATTGACCAATCACAGTTGACAGACATCGACCCGAAGTCCTGAAACAGTGGCCATACAAAAGACACCAGACGCCAAGTAATCAGAAAACACCTGACAGTAGATTACAAGTCAAAGAAATTTAGATTTTCACACATAGTTAATTACTCGGAGGGATTTTTCTAAGACATTAGGACATAAAACTGCTTTTTGCTCTCTATTTTTGGTCCCCACGATGAAGTACCTGATAGGACAGCTGGGACTCCGGAGGTAGAGCTGGTCACTTTCTATACAGAAGGTTGGTGGCTTGATCTTCAGGTCCTCCAAAATTTCAAAGTGCCCTTGGGCAAGACACTGAATTTCACTTGACTCTTGATGGATCCATTAGACAGTGTGAGATCCATGTGACTGAAGTGCTTAAAGGCATAGAATACAGTGCTGTATGAATGGGTGAATGAATCTTTTGGTAAAAACATCTTCTGCAGACTCAGAGTAGAAAGGCACTCTATAAGTACCAGACAATTTACTATTTGTTTGGCTGCTAAATTCTGCAGTAGGTTAGCTGCTTAACACACTAAATAACCAATCACAAGGCAGCAACTCAAACCATTTAGGCTTGTAGGGATGCTCAGAATGACCTGCTGAGGTTCAAGCTGAGTATCAGAATGTGCAAGAAAGGTGATTTAAGTCACTTTGGCATGGTTGTTGGTGTCGGTCTGAGTATTGCAGAAACTGCTGATCTACTCGAATTCTCTCACACAACCATCTCTAGGGTTTACAGAGATCTGTACAACTATCAAACATCAAACACCCAGTTCTATGGGTGAAAATGCCAAGTTGAGGAGAATTTGAGCTGATAGGAAGGCAACAGTAACTTAAATTATCACATGTTAAAACTAAGGTATGCAGAAGAGCATATCTGAATGCACAACATGGTAAACCTTGAAGCAGATGGGCTCTGGGAACAGAAGACCACACCAAGGTCTACTCCTGTCAGCTACAAACTCAAAACAGTGGCTCAAACGGTTAGTTCGTGGTGCTAAAATTGCTCAAATCTGCAGCAACTGCATGACACTATCATGTCACTGTGAACCTAATCTCTGATGTTTCTGTCACATATTCAGTCAGCCATGAAGTAGCCCAACACAATACAAGTAAGGTATAACTAAAGTGGCCAGTGAGTGAATATTTGACGCTGGGTAATCAGACTGCTGTGGGGTTGTCCAACATTTGGCGACTACAGATGCAAATCAGCTTTAATCTGCATCTGCCAAAGTAAATATAATGTTTTTATCAGTACATTTAGTGCATTGGTGAACCCTATTACAGTGATATCATTACTACACCATTTTGCACACATTTAATAACACTATACTGATAGCAAACAAATATTCTCAATGGTGTAATGATTTTTTTTAAAGGAGCTTTTAGTGACTAATGTAACCGTCACTGTACTTGACATTATAATTGCAGTGGAGATGTTAAATCACTCGTGCACATAATAAAACTTTCTGTCACGGACTGGAGGAACTTGTAGTCTGCAATGTAAACTCACTATGAGGATAGCATTTTCCACTCAGAGAGGTTTCTGGACCCAGATCATCTCTAAAGTGCTTCATTTTTACATTGTCTTACAATCAACATCATTCTAATGAAAAACAGGGTTACTGAAAGGTCTGCCCAACATGAGAGTTAGCAGTTTTCTTTCTTTTCAAGCAGTGCTGCTACCATTTCCTGAGGATATGTTGGACTTTCTGCTGTAATCAGTCACAGGCAAAGACTCTCATCCCAAAGCTGTGTGGATTATGAGAGTGTCAGGATGACCTTCAAGAGAGCAAGCGAGGCAATGAGTAACACTCAGGGAAGGCAGTGCAGTGTAGACAGGCAAATTACAGCGAGATTTTACATGGTTCGTACCGTGCACTGAACTTCATCATTAAAATTGTTTATTTTGCTAACTTTTTAAAGGAAAGCCATCTTATTATACTTTACAATGTTTGAATTATCAATATCCAAGAAGGAAGGACTCAGTCTGGAACCATAGCCCTGGCAGAACAAAAAGCAATCCCAAGTAATTTTTTAAATGTCATTCTTCTGATTGCCGACCGTTAAACAGTTTGATCTTGGGGAATGACTGGAAGGGTAACTGGTGTACAAACTACCATGTCAAACAAAATCAAACCCACTGTGGTGATTCCACAGCATATGGGAGCAACCAGAAGTAGCTTCTTCTGACAGCTTTTCTTGTGTTTGATCAATCATTGTTTGCAGGTCAGTCACTGGGGGCATCTTTTAATTATCTTTATGTTAGGTTAGCAAAGCTGTGACAACAAAGGTGGGTTCCTAGATTCACAGACATCCTCATCAGTTATATATAGTTTTCATCAAAGTGTCAAAGGTGGGGCCGAAGGGAGGCCCCTGGAACAAAATGCAACAATGTGTGGAAGCTACACAGGGGATAAAGAGGTCTCGCTAGTCCTACCACTCTGTTAAAATTTAATATATTTACTGTTGAAAACAGATTATTTCTTATCCGGTTAAATCGCTGTTAGAGCTTGTGCATCAGGGCACCTGCTATTAATTACTGCTCTCCTAATGTATGGAGGCAGGAGGTCTGTGCTCGTTACCATCATTGTAACTCAGCGAATGGTCAGCTGGTCAACATCTGGTAGAAACAACCCCCCACCCCCTTACTCATTGCTGGATCCCCCTGTGCCACCCGAATCTAAAAAAAAAAATCCTGTAAGTGCTCCTGTAAGCGTTATTTATGCATGAATAAAAACAGAGTTGTGAAGTAAAGCACTCCAGCCTTCCTGATCTCATTCAAGAATAATTTACTGCTCTTCATAATATTTTAATCTAAGTCTAATATAATGAGTGGGGAGTTATTTTTGAACTAACTCTGTTGCTGCCAGAAGCATTGAGGCTGCACTAATTTGTTGTTCCCAAAGCTGGATCCCACTTGGATTCTACTATTTGAACTTTAACTAAAAGTAAAAGTAGGTGTCGCTTAAACGTTAAACTTGAATAGATTTTTACTACTAAAAAAGGCTGATGGGGTATTGTTGTTACCCTGTCGGGCAGCTGGACAACTCGATTTCATAGATATACCTGCTAAAAATCTCAGCCGAACTCGAATCTCAGTGACCTCGACCTCAAGGTCAAGGTGAGAGGTCAGGTTTTCTGAACATTTTGTGAATGCAATAACTGTAGGCGTGTCTACTAGGACACAGGGGTAGCACTGGGGGGCTCCCTGTTGATGTTATGGTCCTGAGTGCATGTGATACTGCTTGTTTTTGATACTGCTTACTGAGTAACCTCAGTTTTAAACAGGAATATAACACTGGCAACCAGTTAGGTCAAGTCTCCTATCGCAAAGAAACACGTTGCAGACAAGTTGCACTGATCACAGCAGACACACTCAGACTGATTGTAATGTCATAGAAATCTATGTTTATAAATTAGATGGCAATTGTTTGCAAAGCTTCACTAATGAAGAGTGATTGCAGTCAGTCCAAGTCAGACGATGATTGTTTGGAGACAGGTTGCTTCCCACCAGGTGTCTTGAGCAATCACCTTGACATCGAAAGTGATCATCTAGAGGTTGAGGGTATTGCATGCTTAACCTATGAGCGACCAGTTAATCACCCCATCTCCTTGTAGTTCAATTAGGTCACTGGAAAGCCGTCAATTTTCACTAATCACGCGGGTTAGTGTTCTATTTTTAATCTAGTGTGACTGTGCTTTTGTGCTTCTGTTTTTGTTTTGTGTCTCCCACCTGCCTCTGTGTTCTGCTTGTAGGTCCTCTCATCACTGTTTTATGACAGCTGATAAAGCGGGACATTAATAGCATGTGTAAATGTCACCTCATTTGGTGTTTGACCTGTGGCAGTTAAGACGAATATTGGGCTCATATCAGCGTATGATAATGTAACACTGATATATCAGTGTTCGTGCTGCGAGAGGATCCCTTGTTTAACAGATGAACCTCTGACTATCCCATGCCTCATTAAACTACTAACATGAGACGTGTCCTTTTTCATTTGTGATGGTTTGAGGTGTTTCTCTCGCCCGGGGTGCGCATTGCATCGCTGACTGCTGTTTACAGCAGCGTAATATCATTTGGGAACTCAACCCTGCACTAAGTAGGACATTTCTGGATGATTGATGAGGATCATTTGATGTTTGACAGCTCAAAGGTGGCCGGGACTCATGAAGAACCACTTATAGAGAGGATGAGTCGAACAAGCGTAAATGCATCTTTGTGCTTTAGCCCTCCTCACTGTGACCTTTGCTGCTTTGAGCGTTGCCGCTTGGTTAGCAAGGTGCACACTGAAGCTCTTCACTAGGAGTTCATGAATACGCTCTGCTTCACGCCGACTTTTCTCTCCTCATCTCCAGTGACCTTCTCAAGCTCCTCACTGCTCGTCTTACACATTTTCATTGACCCACCGGCTCTCCACTAGCAGCCGTCATCCTGCATTTTTCAGCGTGTGTTGACACAGATGAACAGTCACAGCAGATTACTCAGTGGCTCCCTTCTCCTCTCCCTAATTTATTTGCACAAGAAAATCTATTTCCCTGGAAAAAAGGCTCAGTTTGAGAACATTTCTTTCTACTTAGCGTATTATTAGTCATTAGTTCAGTCTAATAAAATATAGCATGAAAAGCTGGTGACGGTGACGAGAAAATGTTTACTAATGTAACTGCAAACTCATATTTTCTGGTGTTCTTGTGTGCGCCTTGCTAAATAGAAGTTCTTTCTGTTGCAGGACAATAGAGGCATTTTTTCACTCCTGAAACTTAAATGTGCTTTCTGTTTCATCCGTAGGTGCTGTCAGTGCAGATGTGCGACGTGGTGAACGAGATCCAGCTGGAGAAAGAGCGCTGTGAAAATAGCACCTCTGGGAACGTCACTTCAGGTCATTATGGAAAACATATGTAGTCTCTCCAGCTCTTTAGGGTGTGCAAAAGGCTACTTAAAGAAAAAGGGAGGCATAGTTGGTAAATATATAGTAAGGTGAGGTCAGACAGTGTGTGAATGTATATTTCAGAAATACATTTCTTCAGGACATAACAGCCACATTCAGACACGAGAGGGAAAATAACTTTCAAAATAAAACAGGAAGAGACTGAAATAGAAACATGTAACACAATGACAGACAAACAGCAGGAGACACAAACAAGGAGGCACAGCAGTAAGCCACATGCATAACAGTAGTACACTTTTATCCTGTTAAAGTAGCTAAAACTACACCAATGCCTTTTAACTCAGACACCAATTTAGATTCAAAATGTAATGTATGCTTCTCTTTTTGGCCCACTGAGATATCTGCTTGGCCGTCCTTCCTGTGACTTTAGGAACGCAGTGAAATATTGATGTTAAACGTTGTTGGCACTATCTCCATTTCCTTTCATTTTAATAAAAAATCACTACACGTGCTGTACATACGGCATGCTGCGTTAAGGTAACAGTGGAAACAGCGTTCTTTATTGCTGTAATGGCCCTTATTTTTCTACTTTCTTATCTACTTCCTCAACCAGAACATAGTTGAAGTGGCAGTCAGGGGTCACATCCTGAGTAACTGAGTTAACATGAGTGTTTGTGGGGAACCATAAGCTTACAGACTATGGCGGTGCAACATAATACATCAAGGGATCCTTCAGCAGTTCCTTGGTTTTCTTATAATATTTTGGACATTAAAACATTTTGATCGAAAGTAGATTTTAGCTTGTAGCATTAATCAAGTATAAACATTTTATTAAAGGACAATATGGTGATTGCACAATATGTCATAATGAAGCTGTTTGTTTGCTTTGCATTGCTCACGTCATCATTTCCTGGGGTTAACTCGGGTGTTGTCAAGTAAGTCATGTATTTGAAAGGTGCAGCTGAATAACACTTTCAGACTGCTAGGTTTTCACTTTTGTTTTCCAAAATTATTATTTAGAAATATGTATTTTTTATTAGATTTTATTAGATTAATAAAAAAATAATAACTAATTATAAATAAAATAATAAAAATGAATTAAGAATTTAAAATACTTAAAATAAAAACAATTAAAAATATGTTCAAAATAATAATAGATCAAAGAAAAACAATGGTGTGCTTGGTTTCAACGTAACTTTATTCTTTCATGAGTTATTTACAAGTTTCTGACCACTTATAAAATGTGTTCAATGTGCTGCCCATTGTGTTGGATTGTCAGTGCAACCCTCTTCTCTCACTCTTCACACACTGACAGCAACACCGCAGCAGAAATGCCAGCACAGGCATCCAGTATCCGTAGTTTCAGGTGCTGCACATCTCGTATCTTCACATCATAGACAATTGCCTTCAGATGACCCCAAAGATAAAAGTCTAAGGGGGTCACCATTGTTTTTCTTGTGACATTACCAATAAGTTTGGTGTGTCACATGGCCCTCTTCCTATTGAAAAAACAAAAGTTGTATCCAAGATGGCCGACTTCTAAATGGCCACCATGGTCACCACCCATCTTGAGGAGTTTGCCCCCTCACATATACTAATGTGCCACAAACAGGACTTTAATATCACCAACCATTCCCATTTTATTGCGGTGTATCCATATAAATGGCCCACCCTGTAGAGTCAGAATTTGATGTAAACAACATGAAAGCATGGGTCCATTTTACCACGTATCACCATCTCACAAAGCTCGAATCATCTTAAACTCAGTATCATTTCTTATATATATGACAGTGAGTTCACTGGACTCAAACGGCATCCACAGTCACCAGATCTCAGCAAACCTGCAGCAACTGTGGATGAAAATCTCCATCTTTCCCCCCAAAATTGTTTCATCTGTAGAATAATTATTATTAAGGTAGGGGCCTAACTCCATATTAGTGTCTCTGATAAACTTTCCACTGAGACTCTCAGGCAGTCCATTATCTCAGATAAATGTCAAGCTGATTAAATATTGATTGTGACAAATCAATATGTTTAAAAATAAAAATTCATCTGTTGCTTGAAGACTGGAGGCATAGAAGATGAAACCACCATGAATGAGTTTTTCTTTAACCCATATTATGACATTTACAAAACTCTAAACTTGTAACTAAGTCCCTAAAGTGAAACTGAGTGATAACACGCAGCTGCTGCTTGCCATTAATAACTTATTCAATTTGGCTTTAGTGTTGGACATGATTTCATTTTGTCATCGTGGTGTTGGTGCTTGCACGTGTGTCTCTTACAATATGAGCGATGCCATGTTGATGTTATTATGTTCACCTGGCAGGGTGCCAAGGCATGTGGGACATCATCGCCTGCTGGCCTTCAGCTCGGGTCGGAGAGGTGGTTACAATAACCTGCCCGCCTTATTTCAGCTACTTCAGTGACCATCAGAAAGGTAAATCGATTACATTCAGTGCAAGTGCACAAAAGAAGGAATAACAGATGTTCTCTATGTGCTCTTCCGTAAAATAACAAGCTCAAGAAGAAGAAAACTAACCGTCATTTAAATGTATGTAATTTTCTTTATGAAGGAAATAACTGCTTTGTGGCCAAAAAGCCTAAAGATGCCATAGCAGGACTTCACTCAGCAGTGCTGTCACGGGCTAACACATTTATTTATTCTTTTATAACTGTGAGTATTTTCATATTTAAAAGGTTATTTGCATACAGTTGAGCCTTTGGGTAGACACTGAAGATAAAATTTTCTCCTTGCATACAAATGGACTTTTAAAATATCAAGGACAGTCACTGGATGCCCAACAGAAAGCCTGCAGCAAACATCTCAGGGGAGATTGGATTGGATATTGATTCATGAGGCCCATAAAAAGCTTCATTTCATCATTTTTGACACGACAAATCCATAAAATATCAAAAGGTTTTGCATGTATCCATTTTATTAAAATGCAAAAAGAATTTAACCGTGTCAGCCTAAAATCAACCAAAGCACATGATTATCAACTTTAATGTTAAAACAGTCCTATTTATGTAATAGTGGAGCGGGGAACACAGACAGGATAGTGGGGAGAGAGAGAGAGAGAACGGGAGGACATGCAGGTTGAGTCAAAGCCAGGCCTCTAGACATGCGGCATACTGTCGTCTGCTCACCCACTGAGCTAAACTGATACCCACTAGCACAGATTTTAAAAGTTGACTACTGTTAGTGAAGCTTACCGATTAGCTGTAGAGGTTTGGTGCTTGGAAGTGTTCAGCTGACTCAAGCTTCTGATAAGCGGAATAAAACCATAAATATCAAACATCTCAGGGGCAAGCCGATGCAAGCAATTACAAGGGTTTTAAAATGAATCCTAAGCTGTACAGGTAGCCAGTTTAACGATACCAAGGTAAGTTTAATAGGTTCATCTTTTCATTTACGAGTATCAGCATTTTGGACTAACTGCAATCGTCATAAACGTGCCTGGCACGCTCTGGCATATAAAGAACTGCAGTAATCGAGTGTGGCTGTGGTAAAATCACGGATCACATTCTGAAAGTTATTAAAAAAATAAAAGGTCTCATTTTGGCTTTCACTGAGAAAAGCTTAAAAAAATCTAATCTGCAAATCTCATTTCAGACTCTGTTCAAATTTGTCTTTTTCTACCACATTTTCCCTGATTCCTGATCACGTGCTGTGAGGGTTTTCTGAAGGAATCGATTTTGCAACTTATTAAGTTGTGCTTAATACCTCAAAGGAAGTCGTGGAGTGAAGTTTTACTGTACAGAATTTACCTGCATTCAGTTGGTTATGCAGATGTATAAATGCATAAATTCTTTTACATTTGATTGTAATTTACCACCAAGTCTATTTTATGCTGCTGGAACTGCAGGTAAAAGAGTAAAGATGAGAAAACTAAATTAAAGAATAATTAAATTTAACTTGGATGTGACCACAAATTACATTGCTTTCAACATCTCTCTCACGAGGATATGCACTCATGTATAAATATAAATATGTTGTCAGAACTATAAGGTAGCAGCTGTCAAAGAGTGACGGTTAAGAAATAAATGTCAAGCACACGAGGGTTAAAATAAATATATTACATCTCTAAATATATTACCTCTCTTGACTCATTTGCAGGATCTGTGTTGCCTTTTGCGATTATATTTTCACATCCCATTCTTTATCTGTCCCTATCACCGGTTTTTCTGATAGTGTCTTTGACAAAAATAGGCAGCCTTCAATTGGTCCATTTTGTGCAGAAGGAGAGCCAAATGACACCTTTTATGTGAGCGTGCACACAGCCTGAAGCAGAGAGAGCTGATAAGCACTGTCATAATACCCGTCATGTCTGATTGAGGTTTTAAGCTGATGTGTTGTCAACCTAATGGACAGAAAGCCTATAGCTATGCTGAGCTTGCTGCACAGTGAACTGCACTGTTAAACAACTACGTCATCGTGCTGTGTGGAAGGACATTGTTCTGATTGAAGTGTCTCCACATAATACTAGTGTTCTGTGTTGAACCTGCAATGTGTATGTATGGTGCATATAGAATTTGAAAAAGCGCTTGATGTTAACGTTAAAACTTCACTGAGGTTACTGTAGATGTAATGAATGGACAAAGCCGAGGACTAGATGTAAAGTCTGGACAGACTCGATCACAGTCTGGAAGAAAACTGCTCAGACCCCTGCTTAACCTTTATTCTGGACGACGTACAGACACAAAGTGTTATGTGACAGCTGTGTGCAGACTCCGGAGACAGAAAGTAACTCAAAACAGCTTTAATGCTGAACTCAAAAGGGTAACAAAAACTAAGAATACAAAATACACCTACACAGACTAAACACACAGCAAGATAAAGGCAGATCGCAACAATGACAAACTGAAACACAGGGCTTAAATACACAGAGGGAGCAATCAGGGAATGGACAACAGGAGGGAAACACAGCTGGGGCAAATCAGGACTAACGAGACAAAGACGCGTAATCTGAACACACTGAGATAAGACAGAGACCTTCAAAGTAAAACAGGAAACACATAACACAGACTGAACAAAAGACACACACTCACATGCAGGCAGAGGGAACAGAGACGTGTGACCAGGGCAGACACAGACACTGACTGGACACGGGGATATAGCGGACAGGGGAGACAGCAACTAAGGATTTCACAGAGACAAACCATAAGACATGACTCTAACAAAAACCCAAAGACTAGAAATGATAAATAATATAATAAACTCAAAAACCCAGGCATCCTAACACAAAGGAGAGGAAGGGGCTGCTGCTGTTTCAATGAACTAAGACAAGAAAAATAAGCAATAAAACTTTTTTAATATCATCTACAAAGTCCAAAAAGGTTATATATAAATCACACTTTTGCAATTGAGCCAAGTTTCTTTCCACCCCAGCTCCCTTCTTACAGTAAATTAACACTTTTTACTTCACCAAGAATGTTTGATCTTGTCAATGGCTCTACATAAGAAAAAAAGCTGAACGGTCATTTATCTTTTTGCAATTACATATTGCCTGTCTTGGATTTTTTTTTTTTTTTTGTTAGCTTTACTTTCTTTTTAAACTCGTGTCCTTCAGATTTACTCTCAATGCCTTTACAGCCGAAGCTTCACATCTGTGACTAAACAAAGAAATCTCATTTCTTACTCTCTTTCTTCTTTCAGTTGAGGAAAAGAGAAAGAAGATAGATATTGTCACAGATGGTCTGCTTGAATGGACAGACTATAGTGAATCACTTCAGCGTCTGTGCTGCATTGATGTCTTTGTTTTCGAAAGAGAAACGGATGTTTTGTTTTGTGTGTTTTAGGGGTTAAAGTAGGATTTGACAGACCGGAGAAAAGAATTACGTCAAGGCCGGGTAAGGCTGTGATCAGCTGACCTGTGCTGCTCCTCACTATTCACTACTATTTTACTATTTACTGCTCTTTGTGGATTTAACTAAATTCAAAAAGATACACTCTGAAAAAAATAAATGAAATTTTCACTCTCAATATACAAAAAGCAATAATTCAGAGTAAAATGAAACAGAAATGTATAAAAGCAAAGGTTTATTTATTTGAATACCTAATCTGTAAGGAAAATGTGCTTGGTATAAACTGAACGTGTACAAATCAACATTTTACACTGTAGTTGTGTAACAAAATTAGGTGGAAATTTACATGTAACTAAACTAAATAAAGTCATCAGTTTGAGCAGAAATCTTTTCTTTTCACTCCTTATACGTTGTTGTTTTATGAGCTGTATTCTAACTCATAGACCATATAAAGCTAGTATAAAACATAAACAATGGCATAAACACCTTAAAGCTGCAATGTGTAAAATCTCAATACTAGATATAAGTAGATTGCAGATTGCAGTCGAGTGAGTTTTGTTTTGTAAGCCTCCCAGTTCAAGTGCATAATCCTAGCTAAGTTCACAGCTAAGTTCACATGAACTAAGTTCAAAGCTGTCAGTCAACGTCTGTTTACTCTGCAAGAGGCTGAAAACTTTGTGAAAGAAGTCATATATGAGTCAGTGAAGCTCTCTTCTGTTCGATAACAGCAAAACTGAAGTGAGTTGTTGAGCTGAACTTTTACTGTCAGTAAGTGCTGCTGTTAGCTGCTGTTAGCCTATGTTAGCTGCTGTTAGCCTATGTTAGCTGCTGTTAGTTAACATTAGTGAAACTGTTTTTGAAGTGGATCTAACGTCGTTGTACTGTGGAGGACCCTATTTAAGATGTATAAAAACACAAGTTCTCTTTTCCTCCGCCTTTGAGATGCTACATATTGAGCCGGTCTTTAGCTACATACATAACTAGGTTAGGCAGAACTCAAGATAGCGGGGCAACATGGTGGCATCAAACTGGTACCTTATGCACTTTTAATGGCTTGATTAATTCAGTTCAATCCAGTTTTATATATATATAATACCAAATCACAACAGCAGTTGTCTCAAGGCAATTAATTAGAAGTTCATTTCAATGTGGCAGTTTGTTGGAAGACATAATTACACAGTGTTAATGTCCGCTACCTTGATGTACCCTAGTAACAATACCCTAGATGCAGCCAGTCTAACATAGTGCATTGCTGTAAACTTTGATGCAGTACTCCAAACTAACCCACCTTTGAATAACACTGATTCAGTTGGTTTCCCAAGATATTTCACAAAAATGTAATCCAGCAATACATCACGTAGATCCAATATCTGAGTTAAAAACTCTAAAATGATTAAGGATATTACTTGCAAATATCCTTAAATTTCCAGTTCATAACTTGCAGGGAAGTCCTTACCTTTGAAAATAATCTCTCATCTTCCTCTGTTTTCCTGTCTTTCTTACATCTTTCTCCATCTATCAATGCCGCACATTAACATTTTTCTTTCTTCTCCCTGTGAAATATAGCAGCTGTAATTTAGCTCATTTTGTAACAAGTAGCACACAAACAATTTGTGTGTTTGCTGGTATTTGTTGTGCTGTTTGAAAAGTTGCATTTGACATTTTCTGCCACTTAAAAAAAAACGTTATTCCGTTTATGCACGCTTCTCTTCAGTACCACTAGCTGTCCGCTAAAGTACCACCAGAAAATGGTGAAAGCAGCGACAACATTATTTTCTCATCACTGAGCAAACGTCTCCATGCTGTCACTGGATGTAACACCAGGCACATGAAAAATCAACTCGTTTAATAGTAATATGCATTAATCTGCCTACTGGATTTAATCACTCATCAATGGAAGTGCCAGTCCACTTTAACCCCTGGTTATATGCATGCTATTGCTAGATAATTGATAAACAGAAATCAGTATTTCACGTTAACAAACGTTGGATGGATGGACTGCCTCTGACGGTTTTCATTTTTGCTACACCAAGTACATTTATGCTTTCCAGATGTTATTTCGAATAACAAAATACAAAAACTGTTTTTAATTAAAGTACCAGGAGTATATAAAATATTGTTGACAATGTTTTTATTTGTTTCCTATTTAAAAAAAAAAAGGCATCTTGTATACTTTTTATTTGTATGTACTGCCAGGACTTGTGGGTAAATGTAGAGCAGTGACTTGGTAGTCAACATATGTGCAGTATTATAAACTATCATCTCTAATTAACCTTTTCAACCAATGCATTTGTTGGCTAAAGTTATCATCAAGGGTCTGGATGTGACCCTGGTTGAGCTTTACAAGCTCAGGTGTTGTACTAATTCACTAAATATTTTCTGGGGTGCCTGTAAGCTAGAAAGAATGGGCATTACAACAGGTTGGTAATACGTTTGAAGTTTAAACTAAGAGAATTGCCTGTTAAATTGTATACCTTTATGATATTAGTAAAATGACTCATTTTAATTACCATATGACTTGTGAGGAATGAACAAATGATCTTTGAGTTTCTGGGGGCCTTAGGTGCTGAGGTTGTAGTGGTGTGTCGTTACAGTATATCTACTATGCTGTAAATGTTACTGTAATACACAAAATCTGTGTGTGTGTGTGTGTGTGTGTGTGTGTGTGTGTGTGTGTGTGTGTGTGTGTGTGTGAACTCATACATTGTCAGTAGTATATCAGATATAATGATGTTTTCATGTTACCTAGCAAACACCTAGCAATGAATTAAAATGACCCAATTGACCTAACTGCACGATAGTCTCAAGGCTCATTTCTTTATCATTTGTTTCCAATGGGTCAGACTTTCTTGTAATTTTATAAAGTGGTTTAAAGTGGTTTCAAAGTTTTTCTTTGGCTGATTTTTCACTCATTTTCAGTCCAGTCCAGCTTTCCTGACAGACATGAGATTGTATTTCTGCATCATCAAAGCAATTCCCAAAGAGGTATTAACGAAGGAAAATGAAGGAACTAACACACTGACAAAAGGTGAAGAGGAGGAAAAAGATGAGACTTTTAACAACACAAGAAAGGAAATCAGTTAAATCCCAAAAAAGGAAATATTCAACAAGAAACCAGAACCATGGCACAGTACTCCTTATCCTGCTGATGCTCATATTGGTTCTCTTTTATTACTAAATAATGGTTTTAATATTATTATATGAAAAAATATAAAAGGATGTAGTTTCCCAACCATCAACAGTAATGACTACAGCAGTTATGAAGTCATGAAATTAACTCAGTATTTCATGGGAGTGTAAAATAAACTGTCAGTGAACAGGAAGTAATATTTCATGAAAATGGAGAGAGAAGTTTAAAAAATGAGGAGAGTCGTCCTCCTTTCTCTGCTCCTGGCGAGTTGGGTGTCAGTCACTCAGACGTCATATAGTCTTCAAAAGCATGCTGTGATTAACAGGTAATGCAATAAATTAATCTTGCTGTGATTGTTTTGATTTGTTTTGCAGTAATGAGTGAAATCAAGCAAAGCATTATCTCTCACTTGAGTTTAAACCATTCATTTGTCTCACGTGCTGTGAGAGTCTTCGAATGTAGAGGGAACATGATGATTAATCAGGTGTTAGCACCAGCTTAAAGAGTAGTTATTAAGGTGATAGATGTGGATGCATGGTGCATGTAAATAAAATGATTTCTCTTGGTTTTTGTGGGTTAGGCAGAATGTGGTGGTTACAGGAAAATACGATTGAACGACACTGATCATCTTCCCAAAAGATGATTAACTTGAAACTTTACTGAAGTCTTCAGTGAAAATTTTCCGTGACTCCCACCTTTCTCAGATCAACATAGATTGTAAATATTAGGCGATATTATGTTGCGCAGCCTACTGACAGGGATCGGGGACCTGCTACTGTGAATTTGCTTGCGTTAATCTTGTGCTGTTGAAGGTTAGTGTCAGCGTGTTGGACTGATGCGTTTGACTGTGACCCTGGGCTGTATTGAGACGGATCGTTAAACTCTAGTTTGTCAATTCAAGCATTATTACTGGCATTCAAGCTGTTTAGGTTGTGAAAAACCTGCAGCAGGTGACTGCATTTTTCTGTTTTCATTGCATTTGCATGTACAGTAAACAAGCTAGAAACATGAATAGAAAAGTTGGGCAGCACTTTATAATAATCTGTGTGTTAGATATAGGTATCATTATTAGGTATAAGACTAGTAAGGTAATAGCAAGCACTTCATCATTTAGATATCATTACTCCTCCTTATCATGCCATTTATAAATACAGATATGCTTATCCATCTGTTACTATTATACCATATACAGCTGTCAATGTTGCTACATCACTGCTTGTAATAATCATAGTCCTAATAACATATCTGTATTTATAAATGGCCTACTAAGGAGGAGTAATGCTGTATAAATGATATATAATACCTTACTAATACCTTAATCTTGCTCAATAGTGTGCTATTATTATAAAGTTCTGCAAAAAATTGACTTGTGAGTAGGGCTGGGCCATATTATATTGTTAGGCAACGATAGGAAAATGAAATATCGCGATAGAATGGGAGTAAAACGCGCATGCGCAGTGCCTTTTTTTTCATACACACATGGCCGATTGTTGAGTGAAACAGATGAACCAGAATTGGTTTGTAAAAATGGTGCAACTTCCGTGATGTGGAACTGGTTTGGTGTTTGTCCGTCAGATACACAACAAAGCACATTTTTTTGCAGAACATGCAAGCAGCCGTTGTTATTGTCATATTTGTCGGACTAAGATGCTCTTAAATCTGGGAGTAATCTGGGTCCTAAATTCCGTATGCTTCAGGTCAAACAACACTGCAGCATCACTTAGAGTTAAAAACTGTCTAAATTCTTTCATCTTTAATAAAACGATCAGCATTGCTGCTTTACCAGGTGTAACTATAAAGTTTAACTTCCAGGCATCCATGAAAACAAAAGTTATTACATTTAACGGAGTTAGAAGTTAGCAGGAAGCTAGCGGAAGTTAGCTCGCTAGTTTCGCTAGTTACCTAAGCATGATATTGCATGTTCTGACTGAGAGATTTCTGAAAAAAAATCACACGTACAGCTCTGCTATCACTTCCAACATAAATGAAGACAGGAAACTAAACAGCAGTGACGTTTGTAGGGTTACTGAAGTTGGGCTAGCTGGTATATAATGATGTGCTACGTGATCGCTAGCGACACAGCTATGTTAGCATAACATAAATAGTGAAGCTGGAGGACCAACACTAACACTTTTCCACTTATAAAAGTTAACGTGAAGGTTCTTCATGGTTAGAGACAAATGCAATCGCATGGCAGGATGCTGTAAACGGACCAAACTTCAGTCAGGAGAACAACTGAGATAATCCATCCACAATACGAGGTTAGTCATTAATATACTGCAACAACATGGGAATAGAGCAGCTGCCAGAGAATTCAACATTAATGAATCAATGGTACAGAAGTGGAGGAAGCAAGAAGAATGAGTTTAATAAAGTTTGATTTATCTGACTGCTTTGTTTCGCTTAATGTGCCTTATAATCCCGTGCACCTTATGGTCCGAAAAATACGTACTGCACACTGCAGTTTAATGTTGCAAAGCACCTCTTTTTAACTTCAGTGGATATTATACATGGTTATGCTCAGGATATGTCAGCCCATTTCTACTGGAAATGCCTTTTGGTTAAACTTTCAGCAAGGAATTTGCATTTGCACTGTTACATTTTTATAAAGCTTTAATGTACATAAAAACCAGCTTCTTGTTTAAGTGAAAATAAATGGAAGGTTGTCTTTTTGCGCTAGTAATGTTGTGGAGTTGTATTTTGTCTCGCATCAATTATATCGTCGGTTATATCGTTATCGCAAATTTTCAAATATATATCGTGATAAATATTTTTGGCCATATCGCCCTGCTCTACTTGTGAGTGCTAATAAATGTTTACCCCAACAGGAAACAGGAAGCCACACGATGGCTCTGCAGCCTAACGGTGACGTTTCATCACCTGGGATGTCTAGCAGAGTCCCTGCACCACGTTTGTATCTACATCTTAAATAGATATGCAACTTTTATCACTCAGAAACAAACACAATGTGCAGCTTGAACACAGTCAGTTTCATGTGCTCGCGCATGCATTTGGCACAAAACATGAAGAAGGATCTTAGAGTAGTTTCGGTAAATGAAAAGATTTTATTTAATTTATTTATTTTAATCAACTTTATTGTAGCACTAAAGGTGTAATATAATACTGTTTTGTCAAGCTGCGGGGACACACTGGTTCACTATAAAGATAGTTTTTGCTATAATCTCGTAACACATGGATTCATATTCCCAATTGCTTCTGATTACATTTAACTGTGCCCTTAAAATCTTTAGACCCATTTTTACCATCTCATATTCAGACGTGTTCCTCCTCTGTGTAACCTCTCTGGCTTCAGTTATTGGACATGCAGCTTTTAATAGTTTGAGAAGTATATTAATTCACTGACGTTCTTTACAGTTCTTTTTTATCTGCCTCTGATGAAATATTTGGATATTAAATTAAGCATGGCAGGTGAACAGTGAAGCACGGGATCAAATAACATTTCCTGACACAAACCTCTCAGTCGTTTCCATTCCTCGCTGAGAGCCATTTTTAAATTGGTGCTGATAGATAGCCATTACTTCTTTGCAACACCTGCAGGCTTTCTCCCTGCTCCTGACTCTGTGACCCAGCAAGTTAATGTTACTCTGACTGATATGTGCTAATATCCAATCACTGTCAGCTCCACTGGAGCAAAATATGGCTGATGGGGCTTTTACTGTTACAAATCCATTTACACTAACTGATGTTCCTCACAGACAGACAGACAGAGAGATAGACAGATAGATTTGATTTAACCATTAACATAACATAGAGTCATAAAATGGTATGTATAAGGATGTAGCTTCTGGGTTTGAGGCCTTAAACCTACATCATCTGGTTATAAAATAATTGGTTAATTATTAGAGACAAAAAGGATGTAAAGCAGACTTTAAACAGTTTTTTAAAATTTTGTTTTTAGGATATAAATAGCGTGACAAAATAGCTCAGGGAAGACTGTAAACATCTCAAAATGTCACCGTTGTTCTTTGAGGGCTGCTTCTGTCTTATTAAGATGTTTTTAAACTCGCC
Source organism: Maylandia zebra (assembly GCF_041146795.1). NCBI lineage: Eukaryota > Metazoa > Chordata > Actinopteri > Cichliformes > Cichlidae > Maylandia > Maylandia zebra. Next base: position 21,490,555 of record NC_135175.1, read on the forward strand.
TGTGGTTTGGCTTTAGGTTAAAACCTGGCCTGTTGTTCTGATTATTTGTATAATGTACACCTGTTTTATCTACACAAATGAATCAAAATATGGTAACAAATTATTAAAAACACGGGAATTATTTTATCTTCTCCACTTTTCTTGTCAGATTTTGCACTCTGTGTAGTAAAATGTGACCTCGAAATATCTTTATGTTTCATCTACACCCACTCCTGAGCGTCACAGCTAAGCAAAGAGAGACTTGAGCTTTGTGCAGTGGTTAAAAAATGTAATTTAAAACCTCTAAAGGTGAGTAATTAAAAGGTTAAAATTCCTTTATTTAACCTGTAGCAAAAGCAAAATGGAAAAACACCAGCTTCTGTTTGTCAGGGATTTAGAGACGCTTGTTTTTTTTGACTTAGCCCAACAGCTGATTTGTCTTTTCCAGTTTTAAGGCTAAGCTAAGTTGACAGGCTTTGTATTTAGCACCTAACTATTGGAAAGTGAATCAGCATCTTAAAAAAAATTTATCACTCCTTTAAATTGTGTTGAACTTGTGTGTTATTTATTTCTGGAAAACACTTCACTCCACAAACTGTGCCTTTTCTTACTTTTCTTACTCTTAAACTTTTTCACAAAGTTTCCAAACTTAGCACCTCTCTGTATATTTTCCCGGCTTGTATCCAAAAAGCAGATGTGGCTTTTTCAACGCTGCATATTTTTTGGGTGTGATGAAAGCCAATCCATCACCTTTTAAAAAGCCAGTCAAAATTCCCCTGAGCTTTTTCTGCAAGCTGATCTCTTCTTTTTTTTCCCCCCTCTGGAAGTGAAGATGCACTCATACCTGCATTAGCCCCTCAGAGAGTCAAACAGCAAATTAGAGTCCTGGGGAAATTTAACACTTCATAGATGGTAGATGGATTTTCAGCACTACATGTACAGATGCCTACGTGAAAGAGGGTGAATTCAAAGCTAAAAATCTTGGATTGGTTTAAATGGACCTGTGAGTTTAAAATCACCACAGGCAGTATTGCATGTTGGCCAAATGTTGGCAAAAGAACAACCAGTAAAAAAATTCAGTTTATTCATTTTTTACCTTAATATATATGTATTCTTTTTGTTTTGTTTTTTTTAATTTAAATAGTGTTTTCCTTAAATATGTAATATATTAGCTAGGGGTGGGCGATATATTGATAGAAACGATATAAATTTGGCCAACGATAGAGATTTTGACTATATCGCTAAAAAAACAAAAAAAAACAAAAACAAAACTATATCGCTCTATCGCGATAGCGCATGTTGATGATGTTATCAAGCTGCGCCTGTTTTGGTCGAAAGCATTGCGGCGGCTAAAACCATTATCATCTGCAAATTATGGCGGGCGACAGTCATAGCAAAGAGATGAAGCACTTTTGAAATATGGGGAAAGCCAAAAACTGCGCTTCCTCCACTTCCGTAACATTGATTCATTAATGTTGAATTCTCTCGCAGCTGCTCTATTCCCATGTTGTTGCAGTATATTAATGACTAACCTTGTATTGTGGATGAATAATCTCAGTTGTTCTCCTGACTGAAGTTTGGCCCGTGTATAGCATCCTGCTATGCGATTGCATTTGTCCCTGACCACCATAATCCCTCACGTTAACTTTTATCAAGTGGAAAAAAGTTGGCGTTCATCCTCCAGCTTCACTGTGCTAATGTTATGCTAACATAGCTGTGTCGCAAGCAATCACGTAGCACAACATTATATACCAGGTAGTCCAACTTCAGTAACCCTACAAACGCCACTGCTGTTTAGTTTTCGGTCTTCATTTATGTTGGTAGTGGTAGCAGAGCTGTACGTTTTAATTAGTTTCAAAAATCTCTCAGTCAGAACATGGTATGAAATGTTTAGGTGTAAACTAGCGAGCTAACTTCCTGTTAACTTCTAACTTCTAACTAATTTAATAACTTCTGTTTTCACGGATGCATGGATGTTAAACTTAATTGTTACACCTGGTAAAGCAGCATCGCTGATGATTTAATTAAAGATGAAAGAATTTAGACCGTTTTTAACTCTTAGTGTTCGTTTGACTTTGGTACCTGAAGCGGACGGAGTTTTGGACCCAGATTACTCCGCGAAGCTCCTCACTACAGCAGCCGTGATGCTCTGACAATCCATCAAGCAGTGCGGCTTACCAAAGTAGTACTAAAACATTTTTTAACAGATTTCTGCACGCCCAAATCGGTTCAAGGTCAGTAAGCACAACCAGAATTCATACATAAGGCGCACTCTCGATTTTTGAGAAAATGAAAGGATTTTAAGTGTGCTTTATAGTGTGGAAAATACATTATACAGAAGAAAAGAATATATCGTGATATATATCGTTACCGCACATGCTTCAAATTATATCGCGATATGAATTTTAGGCCATATCGCCCAGCCCTAATATTAGCATCAGTAATAATATATATATATATTTGTGCCGAGTATGTGCCGAGTATAATCTGGAAGTCCCGAGGTCAAAATGGGAGATGCCCCCAAGGGTGGTGGAGAATGACCGAGCTAAGATCCTGTGGGACTTCCAGATACAGACGGACAAAATGGTGGTGGCTAACCAACCGGACATAGTGGTGGTAGACAAACAGAAGAAGACGGCCGTAGTGATCGATGTAGCGGTTCCGAATGACAGCAATATCAGGAAGAAGGAACACGAGAAGCTGGAGAAATACCAAGGGCTCAGAGAAGAGCTCGAGAGGATGTGGAGGGTGAAGGTAACGGTGGTCCCCGTGGTAATCGGAGCACTAGGTGCGGTGACTCCCAAGCTAGGCGAGTGGCTCCAGCAGATCCCGGGAATAACATCGGAGATCTCTGTCCAGAAGAGCGCAGTCCTGGGAACAGCTAAGATACTGCGCAGGACCCTCAAGCTCCCAGGCCTCTGGTAGAGGACCCGAGCTTGAAGGATAAACCGCCCGCAGGGGCGTGCTGGGTGTTTGTAGTTTAGTACTTCTGAAAAATCTCACCCACACAGCAAATTCAAAAGTGTTAAATGTTTTGGTGTTAATAGTCTTCTTGCAAAAGTAGAGTTAATTTTACTCTAAGCAGAGTCACATTCTTTTAATGTAACTCTAAGGTGTAAAATGATAGTAGTTAAAATCGAGTGTTAAAAATGAGTGTTTCTATGTCAAATCTGGAGGTGTTACAATGGAAACATTAACTCTTGACCTCTTAACTCTGAACTCCTACAGGGGCTATGACACCAACAGAGTAAATTCACAGACTCCGCCCCCAGCACGGCTCCAATCAAAGCTGAAGTGAAGCCGTTTCAGAACATTTTGCTCTACATATTTGAGTTGTTTGCCATGCTTGGTAAGTCATTTTTTCCAAAGATTGTTTCAATTATTATTATTAGCTTTTACTTCTGTGGCTTTTTGGAGTTGAGACAAAGCTGTGTGAAAGGCATTAGCCATGTTGCTCGCTGATAGCATAATATTCTGTTTTAGCTAGCTGAAAGGTATCGTTTGCGGGCAAATACCACAGCCTTGAAAAAAAGCTTGCATGTGAATTTTCAGTCAAACTTTTGGTCAAATACACCTAAAACAATGTCTAGAATGTGAAATGTTGGTATAATGGTGCTACTTGAAGCCTGAAAACGATCGCCCATAAAAACAAACAAACAAACGAGCAAAAAGCAGTAGCAGATGTCCTGACTGGGTTCTACGTTAGCATAGATCCCTCCAGAGTTTTGTGCACACGGTTTAGGTAAAAATGAAAAAGGTTGCGGTTTTACATTTAGTTCAGTATTACCTGTTGCCTGTGTCCTTGTCTTTTGGGAAAATACTTTACACAAGTAATTGCTCAAAGAGGATTCCTTTTTTTTTTTTACTGTGCTGCAATTGTTTACTGGATTATTTGTGCCATTAATTAGTGTCAACTAATTTTTATTCAATCTCCACACAGGATATGCTTGTGAAGATGGAATATGGGGGAGAGCAGAAGTGCGCTGAAGTTCCACAAAGGGATGAATGAAGGACATGCATATTGTATTGAAGAAATAAGTGATGAGAATGCTGTTATTTGCATTTACCATGTCAGACCTTTTGATAAACAAAATTCTAATGAAAGTGAGAACATGTACACTGTTACATCTTTCAGATAATGTTTTGAAATTGTGGTGCACAGTTCAGAATAAATGTTTTTCAAAAACCATTGCGTCTTTTTAGTAAATGTTTATTTCCAAAAGAAATGTCTAGAAGTTCAGAACAGTAAAATTCCCGCTTTTTAGAATGAATTAGAAGATAACTCTTACGTAGTTAAACTAAAATACTCTTTGAGAGTTAATATATAAACTCTTAACACCAAGTGTTAAATTATCAACTCCAGACAGATTTGGTGTTTAACACTAAATTAGAGTTAACGTACCAACTCTCCAAAAAGAGTTAAATTAACACTCTCTGGTGTGGACCCATATAGACACTTTAATAGTGTTGAAATCAAATCCGACAGTGTTAATTTGGACATGCTGGATTTGCTGTGCACCAGTTAATGGGGTAAACTTTACTTTAAAATCAGTTTTTCGTACTATACAATGTGTTGTGACAAATATAGTTTTCTTAATGGAAATCTTTGTTTCGTCCCTCAATTTTCTGTTATTCACTTGAATTCGCTCTTTTTGCTTGCCCACCGTCTTATCTGTCTCTCAGATTAAAACCACGATTGACTTTTAGCTACAGCCACTCTTTTGTGATTGCTTCACCTGTAATAAGAGGCATAAGTAAAGAGAAATGGCTTTTACCCGAATCCAACTCATCTCTCTCTCATTTTGTGTTAAAAAGCTGTCTTTTCTATTCTTTAATCTTCGGTCGGTGCATTAAGGAGCCATGTTTATCAAAAAGCCCACACTGACAAACGCAGCCGCTGTCCATATTTAGTAACAGACTTTTGTGTTTCAGTAAAATTTCTGGGAGCTTATTAAACCCAAAGCGTACTCCTCTTATCAGCCTTAAAACACAAGGATTCAGCATTACACTTATGTCATGTGTTACATTTAGAGATCCGGGTCTCTGCTGTTTTTGTTCCCACCACTCACCAACACACACTGGATTAAAGTGAGAATATTACCTATTAGTTTCTCATTCAAATAACATCATAAAACTGTAACTAAACTATTTTTTTTATTATTTTGATTTCATCAGTCTCTTATATTAGCAAGCCTCCCTGAGTTTTTGCAGTGAATTTTGCAGGATTTCCTTTTGGGATTTCAGGATTTCAGTCATCATTTTGGGAATAAATATCTTTCGAAGTGAAATCCATTGCAGTGCTAACACAGACAGGTCGACTTCAATTCACACTGTCATTCATATCTATGGCCGAGTCACCACCTAACCTAACAGGCATTTCTTTGGACAGTTGGAGGAAACTCATCTCACCTCTAGTACATTTTTGATACCACAACATCAAAAGTAGGAGGGAGACCCAAAAAAGACAATATTCTGCTGACAGTTTTTAAACGTTTCTTTCCCAAATCAGCTTTTCTGTATTGGAGTTCACTAATAAAAATTATCTAGCTTCAAGTAGAACAGATTGAAACTGCTCCCACCAGAAAAAGTGGGTTTTTTTTGTTGTTGTTGTGGATTTAAACCCACCTCCTTCCTTCCAAAAAGCAAGTTTTTTTTCCAGTTCATGTTTTTTTGCTAAATTGTGTTGTGTTCTTTTGTGGCAGCGATACCAGGGACACAAACTAAAGGCAACCATGGAAAAATTACGTTACCTTTGCTGTCATGGTGGGGGGATTTCCCTGAGCGCTTGTGATAAAAAAAGCTTTTTTACTGACATGCCTGGTGGAGAAATCACAAGCTTTGCTTGTTGTGAGCTTCTTGTGCTCTCACAGCTTTACACCTGAGCTGCAGCTGACATTTGAGTGGCAGCGTTAGCGCTTTGTCAGAAAAGCTGTGGAATTTATTTAAAGTCCGAAGTTCTGAGTTAGGTAAAAAGTATATATGTAACAGGCAGGGAGGTCGGTGGCTGCAGTCATTGAATATATGAATATCTGGAAACCTATTACAAAGACAAACAGCTAGAGAGAGAAAATGTGTACATGAAATAGAAAGCTTGATGGTATTACCCGCTGATAACAACGACAAAGAGTGAATGCAAATAGGCAAATAAAGAGAGAGGGAAATAGTTTGAGGTAAAGTCCTCTCGAGGGATACAAAGACCGCAACTGCATGTCTGGAATAAATCTCTTTAATCTTCAAACTCTAAGCGTATTGTAAATATTATTTACAATAGTCACATATTACATACGGTAAATATTATAGATGTTGCGCATGTCAGCATCTGGATGTGCTGCGTCATGCTGGGCATCATGATTAGCTAGCGTGACTTTAACCAAAAAAGACAACCAGGACTGAGCCGCATCATTTTCCATCTAAATATCAATCTGACGTCAAAAGCAACACCAAATGCCAAAATGCATCAATTAGTGCTGAGAAGCAGTCCGAAATATCCCAGCACTTAAATTTGTAACAATCTACTGGCTCGTCAAAAATTCGATTAGAGAAAATTGCGAGCTACTAGACTGTGGCTATTAGAGATCAAATGAGTAGGAGATTTCTTTGTGTCCCAGCGCTTATTGAGTTTGCAGTTTGGCAAAGACAAATACCCAATAAAGAAAAATCAATATCAAAGAGACGAAAATAATCGACTAAATCTTTGCCCTTACTTGAGTCATAATTGATTCGAGGGCATCTGTAGCCTTTGTGTGAGCTTTATTAAATACGTTCATGTAAATGTACTCTTTTTTTTTTTTTTATGGAAATGACAGAGGACAAAAAGGAAATTAAACAAATTAGCATCAGAAATGATGATAAATTCGATATTATCCTTCATACTTGAGGGACGAGTGAGATAAGTTCATTCATAAATGGCATTTGAAGATGCTCCTCATAGAGACATGACCATTGTGGTGACTATGCTCCAGCTCTCAGAGGGCTCTCCGTTTCTCTGCAAATGGCTCAACCATGTGACCAGACAGCAGATCTCCACTTATGCAGCCTGACAGCATCCTGACAAAACATTAGTCCTGCATGAGAATTCACAGATTAAGCTGTTAGTCAGCGTAATGGGACTCTCAGAGTCCGCCGGTATCGCCTCTTATTATTATTGTGAATTGTGTCCATGCAATGAAAAAACAAACAGCAATCATGGGTGACTTTACTGGTGTGTTTCTGCTGAAACTGTTAACATGCTAAATAAAGTGAAGAGTCCTTTGAAATCAATTTTCTAGCTTTTGTTTCTGTACTTGAAGGTGGTTGAATTAAAATTTTGCTTTTTCTCCCCCTCTTTTCTTTTAGAGTGGGATTTGTTTGGATTATTGTCAATTTCTTTTACCATATTTAGCACTTTTTGTTAAACCATATTCGAAAACATCTCTTATCAAGTAGTGGGTGCTGACAGACAGCCTATTTTCCAACTCTTTTGGGACATTGGTATATAGATTTCTTTCTGTAATCTAAGCGATCCATATAAACACAACATTTGTTCAACGGCTCTATGCTTCAAAGTTTTATTTGTGAAATGGTCTCGAGTATAGGTCAGGTCACGCTGCTTCTTGGCGATTTTCTGCTTTGCCGTTCAGCAATACCCTGGAGTAAATCTTGTGGAAAGACCGAATCCCTTCCACCCAGACTATAAATGAACATGAGTCCATGTGCCTATACGATTACTTCAAGTCAGCTTTAGTCAGTGTATTCATTCAGGATTCTCTGGAGGATTTAGCTCGTGCCGTTCGCTTCAAAAATTGTCTGAAAAGTTGTGTGGTGACAGATGAGGAATGTGGAAGATGTTGATTTAATGAGCCTGATGTTGTGTGTGTGTGTTTACTTACGCATCCATGAAGGTGTGTTTGGCAAATTGGGAAATTGATTTATGGTAAAATAAGACTCGAGCATCTGAGCATGATGCGTAAATGCAGTCACAGAAGAGGTATTCAGTCACATGACCGCTCTTATGCTGTAGAAACAACCTCCTGCTGCACATTCTTTCATTAGCAGCTCACTGCCTGATATCATTTGGTTATAAGCGGCTTTGTTTATATGCACAGAGCAGCTTGTCTGTCGGTCACATTAAAATTAAGGTCTTTTAGTGGTTAAGCTGTTTACATGAACAGTTGATGCCCCATGAATGAATAAACCATGAACAAATTTCACAAATAAACCAAATGACAGAGTTTCTGCTGCAGAGTGAGAGAAATAGTAACTAAACATCCTTAAAATAACGTGGCTCAATATTTTTTGTGACCATCTAAAGAAGTCTCTATAGGAAATCCACAAAAAAGAAGAAAAAATAAACTCAATCAGAAATATTAGAAGTGAAAGTTCAGTTCCATACAAATCAATAGAAATCAGGTTATGGAAAGCAGATAATATCGGTCACAGATTTGTGTGATTCTCTTTTATTGCATACTTCATTTCAAAGTCAGGAGGTTTAAAAAACAAAAGAAAAGCTATAATGAAAAAAAAAGAAATAGAAACGAACAGAAAACTCAAAATATCACCCTGTGACAGACTGCGACCTGGCCAGTGTGTACCCTGCTTTTCGCTCTATGGTAGCTGGGATTTCTCAAGAAATTGTGTTTTTTCTAGGAGTGATTTATACCAGTTTTGAAAGAAAGTCTCACACCATCCAGTCAACGCTCTCTGTCAATATATTATGGAATTATGTTGTAATTAAATTAATCTGGTGAGGTGCAAAATGTTGAGACGTGCAGTATGAATCACTCAGAAGGTTCCAGCAGAATCATTCATTTATTGTTTTTTGCCTACGTATATCATCTTACAATAGAGCCAACCTGATATATCAGCATGGTCAATATCGGGCAATATATCAGTACCAGCATTTACAACAGAATTAAAAACATCAAGAAGAAATAGAAACATCCTTCAACCATATTATGAGTCCTGAGTGCTGTTTCATAGTTTACCCACCAGAGGGCACTCTGCAACCTTACTGACACCAACACCAACAACCAGCTGATTTTAGCTGACAGATGGTACACAAGTAATATATACAATTTGTAACAATTTTTTGCAAAAAGATTATTATTATTATTAAAATGTAATCTGATATTATTATAACTCATAATTAACAAATCAGGAAAATCTGAAAGAAAACATAACCCTCAATCTATATATAATATCTATAGTAGACCTATCATGATTAACATTTTTAATTATTTTTATTCATATTATCATCAGATGTTAAACAATAGGCTGTTAGAGTAAATTTTAAGCAGTATGTTGTGGGCATGGTAGTATTATCTGGTGCATGCATTCTTGCCTGGATCATTATGTGGGGTTAGATGAATGGCAAGATACGGATCAGTCAATATCTGTAACAGCAGAGTGCCTTTCTGCAGGCTCAGGTAAAGTACAAGTCAATAGCGGCTCACATTAGCAGGAAAGACTTTTTGTGGCACTTTGCAGAGTTTGGTTTTTTTGCCGTTGTTTGCTGTTTGCAGTGACCTGTTGGGTCACTGACAATGTCACAACGTGTCCAATTTGAACCTAATGGGTGGCAGGCAGAGGAAATGTAACGCTTGGGTGGCTGTGACCTCTTTGGTTCTTCTCCGTCTCCAGGTAACCTTTCGAAAACCTGCACAGAAGATGGCTGGACCGAGATGCATCCTATTGACATTGCTGTGAGCTGTGGATACAATCTCAACAGCACTAGCGATGATGTGAGTAGACTGACACAGTCTCATAGTGAATGACCAGAGCTGCACAGCGGGAAATGGTGTCCAGAGCCAGCGGTCAGGAAGAATTGAATGAGAAGCTCTTTTCTTTGCTCTGTGGGTGGGTGTTATTGGCTGTATTGGGGAAATTACTGTATTGATTGGTTGCCACTGTGTACCTCATATACGCTTTTGTTCACTCCTATGTATTGAGTTGTCTCAAGTGACTGAGTCTACAGAATATATAGAATGAAGCTGTCAAAGAATACTGTTTATATTTTCATGTACAGGCTTTTTATTATTGTTGGACTAAATGTCAATATAATATAGAAATGTACAGAAATGTCAGGAAACAGCAAGATGAGGAAATTAATGAACAGCTGTTTGTTAGACTGCATTTTAAGAAATTTTCTTATAAAGCAAAAGTTAGCAGGAACACAGCAACATGCCCAACTAACTTAACAGCTTAATGCAGTATGTTCCTTAGTATACCGGTAGCTTGTCAATATACAGAGGAAGGTGCATTAAATTCACTGATTCATAACTGTGAAGTGCTGAGTTAGAACCCGAGATACTTTGACTAGTTCAATATAAAGTGTGGAAGTAGATAACCTGCTAGTCTTTACAACGCTAAAGATAGCATTACTTAGCATTACTGCATTGCTAAAGCGTACTTATTTCTACATACTGTATTTACATAGTCGCTAACTTAAAATTGTAATCTGATGCATGCAGGTTACGCAGTTCTGCAAAAAAAGTTTTCCAGCTGCATGGGATAATTTTGGGTAAATTTGATGTTTTTTAGGTACTGAATCTAAAAATGATCTCCATTTCCCTCACAGTTTTTCTTTTTTACAAAACAGGAGGAGTTTACATTTTAAAAAAAAAAGCACAACAGCAATGAAAAAATAAATATTTTATTACAATTAACTATGCATAATTTTTCAGAGATTCCTTACCTTTTGCTATGAACAAAATAAACCTGTTGGGACATGATCATCTGAGCTCCTCACACTGCCAAACCCACCGTACACTCCCCCTCCTACTGACCCCCTCAATCCCTCGCATTTTCTATTTGTATTTCTCTTGAGTCTCGCTCTTAGAAACATTCAATTCATGTGAGAAATCATTAGTGGATACGATTTTTTGACTCAAGTATAGGATACCAGATTTCAGTTTAAAAGGGGAAATGAAACTAAAAACATGAGTTTTGCAAGAAAACCTGATGTGATGGAATTTTTAAAACGTTTTTCCCGGTTTCAGTAAAAATCCTAAGCAGTTTTTTGGTTGCAGACCTGTGCTATTTAAGAGGAATACATGTTTGTGTACAGATTCAACAAAGAGTAACAATGTGTTCTGATAAATGTATATTTTAACTGTAAAGATAACCAGAGTAGCTGTACCCTGTGCTAGTCATACATTGGGAGAAAGATGGGATTAGAAAGTAAATCTATGGTTATAAGGTAATTTGGTTTGATGCTGTAACAAAAACATTCGTATTGTAATTAAAATACGAATGTCTTTGAAACACACTTGACATAATTGACACAGACAGGTCAGTAATAACTCCCGCCTCCCTTATCAGGCATTATGAGTCATTAGAAGTTATTCAGAATCCTTCCAGGAGTAGGACCAGAATAAATAAATCAAATGCTGCTCTTATTTAGTTCAGTTTTACTGCAGCCAGAGCTAATCTTGTCCGTGTTGACGAAGGTGGAGCAGAGTGAAGAGTGGATGTGCACTGCAGGGTGGTAAAAGCTTTCTTGGTGGGCACTTTGCTCTCTGAGTCAAAGAGGCGGCCTCATTAGTATGCCACATAGGAAGTCAGGAGGGACCTGGCCCGGTGAAGTACTCTAAAAGGAATTTGATGTCCATCTTACTGCAAACATGATATGTGTGAGTGTGCCAGAGGATGCAGGAGATCTTAATTTAATTTCCATCAAGCGCACAACATACAGTGGCATGGCAGTAACATAGCGAAGCTTCTCTGAAAGGATCCAGAAATTCAGGATGCTGTTACAGTATATCGCATGACTGGACTGATCCAGTATTTGGTAAGAGAGAGACACAAATCCGTGGTTCAAGAGCTCTTCAGTTACAACACTTAAAAATGACAGGAGTGGAGCCTAAATGCTTAACAACAATAATAAAAGACATCTCTAAGCCAAAAATTGAAACAAATCAATGTTTTGAATGGTTAAATCAACTAACACAAGTGATGTCACTGTTTGAGTGTGTAAACACGCACCGGCTGTTTCCTTTTCTTTGATTTGTTCTCTGTTTTTATGTTTCTTTGTGCAGGGAAAGTTTTTTTGGCAAGTGAAGATCGGCTACACCATCGGCCACAGCGTCTCGCTCGTCTCGCTTTCTACCGCTATTGTGATCCTCTGCATCTTCAGGTATGTAGATGCACAATAGCTCAGCTGTTTTATATTAAGTACTTATGTGCTATTTAATTGCACTCACTGTGAATTTCATTCCATCTGGATTAACTTATTTTTATGTGGTCAGCTGTTTAGAAAAACGATGACCGGAACAAAAAGTGAGACTTTTGTGAAGAACATCAGTACGTGCTATTATCTACAAAGCACGCTGACAGTGGCATTATCCCTGCCGGCTGATGTGACATGAACATTGTGACAAATTGCACATTTCTGTGTCACGCGTCAAACACTTTTCACTGGAATTTGATCGTCTCTGATCACTGCAGCATCACACCCGAGTATAATAGCAGGCTTAAACCAAGATGAAAGATACAAATAGCTTCCAAATGAAATAAACTGTCACTCAAACTCTGCTATCTTTTGATGGCGCATGCAGCACTTTGAAGGTTAGACGTTTGAAGTATTGCGGAATAAAAAAAGGACCGGCATTTTTGCTTGATAAGCCAGGGAACGATTGTAACCTCTTCAAGTGCAATTACAGTTCTGAGGAAGAATAAGAAGCCAGCTTTAAATTGCAACATCTTCACCCTAAAAGATAATGAATGGACATTTCAAGAGTGACTCGCATAATACCGCACATTACTTTTTTTGGAAAAACTGCTGTATGCAATTTGTCTGCCTGAGTAAGACGCAAAGTGAACTTTTCTCGCTGAATGCTGCAAAGAAATAACTTTTGTGTACAAAGACTGTATGTGTAAATGGGTGGGCCACATTCGAGCACTTCTTCTTCCTGTGTGCTACACCCCCTCCAAACACTGTAAAAACTCTATACTCTATATACTGTGCAGCTGCAAAAATTCACACCTAAGTGCATGAGCTGTGAAATGATGTGTGCTGATTTTCATTTCTTACATGGAAGCTGCTTTCTCTCAGTGTACTGCCATCCATTTCTCTTCATGGCCGCAGTGGTGGAGTAACATTTATTCTGAATTTTATTTTTGGTCACATTTTTCTTTTTGAGTCTTTTGCCGATCATGTCACCGGAAAGTGCCTTATTGAATTAGTTGCTGATAAGAGGCACTTTTCATGCTTTCTGCAAAGACAAGCAATAGGTGTCAAAGTGTGTCCACCTGAGAGTTTTGCTCACCGTCACGCACCCAAAGTCACAAGGCCGGCCATGGTCAGGGAGATAAAAGGTGTGAAGGTGTGAAATCAAAACAACCCACAGATTTGAGCCAGAAAGAGCGTTATGACCGTCGGGTATTATGAGCAGTATTAGTGCTATATGGTTCACTACACGCATTTCTAAAAGGCAACATATGGAGGAACCCCAACACATTAAAAGTAGATTGGATGAACAGTTGTTGAGCTCATACAGACATTAAAAGTCAGGTTTACAGTTTCTAGAGTCAGATGTGAGACCATCTGTCTGACACTAAAGGCTGACCGAAACTGAATAAAGAAGAACTAGAAGAAAGTAGAAGTAGAAGAAAAATAGGGATTTAAATGAAATAGCAGTTGCTGTTTGATGTGAGTATAAAATCTGGATAACATTGGTATCATGGCAATTTACTCTCCTGGGAATGAGGTACAGTTAAATGAAACTGTTATGATGTCCAAGGGAACATTAACTGACTGGGCACGTGCTGTACTCCAGGCGAATATTTACCTGCCCAGACAACAACCATTTCTGACTTAAAAAAGTGATCGAAGCTATTAGGAACCTGTTTTCCCCAATTACCTCTAAAGTATTGATAATGTAGTCAGCAGAAGAAGTGTTAAAAGAACTGATGTTTTAGGACTACTTGTTTCTACTACTGTAACTTCTTGGAAATCCACCTCTCCTGCCTATTTTCAAAGGTGTGTGAAGAACCATAAAAACCATTTATTGTGCTCTAAAACTGATCCACCCACACAGTGAAAGGGAACTAAGAAACTTAATTATGATTTAACTGTCTGTGAATTGCTGTCATTTTAAGCTATTAACTCTGAGGACATTGTGTAATTAGCATGCAGGGCCTCTTTATTGAATTCTCCGCGTGTCTTGTCGCTTTGTCTTGATCTGTTTTCTTGTATCTCTCATTCTGTGTGTCCTAGGAAACTCCACTGCACAAGGAACTACATCCACATGCATCTATTTGTTTCATTTATCCTGAAGGCCATCGCTGTCTTCATCAAAGATGTGGTTCTCTACGAGGTCGGGGAGGTGGACAACTGCTCCTCGGGCTCTGTGAGTTAATGCTGCTTGTTAATGACTGCTCTCCTAGAACTTCAGATAACTCAGCAAGACTTCAATACAGTCAGTATTACAGTACATTCAGTACAGTATTAGTACAGTATTGTAGCATCACTGATCATTATTGATAATTACTGACATTTTAAGTTCTCATATCATAGCTGATGAATAACTTAAAAGTTTTGAAAACGGCTTGTGTCAATTTTCAGTTTCAATCTCACAACAAAAGCCACATATTAGCCAAGTATGTTAATATTAAAATAGTAATAAAAACATGGACTTACAGCCCACAGTCTTTGATTGTTGTCCTTTGGCTTTCAACCATCACCCCTTCACAATGAGCCACAGTCCAAAGCCCCGTCAGGTGTGTGGCCAATAAACATGAGGTTCATGTTACAGAATTTAGCCACACAATGAGCAGAGGCTCACTCTATTTGTTAGTGAGCTTTGTGGTCGGCTGCACTACGTTAATGGACTCGCTGGGTTGACGGGAGCCAGCTGCTATCATGGCACATTTGAAAGAGACATTATAGAGACGGGTCTGGTGCTGCGGTGCTCATCGTGACCCCAACATTAGTTCCATTACAGCTGTTAGCATTGCTTCTGCTGTGTTTATCTGTATGTGTGCAGGTGTTCTGCATGCTCCATTCATTATCTCTTCTCATACAGCTGGATGTTTGCCATAGTTAAACACCCGATTAATTCAAAGCATATTTAAAAAATGCATTTTTGTAAGGTACGAGCATGGATCCGTGTCTGAGCTTCCTGCTATTCCCTGTTTTTCCAGTGGCATAATATCTCACAATTTATCCTCCTTTAGCGACTAACGGCAGGCTTTTTAAAACTCAGCTCCAGCAATCAATTTGTACTGATTTGCACATATTAAACTAAGCAGCAAGGCTTAGGCAGCCCATCTGGGTCCGTTTTCTTCCCCCTCAACATGCCAAGTGGGAATCAATTTATATGGGTTACAAAATTCCTGTCAGCCCAGTAACAGCTGCTTCAATGAGCTGTCCCAAACTTTAACTCCATGCACAAGGACTAAAACAGAACAAGACATTTCTGGATTATGTGAATATTTTCAATACAGCGCATGTTTTTGGAGAAGCTAGAAGCAAGACATTTCATACATAAAGACTTCTGTCTACTCAGACGGGTTGCTCGTTTTGTCTATATTCTGCCTGTGTAGAACATAGACTGCATACAAAAGATTGCCAAGGCCACTGAAAACAGAAAAAAAGAAATCACTCACCCATACTGGAGACTTTTTAGACAGGCTGCAACATATTTTTGGTATTAAAAGTGCTGCAAACAAAGTCAAGAGACCCAGTTCTTGGATTTAAATTAACTGAGTTGATGACTAGCAGAGAGCCACCAGCACAATGTCAGCCTCGAATGCTAGTTTCTTTAAGTCTCCTAGTCATTAAAAATCCTCACGTTCAAGCCAGATTCAGATATTATCAGATAGCCATAGATTATCATGTTTATTTAGCTTTCAAAACCTATTTCCCATCGAAAAAAAATTTTTTTTTTTAAATTCAACATCTAAACAATATCTCCATCTAAAATGTACTACAGTAGAAAGTGGCTATAACAGAAAGCATGTCGTGATTGCATTTTGCATTTTAGATTTTTAAGAGGTAGGTTCTGTCCAACTACACATCATTATTTGTTTGTTCTTCTTTCAACTCTATTGTCGTGACAAAGACCTGACAGCTTTTTCTGATTTTCTTTTCTTTATTGTGACTTTATTGTCTTCTTTACTGTCCACTTTTCTCTACCCATAATGCCCTTCAGCCCAGCCCTTCCTATTGTGTTGCTGTACTCCAGCTGCTAAAGTGCTCAATGTATTCACTCTTACGGAGTCTTTTTAAAGGAGCACAGTTTATTGATTTTTCTTATCCGTGTGATGTCTTCTGCGTAGGATCTCCGCGTTGCTCACTCTAAAGCTGCTTGTACAGGCTTGTAGATCTGACCAGCAGAGTGAATTTAGAAACACTGCAGACAAAATCAGCCTTTTTATACATGTCATTGTGTAACAATGTCAATAGCAGCCTGCCTCCCCAGCATTCAGCATCGGCAAGCTCAATTTTGAATGAACTCATCCACCCTCACGCAAACGTTGTTCAGCCAACCAGAAGAGAGCTTATTGTGTTTTCCTGTGCTATGGAAATCTTGTGAATGCAGACTCAGATGTCTTACGCAGAAACATTTTATTCAGCTATCATAATATCAAGCAGAATGAGCACGCCCAAACAGGCTGTGAAGGTGTATTGTTTCCCAGCGAAGAAGCTTATTCCCTATCAGGGCATCTACTACTACTACTCATAAATCTACTAATTCAGCACACTTGCCACTTCAGTCACACTCAGCTTCGGCTAATCTCAGAAGCTATGGGTCATTTTGTTCTTTGGGAAAACATTCTTTAAATCCAATCTTTCGTAAATGCTTCATGAGTGCTTCAGTGTTAATCCTGCTCACTTCCTGCATTATATTTCGGAACATTTCTGCACTTTGGCAGCTTTTCTTTCACTGAATGAGGCAGAGAGCTTATAAAGTGCAGGCTGAATAGGACACAGATTTGCACTACCTTTAAAGCCATTATTTACAAAAGTTTCATAAGTAGTAACTCGCTTTTTTAGTGCAATATGTCCATGGAATTTATTGATAATAAAAGAAGCATTTGAGTGAATCTCTGCTTCCAAGTTATTAATAAGGGCACAAGAAAAACTAATTGTCATTCTACTGCAGTCATAGGATTCATATTGATATAAAAGAACACAGATATATACCTGCTTTCACCAACAGGAAACAAACAACTCCAATTTATTCTTTCATTTTCTAAATGCAGTTTTTGGCCACAACTGGGAATAAATTTCACCGTATCATCTTCAACATAAGGTTGTCCCTGTTAACTAGATCATTGTATGATTCATGCTTTTGTGTCCATTGCCAGGTTGGCTGCAAAGCAGTGATTGTGTTTTTCCAGTACTGTATAATGGCCAGTTTCTTCTGGCTGCTGGTGGAAGGCCTTTATCTGCATGCATTGTTGGCCGTTTCCTTCTTCTCCGAGAGGAAGTACTTCTGGGCTTATATTCTGATCGGCTGGGGTGAGAAAGTCTTGTTTCTTGTTCTATTAGCGAGACCTTATAGAGTGTCAGCAGTACATGAACTACATGTCGAGAACCTTACAGCTGGAATCCACAGTAACATTTGGTTGTATACTTTTTTTTGCCCCCAGGCGGTCCAGCAATTTTCATCACAGCTTGGAGCATCGCTAAAGCCAACTATAATGATGTGGGGTGAGAGACTAGGGAACTGCTAGACCAGAATCGAGCAGAAAATACTCTTTTGTGTTGTTTTGTTTTTGTTTTGTTTTTTTTTTTTGGGGGGGGGGGGGGGGGGGGGGGGGGTTGCTTTGTTTTGCTACATCTTATACATTAAAACTCTTTCACGTCTTACCAGGTGCTGGGATATAATAGAAAACACCGATGTGTTCTGGTGGATCATTAAAACTCCTATTTTGGCATCAATTCTGGTAAGTTCATGAGCTTTAAAAACATTTTCATGGTTTATATCAGCACTAGCCAGCTTGAGCTAGCTCTTTCAAAGTAAATGGCACTAAGAGTGGAAAAGTTGTCTTCATTCGTCTATTCTGAGTGACACAAAGACTGAAAAAAGCACTAGAAAACAACAAAAACCTATTTCTAGTTAAGCTGCACGCAATCCAAGATATATACAGATGTACTGGTAAAAGTATTCTCTTGCTATCCAAATCATTGAATTCAGATGTTCCAATCACTTCCATGGCCACAAGTGTATAAAAGATCTAGTCATGCAGACTGCTTGTACAAACATTTAGGAAAGAATGGGATGCTCTCAGGAGCTTTGTGAATTCCAGCGTGGTACTGTAATAGGATGCCACCTGTGCAACAAGTCCAGTTGTGAAATCCCCTCATTACTAAATATTCCACAGTCAACTGTTAGTGGTACTATAACAAAGCCATGAAGTGGTAGGCCACGTACAAATCACAGAGCGGTGAACTGTGCACCTCAGTTCACAGAACTCGCCAACTACAGATATCCAAACTTCATGTGACCTTCCGATTATCTCAGGAACAGTGCATAAAGAGCTTGATGGAATGGGTTTCCATGACAGAGCTGCTGCATCCAAGCCTTACATCACACAGTGCAAAACAGTGTTGTATGCAGTAGTGTAAAGCACGCTGCCACTAAACTCTAGAGCAGTGGAGATGTGTTCTCTGGAGTGACAAATCAGGCTTCTCTGTTTGGGCAATCTGATAGATGAATATGGGTTTGGCAGTTGACAGGATAACGGTACTTGTCCTATACACTGTGCCAAGTGTAAAATTTGATGGAGGGGGGATTATGGTGTGGGATGTTTAATCAGGAGCTGGATCTGCCCCTTAGTTCCAATGAAAGGAACTCTTAATGTTTCAGCATACCAAGACATTTTGGACAATTTACAGCTCCCAACTTTGTGGGAACAGTATAGCAGTATGCCACTTCCTGTTCCAACATGACTGTGCACCAGTGCCCAAAGTAAGCTCCATAAAGACACGGATGAGAGAGTTTGGTGTGGAAGATCTTGACTGGCCTGCATAGAGTCCTGATAACAACCTAGCAGAACACTTTTGTGCTGAATTAGACTGGAGACTACAAGCCAGGCCTTCTCGTCCAACATCAGTGTCTGACCTCACAGATGCACTTGTGGAAGAATGGTCAAAAATTCCCATCAACACATAAAGCCTTCCAAGAAGAGTGGAAGCTGTAATAGCTGAAAAGGGTGGGATGACATCATATTAAACCCAATGAATTTAGAATGGGATGTCACTTAAGTTCATGTCCTTGTGAAGGCAGACAAGCGAATATATTTGGCAGTATAGTGTAGAAACAAGTTATAGTATTATGCGACAAAAGGACTCCAGAAGGAAATAGTGTCCAGTCAAACCAATAATTTAATCCATCATACTCAGTAAAACCACAGATATGGACTTTTACACTGTGGTTCTGTGCTCGTATTCAAGTCTTTGATGAAATTCAGACAGAAATAAGCTGTTAAAAGCAGCTGCTTGCCTCATTTTTAAGTCACAGTTTCAAAGTCAAGATAACAGGCTGCTGGAAAAAAGTTTAATATTTAGCATGCAAATTTGAAAGCAGAAAGGTAATTTAAAAAATGAGTTTTTCTCCAGTGCACGGATCAAAACCCCAAAAGATAAAAATGCTAAAGTGTGACAGCTCAGATGCAGATTGAACCGCATCTCTAGTAAGAAAAACAGACTCTAATCTCTGCGTGAGTGAGACTATTTCAGAGGAGTGCAAAGCGTTCAGCGGATCCCATTGAAATACTTCTTCCTTCCTTCTCTTAAATGTACTAATGTGCACCCTCATTGATGTTTTATTTTGCAGGTCTGTAATTTCCTAACCATTTTTTTGTTCAAA
Source organism: Maylandia zebra (assembly GCF_041146795.1). Classification (NCBI taxonomy): domain Eukaryota; kingdom Metazoa; phylum Chordata; class Actinopteri; order Cichliformes; family Cichlidae; genus Maylandia; species Maylandia zebra. The sequence goes on from NC_135175.1 coordinate 21,510,330, forward strand.
TAAAAGTTTACAACAGTGCACAAGAGAGGTGAAGAAGAGAGTGCAGGCAGGGTGAAAAGACTTGTGTCAAGGGTGATTTGTGACAGAAGGATAGCAGCAACAGTGAAAGGGAAGCAGAGAGTGGGGAACAAGATGGTAGTGAGACCTGCTATGATGTATGGTTTGGAGATGTGGCAATGACAAAAAGACAGGAGGCTGAGCTGGAGGTGGCAGATCTTGAGATTTTTATTAGGAGTGACCAGGAGGGACAGGATTGGAAATGAGTACATCAGAGAGACAGCTTAGGTCTGGACATGTGCAGAGGAGGGATAGTGGATATACTGGACAAAGGATGTTGAATATGGAGCTGCCAGGCAGGAGGGAAATAGTAAGACCATAAAGAGTGTTGAGTGAAATAGAGACCGATGATCTGTGGCGATGAGCAGTTGCAGTTGCAGTAAAAATAAATGCTTAGAGACATATGCAATAGAGAAACGTTGCCAAGCTCATGTGTCCATTTGAACACAATAAAATTAAAGCTGCATGTTAGTGAACACTGGTAGCTTCACACAGTGTTAGTTAGCATTTACACAACCCAACACATGCTAGTACTCAGGTTTTTCTTTTTGCTAATACAAACTTTGTGCTTGAATTTCATTTAAATGGTTTAACTTTACTACTTGAACACTTGTTTTGGTCTATAGTATGCTAATACTCAAAAGTGGCCCACTTTTTAGAAGCCTGCCTATAGCTTTACTCGAGCATTAAGCTAATTTAACGATACCAGAAGCATTATAAAAGTTGAAAAGAAGAACAGACTCTGGCTAACAGCATGCAAAAACCAGGCCAAAGTCCAAAAATGTACATTTTTCACTTTTAAATTAAGAAAACAGATTTATTTTCTATGATTTTTTAACTTGAAGGTCGTCTAATCTTTAAGTTGTTGTTGTTTAGTAATGATGTTGTCGCCATGGTTATGAGATTTCTAGTAACTGGCATAACATATGTGTGTTGTCACATTACCTATTTGGTCACTCGTGAAGTGACCTGAAGTGAACTTAGCATCTTATCAGCTTTCTTAATGGAAGTAATCGCTATAGTAACAAACACTGGAAATATTGTCCGGTTGCTCCTGATTACGTCATTTCTTGGCCATTTTTGTGCAGCTGGGGTCCGCAGCCTACGTCTTTTTGTGTTCTGCGTCACATTTATAGAAAATCTAGCGGATGCTTTTTGAACCTTTTGCAAAGAACCAGCTGTTTTCTGTGTTTAAATATTTGTGGTTAGCTAAATCATGAGTGGTACTGATCTTCTCATGGAAGGCGAAAAAAAAAAGAAGCTTTTAATATAATTTCCAGCTATTAAAAGCTTGCTCTGGACAAAGTGTCATAGCAGACGCCTACTAGTGTCCAAATGGGTCTGTTTAGTTATTTGCTAGCAGTTGTTCCCAGAGGAGGGTCAGCTTCATTATTTAACATGAGTGTCAGCGGCCTTACTGTTAGTACACTCTGTTTTTCTGTACTTAGCCAGTGACTGATAGCTGGGAGTGCATCATGATGACTGATGTGTTGCAAGTTCACACTCACAGCCCAAATCATCAGTTTAGAAATGCTCATTTTCCCACAGGCCAGCGCCACAATCCAACGCTTCTGTTTATGAGTTGAATCTCACAAACATCTCCCTATATGCATTAGATGCAGTGTGAAATGCCTCAGTGCTTTTCTCACATGACTTTTGTAATGTATTCTCCACAGATGAACTTTATTCTTTTCATCTGCATCATTCGGATACTTCGCCAGAAGATAAACTGCCCCGATATTGGAAGAAACGACTCCAACCAGTACTCGTGAGTGTAATTAAATTTCTTTTTCATGCTGGAAGTTTGTTTTGTGTATCAGCTAATAAAGGATGAAATGTCACTGATACGAACGAGGGTGTTTGGAAAGAGCTCCGCCACTTCTGTCTCGGTGGACATTCTGTGAACATTAGCTGCTTTTGTAAGGATAAACAAAGATTCGTTTGAATAAACTTGCAGAGCAGCAGAGTAGCACGCACTCCTGAGTATTCTTTCTGTAACTATTGCTGCAAATGTAACTTTTTTTACGCTCAGAGCGATGCAGGGATAACTAGTCCTTTTGGATTTCAGAAAAGAAAATCTTAGCATGCACAGCACACTGTGGTTTTCCACCATCCAGCAGCTGCTTTACACAGAGATGTAGTGCTATATGTATTTAAGTGGTTTTTCATATGATGGAGAGCATCTCATAAGCCAGTCATAATGCATGAGCTATTTTCCAACTGACACTTTTCATGGTGTTTTTTTCCCCCCCCCTCCGTCTCTGGTCTGCTGAGCTGAAATTTAAAATGAAAAGTACTCCTGAGCTGCATTTCATTATTGGGGTATACAGAGACAGATTGGATGCTGGTTTGACTGGAGGGAGGGATTTGAATTTGTTTTTGCCTTATCATTTCAGGCGACTGGCAAAGTCAACGCTGCTTTTGATTCCGCTGTTTGGGATCAATTATATAGTGTTTGCATTTATCCCCGAGCAAGTGAAGACTGAGCTGCGGCTGGTTTTTGACTTGATTCTGGGATCATTTCAGGTATGAGATCAAATGTTTTTGAGGAAAAAGTGATTGTTAAAAAAATACCTGTAGATTCCTAAAATCCAGTGCCTTAAAATAAATGTAGTCTTCTAGAAGTGTGGTCACTTAAACTTTTAAAAAGTCCAAAAATAGTGATTTGGCATGCTTTCAGCCCTGAACTAGCGAGTGCTACTATTAAAGAAAACTGCATCAGGTCTCCAAGCACTTTGCTGGCTGGCTCAGTGGCACTGTCACTGTTTAAAGCTCTGATGTTATTTCAGTTCATCATTTAATAAGGAATGATGGAGAATGCAGCCAGACAGCACAGCTGCATTACAACAGCTTGGAAGATATGGAAACCTTTCCAACACAATCCTCTCCTTACTCCTTTTATTCCCCCTTCTTATTACAACTCGACTCCCATTTGTTTTGTCTGTGTAATACATTTATGACTGTCATGACTGCCACATGTTATTTTTTACAGCTTTTCCTCTGTTGCTTTGGCTTAATTAAGACAGTTAAAGCTGTAAGAAGGTATTTGGAAAACAAACACAAGTGTCTACAATCTTTATAACCAAGAGAGATTAAGTCTTCTTCATGAGTTAAATAGTTGTGCTCACCAACTACTTTGTTAGGTACTCGTTGCTAATACTGGACTGATCCCCCTTTTGCATTCGGAACTGACTTGATTCTCCGTGGCACAGAGTTCCTCAGAGATTTTGGGCAATATTGACATGACAGCATCAAACAGTTGCTGCAGATTTGTTGGCTGCACATCCATGATGTGAATCTCCAGTTCCACTACAACCCAAATTGAGATGGGGTGACTGTGGCGGCCATTTGGGTACAGTGAATTTGGCTAATAAAATATCCCCAAACACCATTACACCACCATCACCAGCAGTCTGGTCTCTCGATACAAGGTAATCCAGATTCATGCTTTCATTTTGGTAACACCAGCCTACCACGTTTTTCCAATCTTCTGTTGTCCAATTTCCCTGAGCCCGTGAGAATTGTTGCCTCCTTGTCTTAGCTGACACAAGTGGCACATAATGTGGTCTTGTGCTGTTGAAGCCCAGCTGTTACAAGGTTCAGTGTGTTGTACCTTTAAGCCCCTTTTCCATTAGTACCTACTACTAGTAGTCAGATCATCAAACCCATTTCCCATTAGGTCATAGTACCTGGTACAGGTACTTTCTTAGTACCTGCTTGCCCGGGTTTCCAAGCGATCCGAGCATGTGCTAAAATGTGACATTGTCAGACTGCATGCACATCACAAAGGAGTGTGGAATTTCTCGGGACTTGGATCAGCTAATGTCACATACTGTCCAGTTAGCTAACAGCTGAGGGCCATTAGTAGGAGTGTTGTAAAACACATTTACTGAGCTTTAGCGCACCAACGTGTCACCAGTTTGAAAACAAGGAAGAGCCCACTCAGATACACCGAGGAATCGGACTGGACATTGAAGAGAGAAAGGAGTAAGGAGGTGGGAGGGAAAGATGACGTAAAAAAAAAAGTGTAGTGAAAGTTTGTGGATTATACAGGGGTTTCTCGCTTCTTACACTGCAAGGGAGAGCATTAACCGTGAGGTGCATGAGAATAGGGAGAGCGAGGGAAGTCCAGTGAATCATACAAGTTAAAATCATGTCTTGTTGAATCTCTCAGATAATAATAACAGTTCCACAGAGTAGGTATTCAGATTTGCTAAAAACACGGGGAAACCATCCTTAGTGCTAAGATCTTAAAAAGGATGCCTCTGGAACTGAGAAAAACTGTAAAAATAACAAATAATTGATAAGACGAGATGATCAAAGAAGAAATTTAACCATTACATCCTCTGCTCCTGCTTTCTTATCAGTGTTTTTCTTTCCTTTTAGGGCTTTGTGGTCGCAGTCCTTTACTGCTTCCTGAACGGAGAGGTAGGTGATGTAAACACTGCTGATATAAACACACCACAGTACTTCCACACAGAGATAGCCTGCAGTCGTGCTCTCATTCTCAGAAAATGTAGTTTATCTGTAGTTTCTCCGTCGCTCCCTGTGCGCACCATTTACATTCACACACAGTCCTGACAGGTAGATGGAGCGGCGGGTATGAGTCACCGGCGCTTGTCGTTCCAGCTCCTCTCTTGGACCTCCCCACAGCATATTTTCTGCACTTTGCCTGCAAGGTGGGAGGGCTGTAAAAAGCACACAGTCTTTTTGGCAGGGAGCTATTCAGTGATGTCTGCACAGGCTCTCTGTGGGCAGATTATTTATGTTCTCAGTGCTGGGCCAGATTGAATCTGGGCTAGATGGCGAGGCTTCACACTATGCTGCCTGAATTTTAATCTCATGCAACTTCCAGGTGTCCTTTACTAAGTGTGGAAGATTTGTGCACTGCTGGTAAGATATGTTAGGTTTAGTTGTTGAATTCTCGGTGCTTAAGGAATGGCAGACATGTCGATAGCAAGAAAACAAATATTGACAAGGTAGAAGTGGAAGAAAATGACTGAAGAAAAAGCTATATTGATTTTCTTTTTGCCTAAATAATGCAAAACAGTTTTTAAAGTGTCATACTCTCGTAAAATTCATGCAAAAGAAAAAACTGCTGGACTCGATTGCGAGGCAGGACTGTCTTTAAAAAAGAAGATACGTGGGTCCAAATGAGGGGTTGAGGATTTTCTGGAGAAGCCGGTGGAGAGTGTGCAGCCAGGTTTACTTAACAAGGAGTTGGCCGAACAAAGAGACGCAAGCTGGTAGAGCACAAGGAAGGACCTAGACTCTAGGTCCTAGAGAAATAAATGTGAAGCCTAAGTGTTCTTATTGCTGCTGCCGATGAAAGCACATGATGGCGAGTGTGTGTGTGGATGACTGTGTGTGGGAGGGGCGGGTTGATTAGTCGATGAGTGTCAGGTGTGCCAGCCAGAGTCCAGTGGGAGCTGGAGCAGTGCCGCATAAACAGGGAAACATATGCACACGCACATACTCAGAGAGTGAAGGGAGACCTTGGAGATGCACGCACTATTTGGGGGAAAAAATGAATGTAGTCTAATCCAGTAATAGAAGTGTACAGTGTGCAGAATAACACAAACACCTGGCACAGCCCCTTAACCTGTAATACATGACACAAAAAAGCAACAAATTTCCAAAACCTGCAACTGACTGTAGATAATGTTCCAACATAAGCAAATATCTGCAAAAAAACAACAAAAAAGGCACATTTAAAAATATTCAATCCTCCAGCAGAAGGTTTGGTTCACTTTCCTCCCTCTGACATGGTCTAAATGAAAACTAATGTCAGTGTCGGGTACTGCTTTTAATGGCGCGCCACCTCAGCGCTGGCGGCGTTTAATTCTGTGGATTTTCTCTGGGTGCTTTTCATTTTTTCCCCTCCGTCCTTGAGCTTCGTCTGCTGCTGAAAATCACGCCAACCAATTTGTTTTTCTGTTTAATTAAAATGCAGGTCACCCGCTTTTAAGAGAGCTGCAGTTTTTATAGTCGATTATTCAAAATCTTCTAAATTGTCCAAATTTGTTGTATGAAATAAATTCAAGTAAAACACTTGGAGAATGACAGAGGTGTGTAGGGAGTAACAGCAGGGCCTGTCCACATGTACACGGGTATTTTGGAAAGCATTTGGCAGCATTTTGTCCTTTTGTTAACATATAAACTCTGTTTTTGGTCAGAGGTGTCAAAAACATTATCAGTGAATTCCCAGTAATGTTTTATGTTGGTAAAGAACATGTAGCTCTACTTACTGAATAAACATGTAATTGTCCCTTTTGCTCTAATCGGTTTCAGGTCCAAGGAGAGATCAAGAGGAAGTGGAGGAGGTGGCACCTGCAGAGATACATGGGCTCAGACACCAAATACCAGCACCCGTCTATTGGCAGCAGCAACAACTTCAACACCCAGATCACCATGTTGACACGGTGCAGCCCGAAAACTCGCCGGGCTTCATTATCCTGTCACGATGACTTGTCTAGCATCTGAGTCACAGTGACACAGACACACAAAATGCTGTACAAAATGCTCTCATGCCAAACATTAGGCAGAACATCGCAGCATATATAAGCTTTACCATAAGTACTCTTGGGTCATGTGTGTGGTGCAGAAGATGGAAAGTGATGAAAGGATTGGAAAAAGAGATATAAGGACACGATGTGACCATAATCAGCTTTGAAGCAGTTTGTAACTGTTCCAAAAAATACATTTAAATGAGAAGGTAAGTTGCACATTGCTTAACAAACAAAGCGTTTGCGGAGAGAGTCATTTTTGCGCAGGTCACCTGTACAGGTGAATTCAAGTCATATCACTACAGCTCTTATTTTTTAAATATCCTGTGTGCTTAGGTGAGTGGGCTGGTGTAACTCTGAGCCTTGTGCACTCCTGCAGCTCCAAATAGTCAAGTTTTGTGCTAAAGCTTTGGAAGAAATTGAGGTGATGTATTTTTCTAACAGCAGCATCACAGGCTAACAAAGGTACTATACCAGAACTGGACTGTGAGGGTGTGTTTGAGTGCTGAATGTAAATAGTGCTGGAAAATTTGCTTTAAAACATACTTTAGAGTATCCAAAATAAGCATAATACTACACTTCCCCCCCTTTGCTGTGTAGGAAGACAGAAAAAAAGACAGGCTTACAGAGCAGGAAACTTTATTTCCATAAATGCCAAACAGATTAGGCTTCAGACCAAGTGATGCTGATTCACAATGATGGGTTTGGAGCACAAATGCCCTTCTCTGCACTATCATGCTCATGAGAGACCGGTTGCCCTTTGCCTTCTTTTATCAACACAGCCTTCCCTCTTGGCGTGTGCGATTCTGAGCCTATGATTAGGTAGATATTTTTCATTATTTAGGGCACTGTGGCGGTTTTGTGTCGATCACTGACGAGTGCCTGGGTTTGGTGTGTTGAACCGACTTCTGCGGTCTAGTCTTTGCTGGCTGTTGGGCAGTACAGCAGCTCTGAAGAGGAGATGTCCATATGCAGCTCATTCCTTGAATGTTTACATTTACTTGGGAAGAGTTATAAAAAATGATGCACAGTCAAGTGTGCAGTGTAAATAAACTTGGAATGCTTGTGCCATACACATCACATTGTGGTTATAATAATAGTAATGAATCACTAAGTGTCGTTTTTTCAAATTAAAGCATGACAGGATTCAGAATCTTCTGAATCTCCATTATGCATAATATTTTTTGAATTCTTCAGGTTCAGACTTACTTCTCCATCGGAGGAGTCTGAACTTGACAAGTCAGCAGAGAATATTAGATCCTGTATGCAAAGCAAAGTGACAAGGATGACTGGCCCTGTCACAACGATGCTGTCTTTGTGCTTTTGACCTCGCGTAGGTTTGAAAGTAAGGCTTGTTCATACTAGAGGGAACAACGGGGGGATCCAGCTTTACACGGGAGGAAGGAAATCATCTCAACCCACCAGTGATTTAAAGGTTTAGATCATCATTAAGTTTAAGAATAATAAAAAAATTCTAATGTGGTAATATGTGTCAAGGAAATATTGAATATCAATATATCGCCTTCAGATTGCTGAAAGTAATAATTATACATTTAGAGAAAAGGAAAAAGATTGGAACCACTTTCATATTGTGGTCAGAAGTTTACATACACTCATCATGCAGGTGAATGACATGCTAATTTTGCAGCGACTTCTTTCTTGATCAGCACTTCACTGTGGACAGTGACACTTAATCCTTGGCGGTTCCTGCCTTGTTCCTGAACATCTAACCAATTTGCTCTCATCTAAGGGTGACATTTTCAGTCTTCTTCTAGACCAGGGGTGGGCAATCTCAGTCCATGAGGGCCGGTGTCTCTGCAGGTTTTAGATGTGTCCTCGAACCAACACAGCTGATTTAAATGGCTAAATTAGCTCCTCAACATTTCAGTGTAACAGTGTAATTTAGTTAGACTGCGTTTTTAGTTCTGAGTTACATGATGACCAGATCACATAATGCATGAACCCTAGGAATTCCAAATAGTTCACAAACATTACTGACTCTAGCTTCATATTTAGTGTGCACACATGAGTCAATTTAAGTCGCAGGATTAAGGTAAATAGACACATTTGCCAAAAAGCACCAAATCACAACAACAGTCACCTCAAGTTGCCTGATATTGCAACTTATAGACCATGCAGAGAAATCCCCAACAATCAAGCGACTGCCTACGAGTGACCATTTGGCGACAGTGGGAAGAAAAAAACCCTTTTAACAGGAAGAAACCTCCGACAGAACCACACTTGGGGAGGGCCAGCTAGGACAAAAGGCACATTGCGGAAGAGAATCAGAGATTAAAATGTCATTTTTCACGTTGCTTATAAGTGTGTGCTTAAATACTCCTACATTTTTTGCGTCTGTCTTTTGTCGTCAGTAACTTTAGTGTAATTTTGTGAATTTTCCAGTATACCTCTTAAAATGGTGAATGTAAATAGATGTGTACAAAGTGGGAAAGCAATTATATTAGACAGTGTTTCTCAAATTCAGTCACATATGTCTCTTGGTTGATTGTTTTGGTTACCAAACATTAAAAAGGGATAATATATATATATATAAGAGTGCACTTAGAGTAACTATGTGCAATGTAAATCTGATTTTTTGTTAACTGGATAATGTGTTGTGCATATCTGGGTTTAAGATCATTTGTTTGGTTTGCTGTTGTGCGGTTTGTGTAAGACTGGTGTAAAGCATTACATTGTAAATCTGCAGTTGTACAATTTGGTCACATCTGTGTACACATAAAGCCATGCTTTCCTTTTAAAAACGGCTCAATGTGCTAATTAATTTTGCCATTTTAATGTGTAACTTTAAAGGTGTTATATTAGCAAAAAACTTACTTTACCAAAAAACCTTTCTCCTCGTGTACTGTATGAAATAAATTATTCAGAAACACACGAGAAAGTGGAAGTCTAGTATCCCTTTGTAAAGTTCCTCTGTGCTTCAGTATTGTTTTAAATTCCTATACCTTTAACGTAAAATGAGCTTTTTTTGTGAAAGATATCCTATACCATGCTTTTGTTACCAAAGTAAGGCTTATTTTCACAAGGGCTTTTGGCTACTCAACAAAGGCTCGGCTTTAACCTCCTAGGACCTGGCGTCCACATATGTGGACATCACATTTTGGGTTATTTAGACTAAAATACTCAATTTTGCTCTACATGGGCCTGATATCCACTTACGAGGACATTATACTGCTACTGTTCTATCAAAATTTTAAACCAATATCCTCATTTTTCTTAAAAACATAAATAATGTATAAAAAAAAAAATTTGGTCATTCTTTTTTTTAACATTCATCGGGCCCAATATGCCCAAATATCAAAGAGAAATTAGGCGGTTAAGTCACTTATTTCTTTATATAACTCTGAGGAAGACTCACTTAAAGCAAGTTTTTCATGCAAATATGCTAATGCCTGCAATAAGAACAAAAATCTGCCCTCCTTTCCTTGTATATTTAAATATTCACATTTTACACCCATTTCCTCTTTGACCAGCAATTCTGATCATGTTTAGCAAATAAAAATGTGTCTATTTCAGGACAAATTTCAGCTAATATGAGTGCGTAATATCATCACAAGGGAGTACATTCGATTCTTGTGGCAACAGCGTGTTTGTAGCAGACAACCCAATGGGTTGAAAACACTCCCTCTCTGCACCCCACACAAAAGTATTATCCCATTAAATGGCTGTAGTTTTTCCCTTCATTATGTGCCGTTACAGGTCACAGTGCCCTGAGAAGAACAAAATATCTTAAAACTTACACAATACACTTTTTTCCCCTCCCGGGGCTTCAGCTATTCAGTTAAGCAAAGAAAGAATAATCAGATTTACATAAGTGGGCGACATATATTTATATATATATTTAGAGAGTATCTTCCACCAAGGGCGGGCCAGTGGTTTACAATGGAAGAACTCACTGAAATCTCACAAATCTTGAACAATCCTGACAATATAAACTTCTTGACATAAAATAATCATTTATGCCAATAAGATTTGTAAAGACTTGAAGAGTTCAGTTGTTTGACATCTGCGTCATCTTTCCACTGCCTTAAAGATGACAGTAATGGTCCCATGCGTTAGGAGCTAAGCAGAACAAACAGTTAATTATTGCTGGTGGGAAAATGGCTTTAAAATTCATTTTTAGCGTTTCATGTAGAAAATGTATTCATTATGTTTGTAAGATGTTGTTGCTCAATTTGGATACCCGGGTTAGAAGTACATTTCTGCACCTCACAAACATTTACACCTATTAAAGATGACAAAAACGTGAAAAATACAGGAATTTTGCAGAGGTTTGTCTTATGGATTTTGATTTTCTTAATCGAATTAAAACAGCTGATTGGCTAGTGTGTCTGATTTTGTGTTTGTTACATTGTGTTGCAACATCAATGAAATAAAATGCTGCATTAAAAAAATCACTACAATTTGGCCCTCAGAGATATTTTTCTTTAAGTAAAAATATACAAATATGAATGAAAGTAAAGATTCGTGCACCTCAAACTGATTTTCAGTATTTGATAGATATGACTGACCCTCAGAGTTTGCTTTTGTGTATAAAACTTCAGCTATTAAAGTTCATCCTTATGTTGTCCCTCATTTTAATTTCTACAATTCACTGACTTGAGTGTGGGGCACCTCGTGCGGAGTTCAGCAACATAAAGAAAAACAAATTCAACAAAGACAAGGCTCTGTGTGCCATAAAAGATTAACAACTACACTGCTTCATGCCCTGTTCCTCTGATCAGCTGCTTTTGGGTCTCATTTTTCATTAGCTCTGTCCATGAAGGCAAATTGAGCTTGCATATAATGTGATTACCAATGCACTGGAAAGGTAGCAAATGTAAATAAATGGATTAACCGGTTTGGAGGATTCCGCATGAAATTCAATGCAGAAAATAAAAAGAAGAACCTTGAGGCTTGTGTGTGATCATCTTTGTACGTTTATGTTTATGCTCTGCTGTTGAATATCGTGCAGTCAGATGAAATGTTTGGACTACTTTTGGTCTAGACTTCGAAATTTGTCAATGTAAGGTCACAGCTGTGAGATTTCATGAAGACAGCGTGGGATGCAGACAAGACAGAAGACGGATGAAGTTATTTTCAGATTCCCTGTGACTCTTAAAATGCGAGACAGGTGTCTTGCCTTTGAGCATCATTCAGTATTCATAGCACTGGTTAAATATTCATGTGACAAATAAGGAGAAGCTTGGAAAGGTGAACGACTGAGCAAACAAGTGAGCTCTGTGAGGCTGTTTTGATCACATCTGCTGATTAAAAGAGACATTGTCTGCCAAATCCAACCTGATCTGTGGCTGAGAGTCAGTAATAAATACTGAAGGTTTGCCTACTTTCCACAGGTAGTGCAAATCTAGGACTGAGTTATTGTACCCCGTGTATGGGATGGCTCCAGTAACTGGCTGTAATTCACAAAAATATACCCACTAACTGATGACAAATGTTAGACTTTCTATGTCATATGAGGAGCAATAGCAGTGATTTGCATATAACAGAGAGTGTTACAATAAACTTTGATTTCTCACCTTGAACTTTATGACCATTTCACACATTAGCATGCCAACCATGACTTCCAACCAATGCATGGTGATTTTAAAGAACACAGTGGCCCTGAACTGACCCGGCTCAATGACCCCCAAAGATATTCTGCCACGTAAACTCCCCAGTAGTTTCCCTCAAGCAGCCACCTCCACACACTTGAGGCAGGACTGAGAAGACTGCCATGTGCACACACAGCAACAAAGCCACTGTGGACAAATCCATGAATTTGAATAGATTTATTTTTATTTACATGGTTGCGTGGAGTGTGGTCTGGGTCTCCGATGCAGAGGAGGGGTGGTGCAGTGGGTTCAGGGGCCAGTGCTGGGGAGGCTGGCTGGGGCTGATCTGGTAATCAGCCTCTCCCTATATCAGGAGGTCACTGATGAGAGAGAAATCACTGTAAATAAAATGTCACCAACCCTTCAATATTGTATACATGACAGGTCCTTTGGTCACAAACACGAAACTTTATTGTCATTTTTTTCAGGTAAATCGCCTAATAAATAACTGTATAGTATTACTTTTAAACAACTTTTTGACAGACATAAAAAAATAGTGTTTTCTTATTTTTATGACAGGTAGTCTAATAAATCAGTTACAGGTAAATTACTTATGTTGCATAACTGCCCTTACATCATAAATAAAGGCCATTAGGTCACTCTTTTGAAAACTCAATCAGTGCCACCGCCTGACCCCCTCACAACCAGCTGATTCACTATTTATTTATTTAATTAATGTAAAATAACTTTGGCATCTTTTAATAAACCATGAAAACTTACAGCACATATGGGTCAAAATTTTGCATTTTTTGAGTATCTTTGAGTCCTTGTCACTTTAGAAACACAGAAGATATTCACCTGAAATTCGTAAGGAGATGTTCAGTGCTAAAATATCTTATTTTTTTTCCAGCACTGTTGCACTAACATTATAATAATGGGATATATATTAGTTTAAAGCAGGGGTCTCGAACTCCAGGCCGGGCCGGTGTCCTGCAGATTTTAGATCTCACCCTGGGTCAACACACCTGATTCAAATGATTAGTTCATTAGCAGGCCTCTGGAGAACTTCAAGACATGTTGAGGAGGCAATTTAGCCTTTAAATCAGCTGTGTTGGATCAAGGACACATCTAAAACCTGCAGGACACCGGCCCTCGAGGCCTGGAGTTCGAGACCCCTGGTTTAAAGTAAACCTCCACCAGTGTGATGTCAAAATGCTGATTTAATGCTAAAAGTGCATTTTGTGTAAACTTATATCATCATGTGGGATACTAAGTGGTCGGTCAAAACAAGTTGCAGCACATGAAGGGACTCTTTTCATCTACATTTTGAAACCAGGCTCTATAACATAGAGTAACAGAAACAAGCAGATCGATCACTGAGGTCAAAGTTCAGTTTGCAACCTCTGACACCTGTAATGTGAGGTATAGGATGTCATTTTTCCTTTTGATCTCTATGGCTGCCGAGCTGCTCTTTCATCTTGCTTTTAAAAAAATAAATGCTCAGCTATGATTAAATCACACCCCAGTTAATTAGAATGAAACACATGTGCTCATATTCAGTATACATACAGTGATTTATCACCACCAGCACATTTGCCTGGTTGGGCATGAATCATGCCTAACCAGGCAGGGTGTAAACAAGCTTGGGAAATTACACCACACATTTATACAATCACGGGAAGCTTGATCTCACGTATGAAATGAATGCACAATTCATCAATGGAAATTATTACTCACATAGCATTTAAAGTCTTGTCTGGGTCAAGTATTTGTATTGTTTGAAAGTTCTTGTGCCTTCATGTGGAATTTCTTTGCAGCTAAATCAATTTAATTAACTCTTAACGCACAACTGTATCCAAAAATAGGTTTTTCTTGCATTATCAGATTTAGATTTAAAAGCCCTGCAGCAATGTCGTGAATCCACCAAACGTCCAACTTCAAATTAAAAAAAAGAAACTAAAGAAAAAACTAAAACACCTGTTTAAAAAGCAGACTGTGTTTTGAAATAATGACTTTTCATCTGATTGCTTTTCTAATGTTCATTTGCAGCAGCTTTGTAGATAGCTCACACAGGAGCGGTTAGTGTGGGACTGATAGAAGAGCCAATTTCTGTCTATCTCTGTGTTCTTATAAAAGGACAGGAGGTGGATGAAAGCAAAAAGAGTAAAGTAATGGGATTATGGGGGGTATTTTTTTAAAAGGCTTTACATCAACACCAGAAAAGGGCAAATGAAACACACAGAGCTCAACGCGTGCTCTTTACATGCATGAAAAGATGTTTAGAAAAGTGCAGACTTTCAGCTTTAATTCAAACGCTGTAGCAAAAGTATTGTAATAACCGTTTAGGCTTTACAGCCGTTTTTATTCGCAGCCCCCCGTTTTCAGAGGCTCAAAACCATCAGTATGCTGAGAAAAATGTGAATAAAATGGAACGCAACCCAAGTTTTATTCACAGCAGAACATAGAAATCATATCAAATGTTTAAACTGAGAAAATGCTGCATTTTAAGAAAAATATTACTTCATTTTGAATTTGATGGCAATAACACATCTCAAGAAAGTTGGGACAAGACTAAGTTTACCACTATGAAATATGCAGGGCCTTCTGCTTGTTAGGATGCCTGGGTCGTTGACCCAGGGTTTTGAGTTTATTATATTATTTATCATTTCTATTCTTTGGTGTCTTCGTTAGAGTTATGTCTTATGGTTTATGTCGCTGTGTAATCCTTAGTTGCTATATCCCCGTGTCCAGTCAGTGTCTGTCTGCCCTGGTCTGTTCCCTCTGTTGCAGTGCCTGCATGTGAGTCTGTGTCTTTAGTTCAGTCTGTGTTATGTTTTCTGTTTTATTTTTAAGGTCCATGTCTGATGTTAATGTATCTGGTTTTGCTTCCCCTTGTCTCGTTAGGCCTGATTTGCCCCAGCTGTGTTTCCCTCCTGTTACCAATTCCCTGATTGCTCCCTCTGTGTATTTAAGCCCTGTGTTTCTCTGTGTCCGTGTTGCGATCTACCCTTATCTTGCTGTGTGTTCTGTCTGCGTAGGTGTATTTTGTAGGCTTAGTTTTGTTACCCTAGTTTTGTTACCCTTTTGAGTTCAGCATTAAAGCTGTTTTGAGTTACTTTCTGTCTCCGGAGTCTGCACTTTGGGTCCTTCTCCTGCCTGCACACAGCCGTCACATAACACTGCTGGGTGGGAGCAATTGTTGCTCCAAAACTTGAGTATACCTTCAGCACTGATGGTGCCTTTCCAGATTTAGAAGCTGCCAGTTTGATGAAACGTACCCACACTATACATATCAGTCATGCAGGCTTTTGAATTGAGTGCTAATGACAAGTGATGGTCCTTCTCCTTACTACAAAGTGATTTCAATGACAGAATCATTCCTGCTTTTAATGCAGTGCTATCTCAGGGCCTCATAATAATGGGCTTCCAATATTATTTTCAACCTTGCGCACAGAGATTTCTCCAGATTTCTGAATCTTTCAAAGATGTTATGTGCTGTGGATAACGAGAGATTTTAAGTCTTCATAATTTTTTTTTTTTATTATTCTGAAATAGTTCCACAATTTGTAGACACTTTCATTGTTGTTTTTTGTGTGTTGCTTTTGTTCTTTTTGCAGATTGCTGAACCTCTGTTCATCTTGAACTTCCTCTGATCATCAACTCCCCACGCTGCCACCTACAGAAGTTCTCTGACGACTCTGCCATAGTCGGCCTCATCACAGGTGAGGACGACTCAGAGTACAGACAGTGGACTCTGGACTTTGTTGACTGGTGTCAGCAGAACCACCTGCTGATCAACGCCGGGAAAACCAAGGAGTTTGATTGACAAAATGGCGCCGGTGAGGTCGGCTGCCGTGCTGGATGCTCTGCCCTAACTTCTCCACTTTTTGCAGTTTTTCGTCACTTTTTGCTATATCTGCGATAATCTTGCATGGGCATCATGCAAAACACACAAATCCGCTACAGTAGAGACACTTTGGTTTCTATTGGTCTGCAGTACACGAACATTTCATCATGTTTAACTCCGGACCCAACCTGGCCAAAGGAGATCCTGAGAGAGAACAAAGGACGCGACCCTAAGCGACGGCCTCGAGGAACAGGCTACGGGCTCGCGCACACCGCGCACCCATGCCCAGTATCCTGCTAGCCAATGTTCAATCCATCGAGAACAAGCTTGATGACCTCAGAGCCAGAATCAAGTTCCAGAGAGACATTCGGGACTGCAACCTCCTCTGCTTCACCGAGATTTGGCTGAACCCAGCGATACCAGACCACGCCGTGCAGCCGACGGGGTTCTTTTCGGTTTACCGCATGGACAGGACAATGGAGTCGGGGAAGAAAAGAGGTGGTGGAGTGTGTTTGATGGTGAACAACAGATGGTGCGACAGCACAAACATCTCCCCACTCACACGCTCTTGCTCGCCCAATCTGGAGCTTTTGATCGTTAAGTGTCGCCCTTTCTATCTCCCTCGGGAATTCACTGCGGTCATTGCCTGCACTGTTTACATTCCGCCTCACGCGGACTCGGACACTGCCTTATGTGAGCTACATGAGGCTCTCACACATCAACAAACACTTCACCGAGATGCCGCACTCATTGTTATGGGAGATTTTAACAGAGTGAATCTCAAACGGACATTTCACAACCTTCACCAGCACATCAACTGCCCCACCCGGGGCACGAGGACATTAGACCACTGCTACACCCCGTTCAAGAACTGTTACAAGGCTCAACCCCTGCCGGCATTTGGAAAATCGGACCATTCCGCCATCTTCCTCATACCTGCTTACAAACAAAGGCTAAAGCAGCAACCACCAATCAGGAGGGAGGTCGCTCGCTGGACGGACCAATCGGTGGCCGCGCTGCAGGACGCACTGGATGACGCAGACTGGGACATGTTTCGGCGCAGCTCTGATGACATCAACATGTTTACGGAAGCGGTTGTGGGATTTATCGGGAAACTAGCGGACGACACAGCAGAAAGAACTATCATCCGAACGTTTCCCAACCAGAAGCCGTGGGTGGATAAAAACATCTGCGACGCTCTGAGATCACGCACTGCTGCCTACAATGAAGGGCTTGTCTCCGGTAATATGGACCTATACAAGGCTGCGTCCTACAACGTGCGCAGCGCGGTCCGAAAGGCAAAGCGGAGCTATGGTGAAAAACTAGAGTCACAGCTACGACAGTGCGACTCTAGGAGCCTGTGGAAAGGACTGCGGACTATAACGGACTATAAACGACCAGCTTCTTCAATGATGAATGCCGATGCTTCACTGGCTGATGAGCTGAACACGTTTTATGCTCGCTTCGACGCCGCAGCAATTAAAACAACAAACGGCTGCGCGCGCTTGGAGTGCACCAGTGAAGAAAATGCATTCGTCATCACAGAGCATGCCGTGAGGAACACCTTCAGGAGGGTGAACACCAGGAAGGCAGCAGGACCAGCTGCAATCCCTGGCCGGGTCCTTAGAGCCTGCGCTGATCAACTAGCACCGGTGTTCACGGAGATCTTCAACCTCTCCCTGGCCCAAGCTGTGGTTCCCACGTGCTTCAAACAGTCCATTATTGTCCCTGTTCCAAAGAAACAACAGCCCGCTTGCCACAATGACTACCGTCCAGTAGCACTGACTTCAATTGTGATGAAG
This sequence comes from Maylandia zebra, assembly GCF_041146795.1. Classification (NCBI taxonomy): domain Eukaryota; kingdom Metazoa; phylum Chordata; class Actinopteri; order Cichliformes; family Cichlidae; genus Maylandia; species Maylandia zebra. The sequence continues at coordinate 21,528,094 of NC_135175.1, forward strand.
TGTTTTGAAAGACTGATGAGAGATCACATCACTTCTTCACTTCCTCCCACCATCGACTCACTTCAGTTTGCTTACCGGACTAATCGTTCCACAGACGATGCCATATCTCACCTGCTCCACACATCCCTGAGTCACCTGGACACTGGCAGAGGGAATTATGTTAGGATGCTGTTCGTGGACTACAGTTCAGCATTCAACACAATAATTCCCTCTAAGCTTTTCACCAAGTTGACGGATCTAGGACTCAGCTCATCACTGTGTCAGTGGATCCTCAACTTCCTCACAGACAGACCCCAATCAGTGAGGGTAGGAAAACAAGTCTCCCCCTCCATCTCACTCAGCACTGGAGTGCCTCAGGGCTGTGTTTTAAGCCCCCTGCTGTACTCACTGTACACTTATGACTGTGTAGCCACATCCGACACCACCTCCATTGTCAAGTTTGCTGACGACACTGCTGTTGTGGGCCTGATCTCCGACAACATCGAGACGGCCTACCTGGAGGAGATTAGGAACCTGGAGACCTGGTGCCAGGAGAATAACCTCCTCCTAAACATCAGCAAGACTAAGGAGCTGATCGTGGACTTCACTACAAAGCAGGCGAGGAATTACAAACCCCTCATCATCAGTGGCACGCCAGTGGAGAGAGTGGACAGTTTCCGATACCTGGGTGTCCACATCACTCAGGACCTGTCATGGTCCTGTCACATCAACACCCTGGTTAAGAAAGCCCGTCAGCGTCTCTTCTTCCTCAGAAGACTTAGAGACTTCCATCTGCCACTGAAGGTGCTCAAGAACTTCTACTCCTGCACCATCGAGAGCGTCCTGACGTCAAACATCTGCACCTGGTTTGGGAACAGCACCAAGCAGGACAGACGAGATCTGCAAAGGGTGGTGCGCTCGGCAGAACGCATCATTCAATCAGAGCTCCCTGACCTGCTGTCCATCTACACCAAGCGGTGCAAGTCCAAAGCTAGGAAGATTATGATGGACCTCTCCCATCCCAACAATGGACTCTTCTCACTGTTGAGGTCTGGGAAGCGCTTCCGCTCCCTTAAGGCCAAAACAGAGAGAATGAGGAGGAGCTTCTTCCCCCAGGCTATTCGGGCCCTGAACCAGGTGTAGGACTGGACTCTCCCAAACACGTCACTATAAGACTGGACTCTCACACACGTCACCACACGCACCACCACACATTTCCTATAATCCTATAATTCCTATAATTTATAATCCTTATCTTTATAATCTCTTCTGCTATTTGCACATTCTTTACTGTAAATTCCTAAGTTAATTTGTAAATTTTTGTAGTAAATTGTAAATATTGTAAAACTTCTGTCATTTAATGGTCGGGCATTGTACAGCTACAAGCATTTCACCCCCATGTCATACTGTGTATGGTTGTGTGTGTGTGACAAATAAAATTTGAATTTGAATTTGAATTTGAGTTGGTGGTGGACTTCCGGAGACGCAGACCCACCACACTGACACCGGTGAACATCCAGGGAGTGGACATTGAGATAGTGGACTCTTATAGGTACCTGGGTGTTCACCTGAATAATAAACTGGACTGGAGCCACAACACTGATGATCTTTACAGGAAGGGTCAGAGCAGACTCTACCTGCTGAGGCGGCTGAGGTCATTTGGAGTACAGGGAGCGCTTTTAAAGACCTTCTATGACTCTGTGGTGGCATCTGTCATTTTTTTACAGTGTGGTATGTTGGAGCAGCAGTTTATCGACAGCTGAGAGGAAGAGGTTGGATAAACTCATCAGGAAGGCCAGCTCTGTTCTGGGATGCACCCTGCACCCAGTGCAGGTGGTGGGAGATAGAAGGACTCTGGCCAAAATAACATCTCTGATGGACAGAGTCTCCCACCCCATGTATGTAAATGTTGCTGAACTGCAGAGCTCCTTCAGTGACAGACTGCTGCATCCTCGATGCATGAAGGAGCGTTTCCGCAGGTCCTTCCTCCCTGCAGCTGTCAGACTGTACAACCAGAACTGCTCCCAACAAACATAGATGTTTACATCAATGCTGTAACTGCAATAAGTTAATTAACCAATTCGCACCACAACCTGGTTTGCCTCTTACCTGTAGTTATTTTTATTTAATTTAATAACTGTACAGTACTCTATAGTAACCATTGTCCTTAATGTAAATATGTAAGAAATTTTGTATGTTTCTGTTCTGTGTCCTGTGTACTGTTTGTTTGTATATGTGTCTTTTTGGCTGCTGTTACAACCAAATTTCCCCTTGTGGGACAATTAAAAGATTATTCTATTCTATCTTTACTTCTGAGAAACCCTCTGGCTGTTTCATTTTAGCACCACTTAGTTTTCCAGCCTTTTGTAGCCCCTGTCCCAAAAATTCACAAACTCATCAGGGAACAATTAATTGAACAAGCAAATTACGATTTCAATTCACTAAACTCTATCACCATTCTGATTGCTCCAGCAACAGATAACTTGACTTTGTGGTGAACCTGGTTCTCATCCGCTGTTTCTAAAAAGTCAAGAATGAACTTTGAGGCTCAGCTTTACAGAGAACATCTTAAAGTCCTTAAAAAAACTGAATATTTGTCAGCTTCATGAGTTATAATATCAATCCATGGCAGACATGGATCCTTAGTCAACTCTGTCTGATAGGCTTCAAATCCAAGTGGCATAAAAATAAACTTGTATGTCTATATTATTCTGTGTAGAAATGGCCAAGCTGGATCCCTGAGCAAGGAACATCAAAGACTCAGGGCTTCTGAATTGTTGAACGTATGATAAGCATGAGGAAAATGTGGTTTTGCCTTAAGGTTTGGAGTCCCAGACTTAGATTCACCACATCACAGCTGGAACATGATGAGAATGTAAAACCTTAGCCGTTATTTTTTGCAACAGTAGACATCTAAAGAGTGCAGACTGCAAAACTGAAAAGGTGTCTGGATGAAAATAATAAGTGCTTCCTTACAGAGACTCCAAAATCTAAAGACATAGGGTTTGAATTCGACAGTGTATCATGGAGGATTTAGATGATTTTGTGTGTTGATATGCCCCTAAGCAACCAAGAAATCTGTTAATTTAAAAACCTGCACTGTAGTCACAAATACAATAAGGAAAATGTAAGCTTTAAAGGTGAAGTTCATTGCTGCCCACAGCTAATAAAATAAAGAGAGAAGGAGAAAAGTTCATCATATTTTTTTACACTTTTGATATTGAAGGCCTCCACAGGGAGACTGTAACACTCATGGCACCTGGAATGAAAGATGAATGATGCGTCTGAAATTAATGGGAAAGGCCAAAGTGTAGGCTGTCAGCTGAGCAGTGAACCTGAGACAAAGATTAAAAGGATAGAAATGGCTGCCAGGGTGACTCACCTTGATTAAATCTGAGAGTAATTTCATATAGTCCTACTTCAGAAGACCGGACCCTGCAATCGCATTAAACAGGACACTTCTGAATAACGTTTTTTTTTTTGGTGAGTTTCTGCGGTCACAGTCATGTTAACCCTCTCGGACTGAAAAACTAAATTTAACCAAATCATGTCAATAATACACCTTTGAATGTATTTAAATGGACGTCATTATAAAAGTGTAAATCACAATCAGAACCTCTCTAAGTAATGTTTCCAATCCCACTGCTGATGTTAAGGTGGGTTTGGCCAGGTTTTAGGGGAAGTCAGATTTTACTTACTTATGTTTTACTTGTATGTTTAGAATTTATCAGTTTCAACTTATGATTCACCTATTTTCAGCAGTTTGATCAATACTTGGTACTCAAACCTTTTTTTTTTTATCTATACCTAAGAACACATACATTTTTTCAGCTTAAATAATTTAGTCAATAATTTTTTTCAAATAATTATCTATAAGGGGAAAACAATTATCTATTATGTACCTTCTTCCTTTCTCTGCTTGCGATTTCTGACACTTAAGTACTCCCACAGTTCAAAGAAATGGAGTTAGTGGGGTTAGGTTAAATGATAATTCCAGATTGCCCATAGGTATGAATGGTGATCTGTCTCTCTGTGACAAACAGGTGACCCGTCCGCAGTAGCCTGCATTTCCCTCCATGACAGCTGGGATAGATTCCAGCCCCCTACGACTCTGAAATGGATACGAGGATAGATGAATGTATCTACTACTTTTGGGTTTTCTGTGTGAGCTATTTCATTGCTCTATCATTATTCTTCCTATTTTAAAATACACTCAACAAAAATATAAACGCAACACCTTTGTTACTGCTCCCATTCCCCATGGGATGGACGTAGAGACCTAAAATTCATTCCAGATACACAATATAACCATCCCTCCCAAACAGTGGTCACAAATCAGTCCAAATGTGTGGTAGTGGGCACATCTGCCATATTGAGATAATCCATCCCACCTCACAGGTGTGCCACATCAGGATGCTGATCTGACATCATGAGTAGTGCACAGGTGTACCTCAGACTGCCCACAACAAAAGGCCACCCTGGAATGTGCAGTTTTGTCTCACAGCAAAATGCCACAGATGCCACAAGCAATGAGGGAGCGTGCAATTGGCATGCTGACAGCAGGAATGTCAACCAGATCTGTCGCCCGTGCATTGAATGTTCATTTCTCAACCATAAGCCGTCTCCACAGGCGTTTCAGAGAATATGGCAGCACATCCAACCGGCCTCACAACCGCAGACCTCGTGTAACCACACCAGCCCAGGACCTCCACATCCAGCAGGTTCACCTCCAAGATCGTCTGAGACCAGCCACCCAGACAGCTGCTGGAACAATTGGTTTGCACAACCAAACAATTTCTGCACAAACTGTCAGAAACCGCCTCAGGGACGCTCAACTGCATGCCCGTCGTCCTCATCAGGGTCTTGACCTGACTCCAGCTCGTCGCCGTAACAGACTTGTGTGGGCAAATGCTCACATCTGATGGCGTCTGGCACGTTGGAGAGGTGTGCGCTTCACGGATGAATCATGGTTCACATTGTTCAGGGCAGATGGCAGCTGAGAATGTCCCAGTTCTTGCATGGCCAGCATACTCACCGGACATGTCACCCATTGAGCATGTTCGGGATGTGCTTGACCGGCGTATACGACAGCGTGTACCAGTTCCCACAAATATCCAACAACCTCGCACAGCCATTGAAGTGGAGTGGACCAACATTCCACAGGCCACAATTGACAATCTGATAGACTCCATGCGACGATGTGTTGCACTGCATGAGGCAAATGGTGGTCACACCAGATACTGACCGGTTCTGGGTCCCCAGACCCCCAATAGCGCAAAAAACTGCACATTCCAGGGTGGCCTTTTGTTGTGGGCAGTCTGAGGTACACCTGTGCACTACTCATGATGTCAGATCAGCATCCTGATGTGGCACACCTGTGAGGTGGGATGGATTATCTCAATATGGCAGATGTGCCCACTACCACACATTTGGACTGATTTGTGACCACTGTTTGGGAGGGATGGTTATATTGTGTATCTGGAATGAATTTTAGGTCTCTACGTCCATCCCATGGGGAATGGGAGCAGTAACAAAGGTGTTGCGTTTATATTTTTGTTGAGTGTATATACATTACCTTCACAATACTGAGACAGCTTACTTCAACACTGTATCCACATTGTCCTGAAAAGTTATGCGTTTTTACTAATCTTCTATTATTTATTTGAATTTTGGGTTTTCAAACTTGTATCTATTGCCCTTTACTTATACTTGTTCAGTATATGCGATTATGGTTTGAATCCTGGACAAGCCCCCATTTGTTATGCCTGGCTTATTTAGGATGTAACAACAAAAGTAGAGTTACAGAGCAAAAATGTATTGATCATAATTCAAAAATGGTGAACAAAAGAAAACTGTCATGGTCCTGGGTCGGTGACCCAGCGCTTTTAGTTTATTATCATTTTCTAGTTTATTAGATTGATGATTATTATTGTTTGAGTTCTATGTGGTATATTCGGTCTGCCTCTGAGTCTGCGTCTGTGTCTCTGTCTGTCTATGGTGTCACCCCGTCTGTTTGTGAATCTGTCTGTTTAGTTCTGTGTCTTGTTTGGTTCCCCGTGTCTGAGTTTCCTGTTTTATTATGAAGGCCTCAGTCTGATGTGAGTGTGTTCAGTTTACGTTTCCCCTGTCCCGTCAGCTCTGATTCCTCCCAGCTGTGTTGCCCTCCTGTCTCTCATCCCCTGATTACTGGTGTGTGTATTTAAGCCCTGTGTGTTCTCCTGCCTGTTGCCGGTTTGTCTGTGTTACTCTGTGGTCCACGGTGTCCTGTCCCTCGTCTGTGGCGCGCTGCCTCTCACCCCATTCTGGTACCCTCTTGGGTTTGTCATTTAGCTTTTCCAGTTTAGATCTTTAGTTTTGTCTTCCCTCTTGCCTGTTTTGCCTTCTCACCACTGTGTAAATAAAACATCACCAGCATTATCATCTACTGCCTGCGTTTTGGGTCCTTTCTCCCTTCAATACCACACGGCTCGCCTCGGCAGCCGTGACAAAAACGAATCTAAAGCTACATGTGGCTTAAACTTGGAATAACTACAACAAAGTCAAGCCAAAGCAAATAAAAAACAAGTGTTCCAGGAAGAGAGAGACACATTTCTGAAGGAAATCAGCTTGCATATGCTCCCAATCAGGTGAAGTCATTTCCTTTATTAGATGGGAGAGCTGCTAATTAGAACCTGCAGGAGAAAACAAAGGGCAGGCCTACTACTGAAGGCATAGGACAGTCAAAATACAGAAAAGCACGTAGCATGATTACCCCTGTCATTTGCAGTGGAGCCTAAATGAGGCCAAGAGATAGCTTCTGATATACCCATCTTTCACACAGTGGGGAAAAAACATTTTTCTTGGTGTATATATATTTCTAATGGAGCTACTGACATGAAATTTTCAGCAGAAGCTGGTGAACCTAATTGATGACATAGAAAAAGGCAGTTATTAATTTGCACTGATAGAGGGCAGGATTGCTTTCTAAACATAGAAAGATTTCAGCTGGTTTCTTGAATTGCCCTTTTGCACATGCTTTTCTTCACATGTTCAATACTAATTCACTGTATCACTCCACTTTATCGCACATAACTTAATTTATAGAATTATTTGTTTTGATTTCTTTGCATGTGTGGATTACTCTTGTTACCAACATCTGGTGAAAAAAACAACTCAATAGCTTCCTTAGAGATACATTTACTGAAAAAATGTTTATATGTTTTGTACTTATTTTCCCCACTGTATGTGGGAAACAGGACAAGTGGGAAACCTACCAAACACTAGACATGCAAATAAAGAATAGAAAACATTAGTTTAATATTTACTTACCGTATTTTTCAGATAATAAGGTGCACTGTCGATGAACGGGTCTGTTTTCATACATAAGGCACACTGGATTATAAGGCGCATTAAGCAAAAGAAAACAGTCAGATAAGTCAAACAACTCAACTCATTCTTCTTGCTTCCTCCACTCCCGTAACATTGATTCATTAATGTTGAATTCTCTCGCAGCTGCTCTATTCCCATATTGTTGCAGTATATTAATGACTAACCTCATATTGTGGATGGATTATCTCAGTTGTTCTCCTGACTGAAGTTTGGTCCGTTTACAGCATCCTGCCATGCGATTGCATTTGTCCCTAACCATCGGGAATCCTCATGTTAACTTTTATAGAGTGAAAAAAAGTTAGCGTTCATCCTTCAGCTTCACTGTGCTAATGTTATGCTAACGTACCTGTGTCTCTAGTGATCACATAGCACATCATTATATACCAGCTAGTCCAACTTCAGTAACCCTATAAAAGTCACTGCTGTGCAGTTTTCTGTCTTCATTTATATTGGAAGTGATAGCAGAGCTGTAGGTTTTATTTTCAGAAATCTCTCAGTCAGAACATGCTATATCATGTTTAGGTGGAAACTAGCGAGCTAACTTTCTGCTAACTTCTAACTCCGTTAAATTTAATAAATTCTGTTTTCATGGATGCCTGGATGTTAAACTTAATTGTTACACCTGGTAAAGCAGCAACGCTGATCATTTTATTAAAGACAAAATAATTTAGACAGTTTGTAACTCTCAGTGATGCCGCAGTGCTCGTTTGACTTTGGGACCTGAAGAGGACAGAGTTTTGGACCCAGATTACTCCGTGAGGCTCCTGACTACAGTGGCCATAATGCTACAACAATCCATCGAGCGGTGCGGCTCCGTAGCTTACCAAAGTCGTACTAAAACATTTTTTGACAGATTTTTGAGCACCGTGTACCACATAAAATCGGTTCGAGGTCAGTAAGCACAACCAGAATTCGTACATAAGGCGCACTGTCGATAAGTGTGCCTTATAATCCCAAAAATATGGTAGCCTACTGAATAAACTGAAACGAGTCTATTGTCGATCAAACCACTAACACCCCCAAACTTACCTGTCTTTTATCCAAAAAACTAACCTAATAATGGAACTAGCACACACATCAGAAGGAATGTTTTTAGTGAATACTTCTGCGCTTTAGGTACCTGTGCAAAGGTTTCACAAGCCATGGTTGTTCCAACTTATTTGGAACGCTCCACTTGTGGCTCACATTTTACATGCACTCTCTCAACACATGTGTTAAACCAATTAACATTCAGATTTTTAAAATGTAATTCCATTTATATAACAATAAGGATTTTTAAGTACCCTGTGAACAAGTGCTCCTGGGATATGCAAACATACACCGTGCAGCAGCAGTACCTTCTTCAAACCACAGCTTGCCTTTTTTACTCTGTAAACTTGTTTATCACCCAAAGCGGATAAGGCAAACAGTGCTGCTGTTCTGTAAACATGTAGGAGGAGAAGTGCAAAAGAAATGTGAGCCATAAACACTTCAACAAGACCACCCAGCTGTTACGTCTATTTGTTAGGGGAAAGAGAGCTTCTCGACAGCAGTAGCCCCCGCCAATTAGGATAAAAGGGGTTAATCTCTGCTAATGAGGATAACATCTGACACTCATTGTTTAATTTAGATGCAATGTGGCACTGCAGGATTATATGTGAGCTCCTTTCTAGGTTGCAACTTCAAATATTTCTTTCTTTATTTGATGCGAGAACACTGATAAACACTTAAAAGACTGTGCTTTACAGAGATAACACAAATATGTCAGTGCTTTTGAATTAGTGGAAACAGAGACAATCTGTCAGAGTTGTAGGATACTTTTATGGGTTCAACTCTCAGATATTAAATAGACACTTGATATAGTTTTAGGCTAAAGATCTTTAAAGACCAATGCACATTTCAATGAAACTACTTTAGCATCATTCCCATCTCTGCAGAGCCTGGCATCAAAGGCTGAATATGTTCTGGACCAAATGTTAAGATTCAGATACCAACAACAAGAGAAGAACAGATACAAGACACTTTATTTTTATTTAATAAAAGACTGACAGCTTTTCTCATTACTCTCAAGGCTGGTCCTGTACCTTCAGCTGCATAAAGATTTAAACCCCTGAAAAGCACATCAATGACTGTGAACACTGACCCTAATGTGGAATGCTTAATTTTCCCAGACACAGCAATTTACTGTAAACAGCTTCTTTTTAAAAATCAATTTACATTTAGTCAAAGAAGCCTGATTTTTTTGTAATATTCTAAAATATTCATTAGAAACAAAGACTTTGAGGATTTAATATAAACATCCTATACAGTGCGTTTACACCCTAATCTTCTAAGGCTTCTTTTATGGCATAAAAAGCATTTTGTTTGTTCGAGTCAGCACCAGCTAATCTGAATCGACACATTCATAAGGTCAGGCTGGAGATCCTTCTGCATTCTGAATTGCCTTTATTCCTCACTAACACGTCATTGGAAACATTCATCACATAGGTTTAGTCCATGCTGACATAATAGCATCCCAGTTTCTGCAGATTTGTTGGCTGCGCATCCATCCGTGACACAAAACACCCAAACCCAAAGGTGCTCTTTTGGATTGAGATGTGGTGATTGTGGAAGCCATTTGAGTATAGTGGATTCAGTCATGTCATGTTCAAGTAACCAGTCTGAGATTATTTGAGTTTTATGACATGTTGTGTTATCCTGCTGGAAGCAAGCATTACAAGATGGGTACACCGCAGTCATAAAGGGATGGACATGGTGAGGAAGGATACTTATTTATGCTGCGGTGTTTAAATGATGCTCATATTGTACTGAAGGGCCAAAGTGTGCCAAGAAAAACATCCTACACCAGTACACCACCATCAGCCTGAACAGTTTATACAAGGCAGGATGGATCCGTGCTTTCATGTTGGGGGCACGCCAAATTTAGACTGTACCATCCAACTATCACAGCAGAGATCAAAACTCATCAGAAGTTTTTCCAGTCTTCTGTTGTCCAATTTTGGTGACCTCGTGTGAACGGTATCCTCCGTTTCCTGTTCTTTGCTGACAGGAGTGACACCCAATGTCATCTTCTGCTTCTTCTTCAAGGTTTAAAGTAATATGTGCATATCTTGGCTGTAATGATCGGTTATTTGAGCTAGTGCTGCCTTCCTATCAACTTGGTCATTCTCCTCTGACCTCTGGCATCAACAGATAACTGTTGCTCACTGGATATTTTCAGACCATTTTCTGTAAACCCTAGAGATGGTAATGTGGGAAAATCCCAGTAAATCAGCAGTTTCTGAAATAACCAGACCAGCCCGTCTGACCCCAACAACCATCCCACATTCAAACTCATATAAATCACTTTTCTTCTCTATTCTGACTCTCAGTTGGAACTTCAGCAGATCATCTCCAATACTAAATGCACTCATTTGCTGCAATGTGATTGGCTGATTAGATATTTGAATGAACAACAATATCATAAAGTGGTTGGTAAGGATATATGTGGACTTTATTTACTCCATGTTTAACCCTTGTGTGGTGTTCATATTTTTGTTACTCAGCCAGTGTTCATGGGTCTGGTGGACCCGCTAGAGTTTTGGCTTTCCAAATCAACACTATCAAACAATTTTATGTTAAATTACTCAACAGATGTTTACTTCATCCCAATTACAAGCCATATGAACAGCAAACATGGTTAATTTTTTCCCTTTACCTTTGTTAGATCACATTTATGAATTAATGTGCTTCTCGTTTTTTTTTGTTTTTGTTTTTTTATAAAATGTTATAAAAAAATAAATCAGTTATAATCAAGTGGAGTGAGTGGAACACATTTACACGTGAAGCAATATGTTTCACAACTAAATGGGATCAGCTGCTCATCAATGGTGACATTAGGCCCAGGTTTGTAAAACAGGGGGAGGTGGTGCACACACTTATCCCACACTGTCCTGATGGCAGCTAGCTTGTCTCACTGCCGTCGAGCTGGTCTGTCGTCTCGGTTATCATAACGGATAATCCTGGAAATTTTGTGGAAGTTTTCCAGAGACACTGATGAACGGAAAGGTTCTTGCCGGTTTCTGCATCCCACAGGGATTCTGTGGATTCCCCTTTGGACCTGAAAACTCCTGCAAGGATAAGAACCCCAAAGTAGGCCTTTGAATTGAATTTGGTCTATCTCCTTCCACCTCTCTCCAAAAACACACCTTCCTTCTAGATTACTGCAATCCAGAATAATTTTCTGGATGGAATCTGGGATGAAAAGCTCAAATGAAGACTTGATGTCCTGCACATGAGTAACTGTCAGCCATGTTGGCCCTGGCTTATCACAGTAGCAGCTCTGCAGGGTGGCTCATTTCTTGGGCAAGAAGACCATTCAATTTCACCAGTTATTGACATCCATATTTCTTCACTTGCTGTCTGGTGGGCTTGTTCTGGTCCTGGAGCTGGCTGCAGATGGGGTGCTCGTCTTCGTTTTGTTACTAAATGATGCTCAACCTCATCCTCTTCTTCAAAGTCACTGTCAGACTGAATTTTCAGAAATGTGAAATATTCTGAAACCTCTTTGTCAACATCGTCATCCGAAGCCCCTCTTCCAAAATCAATTGGATGGCCCTCGCAGCAGATAATCTTTTGCCATCTTGATCAGTTGTGATAAGGAACCACACTGGCAAAGTCTTATTTATAGTATTATGCCCCTAATTTGCAGGTGGGACAGGGTATGAGAAAATAAAATTTGGATCCCTCAAGAAAGAGGGTAAAATGTGTGGGAATGTAAGAGCAGACGGTGTTGATAGTTGAATTTTCAACAATGTTGCAACTTTGTGCGGGAGCAGGAGGGGAAGAAAACACTATCAGCAGCACCAGAAAGGAGGAAGACAGAGTGTGGGAACACAGGACCTGCACTTTCAACACTTTTATTAGACCTGGGTCCAGTGGACCCGAACACCTTGTATGTAATGTAAATGCGTGGGGGGAGGTACAGTATGAGGTCATTGAAAATTAGTTCGGATTTATGTTCTTCACAGAAAATAAGCCAAAGCCAATGAATTTCAGGTTGAAAAAATAATTAATTGTTTAATTTTTCTTTTGAGAAAAACTGAAAACGGGTCTCACAGACCCGAACACCATACAAGGGTTAATGTCATAACTTTAAAGCTTCTCTATCAAGTGTGTTGTGTAACCTGTTGCAACACTAGTAGTTTTATGCACATTTTCTCCCTTCCCAACAGGCTTTATTCTATCTTTGATGTTAAATACATAAATAAAACTATATTTACTATATTATCTAGTGTCACAGGGCTGTTCCACAATATTCTCCATGTGTTTAAAAGCTTCAAAACATTTTTGAGTTTCATTTGTTTCTGTCAGTGACTGCAAGTCTCTTTGACACTGTAAGAGCTCCATCTGGTGTAATATTTGGAAAGTACACTCAGTGTGGTCAGTGTTTCAGGTGTGCTGTGGCATATTATTGGCATATTATTTCTAATTTGGTTACTTGGCCAAAATCTTTTTTGATTTGTTTTGCATGCAATTTCAGATTTAAAATTCTGCATATAGACATATATAAAAGTTAAATGGGCCCATTAGTCAAAGTAATTAACATTTTTCATGTTGGTACTGTTCAATCACTGCTGCAGGTTTTCCTGCCATGAACTCACAAAGCAAAAATAAGGAAATGGAAAAAAAGACACTATTTATTAATGAAATGTCAGTTTTACCAGATGGGGAAAATGCCCTGTAATCAAAAGCGTTTTTGGCAGTTACAATAAATGACACAGTTCCATCATTTTCAATCATTATAAATAGAGTCACAAAACAGTAAACCCACAATTTATACAAATAACTGTTCTTCATTTTAAAAGAGAAACCGTCCAAGGATTAGAGACTCAGGCTGGTCTCGCGAACATAAAGGGTTTTCTAACCTGCAAACTTGAAAACTGTCACATTTCAGTTACAGGCTGCATTTGTACTGTATGTTTTCTTCTAAAAACAAACTTTATCCTTCGTTTTCATTTCAAGAGGAAAAAAAAAATGCTCCAAATGGTTTGGTTCAACATCTTAAAAACATTTTGTTACAAATCATTTGGTCAGCAGTGTATTTAAATACAGTTTCTCTACTGGAAAATGCTGAATCAGTAAAACCTCCTACATATCAAAAATATTAGCATCACCAAAATCCTACGCACAAAATATCCAGTAGCGGCTGACAGGCATAGGATTTTTAAAACCAATACCGAACAATATTTTTTCTTCTGGCTTCACAAAACATAAAGTTCCTGAACATTTGTTATCTGTAATTTCTTTATGAGTCCTTACTGAGATATCATGACAGCGTACTTTAAAAATAATCTTGCTTTATTGTCACAACAAGTTGCAGATTACTCGTTTATGCTCAGCCAGACTCTACTCAGATCAGCTGGTTGTGTTTGTGGCGTTCACACTAATGCTGCCCACAGAGATGTTGCAGAGGGTCCTCTGGTTCACACACTACACCAACATTCATACCATGGATGAAGGGCGTGTTCTCCATCTCTCCTTTACTTTTTAATTTTTATTTAGGATGGTTATACATAGATGCCGATATCAACAGCGAACATACCCGCCGCGCCAATATAACAGTTGGACTCAATTAATCAGTAGCATAACAATTAAAAACAAAATTATGTTGTTTGAACAGTTCACTATTCCCTAATCTACTTGAAACCTCGCAGCCCCAGTGAACTTCAGTGAATCTAAAGGCTTTTCATCAAGCAAATGCCAGGAGTTCAGGATAAAACAACCTTTTTAAGAAAAAAGTAAAGTCTAGCATTACTAAAGGGCACACATGTGTAAACTGAAGCTACATTACAATAAAACTAATGAGCTTTTTTGTCCCTCTCTAACAGTGCAATAAAGTTAAAGACCTTCGGATTGATGTAAGAAATGCAGCCTTTAAAAGTCCTCGAACAAGGGATCAAACATTAAAAAAGAAAGGATGGATTTTACATAATTCCTGATGCTACATGTTTAACTAACTCTATAAAACTAACGATCTACTTCCTCTGATATTGAGTGCAACTTTTAGCCATTAAAAACGGAGTGCGTAAGAAAAACAAAAACTGACAGTAAAATTATTCTTAGTCTACTTCTTCAGCAGCACAGCAGTGGTATTTATCTAGATTTCTATGTTTACATCAATGTGAGAAACAAATATTGGATCTACTCCACTCCCTAGGAAATAGAGGCTTTTGAAACAAACCAACAGGTAAACAGAAAACAGGAACATATTCAAAGGATAATTTCCATAACTGTCTCCATAAATAGTGCAGTTTTTCTAACAAACTGCAATATAATCAGTGCTTTTACACGTTCACATACTTTCTCATATGTGGAAACATGAAATAGGAATTACACTGGAGAAGAAGGATTACTTATTGTTGGAAATGCGTACATTCAATACAAAATATGCTGTTTAATATCCTGTTATAGGTAGTTAAAAAAAAAAAAAACCTTTCATGTTCTTGTCTATGAATTTTAATAATACCTTTATAAGAAGGGCTTGCTTCTTCTTTTTGCATCTTTGTGAATGCATACCAGACTCCCAAGGCCCGTACTATGAAGCTGGATTTGGCAGACACTCATCTTGCTCCTTTGTCTGCAGTGGGTGTGTTGCTTTCAGTCTCTTTTATGTGTTTAACCTTTTCATGTTTCCCCCATTGTATTATTTTATCTTCCTTTGTAAAATCAGCTGCTATACTGCCAGCAGTTGTCCACGTTTGTGATTGGTCAGATACTGCCAACACCACCCCTTTCAATTGAAGGTCCAAAGGAGACCCTGGGTTAACTTCAGGGAGTCAATAATTAGCTTCACGTGACTGCTGAATGCCAGCGTTAGCAAAAGTGAACAGGTAGCATAAAGACACCCTGGTATGTTGAACTTTCTTCATAGTACAGGCCTCAGGAAGAACAGCTAAGGCCGACCTTAGCAATAGCTTAATAAAACAAGCATATTGATATCATCACAATTTAGAGATCAACAGCAAGCTTATTTTGGAGATGAGGTGAAACAACTTTCTTCTAACGAGGGGTCTAAAATGAGTCGTTGTTAAAAAAACAAACAAACCTCAAAATCAAACCACAGCTGAACATATGATTAACACATTCCCTTTCAGAACAGACTGTGAAGTTGCTAAATAACGAAGCCCTTAAATGTGAACCTTTGCAACGAGAAGCTGAGCACTGGCTATAAAATATATAACAAAATAAACCAAACCCATCAACCATATTTGCACTGCCACACAGAAAGAAGTAGAGCAACCATAGCTTTATATTTACACATTTGATTTTTTTTTTTCCTTTTTAGGCTATAGAGTAATTCAGTTAAGCTACATTAAATAATTTAGTTATCATATGCCTACCAGCGCAGGACGGACTATCTTATTTTCTGGGAAAAGTACAACTGAAATCAATTTTAACTTGATGTCACTGAGTGTAAAATGATTATGAAAAGCTAATCAGTGCTCTGTGACAACAGAAATACTGAGCTGGGTGTGAGAACAAATGCATTCAATTATAAACCCACCAACATAACGGGAAAAACTTTGACTGAAAAAAAGCTCTTCCATCTTGTTTCAAAACTTTTCCCAAAAGTTGGGCTTGACTGGGATTCATCAGTGTTGTTCTTCATATGCATTTTTTCCTGGTTTGAGGTTAATCGGAGCATTTTAAGAATCCAAAAATCACTGCATTTTCCGATATTCTTGTTGTACACAAATGTACAGAAAGTTGGAGTACATACTGCACATGAGAAAATACGAGCCTGTTATTGTACTTTTTCAATCTTTTGTTAAAAATCCACAAGACATCTTCGTTATCGTGGATCGAGCCGATTACGTCCTCGCTCTTTCTCGCCTGCACTGAAAACTGCAGCGGTGCAACAAATTTCGCTGTCCTGCGCTCCTCAGACGCCACAGTCGCTGGTTCTGTCTTGGACTTTGCGAGTCAGGATGAGCACGGTAGACAAGGAGGCAACGGAAACGTGGAAGAGGAGCTGCCACGCGTTTCTCAAGCCGAGCAGGTGCAAGTTGCATAGGACGATCACACTTAACAGAGTGAAGCACTTCAGTTTCTTCACAGATGAGTGGAAAAGGTAGAGGTGGCACTACGGAGCGATTCACACGGAGAAGCGTCAGAGAAAGATGGACGGCAGCATATTTCTGTTTGCAATCAAGAGTCAAGCTACTATGTGAACTACTATTTACCTGAAAAACACAGCAAGCAAATGCCAGGAGAAATGCCACAACATTCCAAATGCTTTCATAATCATCCTGCGAAAACAAAAATAATACATAAACTTTTAAAAAAGTTGATTTGTTTTCCGGTCTCAGTCGGCTTGCTGCGTTTATTTCTGATTAATTCACCCAATTTGTGCACACCTCATGATAACAACTCAGCTTTCACCGTAAAATGCTAATGCACAGCGGTCAGTTCAGCCAGCTTACCTTATCTGTAATTAAAATTAGCTTACGCAAGCCTATTTCCAAATATCCTGACTTAAACAAACAAACAAACAAACTGGTTTGCTATGCAAGAGAGAAAGTTACAACTTATGATTGTTTTTCACATCATTTAGACTCCCCAAATAAACAGCACCATTAATAATATTTGAAATGACAGTAATCAGATGCCAGCACTAATTGTACCTGGAACGTGTACTCCATGAGGTGAACCCCACGGATAACATTCAAAGACGCACACATGATATTGAGGATGAGAGAGAGGATGCCCGGGGCCGTCACTGGTTCCAGTCTTTGATTTTGACCTGTTAAACACAAGAAAGCGACAATATAAACACTTCAAAACAAGAAAACACAATGAGAAGCAAGAAAATATCCTCATTCCTGCATTACAAAGAATTCATACTGGCTGTCAAAGGCAGGAAGCAGAGTGCTCTGTTTCAAGTGCTTTTAGCCTTACCAGATCCAGGACCCTGCTCCATGTGCCCATTTGCAGTGCCATTGGTTAGCTCCACCTCATCAAGGTTTATTACTTGAGGTGGATGGATCCTCAGCTCCTCCTGGACTTCTGCCAAAGTCACCTCTAGGGCCGGGCCACCACTGTGGTTGTACTGCTGCTTCAGCTTCTGAATAATGCTGTCTGTCAGTTGGCAGCAAGATTCAGAGGTAAATTCAAAGATTTAATTTATTTAATTGTGTGTTAACACATCTTAAATTTAAAGCAAAAGAAAGAAAAAACTTTTGCAATCCCAAAAGACACTATCAAATCTATATGAGGCAATTTCGCTCCCCTCACCAAATTCCAAAAATGGATATGGCCTGGCTGCCAAGGCAACAACAGTGCTTTTGAAGCATGCTGTGAACTCCCAGCGCAGATCTTCCAGGAAGCAGAAGGCTTTAGCAACAGGGAGGCTGCAGTGACACACAGTCATGTAGGATACACCCTCTGAAGAGACGAAGCTGAACAGGTGAGAGGAGAAAAGGTGTTTAGTAAACAAACAGCCTGAAGCAGCGTGACGTGGATGCCCCTCTGTTCACATGGACAACACTGCGTATGTCGACCGTACCACAAAACCAAATACGTGCCGATTTGCTTTAAGGCTGTGTGTTGTGCATTTTTGCAGTTAGACAGGTTCTTATGAATCTGTGTGCTGCTGCTGCTGCTTTTCGTTTGTTGCGTGCTTACTATATATTGAGCTCCTGGCCCTTAATTGTCCCTCTGTCGGGGAAGCGGGCCAGCGCCTTGCTGATGGTCTTAATCTGCTGCTTCCTCTGCTGGAGCTCTCGGTTGTGTTCAAAGTCTGTGGAGGCTGACAGGGGGAGTCCATCCCTGACCCGAACCACAAAGGCAAACAGGATCACAGACATTATCCACTCGGTCCATGAAGCACACACTGCCTACGCAGAGCACAAAGCAAGATCAGATTACTGTTATCATATTGATTGGAATAGCACATTTAAGTTGGGGATATAGTGCTGATGATAGCTGTTATATAAACTGTCAGTAGTATAAATAAATACAGCTAGTATCATGCTAATAACACATAAAATAAACTGAGCTGTTAGTCTTACACTCAAATTTAGTATTCTATATTTTTTACACTACATTTTCCTTTCTTATCAAATTGTGTGTTATTATTCTATTATAATAAAATACTTCATGTAGAATATTTTGGTCACAATATTTCTTCTTCTTCTTTCAGCTGCTTCTGCCCCCATCGGACCCTATCCTCAGAATTGTCCTCTGGCACACCAACTCTCCGCATGTCCTCTTTCACTATACATCAACAAAGCTCCTCTATGGTCTTCCTCTTTTCCTACTGCCTGGCAGCTCTGTATCCATCCACTACTCCTGCTTTCCACATATCCAAAGCATTTCAGCCTTGCCTCTCTAACTCTCTAGCTCTAAACCTAAACAAAATAAACCTAAACCTAAATAAAATCTTAACATTCTCACCTCTGGCACCTCCAGCTGTGCCTCCTGTTTTTTTGTTTGTTTTTTTGTCAGTGCCACCGTCTCCAAACCATAAATGAAAGGAGGTCTAACTTGCAAACCATCTAGTAAAACTTCCCTTTCACTCTTGCTGGTATCCTTCTGCCACTAATCGCCCCTGACATTCGTAACACTCCCACCCTACCTGCCTTGTTTTGGATGGTTGAATCCAGGTATGTAGCCCATCGACATTCATTACCTTTCCTCTCCCTCTTAGTTTACTAACTTTCATTCCTCTTTTCTCCGGACAATACCTGCACCTTTTCAGGTTCTCTCCCACTTGCTCTTTCCTCTAAGTACAAATCCCAACGTTGTCTGCAAACATCATATACCAGCGAGACTCCTGTCTGACCTCACCTGTCAATTTGTCCATCACCATTGGTAACGATATTTGTCTACGTGAAATGTGATATTGTTTTCATTAATTCTCCTTACATTAACTAACTAAATAAATAACTTTCCGAAAAAAACTAAACACTGCATTTCAGACTGCATTAGCTTTAGTTGGTGTGAATAGATGGTAACTGAACAGGGA
Organism: Maylandia zebra; assembly: GCF_041146795.1. NCBI lineage: Eukaryota > Metazoa > Chordata > Actinopteri > Cichliformes > Cichlidae > Maylandia > Maylandia zebra. The sequence continues at coordinate 21,547,427 of NC_135175.1, forward strand.
AACTGCGTAGGTTTAAAATCTCTGTAGTCTCTGTAGTTAAACACCACTTAGAAATCTTTGAGCTAAGACAATTTAAACACTCGTAACAACATCTCGTTGCAGCTTACCTCATTATCATGGGTTTCATGCTGCACCTTGTCCCTAAGCTATTGTAGTTGAGCTGACTAATGCATCTTATCACAAACAAAAACACGCCATAAGCAGGCAGGAAACCCGCCCCAGCTTCGCGATGCAAAAGCAATCAATGATCGATAAAGAGAGCCGTCCTTAATAACGACTTATAATAGCGAAGTAAGACCTTAAATCAAAATTAGTCCAGCGAGCTAACTTCAAATGTGCTTCCTGATACAACAAAACCACAACAAATCTTCTACGGCAAGCCGAAAGGGACAAAACTACTAAACTGCCCACCCACCAGTCGGCTTTCTAACCAGCACTCGTCACTCAAAAAAGGGAACTCAAATGCTAAGTGGCGACCGTCAGTGACTAGCTGATTCTTGGCTAGCTACTGTACAGAGGTAAGTTACATAGATCAAAGCTTTTAATAACCTTTGGTAGGATTTTCAGCGTTGAAATAAATGCTAACAGTCTCTGCAAACGAGTGATTTTTTTTTTACGTAAGCTGCTTAGCTAACTTTAGCCAGCTCCTAGCTGTTAGCTCCGCCGCTTTGGAAAAGCGCCTAACATTTGTGTGAACAGTGTTCTCGTTGTAGCCTGGGGAGATTTCACACCGTTTTAATACTCGCAGCATGGCTTAAACCCTCAGTAACCTTAGGTCGTTTTCAGATAAACCCGAGCTACAAGGTGTGCCGTGCTGGCTGCTAACGTTGTACAAGAAATGCAAAAGGACATTCTCGGTTTCTGGGTTTACAGCATTGTTTTAAGGTTTTGTGTTTTGTTTTTTGTTTTGTTTAGTTTTGTTTTGGGGGGGGGGGGTGCGCTTTAGTGGTTACTGTAGTCTGCATGACATGCAAGGTAAATATCTAAAGAGCTCAGTGGAGGAGGGACTTCTCCAGAAGTTGGTTATTGTTTTCTATTCGTAGCAGCCACGATCTAACTGTTCATGCAGATGCCATTCCTCGTTAACCAAACATAGTCAAGGCTAGTAATATGACACGAGTTCTGCTGTAAATGCAGTGCAGCTCTGCTTATCTGAAAAGACAGGCCTCTTAGGCGGCTATGTATAGATTCAGTATTATCATCTTGACACCTTGATATACTTCCTCCTGTGCAGTAATGCCAGAAAACACTCCAACTTAACACCAAGCTCACTTCTCTTCTTGTGTTCTGGGGGAAAGCTAAAGTTAAACTATAGCTAATAACACAAAACACTGCAGCTCATGTTCACTCACATCTCTGCACAGTTAAAAAAAGAAAAGAAATATTGAGCACATACCATGGACATGAAAAGAAGAGAATTTGATGAATGCACATTGCTGAGAAGTTGTTGTGATTTCTTTTTTTTTTCTTTTTTCCCCCCTCTTCCGTACTGTGTTGCACTTTCATTACTCGTAAAGCTCTTTGGCAGTTCAGTCTGCTCACCCACACAAATTCCAGATAGACCAAACATTTCCTTGTACTGTAGCTGTCATTAAAACTGCATTGCTCAGACTAAAAACATTGTGGTTTTCCAACTCATGGCTCAGCAGTAAAGCTCTTCAACAAGTTGGTGCATGGTTTTGAGGAGATTTCTTTTTAATGTGTGTGTGTGTGTGTGTGTGTGTGTGTGTGTATATGTATGTATGTATGTGTGTATATATATATATATATATATATGTATGTATGTATGTATGTATATTTATTGTCACATGATGAAGGTAAACATTGGGATCTATTGATGGTGCTTGCTTTAATTGTCTGCTGGGTGCTTGTCCATATATAAATCAAACATGCTCAAACTAAAAGCTGTAAATACACGTCCAGGTTATTGTTAATGTTACAAAGCAGGCTCAGCCAGAGTGGTGACATTTCAGTGTTTGTCACAGAGCAATAAATATACAGTAAGGAGTCTGTGGTGCGCTCTGCTCGGATTTGCATAGCCTCTGTATGTCCCCACAGACTTCTCTCTCTGTCTCTCCCCTACCATTGCTCTCTCCTCCCCTTTCTGTTTCTTCCTCCTTTGCTGTCATTTAGTCTCTCCGTTGTATACAGCCTCTTTCCAATGTGCTGTGTCTCTGTTGGCTTAAACATACGTATAAAAAAGGGGGGGGGGAAGCATTGTTTTTTGTTTTTTTTTTTATGCTTAGCTTCTTTTGTTTTTGCATTTTAGGTCATCTGGACTTTGATCGCAATGGGGGTGAAAGACCGCCCTCAGTGTTACTTTGATGTGGAGCTCAACCGGGAGCCAAGTAAGGGAAATCCTTATCAGTTTACAGGTGGAGGGAATAGTTAGTTAGAGCCTACCTTAACTTCCATACTTTGAACTGATATGTAAAAAAAGGATTTTTAAATTAATGTTATGTATAGATTTTGTTTTTGGTGTTCAAGCTTTTCATTGATATTCATTTACAAAATGAAAGTGGCTCACTCAGTGGTGAATAAACTTGATAGACTGGTTTAGCGTCAGCTGTATCTGTGCTGAGAGGTTATATTTCTATATAACCCCTGATAGCTGCTCAGAATGGAAATATTGACCAGACTGTTTTAGTGACTTTATCCTGAAAGATGTAGCTGATGCCCTTCTTCCACAGCTGTCCCTCACATAGTATCAGACTTGCCATTAGCTACAGAGAGGTTTCTGTAATAGAAACTTGTAGCTTGTAATAGAAAATGTAGCTGTGAACTATTAAAGATTGTTTCCGGTTGTTTACATGTTGTTGTTTATATGTGATTTATTTTGACTTTGTTTAAAGATGATACTTTTAGTGACTCTTCTTTCCCCCTTATGTGTCTTGTAGTTGGGCGTATAGTCTTTCAGCTTTTTTCGGATATTTGTCCCAAGACCAGCAAAAACTTCCTCTGTTTGTGCACTGGTGAGTAATCCTCATTCAGAGATATCTTCCAGTCAAATGTCATGACCTTACAGCATTTCGTTAATCGCATATTTGAATAATTCTGCTTAAAAATGTGATTCAACATGGCAAAACCCAGACTAAAGTGCAAGATTTTCACTACTTTAACTCTAAAATTTCAAAACTACTTGATTAACATGGAAAAACACATTTCATTTATGTAGCTTTCTTTTCTGTGTATTTGTTTAAATTCATTTTTATCAAATGTCAAATTGTCCCCAGTGGTTTCATAACGATGCAGGTAAATAGTGAATTGTAGCAGGTTTTTAAATCGCCAAATAAATAATCCACCAGATAAATAATCCACTTTGTTGACAAAAGGCTGTTTATCGATCAAAGTCTGCACAGCATTATCACCACAGGCTAAAGACTGAAGAGTCGGCAGGATCGCTGATGTGGGAATTATTGTCCAGCGGTAGTAGTGCGTCAGCACTCGTTGGTAGTCCGTTGAGCCACCTGCACAGATTGTCCGTTGTCAGATAGGGGCAGTGTCAAAAATCTCTGGGGTACTCCGAAGCTGCAGAGAAGAGTGATGGCACTATTGCCATTGCCATTCATGGCAGATTGCACAGTGTTTTAGTTTCATTTAGTTTTGTTTCTGCAACACTGAGTTGAAGACACGTATGAAGTGTATGATAGTCAGTTTTTAATTGCCATTTTAATGATATATCCATACACAAGCTCATAGTTTGACACACTACACATGGAGGGAAGCTACAGCAGTTTGAAAAGATTAGACTTTCTTGAATAAACACACACGGCAATGTCTTTGCTTCCAGTTTTGACTTCTTTCCTTTATCAGCACTGACGTGGCGACACCTAACCTTCAGGAGAATACTGCACACACTACCTGCGCTTTAACAGTGAGCGTAAACAGAAGTGGTTCTGTGACAGTGATAACATCAGCGTGCAAAGCGACTAACTAAAAGCTGAAGTGAGGGGAAAACAAAGTTAAAAACAACAAAATTCATTTACTGCACCACACCAGTCCGTAGTTTTCACGCTGTATCTTTTCATCTGTGATGGATTTTTTGGGGGGTGCTTAACTTCCTGTTGAACTTTGAAGGAATTTACAGAAACATATTTGCAGTGGTTTAAACCTCTTTCCAAAGGCTCGTCTGCTTGTACAAATGACCATAAATAAAGTGTTAAAGGGGCAAATTTCACTCGCTGACTGATCGAGTCACAGCTTTAGAGAAGAGGTTTTCTCTCACAGTCGAGAAGTTTGCTGAAGTTTAAGCGTCAGAAACTGTTCAATAAAATAAAATTTCTGACATAATTTTGAGAGATAACGTCCTGTGATGTGCTGCATCACAGATGTTGTCAACCTCATCTGTTTGACCTTACAGAAGTGCAACTTAACAAGGTTTATCCAAGCACTGCAATACAATAGCAATGAGAACGTTATTAAATAAGTGAAATAAAATGACAATAACGTAATAAAAAACATACACCATTTTATGACTTATGTTGTGGCTGCTCTGTTTTCTAGATATTTCATCCCACAGAGCAGTGTAGTGTACTGTAGAGGCAGTGGTTTGCCTAGAGAAAGTCATAAATCTGCAGACACATAGCCGAGCAATCCCCCCGTCTCATTTTTCACCCTACCTGGCCAACGGGAATGCGATGGCAGCAAAGGCAGACATGGGAAAAGGCTCGTTAGTCTGTTCCTGAACCAACACATGCACAGACAGCACACCAGTGAAGCAGTAATACACACCCGCATTCAGCTGGTGCAGTTTGCTGACTTTCTCAAAGTTTCTAATGTGTCCTTTTAGAATTGGATCAGCTCACTCCAAAGGAAACCAAACCCCTGGAACAGTGCCGAAGCCAAAGAAGTAAAATACTAAACCCTTAGCTTAGCTTTTCAATAGGACACACAGCCTCTTTCTGCTGAAAGCCACCTTCAACACATCACCACATCTAATTAAATCCTGCCTTCACGTCATTTCACCCCAGGAGTAAGGGGACTCTGGAGGGTAATAGCTTTGGGCCAGTATTGTGTCCCCGGTTAGTATTGGTCCAGTGGAAGATTTATTAATGAATTTGGCAGTCCTCCAAGGGAGTACCAGCAGGATGCCAGACCAAAGGCATATAGCTTACTGAAAGCCACCACCCAAATGTGGTTTTCATTCCTTTGTGGCAATATTAAAAGCCTTTTGTTTCTTAAAACCATCTAGTAAACACAGAAGCACTTTGTGTATTAGCAGGTTGAGTGTTTTTGTTTTTTGGTGAGAGCTCAGTTAACATGAATGTCATTGCAGGTGAAAGGGGAACTGGGAAAGTCACAAGGAAAAAGCTGTGCTACAAAGGCTCCACGTTTCACCGAGTTGTAAAAAACTTTATGATTCAGGGAGGCGACTTTACTGAAGGTAATGTTATAATCCCCCGTTTACCTAAGAACGTGTTCACAGTGCTCCACCTTTTTCTAATTTGCTAGTTTGTTCGTTTCAGTCCAAAATCTAATGAAAGCCAACAGAGCGTAACACAGCTTATGTGAGCGGGGCGAAAAAACCTCTCATTTGGGTTGTTTTAAAGATGGATTAAATGCTCTCCAGGTGGGAAATGTTTTTCAATAATAACATTAATTAGAGGCCAAATTAAAATGGGTAAAAACTGATCAAAGCTGTTAATCTCATCAAAGTGCCAACATACCGTAAACATGCTCTGCGGCTTTGTTGTGGGTGTTCATGGCAGGAATCCAGGAGACTACAGTTTCCTGAACATGGCAGCCACTTCAAAAATGAGCCCAAAAAACATGAATCACTGCTGCCTTTGCTGATGAGGCAGCATCTTTTTCAGCAGCTACACACAATTACACTGCTGCAATATAAAGAAGCTGCTGTGAATTTATTTGACTTTATTAATCTTTGCAGGAAATGGAAGAGGAGGGGAATCCATATATGGAGGCTACTTTGAAGGTATTTGGAATATCAAGTTATCTAATAATCTAATAATAGTGATGCATATCTATACTAAAAAAACAAAGCATGCATATAAAGTTGCATAGATGGTTAATGGGTTTTGTGTGCGAATTGTTCTATGTTTGACTGCGCTGACCTTCACTTTTCCATTGTGTAGTTCTTCTATGTAGTAACAGCAGTAGGCTTTATCAAATCAAGATGGAGAGTAGGCATTCTCTTTACTGAAAGCTACAATCTTCCTGCCTAAAATTTTCAACATATTCTCTTATTTATAGAGTGGTCTTTTGCAAAATGAAAAGGTAAGAGATGTACACAGCTCCGTAACACCATGCCAACATCGTCCCCACCACCTTCCTCAGTCAGTGAAAGCAGTGCAAATGCTCGCAGCGTCACAGATTCACATTTGTACTGAAAGGTCCCCCCCCCGCTCAGATTAGGGTTTTTATGTTAAATAGGTGGAACTAGCAGGACATGGAGCCAGAACCAGACGGGTGGTTTTGCTCATCAGTAAGAAGATATTCCACTTTTAACTTTTATATTGTATATCATCTCTTTGTTAAAACTGTACATTACGGGGACTATTTTGTTTTTGCAAAGCACTCATTAATCTCCAGCTTTGAAAAACCCCTTGAAACTTGAAGTGATCCAACAGCGTCGCACCGCCTTATGTTACTGTTACAGCTGTAACTGCTTTTTCTAAGCAGGGCCCTCAAAGTAAGCACTGTCAGTGATGGTGCTTACTTTTGAGATGGACCAGACCCTCGTTGAGAATCTCCTAAATCAGTGGTTTGGACATTTTTCTCTAACTTTTTAAAGCTTTTAGAAACAAAGCTTATGTCACCCTGCTAAACCCAAGGGTGAACTCCAGAGCAATATGTAAACCAGACTTCTAAACACAACTTGCAAAGTTCATTCCTGGTAGCTGTGCAAGCAAAAGCTAATGGTTCCTTTTATAAATTCGACTGAGTGTGTTTTCTGGAACTCCTACAGCGGATTAACCCTCGAATATATCAGAATGCAGCTCTGACTTGAAGACTGTGATGTAAGGTTGACTTTGAGAAATGCACGTAATATATTGCACACATCAGCAAGCAGATCTGCTTGTAGCTATGATGTGAACAGAAACCAGTGTGGTACCTTTTCATCTGAAAAGTGCAAGTTGTTGAAAGTCATTACTGGTTTGGTACTTTATAAACAGACTGCAGTAATATTTGGCCCAACAGAAACCTTTTGTTAGAGCTGACTTTATGGAAGGATAGGTTGGTGAGACAGCGAAAAGCTTTAATGAATTAATAAACCTTTTTGTTTTGTTTTTTTTAAATGATTATTTTTATTAACACTTGAATCCTCTGCATCTGCCCCCGACAGATGAGAACTTCACTCTCAAACACGACAGAGCCTTCCTGCTGTCGATGGCCAATCGTGGGAAGGACACCAACGGCTCACAGTTTTTTATGTGAGTAACTTTTAAATTAAAACATTGCTTTTAAGAACTTACCCCCCAACCACCATTATTTTACTGTCATTCTTAAGAAAGTTTCTTATTAGTTTTTGCTTTCTATCCCTTTTTTTTTCCTGTTTTGAGATTTTAGAGTAGAATTTGTCATTAAGTGTGACCATCAGCAGTCCCTTCTTCTGTGTGCAGTTAGTTTCAAAGTGCAGAGAAACATTGGATTCATTCTTTTTCACCTACAATTGTTACATTTTTTCTCTTGCCGTTTTTGTGTAAAATTTACAGAAACTCTAGCATCCTGCTCTTCCAAGGTAATGTGTCTCAAAGGCTGTGTTTCTCTCTCTCCTGACTGTATTTATCATTGAGTAGTTTGTCTTTGCAATTGTTGGACTTGCTTAAATATTTCACAAATGGCTTGAGGTGACTCAAAATGTTATTTTGGCTTCCGTTGTCACAAAAGCAGGTTCTGAACATACGATTGACATTTTCCTCCATGATTACAAATTCTCGAAGGAGGAAATGTAGATATGTAGTCTTTGTGCAAATTGATTTTTATAACAGAAAAAATGATAATGTAATTTACCACACTCTGCTGTTGAGTGTTTTCCTAATTGAGTTGCAATCAGATGTCATTAAAGAAAGGTTTGTTGCACAATTCCTTTTGAGATTTTCCCTGTGGTACAGTAGCATCCCCGCTTTGATCGAGGTATTTGTTTATTGTTATTCTTTTCTCTTTTTTCCCACTTTCATGGCCCGGCTTCCACCTTTGGTTGACTCCCCACCTCACTTACTGCTGGATTATCCATAATCAGCACAACTAAGATGGCGCCTCATCTTGATGGGTAGGTACATCTGATATTATTATTTCACATTCTAATTCTATATAGAAATCTGAAAATGAGACTTTCAGTGTATTGATATGAAACTTTTTGGGGAAAAAGAATCCCAACATCCCAACAACTATTGTTAGGTTTCTATGTTACTAAACTGATTATAGCATGTTTGGCGTTAGTCACACAGGCTGGCAATCACTCAGCAAGCACCTGTTGCTTAGGAAAGATGTGTATTCCTTGACCGGTTGCTGAATATTTGCTGGCTGTCACTAAGTGAAATGGGTTGCAAATAGGTTGGTTCACCAAAAACCCTCCTGGTGGTTCCTTTGGTCTTTAGCAGATTGCCTCGGTCACTCGTAGTTTGCATGGAAGACGCTGTGCAAACAACGTAAACGGACAATTTTACCGAGCATCAGGAAGCAACCTCCAGCAACCACTCGCAGTTGCTAGCTGTTAAGCAGGCCTGTGTGAGTGGGATTTTAATAGATTAGAACCCTTTTGGTAGTTTTCAAACTTTAGCTCAATGTACTGTGCTAATGTAGGATATTCTGTCATAGGAAGTTGATTGAGGCAAAACCCAAATGCTCTCCAGGGCTTAAAACTAACATAATAGTACATTTAATGTTGCTTTTAGTTTCAAGTCTGTCTTGCGTCTATGCAGAGTCCACGTCGTCTTTGGTCTGGTCATCTCCGGATTTGAAGTGATAAAGAAGATTGAGGGGCTGAAGACTGATTCTGCCAGCAGACCGTACGCTGACGTGAGAGTGATCGACTGTGGTCAGCTGATCACCAAGTCTGCAAACGATGGTACGTTCAGTAACCTTCTTAATTGGAAGGATTAGCTTTGTTGTATTTATTCATTTATTTTTGATAAGTAAATCTGATGAAAAGGTCCCATGCATCCTGGGTACTGTAGTTTTTGGAGAATTGTATCCAAATTTTTTTCTTTGATCTTTTAGAAGATACTATTAGACAATACCCTTAGACCCACTGTATGAAATCTTTGGGTTTGTTTAGATTAGATGTGTTGCCACTCAGCCAGTGTAGTGTGACTGTAAGTTTTGTTATAATACAAAAGCTTTAATAGAATATCTGTAGTGAAAGTTACATATTTTATGCTCATTTGTTTTTGTTTCCAGTGAGGGATAACGTGTGTTGCCTGTGATTATAACTGGCTCGTATTTCATGCTCATGTTCATTTTGTTGGCGTTTGGATGCCAGCGTCTCCCCCCGCCACTGGCATTAACACGGGGCGTGTAACTGGATCTTCTGTTTAATGAGGATCAGCGAGGTGATCTCTGTGGAGTTCAGTTGGCTTCAGCCCACCTGACTCTGCCAGGGCTGCTTTCATTGCCTTGAACATACCAGGAAAGAACAGACAAAGCTTTTCTTGTACTTGTACCATCATGAAAATGACTCCTGGCGTCTGAGCTTTCCCTCTTCTTTTACTAACTATACGAGTCAAGTATTCTTCAGAATTAGCACATTTTAATTTATTTCCACACGTTCTGTTGTATTTCTTCCTGCAGTGCTAGAAGGCAAGCGGAAAAGAACTTCCCATTCTGCTGACTCGTCCCTGAGCTCCCATGACTCGTTCTCCCAGTTCTCCTCAGTGGAGTCTGAAAGTGAACTTGATGAAAAGCACAGGCGTTACAAGCAAAAGAGACATTCGAAAAGTAAACGGCCTAAAAAGAAAAGGAGACTGTCAAGGAAGGACAAAGATGCAGATAGTCTGCCTTCCAAGCAAAGGTGATTTTTATTTATTTTATTATGTAAGTTCTTGTTCATGATCACATTATAACGTTTTTTAATAAATACTTACACATATCTTGTGTGTTGTCAGTTTTCACCAATTGACTGTATAGACTTCAGTACTGACATCTGTAGGAGCTTTTTGTTGTTTTCTTAATAAAAATATAACTGCTGTCACAGCCCTGTGGGAAGAGAGCTACGAGAGGGAGAGAACGAGGTGGAAGAAGAGAGGGAGCTGGGTGGGAAGAGAGAGAAGCCCGTTGTTCGGCCAGAGGAAATACCACCTGTGCCAGAAAACCGCTTCCTGCTGCGACGGGACATGCCATCTCAGGAAGATAAAGCAGATATGTCAGTTCAAAGTTGTGCTTCATGTATATACTTTTTTTTTTATTAATGAGCAACCAAAACACTAATCTAAGTAAACACAGCAAGTGCTGCAATTTGATTTCAATTTCAAATTAATTTTCAGAGTTGAAAAAGAAGAAGCAACTCTTCCAGCTCACCCGAAACCAGCTGTGTCCAAGTCTGGACGGAAGATCAGAGGCAGAGGAACGATAGTAAGCTCACCTCAACTAAGATCAGAGATTGCTAACATAATGTATATGTAAATATTCAAATTTTTGGATTTCTTTTTGAGTCACAGGAGTGAATTTTGTAAAACGTGTTTATCTAGTCTAACTCTTATGCAGAATTAGTTTTAATGAATTGTTTGCAAATGCACAGTTTTTACTTTTTTTGTCTTTCGCAGCGGTATCACACTCCTACGAGGTCTAAATCACGCTCTGCATCTGTAGAGGAGCGTGGAAGCAGTGAAACTCCACCGCACTGGAAAGAAGAAATGAAGAGAACCAAAATTTATCAACCCCCAAGCATCGAGCGGTGGAGCAAAGGAGACAAGTATGACCAAGTGTTTTCCTTCCTAACTTTAAACACTAGTTTTCCTTCTATTTGCTTTCATGCGTCTTTTGGCTTAACAGATTGAATGACCATTCCTCAAGCAGATGGGACAACAGAAGCGACTCTGCGTGGTCCCAGTCTGCAGAGCACTCCTCAGACCACAGCTCGGAGAGGTCCAGCCAGCGCTGCCAACAGAAGAAGGCGAAGAAGAAATCTAAACACAAGAAAAAGGCCAAAAAGCGGAAACATAACAAGAAGAAGAGTTCCAAGAGCAAACATCAAAACCAGTCAGATGGAGAAAGGTCTGTGTCTTCAGAGAAAGGGTGCAGAAAATCTCATTCGCTAACTCGTTCTTCTTCGAGTCAACACCACTCTTCAAACAGAAGGAGACGCCGATCCTCGGGGTCATACGGAGATTCCCGATCCTACTCTAAGTCATACACATCCAGTCGATCCAGATCTCAAGGAAGGTCCCTGTCTTACTCAAGATCTAGAAGCCGGTCTGGATCTAGAGGGCGATCTTTCTCTAGATCTAGGTCTTGGTCCCATTCTCACTCCCGGTCTAAATCAAGGTACAGATCCAGATCTTTGACGCCACCCAGAAAAAGGAGTTTTTCCAGATCTCCGAGAAAGAAAAAAACAAGCAAACCAGCCACCATGATCCCTGTGAGTGAGAAGCTTCAAGAGAGCAAAGTCGCACCTGTCCCCAGACTGCCAGCTGTCCCGGCTCCTGAAAGTGTCCCTGTGATCCCATTGAGCGACAGTCCACCTCCCTCTCGCTGGAAACCGGGTCAGAAACCATGGAAACCCTCCTACATCCATATTCAGGAAATTAAAGCTAAAGTAGCTCCCAGCAACATTTCCTCCACTGGGCAAGCAGTCGATAGCGCAGCAGATAAAGCTCAGACTTCAGCTACGCCAAAGTCTCTGCCAGGTGACTCTGAAGACAACACAGCACAAAAACCTTCACGGCGCTCACGCAGCAGGTCATCCAAGAGTAGATCTTACAGCCGTTCTTATAGTCGCTCACGGAGTCGGAGTTACAGTAGGTCCAGGTCCAGGTCCACTCATCGGCACAAGAGCAGGTCATCGTCCTACAGCAGATCAGAGTCTGAAAAGTCCCCAAAAACAAGTAACGCAAAGAAGGAGTCACTAGACAAGGAGTGGAAGGAGTACTACAGTTCTCTGAGCAGAGTAAAGAATTTGGATAAGTTAATTTCAGTAAGCCTTAGTCAAGATGGTCACTCAGGATCGGAGAACAGGACAGACAGTGAGCGCAGCCCTGGTGTCATTGGCTCTGTGGAGCAAATAAAAGACAAGGGAAGCTCAGAGGATCTGGAGACGAAGCATTGCAGTTCAGTGCCAGCAGAGACTTTTAATAACAAGTCTGAATGGGACAGTGACAGTGATAAGGTGAGCCAGAGCAACAGCGCTATCCCATTGAAAATGCAGATAAGGGTGGCTCAGTATGCCGAGTCTCTGGAAAAGAAGTTATCTTCGATCTCTGGATGGAATTCAGAAAGTGACTCTGAAAATTTAACAGCCAGGACATTAGCTATTTCTGAGAAAGAGGAAGGGGAAGCTAGTTCAGAATCGGATTATGAGATTTCCAGAAAAACATCTGATGGAGGGAATGCTCCGGCAGCTTCTGGTCAGTCAGAGGAAAGCCCAGAGAAAGCGGCAGAGCCAGAGAAGCACAAGAGCAAGAAGAAAGCTAAACGTAAGCATAAACATAAGAGGAGAAGTGAGAATAAAGGCAGTTCCCACCACAGTAAGGACAAGGCCAAGAAAACTAAGCGAAAACATCAGAAGCTGAAAGAGACTTTTCACTGGCAACCACCTTTAGAGTTTGAAGAGGAGGAAGAAGAAGACGAATCCAAAAGGGAAAGACATAGTCCTGGAAGAGTTGTTAAAAAAAGTGCTGATGTTAATAACCTCAATGCAAAGGACCAAACTGCAAGCTGTAATCCTACTAAAGAAGAAGAAAGGGGGCAACAGAGGACAAAAGAAAGTATCAACAAAAATGCAAAACACACTGAACCTCATCTAGAGTCATCCAACAGGAATAGCGCCAGCGATTCTCACTGGCCAAGTGTCCAGGAGCCGGAGACATTAGATGACATGGACATTTGTACTCCGGAGCATGATGCTGAAATTGTTGAACCTTCAGTCTCATGTCATCCTCACAACAGCGTTCCTAAAATAACCCTAAAATCTACCTCAAACTCTTCTGAGATGGAAAACAATGACACTGCTTTATCTCATAGCAAAGAACAGTTTGCCGTTAGTTCCACAACAACAGCTGGCGGATCGCAAGACAAAGGAACCGCTGGCAAGCCTGCTGCCACTGTAATCAATTTAAAATGGAGGCCACTGAAAGGAACGTCAGCTGTACAGACTGTGAATGCTCCCCCTGTCACTGTGAAAAATGTCCAGGCTCAAGAGAACCAGACCGGCAACATGCAGGGAGTGAGAATGGAGATAAAAAGCAAAAGCCGGGTCCGACCGGGATCTCTGTTCGATGAGGTCCGTAAGACCGCGCGGCTCAACCAGAGGCCGAGAAACCAGGAGAGCTCCAGTGAAGAGAGATCCCCCTCTGTGGGAAATGCAAAGGGAACGTCACGCACACGGTCTCCAAAGACGTCCAGGTCCTTGTCTAGAAAGTCCCGCTCTGTTTCCAGTCACCGGTCACGCTCCCGGGGGTGGTCCCACTCCTACAGCAGGTCCAGGAGCAGATCCCGCAGCTCCAGCTCCTCCTCCAGGTAAGTGAGAATAAAGCACTGCGATGATTTACAGACGCCACCTTTGAATCTTAATAAATTGTTTGATGTGAGTAGGAATGGTAATCAAGGACCGTTTTTTGTAGAAAACCGATTCCCAGTAGTCCAATTCCTTGGGACTATTAGTCTGGCTGCTTATCGATCAATCTTGCACTCACGCTACAATCAGCTGACTTTAATTCACGTGACAGAGGAAAATACCAACTTAGTCTAGAGCGTGGTTATGTACGAGATCAATGGTAAAGTGGAAAACTGCATCCAGGACAGAAACAACCGCATTATGCTGCTAACACAACTTCAGTTCTTTGCAAACAGCATAGTATAACAAATTACTTGTCCCAGTAGTAATTAAGTAACGTGCTGCATGACTTTTAAGAAAAGTGTTGTGTGTAACAATGACTTTTTGAGTAACGACTCTAACACTGATCACAACAAAGAGGGGAAATCTCAACACGCACAAACATTTGACCCACAGCATGCATTTCATTTAGATGAATGTAATTTCTTTACTGCTGTTTAACAATGGCATTGACTCTCAAAACTGAGCCAGTGAGAACCCAATAACAATTGATAAGAGAATCGAATGGATAAGTGATGCTGATAATGGAATCGCTAAATTCTTTTCAATTTCCATCCCTGAATGTGAGTGAGATGTAAGTTACAGCATCGTTGCTGTTTTAGGAGCCGTAGCCGGAGTTGGAGGAGACGTGGGAGAGGACGATCTCGCTCTCGCAGCACCACGTACCGCAGTTACAGGAGTCACAGGTACACTATGAAACACTCATGGGACAAGTGCAAGATCTGATAGGGAATATTCTGTAGTTGGCATTTTAGATTTCTGTGTTGATTCCTAAGAAGAAAACTCAAAAATGTCTTTATAAATGTGCCCACAATGTTTTAACAGTTACTAATCTATGATGTTGAAGTTAAACGTCTGATTTTTGGTGTTTTCTGTTGTTCCCGTCAGCCGGACGTACAATAGAAGTCATTCCAGAAGCCGCTCATATATTCGCCGGAGAAGATCCAGGTGTGTGAGGACACTTAAGTCACATTTAGAAATGTGGAATTGTTCATAGAAACGCAATGAAGTATGTTGAGCTTAAAAAATGGCAATATAATTGTAACTGAGAACACGTATAAGTTTGTAAGAGATCAGTTGATTTTTTTACAGCCCTCATAATTTTGGCCAAATATCGCTGAGGTTGTGAATATTTTCTGCTTCGTCTTATTAAGCAGCAGGTTTACCAGCAGGACTGTTGGTCAGACAAAGAAACGTTTAGACTTTTGATAAATAGTATAGATATTTCAAAACCTAAAAGCATGTGCAGATCCATCAGTATTTTCAATAACATTTAATGTGGCACCACAGAAGATGAATGCTTGAAACTGGAAAAACAAAACTCGGTACAGTCAGATTGATGGGATTGTTGTAATGATCGGACTTTAGACCAAAAACAGGATCCATATGTCTTAAGATGGACACAAAACTTTGAGCTGAAGGTCTTTAAACAGGGCTTGAAAGGTTTTACAGTAGGGCTGTGCGATATGACCAAAATATAAGACATCTATCGTCCCGATAACGATAAAAATCACAAAATCTTCTGTAAATTCTGTGAACCTCTGGCAGCTCGACTTGCGTGAAGTGTTTCCAGCTGGGCGTTGTGTACCTGGAGTCGAGTGTTTTAACTGACGCGTGAAACTATATATTTTTAGACATAAGTTGTAATGGCCGCCGTTTCTTTGTGAGTATTTATTACACGGCGTGCTGCGGGGAAAAGCCTGTTCTAACGTTTGAGTCTAAGGTTTATTTTTTAGCACCTGACGGCTCTTTTTTGCTTCTCATCCCTAAATACTCTACATACTATTTCACGTGATTCAGTTTATTTTGAAAAGGCTAAACAGGATCTTGAGCTTTATTGTGAAAGGTTTATGTGGAAAATAAACAAGCGGACACGCGATGCTGTTACCGTTGTTGTTGCTAACGACAACGCATAAAAACAGGCGCTTGTCCGTTCGTCGTGTGGTTATATTAAATATAAGAGAAAGAGAGAACTTTAAGAAATGAATATAGCCACTACAGTGACCATCAAAACCATGAAAAAATATTGCTGTAAACAGTTTATTTTGCGACACCACGAAACAAACGATAGCGTAAACTGAAACGATAGACGTTTTTATATCGTCATCCGATCTATATCGTTATATCGAACAGCCATATTTTACAGGGTAGTAAAATTAATACTGAAAAGTCTGCTGTTGGCACTAAATGTCACCTTTTAAAATACAGTGTGTCAAAGAGAATCATCAGAATTAAAAATATATTATATTTTATAGTAATGGACATAAAATCTTGAAGTAAATGGCTTAATATAAAATTTTACACACAAAATTGAAAATATCCACAAGTGCTCAATGTTAACACACGGCATCCATACGATA
Source organism: Maylandia zebra (assembly GCF_041146795.1). Taxonomy (NCBI): domain Eukaryota; kingdom Metazoa; phylum Chordata; class Actinopteri; order Cichliformes; family Cichlidae; genus Maylandia; species Maylandia zebra. The sequence continues at coordinate 21,563,516 of NC_135175.1, forward strand.
GTCAAACTAGTCCAGTACTTTTGCAAGCACATCTGGAGCCACAGCTGTTGTTACGTATCAGAAACCACATGAAACTCACCAATCCGCTCTTTCTAACAGTACATTCTAACAGCCGATTCCCTGACACATTGTGTTCCCTTATACAGTGATCTGTTTACCATTGTTGAGCTTGTTTTTCACCGATTACAACTATTAAAATATTTAAATTCTCAGTGATGTTGTTCTTGTTTGCTCATATCTATTATTGTTGGACTGCATGTCCTTTTAAAATGATAAGTAACCCACTTTTTGCTGCTTAAAAATAGTTAAAGTTAAGCTTATGAAGCCCTGATAATTACTTTTGAGCTGTATTTGTAACCATGTCAGAAATGGGTCTTAAAGCTCTACATGTCATGACTGAATTCGGTGTCATTCTGTTGCTATTCCCAAAATAATATCTGTGTTGTCACCTGGCTGGATGTTAATGCAGGTCAGACTCCTATGACAGCTATTCCAGTCGGAGTCGGAGTGTGAGCAGGAGACGAGGGCGCAGGCGAAGTGACAGCTACAGGAGCTCAGACCGCCGATCGCGGTAAGACTGAGTTCCCAGGTGAACTCTGACAGACACTAACGATGTGGCCGGTCTCACTTCAACCTTTTCGCCCTCTCAAATCTTTCTGTCCTGTTGAAAATCCTTGTTTTTTCACATGTGTTTTGGTGTATTTAAGATAAAAGAAGCCAAAACACCCCACTAAATGTTCTCCACACGTCTGTGCATTGTAAACACCTCTGCAGTGCCTCAAAGGTGAAACGTTTTCTTTTGTCTGCAGGTCGTATGGCTCGTCCAGTCGCAGTTCTTCTAGGCGCAGGAGCCACAGTCGCAGCAGTCGGTACAGCTGAGCTGCGCCTTAAGGCAGCCTGCTGGTTTACACCCGATGAAAAGGATCAGAACCACAAAGTCTGGACAATGTCATATATTCAAAGATCAGCTCCTAAAGCTCTAAGAGGAAGAATTAAATCCAGTCTTATGGTCAGTTTAACATGGTTGTGTATGTCCACCTGGCACAAGCTGGCATTATAATTACTGAGGAAATGAATGTAAATTTATAAACCACTTTACAAGCTGATACAAAGGCCTCCTTTTTGGGGCTGTCACAACAAGTGGCTGAAAATCTGCCAACACAGTCCATCAAACAGAAAGTTTGAAAGTGAAATATACTCTATACTTAATACTAATATTATGACAAATATGCTCTAAATAATTTTATATTCATGGATTGTGTTTTCTACTTCTTTTATACACTGAAGTTGTTACAGTTTAAGAGTCCAATCGTCTCAGTCTTGATGTGTTTTTGAGGTTTTGCATTAAGCTTTGAAAGTTTTCCTAAAGTCATCACTGAATGGAATAATTTGTTTTTATTACCTTTTTTTTTTTTCAGTGCTTTTATTTTATTGTATCATGAATGTTCAAACTAAACTCAAAGTATGGTACCACAGATGTAGGTTTATTCAGTTCTAAATGTTTACATTTAATAAATACCAACACATCTTGAACTCTGGTCTGGTATTTTGTGTTTTTCTTTGCTTTCTCAGGATCTCTGAATTATTTGTACCTCAGCAATGGTGCCATCTACCTTCAGTTTATATCTGTAGTGTGTTTAACTATGTGTGCTTAAGAGAACAAAACAGTAAGCCCCACCATGAAGTGCTAACTGTGCCATATTCAGTCAAACGGATGATGTGGATTCCAGTTTTCTTTCATTACAAATAGAGCAATGATTCCAATCATGTGTTACTTGTTCTAAGAACTGTCCATGAGCTACATGTTATGCTCAATAACCACTGTATTAGGTAGTGCTACAGTTTGCCTTTAGGACTGCTAAATTCCTGTAAACATTCCTCAGAGATTTGTCCATATTGACATGACATCATCACACAGTTGTCGGCTGCACATCCGGGATGAATCTCCCGTTTCACCACATCCCAAAGGTGCTCTATTGGATTGAGATCTGGTGACTGTGGAGGTCATTTGAGTACAGTGAACCCACTGTCATGTTCAAGATTGTGCTCAAAACAGCCTGGAGAATGTAGCTACACTATGGTCATAAAGGGAAGGATGTGGCGTTTAAACTATGTACAGTCGGTTGGTACTAATGAGCTCAAAGTGTGCCAAAAAAATATCCATCACACATCACAGCACCACCACCAGTAGCTTGAACTGTTATTATGATGCAGGATGGATCCATGTTGTTTATGACAAATTCTGACTCAATCATTTAAAAAAAAAAAAAAATCAATCTTGTCCAATTTTGGTGAGTCTGTGTCAACTGTAGCTTCAGTTTCCTGTTCTTTGAGTGGTGCTGGGCGTGGTCCTCTGCTGCTTCAAGGTTCAGTGTATTTTCAGAGATGCTCTTCTGCATACTTTGGTTGCGATGAGGGGTTATTTGAGTCACTGTTGCCTTTGCCTTTACATAAAAAACGGTCATTTTTCAATGTTATAGAAAAGCTAAGACATCTCCCAGATTAAAAGGCGTTAAAGAACAAAAGGAAAATAATATATTAAGCTATATCGCTTGTTCTTTTCTCTTGGTTTGTCTAAAACGTTGAATTCCTGGTTTACCTGAGCAACCTAAACAGCATAATGTGTTTGTTTATGCCTCCTGAACATGAATTAATACAGGTATGGGACTTTCTCCATGTTGTAATTCTTCCCACCTTGCTATGATTCTACAGACAGGATATTCAAAGGAGGTGCTGTGGTGCAGGAATCTCACAGGGGGCCTCGAGACAAGCATGATTTACCAGAGGAAACCTAGCCTCAGCCCAGGACTCCAGGGATGTCAGGAAGTTCCAGTGAGTCGAACATGAGAAAATACAACTTTTGTTGGACAAAACATGAAAGGTGAAATCTTGTCTTGTATAAGAAAATGTGTTTAGTCACTCCTTTCTGACCACTCAGTGTGGTAAAGTCGCCCTGTACCCTTAGCAAAAACACAGCCCAAAGCATGTTTCCACCTCCGTGCTGGACTGTGTGGATAGTGTTCTTTGGATCATACTCAACATTTCTCTTCCTCCAAACATCAGGTTGAGTTTGTGCCAAAGAGCTCAATTTTGGTTTCATCTGACCATAACGTTTTCTCCTAAACCTTCTCTTATTCATTTAGATGTTTACTGGCAAACTTCAGATGGGGCTTCTTGAGCAAGGGGAGCTGCAGGATTTCAATATATAGTCTGTTACTAATGGTGTTCTTGGGACCACAGGAGGAGCTTGTGGGTGGCTGTGGCTCAGGTGGTAAAGCAGATCAGCTACTGCTTGGAAGGTTGGTGGTTTGATCCTTGGCTTCTCTAGTCAAATATCCTTGGGCAAGGATACTAATCCCAAGTTAGCCTCTGATGTGTTCATCGGAGTGTGAATGTTGGTTAGTTTGCACTTGAGTTTATCCATGTTGTATACAGCGCTTTGAGTACTCTGGGAGATTAGAAAAGTGCTATATAAGAATCAGTCTGGTCCATTTTGGTCCGATCCGCCACCTTTCTCATGAAAGATCTTGCATGGAGCTCCAGAGTGAGGGTTTGGAGCCCATTCCAGCCTTGTGCAGGTCCACAGTCGTGCCTGGATGGAATTGAAACTAGCATGAAAATGAGAGACTGTTTATTTCCTTTGAAGGGAGCAGACCACTGGGTTCTTCTTGTATATAAAAGATGGGCGATGTGGTTCCGTTAAGTGTTTCAAAGCCATTCTTGGCCCCCAGTAGCAGGTAATGGGGCCCTTATGTAAAGAGGGAATTGCAGTGCGGATTTTTACTTGAAATTTTGCACATTTTGTGGATTATCTCTTAGTTACCATTTTGCACAATGTGCATAACATAACCATATTTCTGCGCTCTTAGCACGCACTCAAAAAAAGGAAAGTTACGATAGCGCACATGTGTGGCGCCAAATGAAGTTAGGATGACTTCTGTAATATGGGAAACCGGTGAACTCGCTGACCTCCGCATCTGTCTGCCCGCCCTGACGTCACACCGTTACAGGAGCGCACAGTGAGAGAAAGCGCACCCGGGGCTTTGCGCCATCTACGCCTGCGTCTGTATTCCTCCTCCTAGCTTTAAAACGCTCACGTGCAGTACAAAAGGAGGAGAGAGAGAGAGAGAAGCGCCTGTCTCGCAACTCCAGCGTTAAACAGTACCGTGTCCCTTTAAAAACGTCTGACAAAAAAGCCCATATGATCCCTGAGCTCCAATCACCAATTCCTTCTGCAAAAGCAGCCTCTGCATTTTTGTCTGTCTGAATGCTACAGCAGCACGGGGGGGAAAAAAAGATTCAGGATAAGGCAAAAAAAAAAAAAAAAACTGGAGAAATGTGACAATCCAACGGTCATTTTCATGGCGAGGGGGAAACTGGTGCGAAAGGAGTTATTCTGGGACTCCTTTGAGCCTCGAAACGCTGGATCAAAATGGTAGGCTACAGAGCAGAGCTGCATTTTTGTTTATTTTTTTCCCTCTCCCTCTCTCTCTGTCCCTTCTTGATCTCTTGCAAATTTGAGCTACTTAGCAGGCCGATCAAACTTGCCACACTTGCGCGTCGTCGCGATCCCCTACAGCTGGCTGTCACACGCGTGTTTCGTGCTTTGTATCGTTTGCGGTGAAGTTTGTAACTTGCCGACATGGCACAAGTTGAGGGGGCTGGTGGTGGCGGTGTGGGGGGTGGATCGAAGCAGACCCCCTCTGAAAGAATGCGATGGCTACAATAGCCACATTGATGCGGAGAAGGAGTTAAATTCCTTCATATCGGACGCTTCTGCAAAGCACTCAGGTCGTGACTGGTGCGAGTGAAAGTGCCACCTTTCCCTTCCTTCTCCAAGCGAGCCAGACAGCCGGTGCAGGACAAGTTAGCGAGGCTTTCATGAGAGATGCCGCTCTTCTCGTCTCCATAACTTTATTTTGATTGCGGCTGACACTCAAGTAGAGGTGAAAAGAGGTGGAGATGGAAAACATCACCAGTGAGATCTGATAGAAGAAGCTGCCTGGTTATAAATAAATAAATAACGCAAACAAAGTCCAGCTGAAGCAGAAAATGTGCAATATTTTATTGGCTTGTGACGAGTTTTCTAGGCTGCTGCATGAGGTCAGTCGCTTTAGGGAGACGACTGATTCGTATTTGTACTGACTAATGCTCTCCTCGTCCTCTTGTCAGCGTGGATAAGTTGTGTTTTCCTCCACGCGTTAGCAGATCGGAGGGTGATTGTGACGGAGAGGCTGAGTTGTGGGAATAGAGGCCGACAGTACAGAGGCAGACAGTCCGCTCTGTCTCCAGGGTCATTTTAGGATGCCTCATTAGGAAAGCATGTGGAGCTTGATGCAGCGGTGGAGTAATCCCAGTACGCGTTCACATCTGGAGGCTTGGGTTAATATCTGGGTCAGGTCAGCGGGGTTAGCCCTGGTGCTCGCTGGGTGGCTTCTGGTGGGAGCAAAGAGGGTGAGGGAGGTCTGATTGATGTTGTATTTATGTTCTACTTATTTATTTTATTTTTTTCTCGTTTTTTTTCTTTGCAAGTGCAGAAGAATAAACTGAGGTCAAGTGCACAGTGTGCATGGCGAATGCAATGCACCAGAGATCAGACAGAGTGAATCTTTTAATTGTTTTGGTGATTATTTCATAAATTAGATTGTTGATATATCCAAGGTGGGTTAATCTGGGCTTATGTTGATTTTAATCAATACCGAATGGCTGGATTACACAAAGGGTTTAGCAGCAAAGACAACAGGTGCCCACGGTATCATGGGGCCCATGCACCAGATCCTCACTATGCAAGTGTCTCTTAACATTATTATAAAGTCGTTCAGATGACCAGAAATAGAAAAATAACTCAGTGGAAGGGGCAAAAAGTGAAAACGACAATAACAAAAGCTACACCTATGGGACAAAATGTGTAAGGTGACACACGACAGATGGAAACAATCAACAGGGACTTTCAAAATTAGTACAGAGACACAGTAATAAATAAAAAGATTGAAAGTGACCACAAAGATTAGTTGAAAGGGGAAAAAAAGAGACAGAAATCAACCACAGAGGGACATAAAACATCCTAAAAAAAAGATGCAAAATACAAATATGAATGGGCGCAAGAGGTGCAAAGCTACCGCAAAGTGATCTTTAACCTGTTGAGGTGCAGTGGTTAGTGCTGTCACCTCACAGCAAGAGGCTTCTGGGTACTATCCTGCTCGTTTGGCTTGGCTGCGATGCTTCTGAGTGCAGCTTGCGTGCTCTCCTTGTGCCTGCGCTGAGTTTAGTTTGGTTCTGCTTCTTTTTCTCCCACAGTTCAAAGGTGTGCATGTCAGACTAGCTGCTGATTGTTAATTTGCGTGTCCAGCGTGCACTCTTGCTCTCTTCCCATCTCAGCCTAGTTAGACTTCAGCTCCACCCCGACAGGTTTACTGTTGAAAATGAATGGCTGGAGTCTTTTTTTTTTCCCCATATACTTTGCACTGAAGAGGGCGTTTGCATGGAGATCCTCCTATTCAAATGAAAAGACTTTATTTGGCTTTTTTGTCTTCATTTATTGTGAAAATGTAAATCTGCCTTAGTTTCGCACACACTAAAGACACTTATACTGTACGTTTCTGGCCCCGTGATACAGTTTGGCCTCAGTCAGCATTGTGAGGTCCTAAGCAGCTCCTTCTCTATCCTCCCAGGGTGCTGTGATTTTTTACGTAACTGCCTATTCAGGGCATTCTTGCCCACCCTTGACTTTGAGGCTTCACTGTCTCTGGGTGCTGAGTGAGAGAGCTGTCTTTAGTCTTTGTGACAAGTGCAGTCATTCCCCGAGACCCAGCAACAAACTCTCGCGGACTTCTCCGCTCTCTTGGAAACTCGGAGCATGCTGTAGGTGCTGCTAATTTATGCCCCTGAGATTAAGAACAGTGGACAAGGCTGTGCAGACAGCAAGGTCAAACTCACTGGGCTTATGTAAGGTTTCCTTTGTTCTCGTTGGTTCAAGTGGCACCAGCTTGCTTGAAGTACACTCAGGTTGTTGTTTTATTTTTTTACGTTTTCAAATAAAGACGTGGATTTATTCATTCTCAGCAGTGCCACCCAGTATTGTTGTCTTTGTATCCAAGGGGGGAAAGTTACTCTAATTTAACACTATGGCATTAAAAAAAAAGAAAAAGACATTGAACTCCATTATCAAAGAAGCCAGACAGCTTTTTATTTTCCTAATGCTCGATATGAGGATTTCTATTAGCCTTTCATTGCATTTAAAGATATTAAGAGAGTTTAAAACGGAGCGGGCTTCTAAAGTGTTCTTATAGCTTTTAGCAAAATTCAGGTCAGCGAGAGAGACTTAGGAGAAGCTTTAGTGCAGATGAGTTTTTGTGCTGTTTTCAGACACTTGCCAAGCAGAGAAGAAGGGATCCTTGATCTAGCAGTCATAAAAATGTGTCATAGACATAGATTAATGTTTGGATTTTGAATGGGAATGACATCATTATCCGTTTTAGCTGCTTATCTGTATTAAGAGTAGTATAAATAATGAAAATAATGCACAGAACTGATTTGAAACGAAAAAGGTCAAGTTAAATTAAAAACCTTGTGCCGCCTTAATATAATATTTACTTATTCAGGATTAAGCCTTAAAGGAACAATTTGATGCATAAATGCATCTAGAAAAAGATAGAACTTGATTAAAGTATGAGCCATGAGATGGTGAGCTGAAGCTGGGCCAAAAGTATGAACTTTTACCGGCATCATCAGGGAATCGCACCATTGTTCTCACCGGTGGCCTCACAAATCCATGTTTGAGACCCTGAACTAACTTCATGCTAGATGTAGCTTTATATAAAAACAAGCGTATGTTTTCTTATCTCACAAAGCAAATGTGTACATTTGCAAAATGCGTTAACTGTACTGCTGCTGGTGTTCCTTTAAGATTGCATTCATTATTTCCCTGCTGTCCACTTATTGGTTGCAGCTATAGAAAGCTGATGCTCCTACTCTACCTTTTTCCCCCCCTCCTTCTCTGTCCTCTCTGACCTTCTCATCAAACACATCAACGCCCAATGCGAACACACACACACACACGCACACGCACGCACGCGCATTTTGCCACAGCAGAGAGATTCCTGTGATAAGGAGCTCTTAGAGGCTTGTGTTTGCCTCCTCTCTTTTTGTGTCATGCTATGAAAGGGATAATGAAGATATCAGAGTCTCAGCCTGTGTAATAACCCTCGGGTATGTCTGCACCTGCTCTCTGCTGCACATCAGAGTTATCTGTTGTCTCTAATAGATCACTTCAAAGGTGCATCTTTCAGCCAGTGTATCATTCACATGGACAAATTTAAATTTAGTCTCTTCGGACCTGATTTTCTTTTTTTCTTTTTTAGAAATTAAAATATCTCTGCAGTTTTTTGGGGTTATTTGGTGCCACAGGTATTTGGCGTCACATCCCTGCGTGTATACACGCATGTGCACCCGTGTCGTGCACATGTTATGACTCCAGTGGGGCGGTGGTGTGCGAACCATTGTAACGTGTGTGCGAGGAGGAGATGCCAGCACCACAGGCCCCTCTCTTGGCCGGGGTTCCTGACTCAGCGCTTCCTCTCCCAGCTCATTGGCCCAGACACAAACTTCCTGGCAGAGCTTCAGTGCGGACACTCTAACCTCATCACCCCACCTCCCCCCCCCTTTCACCCAGCTCCTTTGATTATCCCAACCGCTCGTCATCTCAGTTCCAAGCCACCGGCGGTTGATGTCTTCTTTCAGCGTCGCTTCTGATTGGGCAATGCAAGCACTGTCTCCAGCCTCCCCCAAACCGATAAAACCCGTCATCGACCAGTTCTCAAAGGACTGGACGCTAAAAGGACTTTGCAAATCGTGCGGCCGAGGCAATCCCGCTCACGCTGTCAAATTTTAATGTACTGTACGTCGCCAAGATGCTGCTCATGCCGTGTTCTCATCCTTATTTTTGTTTGTGCTCCCCAATTTCATGCTCGGGTAAACGCATATCAGTTGTAGATTGGCTTGTCACCTGTGGTTGCATTAACATATAGATGGAAATGTATTTAAATCCAATCAAGGAAGCTGGTGGAGATCCACCAGGGCAAAGCTGGGGCAAGTCCAAACTGCTAGATTAGGATGAGGGAGGGAGGGTTGGGGGGGCAACAGTGTGAAGGGGAGATTGGATGTCTAGGATTAGAGCAGCGTTAATGCTGATAATATTGTCTTTATTAATTGCAGCCAGCAGTGAATGCTGTGGTTAAGAAAGTTAAATGTTTTAATAGGCTAAAGGGAATAAAATAATTAGCTAAAGTGGTGGAAAGAGAAACTGAATAACCAGCAGCAAACTGTAAAGTAATTTGGAATTTACCTCATCCTATATCTGGAATCGTCTCGCTGTACATTTTACCTGAAACCTCATTTAGCTTTCAGGTTGTTGATGAAAGTTGTATAGAGTTCATTTGACTTTTTCCTCTTTGGATTTGAGGCTTCGTGCCTGCAACTAACAGTGATTCTAATTACTGAGCTTTGCACTTGGACTTTTCCAACAGAAGATCTGCTGTTCCCGCATCAGTTTGACAGAAGACATTATCCTAAAGCCAGAAATGTAAAAATACAATCATTTGTGTCTTTAATGACAAGTAAGTGAACCACTGGATAATCCATCCATCCACTTTCTGTTGCTTATGCAGGGCCATGTCACGGGGGCAACAGCCTAAGCAGAGAAGCCCAGTCCTCTCCCTCCTCCAGCTCATCCGGGGAATACCAAAGCGTTCCTTGGCCTGCCGAAAAATTTAATCCCTCCGGCCTACCCCTGGGCGCCTTTCTCATACTAAAACATGCCCAGCACACCTCACCAAGAAGGCATCCTCGTCAGACCCACGGTTATTAAAGTGAACTAAAACTAAACGAAAAACTACAACTAGATGTGAAAAACCTAAAATAAACTAAAATTAAAACCAGGTTTTTGAATAAAAACTGAAATGATTTTGTGAACTTGTAAAACTATCTAAACTAATTATTTAAAATATAGAGAAAAATAGATTTAGTTTTGTTACAGCTTGCCTGTTGAGGCATTGATGAACATGTTTATTGAGACTGGAAGTCTCCAAGACTGTGATTCATCTGCTTTCAACAAGTTTTTCTTGTAATACCTGGGGCTGAGACACATGCAAAAACAATTAAAAGACTAAAACTAACGCTGAGACTAATAAAGACTAAACTAAAAACTAAACTGAATTACAACATGCACAGATGCAAGCAAATATTTAATAAAAGGTAAGCCGAGGAGCTGGCTGAGGAAGGCTGTTCCACAGGTTGGTCGCAACAACCTCAGGAGAACGATCATGTGGTTTTAAAATCAGAGCGAGGGGAAGTCAGGAGACCCTGGTTAGATCGGAGAGACTGTCTGTAATGATAAGGTCTTAAAGGCCTGTCTATGTAGAGCTTTATCTTTAGTAACAGGATTTTAAAGTGGATTTTGAATTTCACTGGAAGTCAGTGAAGGGATGCAGGAGTAGGTATAAGTTCCAGATGACTGAATGACAGAAAAGGTTTGTTTTTTTTGCAATATTTCTTAAGTGAAGGAAACAAAAGTGGGCGAGCCAACGGCGTAGGCCCTGCCGGTCCAATCCCCGGCTATTTAGTTTGACTCCTCCACCCATGGATGAATATTCTAATAACCTCAAATCACTGCAGGATCTGCTGATGAGACCTACCACACAGTTCAGGTGAATGTTGAGCCATTCATCTGCCTCAGCTCAGACGTGTTATTTGGATGTCTGGTGTGAATAACTCTCCTGGGGTCATTCCACAGCATCTCTATTAGGTTAAAGTCTTGGCTCTGACTGGGCCTCTCCAAAAGGTAGATTTTTAATTTGGTATATTAACTCGTGCGCCTCATCCATCTTCTGTTGAGCTTCAGTGGGCAGGCAGCCACCCTGATATTATTATGCAAGATACCTTGATAGACTTGGCAGCCCTGAAAACCTCTATGCTCCCTCCATCGTAGTTCACTCTGGGACTGTGTTCATGTTTGTAATTAAGCTGTATCCGGCGCTGGATGTTCTTCACGAACAGCTCGTTTCATTAGCCCTCAAAACATTTTCTCAGCAGAGTTTAGGAAAGAGCTGCAGCTTTCTCTGTGGTGTCCTGCCACAGACAGCGTGCCTGTTCGGTGATTTTCTCATGACATATTTACAAACAGTGTTAACTACCTCCAGTGGTTCATTTAAGTTGTTAGCTGCTTCTCTGGTTTTCTAATTCACCTCAATGAGCAATCTGCAGTATGTGTCAGTCATCTCAGCGGAGTGCCTGCTCTTAGGGAAGCTCACCCTAGAACTAAACTGAAAGGATTTCTAGACACTTTGGCTGTGGTTCTGTCAATAGTTAAACTGTTCATGTGTGACCTTTACCAGCTGTATGCAAATGAGGAGTTTTTGATTGGAGCTCTTCTCGTTCAACGTTCACAGATGCTTCTTATGAGAGCTTTACCTCACACCTCCGCTATCGTCTTGATTGTACTCCAGGTTGCTCACTCCTGACTCCAATTAGCTTGAGTTGATGTCGTTAACCTCAATGATCGCATGTTTTTCAAACCCGCGCTGTGTGTCTTTTTCGGTGTGGGCGAGAAAGTTGAAACATACTAGGGTTTGCTTTTGTTTTTTTTAAGTACTGTAACTTTATAAAAATCTGAACATGTTTTGAAAAAAGCCCCAAATTATATGTCACTGGTGTTGTTTACAACTGATGTACTCACCTTTTCTTGCCATTGCCTAGTGCGGTAACTAATGGCATCATCCAGAAGTCATAATATGCTGACTGAGGAAAGTGTTCCAGAAATTACATGCGTACTGAACTATTTTGCACCATGCAATTACCTTGAAACACCAACCATCAGTGCCAGTACAGCCTTGCATATCAAAGCAAGAAGCAACACTTCCAAAAAAATAAGCATGTCTTAATTTATGATCCTTATAAACCATAGAAAAAAATAAGCTTATACATAGGTTCAATAAGGAGATCTGTAATCACTCATCTTCCTGCTTTCCTGGGTTTTAAGCTTCTGTTCTTTACATCAATACCTCAATGCTGACATCATTACTCTTGTTATTACTCTGGAAATTTGGTTCTGCCATGATGGGTCATCAGAGTCTAATTACCAAATACACTGTTTAATTTCTCCATACCAACAAATCATATATAATCAGATATTCACTGGCAAGCAAGTCTTCTGTCCAGACCCTACACCCCTGCTGGACTATATATATAAAACTCTTGTGTTATTGCCCGTCTAGTCTGGACAGATGTGGGCAGATACTTTTGCACTTATTCTGTTTTAGCTGCACAGTGAGTCAGTAGCTCTCCATTGATAAATTCCGACATTATGGCCCTCATCTTCTATGTTGAAGCCTCTGGGCTTAACATTTCTTCTGGTGGACACCCTGCACTGTGAGTAATCTTACACATTTGGATGTCTTTGTAAGCTGTTGCTACATTTGGAGCTTTGGTCCTACCAGAAGAAACTTTGCAAGTTAAACATCATGCTCACCCTTCATTCCTTAAATCTCCAAGAGTTGTCTTCAGCAGTGGAGCGCTACTCCAATGCTTTCTTTTCTACGAGTTAATGCTGATGTTTTTATCTTCCTGTCATGTTGGACTTGGGGCCAGCTCGATGCTACGTTGACTTTGCGCACCGTCTTGTGTTGCACAAAAGTATGGCTGGGCCCCATTTTAACTTCCACTGATATCTCAGTGCCCAGCTTGGTATCTTAGTGTTTTGGAGACAAAGTCATAGTGGTTTGTTCTTCTTTTGAAAGCTTTACTTAAGTTAGAAAAGTTGTAGCTATTTTTAGTTTCCAGTAAGTTCTCTTAAGGCCCTTCCATAACCAGGTTTCATAAGCAGCCTGTGGTTCATAGTTGTAGTGTTGCCATTAACTGTCAGAGTTTTCATTGGAGGACAGTTATATTTGTATTTTTTAAGGATTGCCCTGCAGTTTGGTGGAATGGTTGGAATCGTTTTTGGCTTTGAGTTTGTAAAATCGCAATTTAACACCATCATCTTCTATTGTTCTTTAAATGTGGTTGGAAAATAGCTTATAGGTGGATTACTAACACTACCAGTCTTTCCTTAGATTTGACATTTTCTGTAGTTTCCATGCGCAGGTATCATAAAAAGCTTTAAAAAAAAGTTTGCATTGCATCTTAATTAGTATGTTGTCTAAAGATTATTTTTTGTTTTTGTTTTATATATTGTGTACCGAGAGTAGTTTTTAATATTCTGATATTTCTGACCACACAGCTGTTTGATTGTTTATGATGGCTGATTTTGACTTTTTCCCAATCTGCCTACACTCACAACTAGTTTTCTGCATTATATACATAATCCCTTAGTCTACTATCACAAGGTGTAACTGTCAGCCATTATTATCCGATAAACAGCGCCTGCCTGGAGAGTATTAAACTCCACTTTAATGTGGCTGTGCATGTGACCGTGCCGTATGTGTGACCTTAGCAATGAGCTACCCGCTGCTGTGGCTTCCCCTTTAGTCATTGAACACTGATTTTTATTTGCATTTTTTATCATAGTACTGTAACGATCACCACAGGGCTTGTTAAACGCAAGACCTTGTCACTTGTGCTATTATCAGTCTGGCTCATTTGTGCAAGAGCAACACGTCTGATGAAGGGATAGCGGGAGTCCGGTTATAGTCGAGCCTCACCTTTATTTCTGCAGTGTCGTCACCTATGCCAAATTTCTTTACTTCCTGTTTACTGAGGTAGGAGCAAATGCATGTTTACAATGAAGGAATGCATGCAGAGTTGCGGGCTCATGGTTGGATGTGCTCATGCATCCGCTACTGTATATTCTTCTGTCTCAAGGTCAGCGGCAGGTCGCTGTGCTGATTGGATTTAGAGAGCAGAGGAGGGAGTGCAGACTGCAGACAGACGTGATATCTTCTACTCGACACAAGGATGAATTGCAAGACAGCAGGCCCACGGCACAGACATGTAAAAGGCCCAAACCACTCTCAAAGAGCCGTACACCAGAGAATAACATTCATTTTTGTGCGTCTTTGTGATTCATTGGTGGTTTGCAGCTATTTTGTTGGGTGATCATTTTAATCATTTGGCTTCCCATATGGTTATTTTGCATCAGTAGTTGTTCTGTGCCCCTTTGTTGTTGTTTGAAGTGTATTTATTAACAAAAAGACACAGCTTTAAAGTTTTTGGCTTCAGATAAGGTCCACAACTTCAGGTCTTAGGGGGCCTAACGGTGGACTGCGCCTTGGGGTCTGAAAAAAAAGCTAATACTAAAATGCCGTAAACCTGAATTCTTTCTCGTGGTCAGTAGGGGGCATTCTCTGTTGAAGCTTGTTTTCTGCCACTGAGACAAAATAAGGAAAGCGCAATCAATAACCCGAAGTTTCAAGTTGGGTATCTCAAACTTTTGAGTTAATAAGCTCTGCCAATCAGAGCTTCCTGATTGGCAGAGCTTATTATCCTTGCTAACAAGTAAAGCTTCCAGGAAAGCTTCCAGCCAACTAGGATTTCCTTGTTGGCTGGAAGCAGAAGGCGCAGATGCAGGCACACTCAAAATCAGGTAGTGGCAGCACCAGTGAGCTACCAGTGTAGTGCAAACATGAACAAATTGGCGCCAGATTCTCCAGCTTTGAATGCCTTCTAGCAAAGGATAACTTCACAAAAGATGTGAAATCATTGTGGTCATGTCGAACTATTGGACTGCTAAAGTCTTCTGCCTTCTGCTTCAGAGTAACAGCAAAATGTGTAACTTCACAGAGTTTCCTGATTGATAGAGTTAAAGGCGCTAACTTGATTGTAAAAATCTGATTACAAACATAAGCGTCGTATTGAAATCTCTGGGAAAATTACTCTCACCTAAGTTGGTACACATCCACATTAAAAAGTCTCCCAGTAAATTGGCTCACTTGCTTGTTTTAAGTCTTATTGATTACAATGTGATATTTTTTTTGTTAAATCGTGGTTCTTGGTGGCAGTCATAAGACAATAAAGCAGGGTTTGCTATAGGGTGGGGCAACTTATAAATAAAAAGCAACTGTACGAGCGAGCGGTTTCTCTCGGTTTTATCGACCCCACGCTTGTGCAGAAACAGGAACTCATAAATGAATGGGTGATACAGTGGCTACTTCCATCTTTTTTATACAGTTTGTGTTGGTAGACCTATTCAATAATCTATCCACAAGCTGACAGTTTTGCGGCAACTTTCTGTCCGTACTTTCCACGTATCACGAGCAGATTTCACCAGAGGATTAAGCCCTGCCAGGATATTCGCCCAGAGAGTCAGAATTCACCTCTCCTGATCAGCATCTCTGGGACTAAACCTGTTGTTTGGCGTCAGCAGCAGGGACCGGTCTGGTGAGCACACAGAGGACACAGTGTCAGTCATTACCCTGATGACTTTTTAATGGCTGTCTGATTGGACTCTGCCAGAAATGACATGCCCTTGTCCCGTTCTGTTTGGTTTTGTTTACTCGTGAGCTGATTATTTTCCCGCCACGTACAAGCGTCTGACGTTACTGGGAGACTGAACTTGCTGCTAAAAAGTGGGTGATCCGTCTGTGGGGACTTTATAATCAGGCCTGTCATGCTATGCTCCCAACTGACGATGACTCAGGGATAAGAGTGTAGGGGGTGGGCACTGCTCTCCTGCCATCTCCGTGCCAGTGAGTGAGATCTGCCCTGACACTGTGCCCACTCTCCTTCCTCTGGGTGTCAGTCACGTCGAGTCGTGCGCCGGACCCCTCAGCAGGAAGCCTGGCTGTGAAGAGGGCTGCTGAGTGTGCTTTTTAGTGCAGGTTGATGTGCTCTGCGGGTGGAAGTGGCATGTCAGACCCCACAGCCGTCTATCGTCCTAGTGGGCGACAAAGGAGCCAGGAATGAGCTCATGGGATTGCTGTCGTCATGCACGCGGATGGCTGGCAGATCTCCTGCATCCCTGATGCTCATGTACAAATGGAGAGACTTCACCGTGCATATGGAGAGTTTAGCATGCACTTATTTGTAGATCCCTTCAATGAGCTTTTTGTGAGATTTGTAGTGAAATCCTGCTGAGATTAGCAGAAACACTCTAAATCATTGTCATTGGCAGCAGCTTTGTGATCTGATGAATTATATCTCTGTTATTTGAATTAGGGCCACGTTAAAATGTCAAAAACATCAAAAACACAATCACATTTCACATTGTTTTTTTGATTTGTTTGTTTTTTGTTCTTTTAGGTCAAGATAAAATCCAAAACTGATATATTCAGGTGGCCAGGATCACATTTTGCGTATGGACGCTTGTGTTTTTGTAGCAGTAATTTCTGTTGTTCAACAGTTGTTTGTGGCCCGGCTCACACTTGATCTGTTTGTCTCAGTCACTGTTATTTGAAGTACAAGAATCATGCAATACAGTGTCAAAGAGATGCCAGATAGCTTTGTCGAGGCGTTACTGCAGAGTGAGACAAAGTGAGAGTGCAGTTAACTTTGATTTTGGATTTTATTTCTACAAAGAAGGTCTGTGCCGCAACCTGGAGCTCTCTATTTTGTGTGTGAGTCGGACTGGAAAAACGTCCTCTGGCACTTTCTCCAAGTCTGCAGATTAAAGTTATTTAGCATTTTAATATGAATATGATTTTAATGTTGTACTGGGACAAAAACCGCAAGTAATCATGTATTGTGTCAATTATGGCTCTTAAAAAGAGACAAATTGCACAAAAAATTGCGATCCAGCATCCAGCTGCACATGAGATGATGTAGTATCATCACATTTAAAATGCTGGAACATCAAGTTTTTCCCTTTTTTATGCTGTGAAAATTCTCAAACAGTCAGTTATTATTTCTTTGCTGTTGATCAATTTTCTGTTGATCTCTTTTCTTCCAATTCGTGTCTGAAACACTGACAAAAAGTAATGACCATCTACAAATAGATTGTCTAAGGCAACAGTAATATTCCCATTGAAAATAAATGCTCAATAATATCCTTTGCTAATACAGTCACCAGCCACTTCAGCTCCTTGTAAACACAAATATCTAATCTGCCAGGGACATGGCAGCATCCTTGTGTCTTTAGGCGTGCAGACATGGTCAGGACGACCTGCTGACGTTCAAACTGAGCATGAGAATCAGGAGGAAAGGTGATTAAAGTGACTCTGAATGTGACACAGCTGTTGTTGGTCTGAGTATTTCAGAAACTGCTAATTGGCTGGGATTTTCCCACACGGCCATCTCTATTGTTTGCAGAGAATTGCCTAAAAAAGACAAAATATCCAGTGAGGCACAGCTAACTGCTAATATCTAATCAGCCAATCACATGGCAGCAGCCCAGCATATTTAGGCATGCAGACATGGACAACATGAGCTTTAAACTAAGAAGTTTGGACAGAAAAATTCCAAAAATTAGGAAACATTCTGGGAGCGGCGGCTCTCTTGGAGAAAACGCCTTGTTGAGACAGAGGTCAGAGGAGACTCCTTCGAGCTGATAGGGAGGCAACAGTAACTCAAATAACCGCTTGTTACAAACAAGGTACACAGAAGAGCATCTCTGAACACACAACCTTGAAGCTGCAGCACACTGGAGCACTCCTGTCAGCTGAGAACGGGAAACTAGAATTTGCAAGGGTTTCACTAAAATTGGTGATTGATCGGCCCAAACCAGTACCAGTAAGGTGTACCTAATAAAGAGTCCAGAGACTACATGTATTGAATTGTATGTAATTTTGCAAAGCTAGCTTTACATGCTTATTACTAATGTGAGCCACAGCGCTCAGACATGGTTGTGATTTAACTGGTGAAACAGGTATTCAGTAAGATAGTACAATAACAGATACACAGTAGTGGTCATTTTTGCTCTAGCCAGACTAGTCCCTTTTGAAACGATGAAGAAGCTGATGTAAGAGGACACTGAGTTCAGTCGAAGCAGTCTGTGGGCAGACTGAGAGAAAGCTTTAACCCCCTGCAGTGTTTTCCCCCTGGGACTCCCTCCTGCCTGAATACAACCTGCCCTCCCTCGCACTATTGATGCATCCGTGACTCGGTGCTATGCTCTGACATTGGCCCCTGCTAATGGCTCACCGGTCAGCAAGCAAACAAGACAGCCAGGGTAGATGTTGTTTGCCTCTCTCCTCGTAATTCAAGGTGTGTGTGCAAAACACTGACTGAATTATGTAGATTTCTGGAGGAAAGCACACGTCTCTGCTTTGTTTTAACACAACCAAAAATGTTAAAAGGGGTGAACAACACTGAGTTTTACTGTGGATACGGATTAAGACATGCATGCGCTCCCCCTGCTAGTGGCCTCGCGATTGTTTTTAACAGATAAACATCATCTGCGTTGCCTGAATCGGACTGGGGAACCTTTAAAATGGCAGCTCTGCAGAGGTCACGGAGCAGTCGCAGCCTGTAGTCAGACCACGCAGTGATCGAGACTTTATAGAGCAGTAAATCCACCCAGACTATCCGTGAAAAGGTGTGGGAGAGAAGGAGCATTCTCACCAGAGAAAGTCAGATTAGAAAGAAGGGTTTCATCCTCACGCTCAGCTCTGTCTGGCTCAGGTCCAGCTGCCGAGGCGCTGCCAAGAGCAGACCATTGGCTCTGACGTGGCTGAGCCGGGTGAGGATTCAACACTTCTGATTTTTTTTAATCACTTTGACTGACATATTAACTGTGGGCTTGACTTGCACCTTAGAGTTTGACTTCTGTATGAAGATAAATAATTAAAGCAACATTAATTTGACAACAATAATTGGTTTTTAAAACAATGCTCTCATGAAAGATGCAGGCACCTTTTGGTCCAACGTGACCCAGTTCCTATTCCATCACCTCTTTATCAAAATAAAATTAATAATAAAGACGTTTAAAACCACCAGTTTCTATTAAAGCATTGCTACTGGCAGTTTGACACATGCACACATACTTGGGTGAATTATGTTTTCTTTAATACAGCATCCCATTATGACCATTAAACAGTAGCTGGCTGTGGATTTGTATAATCTGTTGCCTTTCAGATTTTGACATTTACAGTCATTCTAAATCCTCCATCAGGTCAATTAGTGTAATCTTTAAATGGGAAGTACTGTGAAATAATAGGTGTACAATAACAGTACAGCTGTGGTTGAGTTAAATATCCCAAGTAAGTCTTCAGTGGATGGAGTGTTACCTTATTAACCTATGCCAACAACAAAAAACATGCTTTATTGCTTCTATGGGGCTAAAATGCATCAGCCCTGAGAGCAACCTTGCAAAAGACAGACCTGCTAAGCCATGGGTGGGATAATAATTTTTCCAAGGGGCCACATGAGAAACTAGGAATGTTGTGGAGGTGTGCATCAATGAGCTAAACTCATTATTAATACTATCTTTATAAGCTTATTGATGCAGCCCTCCACAACATTGCCAGTTTCTCATGTGGCCCCCGGGGAACATGAAAAGTCCACCCCTGTGCAAAGACCTCTACAGTGCAAAAGGATCCTCTCAGATTGTTGTGTTTGGCAGAAGATGAAATAAGCTGCGTGTAAAGGGTGCGCAGAGCTTTGATTGAAGCCGGTTTAAATGACGCCTCGTGTTGGGCGCGTCAGTAAATCCCCCTGGCGGTGTGTTTTTCGCAGGTCAGGCCACATATGAATAATGTATTGGGAGACATCTGACTGAGAGGCTGGTTAAAGGTGGCTCTCTCTCTAATGACAGCAAACAAGCTCTCTCGCTGACATTTCCAAGGAAAGGAGTGAGACGGAGAGAAAAGGGGGGTGAGCGAGGGAGCTAATGGCAGACAGGGATCAGGGGAGTCAGATGAGTCTTTCAATTCAAAGCACTCAGTGAATTTGTTTGGATACAGTGTGTTGAAATGTGACAGATAACTTTGTCTTTGACACACGGTGTGACATCCACGGCAGCCGTGTCGTAACTACAGCTATTGGCAGATAGATTAAATAATTTAAAAGCATCTGTCAAGATGAAAATAATGGATTTGTTCGCTGATTTAAACCTCTCTGTCATCTAGGAACTTTTAATAAAACATGTAGACATCCACCTGCAGAATGATGAAGTTATGCACAACCAGTTACTACAGATGAAAGACTTTATCACTAGTAGCTAGCTAGGTAAATTATACCAACTCCTTGAGTTGGCTAGGATCTCTTTTTGACTTTCTAGTGTTTTGTTTTGGGCTTAACGGTTATGAAAGCGGTGAAACAAATCTCCATGGTGCTTTGTTACCTCCCACCTGGGCTGACCTGCTGCCATAATTACTGCTGTTAAGGTTTCCTTTTATTACTAATAGAAGTATGATAGGAAGTTAAGGAGGTGTTGTAAACGTAGAGCGGCTCAGTGCTTAAAGAAAACAGAGATGGTGAATCAACATTTGGTCAGACCGCCTTTATTCTTCAACACAGCCTGAACTCTGTTAGGGAATCTTTGTTGTCATTTCTTTAAGGAGTTCCAGGAATGAACTCAGATTTTTACTGACAGCTTTCTAAGCTCTTCTTCTTCTGTTGGCTGCCTTTTCTCCTGATTCCTGTCAAAATGATCCTACACTGCTTCAATAATGTTGAGATCAGAGCTCTGGGGAGGTCAATCCATGCCTGATCATGTTGCATTGTGTGTTTTTTATTGCACTGGCAGTACAATCAAACCTTAAATGTACATTTGGAGGCTACTTAAAGATGGACCACAGACCTTAAAAGAGTAGCTTGGTCTTCTGCTATACTGACGGCCACATTTTTAGCCAGATGAGTGTAAGTATAAATAAAATCCACACATTAGTCCATAATATCTCATTCAACATTTTAAAGCAAGTTCACATCCTAGGTAACAAACCTAAGCGGTCGTACGCTCACTTTTTGTGAGTCAATGTGGAAAACGGTATGTTCTGCCTTATAATTCAAAATATAGTTATAGAGAATAAACGCAATCTTTAAATTAAAAGATGCTGTTGGTTCTTTTATTTTCAGTCGTGGATGTATTTGAATGTATTGGTGCTCCTCTTCTAGAATTAAATCTTTGACCACATTGTCCTGTTTGAATCCCAGAAGAAGAAGCCGATCGTTATCACCATAGGAACATAACTTCCAGTCTGCAACTTATACTTGATCTGATTAAGGCTGCTGCGTTTTGCCCTTGGGCGATGTCTGTAGCCTTGCATGGAGAGAGATAACCCGATCTCCTCTCCTCTAGCTCAGAGTCCAATTTAGCAGCTCAAAACTATGAATAAATCTAACACTCCATAATTGAATTCTTCAAACAGAGCAGATTTTCAAGGTTAGGCCCCAATGCAAATCCATTTTTCAGGCTGCACAATGAAAAGTCATTTTCAATGATCTTAGGAATAAAATATGTCGTGAAGCAAGGAAAACAAAGTACTTTTACAATAAAGGAGACGCACAAACATTGTAGGAGACATGAAGTGTGATTCATGCCCATTAAAAGTCTGTCTGTTACTTAAATACCATAGTTGTTATTGTCTGACAATGAAATGCATTATGAATAAAATGTATTTCCTTCTTTTCTTTGTTACATGTTTCGCTCTGCACATGCAGCTGAAAATACTCAAAAATGAGAGGTGTAGAAGTGTAATTGGGGCTTGCTGCTGTATCGTCTCTGGCAGTGTGTTAACCAAAACAAGGCTTGTATCAATACTTATCCTATTCTACCTTCAAAAGGTGCCCTGAATTATAATTTCCATTAATTGTTTGAAGGGTTAGTTAGTATTTATTCAGCATGGTTTCCCTAATTATTTCTCCGGACGTGTTTTGTCGTGTGCATAATTCGTCATTCCTCTGGGACAGTGTTGTGAGTGGGTGTGCTGAGAGAGCCGGCTAATAGGGGGGAAATGGCATTGAATACCAATGCACAGAGCAGTCAGTCCTTGCAGAAGAGGCCAGACACTCTGTTTGTGTTTGTTGTGTTCGGCTGTGTGTGCGCGCGCATTTCTGCTGTCTTTGCATGGATGCACATCACATATCCGTGTGTGTTAGAGTGTGTGCGCGGTGTTTGCTGTTCTGTCCCCACTCACATCCCGTCTGGATCGAAACCCTGCCCTTCCTGTGCTAAAATAAACCCACCTTGGGAAGTTGAGGACCTTGCACAGAGCGCTGAGTGTTACACCTTTTGATTTTTCACTGACTTGTGTCTTGCTTCTTAGATGCGGCGGGTGAATTTGTGCCATACGTCACAGTAAAAACATAAAAGTTTATTTCAGCATAATTGTAGCTCTTGTTACATTTCTTCTTATTTTGAGAGAGATCATTTGGCCAAAAACGTCCATTTATTATGGTTTATCTACATTTAAAACATCTACCAGTACCAAATACAAGAGCATTTATCTGCTCAGATCATTTGCCCTCTGTGTTTGTATATGTTTTTACAACTCAATAAGAAAATACACCCAATGAACTGATGAAGTGACCTATAGCTACATTTCAAAAACTGTCTCAACCTTGAGTTTTAAACGATCCCATTAATGATTGACTTTGAGTTCTGCGGGTGAGGAGATGCTCGTATTGATCCTCTAAAAGGAGAAACCGTCTTTCAAAGGAGGTTTTATGAAAACACAAATCCCTATTGAGCCAGCCTAAGTTACAGAGGCCTCACGGGGTTTCTCCACACCACTGAGCAATCCAGCAGCCTTTCTAAAGTTACCTTAGTGAACACAACTCAGCATATTTGCATAAGGAAACCTGGGCACTTAAAGGACTTGTCCTTCTTGGCTTAAATCCACAATTGTATGTTAACTGAGCAGACTCACTCAGATTAAGGTAATGTATTATGATGAAAAGCTCCAGAACAGTAACTGAAGGGGACACTGTCGTGGTAGTTTTGATGGTGAAGTTTAAAGAGCTTCTTTACTATAATATTTATTGGCTTTTGAATGATTATGACACATTTTTCTGTCTCACTTCTTCCTTTCACTTTCTCTTACAGCTCATAGTGGAGAAAACAACAGACTTCCCCTCTGCTGAGTTCTCTCTAGTGGAGGATGTGGCTCTGCACTTTACCTGTTTGATGGACAGGCTGAATGAGCAGCGCCTCTTCCAGCCTGACCTGTGTGACGTTGACATTGTTCTTGTGCGTCAGCACAGCACCTTTCCGGCCCACAAGGGTGTGCTGGCAGCTTACAGCCCTTTCTTCCACTCGCTTTTTGCCCAAAGCAAACAGCTGCGGCGGGTGGACCTGTCGCTGGATGCCCTGACCTCTCAGGGCCTTCAGCAAATCCTCAACTTCATTTACACCTCCAAACTGTTGGTGAGCAGCCGCACTGTCCGCGACGTGCTCAACGCCGCTACCCTGCTTCAGATGAGCGACATCGCAGCCTCCTGTCACGACCTTATCAGCAGCCACTCGCTGAGAACCACCTGCACAGATATGGCCAATCAAGAAGGGCATGCCAGCAGTGAGCCGGCTTCTGTAGCGATGCCCCCTAGCCAGATGTACCGTGAGATCAAACAGGAGTCAGAGCTCGGCAGGGTGTACACGAGAGAAGGAAACAGCCCTTTTTCTGTCAGAGTAGAAGAGACAGGCAAGACGGCTTCTCAGGCAAAGCAGTACTACCAGAAGGAAGAAGGCTTGGGAAGCGGGGCCAGCACAGGTGTGGCTAGTTTGTGTAAAGTGGAAGGAAATGGAGAGGAGTCAAAGACAGCAGATGGCCACGCCTCCTTCAACAGAGATCAGATCATCGTCGAAGTCAACCTTAATAACCAGACTCTTAACGTCTCAAAGGGATCAGAGGGCAAATCGGCCACTTCTACAGAGACTTCCACCATGTTTGGCCGCTGCCGTAACAACCAGCAAGATTCAGAGGGCGATGAGGATAATGAAGTGGAGAACGATGATACAGATGGAGAAGAGGATGTGGAAGATTTGAAGAGGGGTGACATATTGGGGCAAAGTAGTGAAGAGGAAGATGAGGAGGAGGATGAAGAAGAAGAGGAAAACACCCTCAACATTCCAGGCTTGGAGCAGCCAGCTATGATGGATCGACCTCGTCGGGGCACCAGAGCCTTGGCTATGGCTGGTACCACTGCCTCTCTGCGGCAGACGCTTGCAGAGGCCACGCTGGCCAACCAGCGGCAGGGTGGGAAGAGGGCGTTGGACCTGGAGGGCCTGGGCCAAAAAGTGAGGCTGGAGGAGAAGCAACATTACCCATGTAAAAAGTGTCCTCGCATCTTCAACAATCGCTGGTATCTAGAAAAACACATGAACGTCACTCACAACCGCATGCAAATCTGCAATAACTGTGGAAAACGCTTCCTGCTAGAGAGCGAGCTGCTGCTGCATCAACAGACTGACTGTGAGAAAAGCATCCAGGTACGATTAAACCATAATCATTGTATAACTTATATGCTTGGGGACTATGTCTTTCAGCTAACATAATATAGATCTATGAGAATTGTTTTGGGCAGTCCAGATGTCCGATCCCGGACAAGCCCCCATTATTATGCTAGGTCTAGCTCAAATACATTAAAGTTAATTGAAAAGAGTAGTCAATAGGATGAATGTGGCGTGAATAAGGCACGGCGGGACCACGGAGCAACGTTCAGAGCCATCTTTA
This sequence comes from Maylandia zebra, assembly GCF_041146795.1. Classification (NCBI taxonomy): domain Eukaryota; kingdom Metazoa; phylum Chordata; class Actinopteri; order Cichliformes; family Cichlidae; genus Maylandia; species Maylandia zebra. Next base: position 21,588,052 of record NC_135175.1, read on the forward strand.
TTTAATTCACGTCACACCACAACACACCCAAACCCCTGAGTCCCCGTGTTTTTAACTAGGCGGGCGTGATTAAGGATGCCATGCAGGTGCGTCCGCCCTCCCTGCACGGCACCGCAGACCACGCCCCACTACATACCCCCATCGCCCGATTGAGGCCGGGGAGCCATCCGGTCGAACCTACTCCCCCACCGGGAGAGGGAATCAGCCCGGACAGCTGGCGCCCCCAGGCCAAGCGACGGGGAGGTGCGAGTTCAGGTGGCCGCCCGCGAATCCAGCGGCGCAGGCCAAGCTGGTTCGGAGGTCGGACGCGTGGCAGGTGCACCCGGCGTGGCCGGCACAGTAGTGAGCCCCAGCTCACAGGTGGCTGGGCAGAGGTGTGGCGTGTACTGGCCTCTGGTGGTGGTGGTGGTGAGGCCGGTCTGGCGAGCACGGCGATCTCAAGCGTGGCGCACGCCTCGCTCGCCCGTTCCACTTGAGCAGGCTCCCTTGGCACGGGGACCTCCAGCTCCTTGCGCGGCCCCTCCGTCACCACCGTCGCTCCCCGCCGGAGCAGCCCATCGTGCGACTCCTCCATCACTGCTACTCCCCCCGCCGCCACTCCCGGCTCGAGCAGCCCCTCGCGCAGCTCCGCTGCTGCTGCTGCTCCTGCTCCTGCTTCCGGCTCGAGCAGCCCCTCGCGCAGCTCCTCCTCCCCCAGCCGGCGCAGACCCTTTTGCGCCTCGTCTGCCGTCTCCGGTTGGAGTGGCTCATCCACCGCTCCCGGCAGGAGCAGCCCTTCACCCGGCTGTTTCCCCTCCTCCGGCAGGCGCAGATCCCCGCGCACCTCGTCTGCCACTTCCGGCTGCTGAGGTGCCTCACGCGGCTCCTCCACCGCTTCACTGTCCTCGGGACACACCTGTGGGGGTGGCGCCCAGGCCCAGAGCAGCGCCGCCAGCTCCCCAATCCTTTCCTGGTGGCGCTCGGACTGGTCCTGCAGCTCTTCCTGCTGGCGACGCACCTCCGCCGCCTGCTTCCGCTGGGTGGCCGCTATTTCGGCCACCATCTCGGCCAGCTCTTCCCTTCCCTGGCTCTGGTCAGTACCCGCCATGCCGCCTCCTGGGTTTCGGCACCAATGCAAACATACACGGCAGACCCAGTGGCATTTTGATGCTTTTTATTAAAGCTTTGACGGTTGCTGTCCACAATACTCACAGAGATGCAGCTCTCCCGCTGCCCGCTCAACACTATCACAACAACCCAACCACAGGACCCAGTACAATATTTAATTCGGCGGGGCGTGATTGCGGACACCGTGCAGGTGCGTCCGCCTCCTCTGCACGGCACCGCAGGCCACGCCCCGCCACATACCCCCATCGCCCGACTGAGGCCGGGGAACCATCCGGCCAAACGTACTCCCCCCACCGCGAGCGGGAGAGGGGATCAGCCCGGACCGTCGGCGCCCCCGGGCCCTGGCCAAGCGACGGGGAGTTGTGAGTTCAGGTGGCCGCCCACGAACCCAGCAGCGTCGGCGAAGCTGGTCCGGAGGTCGGCCGCGTGGCAGGTGGACGCGGCGCGGTCGGTACGGTCGTGCGTCCCAGCTCGCAGGCGGCTGGGCAGATGTCCGGCAGGCACCAGCCTCTGGTGGAGGTGAGGCCGCTCTGCTCACCCCGCTAACCTCGGGCTTCGGTGGCGCGGACTCCCTTAGCACGGGCACCACCGACTTATCCCGCGGCTTCTCCGCCCCTCCCGGTGGGAGCAGCTCACGCTGCACCTCTGCCTCTACCGGCTGGAGCAGCTCCTCGGGCGCCGCCTCCGCTGCTGTCTCTCCCGGCTGGAGCGGCTCCTCGGGCGCCGCCATCGCCGCTGTCTCTCCCGGCTCGAGCAGCCCCTCGCGCAGCTCCTCCTCCGCCGCTGCTGCTGCTCCTGCTGCTGCTGCTCCTGCTGCTGCTTCCGGCTCGAGCAGCCCCTCGCGCAGCTCCTCCGCCTCCAGCAGGCACAGCCCCTTTTGCCCCTCGTCCACCTCTGGGTGGAGCGGCTCCTCTTCCTCCGGCAGGTGTAGACCCTCGCCCGCCTCGTCCTCCGCCTCCGATTGGAACGGCTCCTCCACCGCTCCCGGCAGGAGCAGCCCTTTACCCGGCTGTTCCTCCTCTTCCGGCAGGCTCGGACCCCCGCGTGACTCGTCCACCACCTCCGGCTGCTGAGGTGCCTCACGCGGCTCCTCCACCGCTTCACTGTCCTCGGGACACACCTGTGGGGGTGGCGCCCAGGCCCAGAGCAGCGCCGCCAGCTCCCCAATCCTTTCCTGGTGGCGCTTGGACTGGTCCTGCAGCTCTTCCTGCTGGCGACGCACCTCCGCCGCCTGCTTCCGCTGGGTGGCCGCTATTTCGGCCACCATCTCGGCCAGCTCTTCCCTTCCCTGGCTCTGGTCAGTACCCGCCATGCCGCCTCCTGGGTTTCGGCACCAATGCAAACATACACGGCAGACCCAGTGGCATTTTGATGCTTTTTATTAAAGCTTTGACGGTTGCTGTCCACAATACTCACAGAGCTGCAGCTCTCCCGCTGCCCGCTCAACACTATCACAACAACCCAACCACAGGACCCAGTACAATATTTAATTCGGCGGGGCGTGATTGCGGACGCCGTGCAGGTGCGTCTGCCTCCTCTGCATGGCACCGCAGGCCACGCCCCGCCACAATGAAAAAGTGGTACAAGTGACCTCAAAGGTGCTGCAGAGTGGACTGAGAAAAAGGCAGGGAAGGACACATAAACAAGGAAGGAACCCATATAAGCTCAGCCAACAAGCTAGCAAAGGTGCTTGCCCATCAGATTGGAGCTTGGAAAACTAAACACGTAAATAAAGCAGGATGTAACACCAATAACTAACCTTAAAACTTGTTACTTCCTGGCAGTGCTAGCTACAGTTGTCAAGTTATATGTTTTGCAAACACTACATGGGTAAAAAAACAAAACCCTAAAAAACACTATTTTTGATAAATTAAGGTTTAGCTAAAGGTGTGAAGCCAAACCTATGTGTTGTTTGAATCAGTTAAACTAAACAGGAATTTTGTTTGTGGTTATTATACCTGATTTTTGTCAGTCTTTTTTGTAAGACAGCCCTCACTACACACCAGAACTGTTCCTTTAAGTCCTAGCAGTGCTACCTGTTCTGACATCAGTTTTATTTTAGGAAGTTGTTTTATAGAAAATAAAATAAAATGTTTTTTTAATGCATAATTGTTATTTTGTTTCTAATTAATATATGCATAATTGCAATCACTAAAACCAGTTGGAGTCAGTAACTCAGTCAAATGGCAGTCAGTAATAATCAGTTCTGATATGTCTCACTACCTCCACTATTACCCCTCGGCACCGAGCAGCTGGACTCCTGCTGTGGTTTTGAAGATCATTTGCTTCTTTAATCTAGTGACTCTAATTGCTTTTTTGCTACAGTGCATGCTCAAGTGTCTGTATAAACACACACACACCTGGATTGTATTTGTAAAGACTGTTCCAGATCACAATCTGTTTAATATCTCATCCCCAGTAATCATTCCATGCTCGCTCTCTTGTTTCTTCAAGTGTGTGACCTGTGGCAAAGCCTTCAAGAAGCTGTGGTCGTTGCACGAGCACAACAAGATCGTCCATGGCTACGCCGAGAAGAAGTTCTCCTGCGAGATCTGTGAGAAGAAGTTTTACACGATGGCCCATGTCAGGAAGCACATGGTCGGTGAGTGACAGTAAAATCAACTATCCTGGTTGATCACTTTGTTCCCGTGTGTTTCTTTAGGCTTCCTTTTTCCACATCCTACTGATTGTTTGGCAGGATTTGTTTTGGGTGTTGCTTTCCTTTTCCATTTTCTGGAGAGATAAGCATCTTACTTCCCAGATGGGCTTACCTCACTCTATGCTACTGCAATTTAAGGAGTTCCTATTATCGAAGGACTATTAATAATATGGTCCTAATTAGCCACTTTCTAGTATGGGAGAGATTGGATAGTCATATTCAGACTTAAGATGGAAGAAAAAGATGAAATGGACCCTTTGCCCTCAGCATTTATTTAGTGAAAAATAACCTCAGTGTTGTTCCTTAAATGCTTAGTTTAATTTCAGTCATGAGTGGCTCAGTATTGAATCACACAAACTAAGCATGCTCTGTGTTTGTGCCTTTGTGTAGCCCATACGAAGGACATGCCATTCACCTGTGAAACGTGTGGGAAATCATTCAAGCGCAGCATGTCCCTGAAGGTTCACTCTCTACAGCACTCAGGAGAGAAACCCTTCAAGTGTGAGGTTTGAGCTCCTTTTATACACTGCAGCTCTCCACTTTACTTGAGTGATGAGGTAGATTTAAAGATATTTAAAATTATTGGCGCTGGGAGTGTCATTTAAATCTGAGAAATTCACAGGTTGAGATCAAGTAAACCAGAGTCAGATGTCCAGATGTGCCGGTCTCGATTAAAAAACACTGATCGTTTAAAAAAAAAAACCACATAGATCTAGTCAAAGCCTCTCTTAAGAAATGAGAAGTATAGATGAAATTATTTCAGTGAAAGAATGTCTGTTCAAGTTCAATTTGGGAGTTTTTTTTTTTTAAACAAGACTGTGACAAAAGACCACCAGCAGGTAGTTATTCAATACTGAAGCGTTTCGCTGGGTGCTTATAGTGACATCATAAATTAGTTTAGGTTGGCTGAGCATAAAGACAGAAAATGGGGAAAATGCTACTCGATTAGATCAGTCCTTGATGATAGAGGTCCCAGCTGGCTGCTGATTATGTCTAAGGTTCACCATACAGGCATGAGAGTGGTATTAAAATCTACTTGTTTAACCCTTTGCAAGAAAGCCTATTTTTAAAAAATATCCACTTTTTTTATGAATGAAAACTGAGCACCATGTCTAATAGGTTCACAGGAAGGTAAAAAAAAGGGCAGTTTTGATTTAGTAGTACATTTTACAGCCTTGCTCAAGTCAGTCCCAGTGTGCTTTGTTGAAAACACCATACACGACTTCTGCTTTTTCTCCACAATGACTGAAGTACAACCTGTCGAGTCCATCTTTGACAACCAGCTGTAAAACGACTTTGCGTAAAACTGTTTCCTGTGCGCCTTTTCAGAACTGCAGTGAGCGCTTCCAGTACAAATACCAGCTCCGCTCCCATATGAGCATCCACATCGGACACAAGCAGTTCATGTGCCAGTGGTGCGGAAAGGACTTCAACATGAAACAGTACTTCGATGAACACATGAAAACACACACTGGTGAGTCCCTTTCTTTTGGTTGTGTTCATGTTGCTTCAGGGCAGAGCAACATTTATTTTAAAGGAGCATTTAAAAAAGAAAATATTGCAGAGCTGCAAACACTGACACCTTTGTGTCTTTGCAAAGCTTATTTGCACACCCAGCAGATGTGAAGCACTATTATCGTTCATGTTGGAGTTTTTGTGGCCTCCGTGTATTCTTTTGATTTAACTCAGCTTTGCTCTTTAACAAAACTGCTGAGAGAAACACGTGACTCTTTAGCTGCTTGATTGTTTTTATCTTTTATCCGTTTGTTGCCGTGCAGGTAACACCAATTGGACTGTTAGAGTTCTTTTACTGGAAACAGCTGCCTGCCACAGCTGGAAGAGATTCTGGTGGAGAGCATTCAGAGTGAATTAAAACAGTCAAGTCACAGGCCACAAATCAAAACTCTGTTCTGAAAGATACTGAAAAGGTCAGAGGAGAACTGCAGAGTTACTGCAACCAGCCGCCCTCCACGTCAGAATCATTTGATGTATGGCGAATATAAAAACACTGATTCTGTGGCATTAAACTTAACGATGCATGTTGAAAACGTATCGAGCAGGCGTCTTTTGTGTCTCCCGTTTTGCAGGAGAAAAGCCGTACATCTGTGAAATCTGTGGGAAGAGCTTCACGAGCCGGCCCAACATGAAGCGCCACCGCCGCACCCACACCGGAGAAAAGCCATACCCGTGTGAGGTGTGCGGCCAGCGTTTCCGCTTCTCAAACATGCTCAAGGCCCACAGGGAGAAGTGCTTCCGCGTCACCAACCCCATGGTTCCCGACGGCAATGGTGACCCCCTGGGCCTCGACCGGCCCTTGGCGCCACCCGCTGCGGACTCTTCCGGTCAGGCCCAGCTGGGCACGGCACTCCCTGCCACGTCCGTGACTACACCCGCTGCTGCCTCTAGCCCCCACCCCCTCCACAGCACCCAGCTGTCCCTCCCCCTGCTGCACTCCATGGGGGGGCTGCCTCCTACCCCGCATTTACCCCCGCCGCCTCCACTGTTTTCTGCTGGTAGGATGAACTCCAACAACTAACAAATCTCTGTAGCATTGAAAGCACTTTGTTACTTTTTGTTTTATTGTTTTTCTTTGAGTTTTTAAGAGGACTCCTGCAGAGGGAGAGTGATGCGCCTCAGTGACATTTACACAGAGGAGAAGAACAGAAAAAAATGCTACATGGAGGCCTCGTCAAAAAAAGGAAAAAAAAGGAGAAAAAAAAGAACAAAGAACACACACACATAGTAATAAATAATAATTTTTTACTCTGTTGAATACAATAGATAACCTCAGAGTCCAGTAGGACGTTTCACCGTTACTTTTCGACTCATAAATTTCACAGATGTGTCCTGCTTTCATTTGGGATTTTTTTTCTGACAACTCGCCTCTCTCCTGAGCCTTGCACAATGTATTGATTGTAGCATCTTTTACGAAATGGTAGGAAGCGCTTCCTAAATCTCCACTCATACTGGGATCATGAGTAGAGGGAGAACCACGTGGTAACGAGAAGAAATGATTTATTTTTTGTTCTCGGCCAAGATGTAGCGAGCGGTTCTGGTCAGACCCAGCAATAACCAAATGCTGATTTGTCTTTGAGCGTATACATGTATATGGCGTTGCCAATAACCAAATCCTGTTAGCTCACCTGCTATAGTTAAGTAATGTAATTCAGCATTTATAATCGATCCTGCACCTTACATTTAACTCCAGTGATATTTAAAGTGTACTCCTAACCGTCTTCGTTTTTATTATTGTGAATAGTGTGTAATTCGTGGCACGTTACGTCATTTCTTTTCATTTTTTTCTAAGGACTTAAGGAGAAGTCGGCCGTGCAATGCAGCGTGTGGCGTTCGTGATGGTGTGTGTGCGTGTTTGAGATGTGAGGCAGAGACTTGAGATAACAATCGTCAGATCAACGTTTAGCTAATCAACATGCGAGCTTTCCCGAGTCAGGAGATGGAGTAATTTGTCGACTCTAATCTTTTTTTTGTTTTTTGCTTTTTTTTGGCTTACATTAAGCAGGCGTGCATCGTCTCCTGCGAGATCTGGCTATGAGATGTTATGGCACTTTTCTGTGACTTGTTAGTAAAACCTGATGTACTCTGACCTACAATATACGTGTAGGATGAAATTGAGTGTTACTGCTATTGTTATTTACTGCTTATTTTCCCAACTAAACACTGTCTGTGTGTTAGATGAGTGTAGGGAGAGCAATGTTCACAAAAACGTGCTTACGTAGCCGAATCAAATGGCCACATTTCATTGCAATCTGATGTAATCCGTGTTGTGAAGTGATAAATACTAAATTATAATCTAACAATTAAAATTCTTAAAGAGTACTGACAGAGATACATTTTTGGCACATCAGATGTGGCCACTAAAAGGAGCCCTTAGTGTTGAATTATATTATAACAGAGTGATTTATTTTTGTTAAAACAGTAACGTGTAGCAGCTAATTAAAACTGGGGAAGCACAGCGTAATACCCCTGAAAAAAGGCTTTGGCTCTGTGTACACTTTTGGCTATTGTGTGTCATAACCATAGTAGATCTGGAAAAAAAAAATCCTGATCCGAGTATAAACTGCTTAAAGGAATAGGTTGCAATTATCTTTATTTGCGTTCTTGTTGAGAGCTGAACAAGAAAATTGGTACCACTCAAATATCTTGACTATTTCTTAACCTGCACACCATAGTGACCAGAAATTGTAATTTTTTTTGTACAAATTTAAGATATTTTACTTGTGATTTTTGTGTCGAATTTCACCGACCACTTCATTAGCTACACCCGTAAATTGGTCATTCATGCAAAGAGCTAATCAGCCCGTCACATGGCATGTAGACATGGTCAAGACAACATGCTCAAGTTCAAACTGAGCATCACAAAGCTGATTTGAGTGACTTTGAACATGGTATGGTTGTTGGATTCAGACGGACTGGTCATAGTATTTCAGTCTGAAAAAGACTATAACATGAAAATATCAAGTGAGCAGCAATTCGAGCAGATAGCACTCAAATAAGCACTTGCTGCTAACAAGTTGTGCAGAAGAGCATCTTTAACATATTAGCAGCAGAAGACCACACTGGGCGGCACTCCTGTCAGCTAAGAACAGGAAACTGGATACACGGGCTCACCTTTGCCATTTGGATAGCAGGGAAGAATTAGGGATAAGGAACATGAAAGCATGGATCCATTCTACCTTTGGTGCTGGTGATGTAATGGGATGGTGGATATTTTCTTGGCACACTTTAGGCTCCTTAGTAGGAACTGAGCATTATTTAAACACCACACCCTACCTGAGTATTGCTCCTAAGCATGTCCATTGCTTCCAGCAGAATAACATGCTGGTTCGAATGATCTCAGACTGGTTTCTTTAACGTGACATTGAGTTTACTGTAGTCAAATCCACAGTCACCATATCTTAACAGAGGTCCAATAGAACACGTTTGGGGTGTGGTGCAACAAGAGACTCATATCATGGATGTAGAGCGAACAAATCTCCAGCAACTGTGTGATGCTGTCATGTCAACGTTGAATCTGTGCCATGAAGATCTAAGGTGGTTCTGAAGGCAAATGGGGTCCAACAACAACTAGCAGGGTGTAACTAAAGAAGTGGCTCGTTAAAGTATTTGCACAGAAAATGCAGAATCTGTAGGCAAGTGACGAGGCTTTCGGTACCAGAATCATTCTGGTTTTCTTCCAGTAGTCATCAATTCCCAAGAAAGAAAGCATATGCCAAAATGCAGTTTCGGAACCTTTGTCTTTTATCATTTAGTCAACCTTTAGGAAGCCGTCACCTAGATGTGCTGGAAGCGTCAAAATACTGTCAGTTTTCCCCAAAGGTTAAGTTAGCAGGCTAGTTTTTGGTTTTCCTGACTGGGAGAGTGTCACTATCCTCGGTTTTATATCAAATCAATTTAAGAGTGGTGCCAATCACTTCATGTAACTCCTATTTGAAAATTAAAATAAGAACTCTTGTTTGACACTTCAGTCGATTTTGCATTCGTATCGGTCTCTGAATACGCACTATCATTCTGCTCCCGCTCACTTTATCTACTTATAGCCTAACTGTAGTATGGCATTAACCTGTAAATATTGTTAAGATGTGCTTCTTCCTTGTGATTTATTCCTCATGTTTACATTCGGAGAGTCAGTTGAATGTGCCCCAAAATGTGTCCTGGCTGGTACTACGGAAAGTTGGAATTTGTGGACATGCTTTTGTAAATGTAATAAGCTGTTTTATATTTAAAAAAAAAAAAAAGCACCTTCATGTAGTCTTATGTCTAAGCTCACCCCCTATGTATTTCTTCAATTTCCACGGTTAAACCGTTAGGGCCACGTCAGACGTAATTTAATAATGGTACACTTTGTGTTTTTCTTCATGTGTCCGATACCTGTTTTGTATTTTGGTTTGCTGCTTTTGTACAGAGTCCTGTTTGAGACTGCCCTTTAAATGATTTAAAAGTGTAGAGTTCTTGAACTTAATGTAACTGAACAATATTCTGGCTGTGATTACAGTGAACTCCAGGATTGGAAGTGAGCTAAAAATGAGACATTTGGAGCACTGTGAGGAGGTAATGGCCAACACTGTCAAAGTCAAATGAAACTTTATTGTCATTCGTGACCATACAGTGAATAAAACTCCTCGATTAATGTGCAGAAGAATCTAAAGACATAATAAGACATATAGACATATATGAAACATACCAGTTAAGATTTAATCTGGTAGGCTGATTGTTTAGTGCTGTTGCTCTCTTGTGGCAACTCGGTAAACTGCACTCCAACCCTTAGATGTACATTAATGTTCATAGTATGTGTCTCGTTATCATCGAAGAAGCATGTAAAAGCTCAAAATTGAGATTTTTCCCACTTCCCTGTTTTAAGAAGCACTAGCCCAAGAGACAACATTGAGATACCGTGGTTACAGGTTGTGTGTTTGCCTTACATATGGAGGGATTTGAATGTTTTTGCGTTATGGATAGTGACAGTAGCTGACAGTAAAGGAGGAAGTATAGTAGTTTATACTACTGATTTATGCACTTTTGTTTTGTGTTTCCAGATACAAGGTGAAAATGGGTAGCAGACATGTATAAATTGAAGTAAATTCCAGCATTAAATTCCTTTTAGGTTTTTTTTTAAGGGTTTTTTGTTCAGTGTTGGTCTGAGTTTGTGGTTAGTAAGTTGCACCTTAGTTTTGTTTCCCTGAATAACTTTACTTGCTTGTGGTGTGGCATGTGGCACACCGAGGATGACTCTGCATTCTGGTCAGTCTCTTTAATACTGTCCCACTGTTTAACAAGTATCCGTGACTCTTCCTTGAGGGTGCAATCAGTGCAGGCGGTTTCTGACTGGTTTGCTCACTTCCATTATCAAGAGAAATTACTCTTAGGTGTTTCCACTTTGCCTCTGTTGAAGGGACTTAATATGTGACTATTCTTTTTCATTGCATGAGAAAACATAAGGGAAGGACGGAGTTGCCAAATTCAATTACGAGAAAAACTTTTAGTGCACTTTATCCTTCAATCTAGTGGAGATACAGATATAGTAGCAGTTTCCTTGATCCTTCCTTTCCTTAAAATACTTCCTTGCCTTAAAATGGGAAATTATCAAAATGCAGTTATTGACTAAATGTGTCCTTGGCAATGTTCAGTCCTCTGAAGTGAAATTTAAAGAGAAAAGGGACATCAAAAGTGTACCTGTGTGGAATCAGACCAAGAAACCGGCTGTAAATAAAGGCTTCCAAGCATGCATAGGATAGGAAATCAAAATTCATCATACTGCTCATATTTGAAATGATTTGATGATATTTAAAGCTCAAAATAGTGTATTTGTGCTAAGAATATATTTCTTTTATAACACTTGCACATTGTATCAAATATAGTATAAAGTGGAGGACACAGTAACCAGAGGAATTTGGGTATAAAACTCTAAATTGACTTGTTAATCCTCCTTTGTTTGTTTTTGTGAACTAGTCTTCCTTCAATCCAGCTGCAAAGATAAAGGCCATCTGTGACATCAGAACAAGACTTCAATGAGTTGTAAAGAGGAAATGTATCAGATATGGACATTTATTATCCCAGATATTACCTAAATTGTGAAAAATGAATTAAACAGGCTGTTTTATTATTTTTTTTAAGTGTTTTACAGTGAAACGGCAGTAAAGCTACGATTGTTAGACATGAAAAGGGAAATGTTGCACAGTGTGCAGGAGTCCTGTATTCCAGGCAGGTTGACTCTATGTATTTTGATTAGCCAAATTCTAATTTACTAAGGCTAGCAGCCAAAGGCTTGTATTAGATTAGGCAAAGGTGGACCTGTCCTTGTCCTTAAATGAAGGTTTGTCAGTGATTAAGTGGGTGCCTAGACACCACGGTGACTGTGCATTCTGCAGTGCACCCAAGGTTGCCACATAGCAAACTGTGAGAGTGGCACTTCGGAGAGTGCTCATGGGATTACTAAGTTAGGTCTCTCTCTCTCTCTTTTTTTTCTTTTGAAAGCTGCTAATGATGAAGTGTGTATCCAAAAGAATTTTATTCTGTGGCCTTCACCTTCAAGAAAAGTGTTGGAAATATTGCTGTCTTATTTTAGAAACTGAAACTCATGATGGATATTGGAGAGAAAGTATTGTATTTCTTTTTGTTCTTGAGTAAAGAGTTGATTTTTTTTCTGTTAAATCTGTTAGTGTTTGGGTAAACACATGGAGCCCCAAAACTGACAAATCTAATGATACCAAAAAGTAGCATTGTTAGTGCAATACAAATGAGATTTTAAGAGGTTTCACTTGTTCGAAACCACTCGAATATGGACAAAAGTAATTGACCACACACAAGGTGTAATGTGTAGGTTGCCCAGTACTTCTGTCCCAACAGTCTATATTTGGTTGGGTTCTTAAATTTTTTGATTGAGATGAAGCTAATTACCTCCTGGTTTTCACTAATGCCGCACACATTTCCACTAATTGTGAACAAGAAATTGTGTCAAATTTGATTACATTTATAGACAAAGGATTCATCTATTGTGGAAAAAAATGACAAGATCTAAAGCTTTTTATAAAACTTCAATTTACTTGGTTAAACTTTGAAAAGCTAACATAACAGTCTAAATGCTAGCACAAAAATAGTCTTTTGCAGTCTGTTGTGATGTCAAATGGCAAACTGTAGATTGACTATTACTAAGAAACTTTGTTTTTGAATACCTGTTGGCAAAAGAATAGATTGATTAACACTACTGTATGTAATGCTGGCTGGCATAGTTTCATGATAGCTGCCTAGCTAGCCAACAATCCTTGTGGGCACTGTTTTCAGCTAAGCTAGCCACAAAGCGCTCTAAGTTACTCCACAAGTATTACATGAATTTCAAATTAGTCACTGCCATTAACAAATACTCATCCATATTTATTATATATGCATTAGGAGAATTTAACACATGGTGAGGAAAATGAAACATCAGTAGGTCAAAAAGCCTGAATGAAGAAAAACGAGCACGTGATTTGGCAAATAGTAACTGCAATAGTAAAATGAGAAAACCACAGAATACCTGACTGAATTAAATAACTTTGTGTTTGTTTTACTGAATGTTTTATGTGTGTGTGTGTGTGTGTGTGTGTGTGTGTGTGTGTGTGTGTGTGTGTGTGTGTGTGTGTGTGTGTGTGTGTGATATTCCTCAATTCAGGTTAAAATGAATCTTTTGCTACCTTTTGGCAGTTTGAGGGCTCCATATGAACTAAAAGTGGGAAACAAGTGTAATTTTTGCATGAGAAAGTTTAGTTGTTGTTGTTGTTTTTTTTAACATATGTTTTATGGTGGCTTTCCCCTGTTTTTGAGTGAAGCTACATGTGATGGTAACCATAAGCATCAATGCCATAGTCTATTCAAAGCTGTATTATTCACATTCGCATCACATTGCATTTCCCTTACTCATACTGCAGCGGTGTTAAAGAAACCATAATGTGTACTGTTATTTGCTGACTCTCTATAATGTTAACACTACAACTTAGTTAACTCTGGTGTACAAAGCCCATGTGTAGGCAGTAGTCGTCACGTTCAGCTATGATAAAATACTAAAAACAGTACAAGGACAGTAGTGTCTAGAGGTGCTAATAACATTAGACTGTATTTTCTGTCTTTTATTGTATTATTGACTAGTGTTTACTGTCTGTAACACAACAGAGCGTAATGAAATCATTTCAATATTAAACAGTATAGATATATTATTGCAAATTCAGATGTGTCTTTGTGTTTTGTTTTTTATATTACAGTAGTGCTTTTTTTTGGCAACTTTGCTGCCATCTGTTGGGAAATGCTTATATTTTGCACTCGGATTTAGACACTTTAATATTTTGATTTATTCCACACAGTGCAACAGGTGTCTTTAGGTTACTGACTCTGTAGTTTTAGTCTGAATCAGATTTAAACTTGTAGAAAGACATATATAAAATTATTATAGATCAAAAAGAAACAAAAAAACAAATCCACAGTATTAATTTGTTATAATTAGAAAAGCTACAACAAAAAATCAAATGCGTAAAATAAAACGGAAGAGAACAATGAACACATTGAGCTGAACATTGATGTCTGTGGCCCTGAACCGTTCTTTGGACTCTGGTACAACAACTGTGAACTAAACAGGTTCATGTTCATAAACGGGGACTGGAGGGGGTTTTACATCTTGGTGAGACGCAAGGTATTCAGTCGCACCCCCAAAACTGAAGCCCCTGAGGCGTACTTGATTTCTTTCAGGATCCCATTCCACTTCTTCTCCATCTCATTATACCTGAGGAGGTTAAGAGACAGTCGTCATTGTTTTTCCCAGGGCTCCTATCTCCCTCATTTGCGTTTAAATTTAAGTAATTAAATATCCACTATGAACTGAAGCAGGACGGTGGCATCTTATGTTGGGTTCACTGAGTAACATTTTAAATACTAACACAATTGAGTAAATACTAAATATAATTAAGATTACAGTTGTGCAAAGACAATTTAACAGTTGAAATAACTTTTTTTTTTTTTTTTAAAGTCTGTTACGATCTACCTCCAGATGTCGTTCATCTCTTTAGGAAGAACCTCTTCGCTGTCCTCTAAAGGCATCATGGCAAAACCTCCAACGGCGTAGAGGGAACCAGCCAACGACACGAGATTCAGGGAGCTACGTTCCTGAGGAAACGGCACAAAGTCGGACCACCTGCACCGCGTTAACACACACACAGAAAAATGTTCAGTTAGATAAACCATTTAGCCACAGTTTTATTACATTTATTATGATGTGTTGTAACTTTACACTGACTGTGTGCTTTACAACAGATAATTAGAAACAAACTAAACTAAAAAATAAAGTAAAAGAAAAGAAATATAAATATAGGAAACTCACTTGTTGGTAGCGATATCATACACCTCCATAGTGTCTGTCAGGCCGTTGTCAGTGACGCCTCCTGCCACGTATATTTTGTTTTCATGAACGGTGGCTCCACATAAGGAGCGTGCGTGCTTCATGGGCGCGAGCTCCTTCCATTCAAAACGCTTGGCGTCGTAGGCACACATCTTCTTTAGACAGCTCCTTTTTACAAAAGGGACAAAGACTCACAATAGTGACCTCTGAGATAAAGAAAACCCTCCTTTAAATCCTGAAGCCTTTTAGGGTCACACTTTTAATATGAACATTAATATTTTGCTTGAAGCATGTACTCACTTGTTGTCTCCCTTTCCTCCAATCACGTATACAGTGTCATTATGAGATAATGTTGTATGGCCGTAAACTGGGTATGGAATCGGCTCTGATTCGCCCCATTTAAAGGATCTGTGAATGACAAAACACATTATGTAGTTAATTATTAAGGATGACAAACTGAGTGCTTTTTCCCTAAAATTTCATACATGAACTCAAGGCTGTACTCACTGTCTGTCGTATACCAAGACTGAATCCAGCATGTGCTCCTGCTCCTTCAGCTCCTTTCCTCCCAAAACAAAGATGGAGTTCTCAGCCTCGCCCATTCCAAACAGAAAACGGGGAGAAGGCAGGGGAGGCATGCCGAGCCAGTCGGCACTGACCGGGTCGTACTGTGGTCACAGGAGTCAAACATTTGTAAATGTTTACAGTGTACAGAACTACAGTGTAGAAAAATATTTGCACTGAACTATATTTGTATGTGTACCGCATGTAATTGGAAGTTTTTCATCTTCTCTTTTCTTTCTACAAACTTTGTCTTGACCTTCTCCTACCTGCAGGAAGTATGAGCACAGTGGATCATCCTTGTTCTGTTCATCAAAGAATAATCCTCCGGCCACAAAGATCTGGTTCTCCTTGGTCACCAGGCTGGCGTGGTTTTTGGGAATCTGTGTGGAAAGTGATGCCAGAAAGCAGTCGTTCCCCGTTGGGTCGTAGGCCACAGCGCCAGCATCATTAACCATCAGGATCAAGTCTCTGACAAACATCCCAAATCGAAGATTATCATTCAGGATGCTTGGGAGAAGGCCCTCTTCATCATCTTTATCTTCACTCTCTCCATCATTCCCTGCTCCACCATCCTCCTCCTCCTTGCTTTTTCTTTTTTTAACTTCTGGCATTTTCCCAGCGTGGGCATCCTTAACCAGCTGGAGTTTCTGCTGCAACTCGGGGTTAGAGGAGATAAGTTTGTGTTTCTCCACTTTTTCTCTCAGATAGTCCTCATTGACAAGACGCAAACGAATGCAGTCCAACAAATTCGGCAGCTCTTTCTCTCTGGTCTCTTTGTTCCGGGACACCCAGTTCATCAAAGCTTCAAATACCTCCTCTTCTGTCTCTACGTTTAGATTGTCATTTGATAAAATGGCTGCCAGCTCACTGGGAAGCAGCTGGAGGAATTCTTCATCTCTGGAGATGAGCTGAAAGCGCTCGCAGGCATAGTTTCGAGCAGAGATGGCCAATCTGGGACAGTCCAGCATCAAGCCGAGCCTGAAGATAGCCAGACAGTTGCTGAGGCTTAGGCGCTTTTGTAAGAAAGACACACATACAGTGAAAATTGAAGGGATCTGGTACATATTAGCGACAGCAAAGATATCCTGGACATTTTGCTCTGTCACATTGATCTTGGAGGTGTACAGATACTTCACGATGAGCCCCATGACACCTGGCTCCACATCCTCCAGGATAATTTCCCTCTTTTTGCTCTCGTCCAGGTCAGAAAGAAAGATGGAGCGGAAGTATGAGCTGCAGGCACACAGAACGAGCCGGTGGCAGGGAAACTCTTTGTCTTTGATCTTCAGCACACAGTCGACCAGCTTATCATTCTCCAGCAGGTCATAGAGGCCATCCTGGAGTAGAGTCTGCTGGTACAATCTGGGCTCATCCGCTGGGTTTATAGGCAGAGCCATCGTTCCTGGCAGAAGAAGTATGAAGAGCCTTTCAGGGGCTAAAGAAATCAAACAAAATGTATCTCCTCTATAACTAAGCTGTTCTAGTTTCTAGCCTGGAAAGAGGATTTAAAAGAGTATTCAGACACACCAGAGACAGCCCACTTCCTCAGCTGTCCTGACCCTTCAACTGAACTCCAACTGGAGGTTTATTTATAGACTGGGTGCTTGGTGTAGAGCAATGGGCTTTATTCTGGAACTTGAAATGTAATATCCATGCTTCCCCTTGTCCCACCTCGAAGTCCACACCGACCCACTCCCAGACAGCTGACACACTGCTTAATGGGAACTGTGTCCAGCATGAGTCATGGCAGACCCTGGAGTACATGGTTTAGTAGGCTTCTCTGAGGGGGTCATCTTAGCATTTTGTAGCATTACATACATGTGACGATGACTCTGTGGAAAACAGAGGAAACTCTGAAATGACTAATAGATTTATTTTAATACACAGAATGTTTAACATAGTGTTCTTGTTCATTTCAAAGAGAGAGTTATAAATAAGGATTTGGCAATATATTTGTTCAGCTGCTCTTTTAGACCAGTCTTTTTGCTAAGCTAACAGTTCTCAGTTTATTGGTGATCTGATAGGCTGCCACTACCACTATGAAAATTATTGTTTTCTAAAGAGCTGAATTAGTTTAAGTGTTGTTAAGAAGCAATTTATTTTATTTGAACAGAACCAAAACACTTTCATTAAAAAGAAAGGCATGTAATAACCCAGGTAAAATGGGCCATTTAAGGTTTGACTGTCTTAGCTCTTTAAAAGCTGTCTTTAAAAGTAAACAGTACTTAACATTTAGCATTTGATGTGATTCGTCTGAGATTGCAAGGATGATGGTTCATTTTGCCACAGAAAACTCCATGGTGAGTGACCTGACTTGTTAAAACTTACTCTTCAATAATAAGGTGAATAAGAACCAAATGAACATCTAGACATTTTGATTCATAATCCATGTTGTGCTGTCCTCTGCCAGAAAAATGCAGATAATTTTCTAAATTAAGCAAATTTGTATGAAAAAACATTTTTAATTACCAGCCCAATTTACCCTCATGTATTAGATAAAATGGGTGATTCATTTCAGGTAAAGTGGGCCACCCTCTGAGTTGAGTTTTTTTAGATATTTTTAAAGTTCCCCATTTTAAAAATATTTTGATATATTTCTTATTCTATGTCTTACATTCCATTTTCACATTACACTACCTGAAAAAAGGATGAAAGAAACATGTTGATATAGAAGTGATAAATGTGACAGACATCAAAAGTGTTTTAAAAATACAACTAGTGGGTAGAGGAAAGGATGAGAGGGGCTTTGGCTGAGTACAGTGGGACATTTTCACTGATCAGCTGAACCATTTTACCCTGAACACTGCTCGTGTCAAAAAACATGGGACAGCTAATGTCTCAAAAGCTGTAGAGGCTCAAACACTCATGTTTTATTGCATCAGTTTAACACAAAAATATTAAAAACATTTCAGGTAATCATGAAAACACAGTTAAATGTCACACATATTTTTTTTCTTAGTGATTTGCCAAAATTACCTGGTAAATTTACCCTAACAAAAAAAGGGAACCTCCGCCGTTTGATGTTATTAAATCCATTTTATTGCCTTGTTCTGGTCAGAGCAGTGATTCACCACAGGTGTCTGTAGCACTCCCTCCCAACAGTATTCAAAGTGTTTTCCATGTGGAAGCAGCAAACAGGATTCAGTGACAAAGTGCTGATGTAATGCAACAGAAATGGCTCACGGTACTATGACAAGACTCAACACTGACTCATGTAGTGTAAAAAGCGCCAGCAGTTTCATCGGAGAGAACAAAAACCTGCATAAACACACAAAGTACAAATGTTTTCACTAATCTTTACTTTTGCTCTAGACCAATCACAGTCCCGACAATGTAGTTTTATTGTTAGTCCTGGTTAGTATACAGGTGAACTTCACAATATGTTACAGTAAATATTCATTTACTGTAATTTTTTTCCATTAAGTTTTAAATTCTCCCTTAGGTAAAAATACTTAAAATTTTATTTACAGCGAGCTTGTCTGCATCCATTCAAACTCATAATACTGTTAGCATTTGGACAGAACTCACAATTTTCATCATTGTAACCATTCGTTAAAAATTAAATATCTACTCTGCTTTTTCTTTGCTGGGATCTGCGACTGGCTGAGCAGCAGTGGGTGCAGTTGCAGAGGTGGTAGGACTGGTGGCAGCGTTTGGAGGCGGTGCCGGTGGGAGTGGATCGGGATCGTCTATGAGTGCCTGTCTCCTCTCTTGCTCCTTGATCACTTGAATCAGACAGTAGGTCACAAACATGACGATGATGGTGGTTATGGGGAAGCCTGGGAAGGTAATTCCTTGTTAATAAGCTGGTAAGAAATGGCAAAGTTGCCTCATAATTAACAACCAAAATCACCTTTTAGAAGCAGCCGTTTGGCAACCAACTTTGCAAAGTCCAAACTGTTCAAGGCCAGAATGTTGTACAACACAATGCTCCAGAAGTTAAAAGTGTTGAAGATGGCTCTGATGCGCCGAGACATCGCTTCTGACATTGCCATCTGCAAATCATATTTATATACAACATGCACGTTAAATCCCTTATCCTTTATAAACTGCTTATTGATGTGTACAAACAAACTCATCTGACCAACCTCAAAAGAGCTAAATGGCTCCACGGAGAAGAATTTGCCTGTCCACAGCTCAAAGTTGAGACCAAAACAGTTCAGGAAAGCCCAGACCAGGACCACCTGACAGGGTCCCAACCAGAGGATGGTGATGCCGAAGGTGCACAGTGTAGCCACAAGCTCCTCCACCATGTTCTCGTGCTTTCCACCCAGGTAATTATACACATACCTGTGGATTAGGGCTTCATCAGAACCTTTGCTTTTCAAATGATTAACATGACTTTAATATTGGTGGCCTTTTGGAGACACTCACTTGCACAGCCAATCGTTGATCCCTCTGTCGAAGTGACTACAAAACAAAATCAGCTTTAGTACTATAGAATTATACCACATGTACGCCTGGAACCACTCACTTGTGTTCAAGCCTCACTCACGTTTCAGCAAACACATAGAGCATGGTGATGCATTTTGGTGGTTTAGGAGGGTCAAGGTGATCCAGTCTGGATACCGTGTTGATGACTCCAAACATCACAGCTGCTTTCACCCAGTCATACACCAGGTTAAAGTAAGCCAGCCCCACTGGAAACAATGCAGTGACATCAGTTCTGCTGCAAGTTTCCTTTCATCTCAAATAATTGAAATTAAAACTGGAAATTTTTCATGTTAATGTTTGTTTGCATAAAGTCAAAGCTTTTAATTATATGTTAATGTTCAGTCTTCATTTGTGCTTTTTTTTTTGCATGCCGTTGGGTTTAAAAATATTAAAACGGGAATTTTCGTGAAGTGGCACAGACCTAGAGCCCAGTCAGACAGGTGCTTCATCAGCTTCAAGTCAGTGGGGATGGTGAGGATGTACATGAAGTGGAAAAGGATGTCCACTACAATGATGACGATAAGGTGGATCACACCGTGCAGGTTGATATTCCACATCTCCCGCTCTTTCCTGGTAAGGTCACACCTGTTGACCTGCAGAGGGCAGCAAACACACATCACAACTACGGAGAAAGCCAGAAACTTTCAGCCTCTGCAGACAACAGGCCCTGTTATTTAGGGATATTTTAAACGTCAGATTTTTTTACTGATGGCGACATAAATGCATGTAAACTTTACATTGTGTGTTCTAAATATCTTCATGAGCAGTAAAGAAAAGTAAAAGAAACCATCAATTTTAGGTCACACGATCGTCATACTTAATAATTTTGTAACCTGTAAAGAATCAAATTAAACTTACTTGAACATAAAATTTATCAAAAGTCATGATAGGCCCGAAATAGAAGAAAGGGAGGTAGAAGTTGTACTTGAGCAGCTCCAAGATGTTGTAGTTGCCATCTTTTCTTTCACAGTTCTCCAGAGCAAAACTCATACAACGCATGATTGTAAACCCACATCCTCCATAGAAGAAAACAGGACGCAACTCAAAGTCCCCTTCCACAAAACCTGCCTGTTTAGAGAAGACATGGGGAATCGACCATGAGAAATGTATAGACAATACACTGAGGTGTTTGGGTGCCAGCAGCTTACCTGCCAGGAAATGAAGGGTTCACACTTGAATGTAGCCAGCGTACAAAGACCAGTGACGAAGCAAAGCCAGCGGATTTTCACTAAAGAGATGCTGTAGAGCAGGATACAGTGGGAGAGGATGAGGGTGACATAGGTCCAGCCCATGCTGGTCCACACAGCAAGCAGGCCATACACCATATATACCAAGGACCGATACTGTGGGACAGAAAAATGGTGTCACCCTTGTGGTTTAAAAGTTTTCATACATTCATCATGGGCATGAATATCATCTTTAACGAGTGAATGATACATACAGGGTCACTTAAATCTTTGAAGGTTCTACAGTGGTTTTTAACTTGATGAACCCAAGAGATATAAACTTGCTCCAAAATCAACATCCTCTAGCTCAACTGAAATTTACAGCAGCCCACATGGACAAGCCAAATATCTCATGGAGAATAGTTTTTATGCTCAAATAAGAAAAAGATTGAGCAATTATAACACATATACAAGAGGTATGTTAGGACGAGTAAAGTTGAGGCTTTCAAACCGAAGAACAATGTCCCAAGTGTCAAGCATGGTGGTGGCAGCATCATGCTCTGGGGATGTTTTGGTGCCACTGGTACTGATACATTGCACAAAGTGGACGGAACAATGAAGACTGAGGACAACCTCCAAGTTTTTAACCTTCACCTCAACAACCAAACGGTTAAAACTTAGAAGCAACTGTGTTTTATAATGGCTAAAGCAGGCTAACATTAAGCTTCTGGACTGGCCTTCCCAAGGGGTTGACCTCAACCCTGCTGAAAATTTTTTAGACCACACTTAAAAGGCAGGTTCATGCAAGGAAATCAGACGATTTAAATGAACTCTTGTGCACCCAGTTCTTGTTTTTAAGGTCATTAAAGATGTATGGTGTTAGATCATACCACCCTGGGAAAAGAGCAGCTAAAAAAAACAAAAAAACAAATAAAAGCTCAGCTGTGACAAAGAAGATTTTGAGGTTGCCAGATAATGGTGAGAAATAAACTTGGGTTCATTGCAGTTCAGTGCTTCACTCAGATTATTAACACTAGCAGTAAATATTGGATCTGTCCTATACTACATTAATCCGCCTACAGAAGCTCAATGAAAACAATCCATCAATCTGTCAGGAGAAGCACCTGTGGAGCCAGCATGGAGCAGATCTTGGCAAACAGCACATGACCAGAGAGCGCAAATATGATGTGGTCTCTAAAGGTGGAAAACCACATCAGCCACTCGAAATCTGCAGTTTCCTGTAGACCAGCGAGCACAACAATATTAGAAATATGAGAACACTTCTGCAAACAAATGATGACAAATGAGCTGCATTCATTTTCTTACCATTTTCCTCCCAAAGTAGTACCATCCTGGCTTCACGCTGGTTTTGAAAGTCTTTCTGTTTGCACTGGCTAACAATGGGACAATTGGGGGGCGGGGGGGGGGAGAATACAACATTTTATAGTTTGGTACAGAAGCCAAGTGTTTCTGTGCACCGTGTTTTCTTTTCTTGCCCTTGAGTGCAAATGACAAACCTTTGCTAGATTGACAGTGAAACAAATGTAGGCCAAACAGAGGGACTATTTTCTTCTTGTGCTCGGTGGTATTAATACCGACACCTGTTCTCCTCAGCGTGGTCTACATAGCTCAGACTCCTCAACCTTACACTGTGACACTTCCCCCATATGTATACTTCACAGTGTATTGTCTGTACGTGACTGTGCTACAGTCTCAGATGAACTTTGCATTCGTGGAATCTAATGTATGCTGATCAGGAAAAAGAGGAAAATAATTTAGTCAAGCTTTGTTTTAGTCCTTTTTATGATTTAATTTGCAAGATAATTTGTTTATAAAGTATAGATAGTCTAGGATAGAGTCACGGAATTAATATATGATTAACTAGTACTTCATAGGTATTTCTATGCTATAAATATAAATAGATATCCTTTAAACAAAATGGTCTTCTTAGTAGTTTTCTGTCACCTAGTCCTGTGCTGGTTCATCATATTCTGTACACGTTTAGTTGTTGGTCACCTCTGGCTCAAACATCATTCAAGAAACACATGTGACCAACAAGCAAGCAGAGGGAACCAAGAGCTAGATGCAGATCTCTGGCGTGTGGCATCGACCGACAGGTCCACCTGGACTTTCCAGTTTACCTGGGAAGAGTACTCACCCAACTCTAACACTACACTGGTCCTTTTGAAGTTGAGGTTCTGATTAACTCTGTGTGTGTCTGTCTTAAGCTACCCCAGAATATGAGAATTGACAGCATGTGGAACGTTGCACATATTCCAGTCGAAACCCACTTAGTCCAGTCTGTTGTACCCCCTTCCAACCCCCCTCCAACCATCTGGGTCATTGATGGACAGCTTCCCTACACAGTTAGTAGCATTTTGGATGCTTCTGTGCAGAAACTCTTGAGAGAAATTTGCAAAATTTGTTTAAAGACATTCCTGTGGGAAAAATTAAGCTGTGGACTTACCTGTTAACCTGACATCAGACCTCGTTGTGTTAAAGCTTTCAGATACAATTCCTGGTATTTCATTGTTGTAAATAAACCTGTGAACTTTTAACTCAGAGTCCTAAGTTTGAATCCACCTGCACCACCAGTTAGGACAGTTTTCATTATAAATGACCAAATACAGTAGGCTTAATATTCGGATGCTCTTTTTCTGTGTGCATGTGTGTCAGTGTGTTAACTCATACTCACAACTGGACACCTCAAAGATCCAGCTAGTGGCCCAGAACATGGCCAGACACAAAACAGTGTTGTAGAAATAAATCTCATACTTGGGAAGAGCAGCTTTGAGCCCCATGGCGATGCAGTCAGGACAGCACGGAGCTCCGGAGGCTCCTGAATATAAACCACAGAGAAGTCAGAGTACTTTAATCTGTCTGTCACACCTAAAACAGGCGGTGCCAAATAGCATTCCTGAGTTATCCTGCCTACAGTAAGACACATATGCCAGAGGTTCATCCCCTTTCCCCTGATGTTATCTTTTATTTTGGGGATCCTTTGGATCCCAGTCACTGCTGTACTACAGGAAGGGTGGCACATTATTCTTCATGAACAGCTGTAATCCTAAAAATAAACTGAGCCTCACAAAAAGTGTCACAGTCCTACTGCAGTATTTGTATGAGGGCATTTATTACATTATTTTGCATAACCCAACTAAAATAGACCTCTAATCCATCGCTGATTCTAAATTTAGGTAACTGTCATCCGTGAACTTTCTGTGACACATTATCAGAGATGGAAAGTAACAAAAGCCATTTGCTTCCTCTTAACCTGTGACTATCACAGAGGACTTTCCACATTTTTATTGTACTTATCTTTGTACATTTATCAAATGGATTAATAACTGCTAATTTTAAAGATTATTAGTCCAGCTGTCAACGAAGTTTCCACATCCGTTATTCAAAGGAAAGCAGAGCAGTAGGATTTTTTATTTTTTAACACCTCAGAGTAAAAAACCATCAGTGTTGCTATTAGATCACTCTTACTAACACATCAGATTTTAAATAGTACTTTTAAAATGGTATGTTGTTTTTTCTGGTTTATTTACACTTAGGTAGTTTAAATTGAGCAATTCTTAAGCTTTTTGGGACCAGGAACCACTTATAGGATTGCAGTTTTTGACTTAACCGATGATTTACTCAAGGATTTCTCTATGCTCACAAGCTAGCTAGCTGGCTAACAAGGTAAGCTGTGTATAGCAGCAGTGGCTGATTGCACCCTGAGATCTACGAATGACTTCATGACATGATTGGTCACGATGCTGTTGTATCAGAGTTTCTAATAGTCCAGTGATAACATGGGAAGAATTAAGTCACATGACATGCTGGTTTTACTGGCATTAATTAATCACACTTTTCATAGTCGCCATGTTGAGAGGGGTGGAGCTGACAGAGGAACTGAGAGACACTGAAATACCATAGGGGTCATGACTTTTCTGTTACATGGGAGGCCTGCCCTAAAACATATTGTATCATTATTATTTTTATTATTGTTAATATTATTAGTAGTAGTATTTTGACTCTAATAGGTACCAGAATTTGCTTTAGTAAGACTAGAAACTAGCAACTAAGGAACAGTCAGAGTCAGCTATAGCAAAAAATCAGTTAAACCTAAATGAACTGTATTAGTAGGCCTGGTCGGATAGTTTAATATTTGACGGATAAACGTATCTTACAAGATCATATTTGATTTGATTTGATTTGATTTGCATCTGCATAATAAACTGCATAATTCACTATAAGCATGCCCTCCTATTGTGCCAAAGAGTGGTTCTTTTCACTATTTATCTTTTGCTTTGTGGATTCTGATGCCTCTTCTTTGGTACAATAAGAACCTGCTTTCTCCTCCTTATTTAATATATTCTGTTCCAAAAACCTTGCTGTATAATGCCTGATTTTAAGCTTCAATTATTTAAGAATATTGTTTCTTTGACTTGTTTGACACATTTCTCATTTCTCATAAAAAGGTGGAGGGTAAACTGACCGATTAGAATTTAAAGTGCAGCTGCTGCTATTTTTAACTAAACGATTTCTCTCTGATGAATTGCAGCTTAGGCTTGCACACAATGAAACAGCTACGTGTTGCTATAAGAGAAAAATCAAACTCAGCTAAATGAAGCAACAATGAACTACAGTAAAACCCCTTCCTGCTTTCTCTTCATGGTGTCTGAATGAGATGCATGCTGTTGAAATGCCACACGGTCATGCACTTCAGTTTGTCCTCCACACCACCTGTTGTGATACTGACCTTGATCGCAGTAAGCCCAAAGTAGTTGTTAAAGAAAATTCAGATTGTTTCAAAGGCACTTTAAAATGTCACATAAAAAAAGAACATGGAAGGAAAGGTAAAGTTTTGCATCTGCTGTGCTTCCACAGAGTGCAGGTCAAGCTGCAGGTCCCTCTGACTCCCTGAGAGGGAGCTGCCACCCGTTAAAGGTGACATGGTGTATTTGTACTTTGTCCACTGACACAGGGGGGGCGGAACGGGAGGACTGCTAAAACAGTATAATAGACTATGAGCCACACAACATTGGACATGTATTCAGGTCGCCTATATTTGCTAATAAGCAGCAAATAGTTAGCAAAACTCACTCAAGCCATATGTCGATATTTTCACATTTAATACTGAAAAGTCTGAAGTTGAAGCCCTCATTATATTTACATAGTTACATGTACTCATGTCTGCATTGCGTCACACTGCTTAACATAACATACTTTGAAGATTTGAGGAACTATTTTTACTGTCAAAAGAAAAAAGACCCAGATATTTTATCTGTAAAAAAATTTTCCATTCTACATGTTGCCAGGTCTGTTTTGGGATGGTCTAAGCCTCCTGCAAATTTGAGCAGCCTGAAGCTCCGTGTCTCAGATTCTAACAACAGCTCACTGGGAGATATAAAACAACACGCAGTGCCAACTGGTGACAATATCTCAAAATACAATACAGTTTGTCATTTAAGCGGCAAATGAAACGAACTGTAGGACAAATATTTTGTTGTTTATTTGACAATCAAACGTGACAATGTAGAAAATTATAGATTATTAAACCGTTCTCCTCCTTCATAGGAACAGTTCAACATGTCAGTTGGTGATTTGCTTGAGCAACACTGTTCTCCAAATGTTATCTCCAATTGGAGATAGGTTTTGGGGACCTGTACAGAGTGTGTCCCACTTCGTGAAATGAATGGGTGGATGGATGGTTACTCCTTCTTGCTGGACTCCTGTCCTTCAAAGATGGGGTACTTGCTCTCCACTTCAGCCCACTTCAAGGTGTCACTAGCCAGATGTTGTATAATGTCTGGCAACTCTGTGATCTGTGATATATTTTAGTAAATTAGTATCCAAAAAACCAATGAAAAAAAAACAGATATGGCACTTTCAAAAATCAAAACAGTTAACTGGTTTACCTCGGCCCTGATTTGCCTCATCGAGTCACGGTCTCTCAGAGTGGCCGTGTGAGGCGTCTTGTTCACTGTGTCAAAGTCGATGGTGATTCCAAAAGCCACTCCGATCTCATCTGACCGCGCGTAGCGCCTCCCGATGGACCCTGAAGAGTCGTCTACTTTGTAAGACACACCGTTTCTGGTCATAGCCTCAGCTACAAGGAGGAAGATGATGACAAAACCATTACATTTGCTTAAGTATGAATATATAGCTATTAGCTGGGTATAACATTAAGACTATAAATAGGAAGAGACTATTGCCAACCTCTAAAACTTGCTAAGTAATACTACATGTATACTCAGTATTCCAAGCCCTACCATGACTTATAACCCTGGCAAAGTCACTCAGTAATCTGAAAAAGAGAATGTAAAAGCAGATGCTTTGGCAGTTTGTTGGTCTGGAGCACTCAGGTGTGTAATAACACAATTCCCAGCAAATTCAGCCCAAGGTCAGACCGTGCAACATGCACAGGAATTGCAAATGCCGCTGGAGCTATAGCTGAGACTCTGCAAGCCTTAGCATGTTAAATGTTAAACTTCATAACAATACAGACTAAACAAGTATGACTAGTTTGGAAGGTTTGCCAGGACAAACATATGCTATGTTTGGTGAAAACAAAACACAGCATGTCAGCGTGTGCACCTCATAGCAACTGTCATGCACGGTGGTAGAGGGGTGATGATTTTGGCTTGTTTTTAGCTAACGAACTCGGACACCTTGCAGTCACTGAAAATCAAATATGAGGACATCTGTCTGACAACTAAAGCTCTGCTGAAACTGGACGATGATCCCAAACCAGCAGCAAATCTATAACAGAATGGCTCAAAAGGTAAAGAATAAAGGTATTGCAATGGACCAGTCAAAGTCCACACCTCAACCTGATTGAACTGGTGTGGCAGGACATTCAGAGATCTGTGCATAAACAATGCATGAGAACCAAACAGAAAACAATTAGTTAAACTAGTTACTGGAGAAAGCACTGGGAACAGAGATACACCCCATGATTCATGATGGGGTGTATCTCTGTTCCCAGTGATCAACTAAGGGAAATAAGAAAATCCTCTATTTAATTTGGCCAGGCTGCAGACAATGTCAGACTAAAGCTAAACCAAGCTAAGCTAACTATATCCTGGCTCTAGTATTCAATAGTATTCACCAAATACTATTGAAAAGAGCATTTGAGTATTTAACTGTAACAGCCAACACTCTACTGAAATGGAAAGACTATACTCACCTAACTGGTGGATGAATGGCACAAAGTTCTGGTTCTGGCTCAAAGGCAGGATGGAGCATTTGTATGGAGCCACAATGGTAGGAAAGCTGAAATACTGACCACAGAATAAAGCACCTTAAATCAAAACAAACACGTAACTGTTACTCAGATCTGTTTTCTTGTTGTGGAGTATTCTTACCGTCCTCTGTTCATCCCCCTCCCGGATGTGGAATGAGTGCTCGTAGATCGAGTACATGATTCTGCCGATCCCAAAAGAGGGTTCAATTACATTGGGAATAATCTCCTCCACTGTGACAGGGTAAAATAGAGACATTTGAGAGTTGTTGTTTTTTTTTGTTGTTGTTGTTTTTGCCACCCTTCCACAATAACTTGCCTACTCTGGCATTAAAAAACAGGATTGATGTCACCTCTTACCATGCAGGGTTTTCTGGAACCTCTTCACACTGACCATGTCTTTAGTGAGTTTGAAGGTTTTGCCGTCTGTCTCAAAGCTGAACTCCCTACAGACAGAAACACAACATCAAGTCACAAAATGCTTCATAAATGAACTTTATGGTTGTTAAGAGCATGAACGTCATTAATTACCCTGTTTCACTGAGAAGCTTTTCCTGATCGCTGATGTAGCAATCATCACAGACAGCCAGGTACTCCAGAGCCAGCTTGGCATCCTTTTTGTAGGCCATTCCAATGGCACTTTTGTTGGGCTCAAACTGGATGACATTTACTGTTTTGTATGAACTAATTAAGGCATAAAACTTGGGAAAAAAAACATAACAATGAAGAAAGGATGGATAAAGCCACTGAGACATCAGCCACTGGTTGGTGAAGCCTTGGCTTAAGCATTTTGGCCATCGCCATCTTGTGTGTTTGAAAGAAGACCCGGCTGAGAAACACTCCACATCCTATACATGGTTTAGGTCTATTTTACTCTAAATAGGACTTTAATTTACAATATAAACACTACATCTATATCAAACAGGGCTTAAAACTGGCTACTCAGATCATAAACTCATAAAAAAAAGTGTTTACTGAGATCATAAAAGTGTAGTAGGGTTCTTTTCTCAAACTATATTGCCTCTTTTTGTAACCATGAGCCCCCTGCTGGCCAATACAAAGAATGCAGGTTGAAGACAGAGGCTTCATTTTTCAAACCTGTATCCACAGCCTGAGTGATTTTAGCATGAAATCTAACACTCCTCCTCACCCCCACGCAGTCGCAGTAATGACTCCCCCTGCTTGAGCTGGTTCTACTGGAGGTTTCCTGCTGATAAAAGGGGAGTTTTTCCTTCCCACGGTTACCAACTGTAGGGTCTTTACCTTTTAATATAAAGCTGTTGGTGTGAATTGGTGCTCTTTAAATAAAATTGAATTGAAACGAAGGAAAATTGTTCAAAGGCAAAAACCTATATTGTAAATAAATAAAGTTGGATATTTAAAATATTTTATTAATAGGCTATAGGTCTGACCTGACACATTTAGTGTAATTATAGTCAGGTTGTTGGACTGGGACCACAGAAGGATATGGGCTCTTTTAGCATCTTTTCTGCCACCAGAGGGACTTTGGTAGCTCTGGAGTGACACGAAAGGTCGTAACAGGAGCGATCCGCACAGCCCACAATTTCAATCCAACCCTGAAGAAGAAAAAACACAAAGGTGCAACTAAAATATAAAACTGGACGCTGTCTTTATAATGCTTTAAATGGTTTTATAAGTCTGTTAGTGGAAAGAAAAAATATTTACATAGGAGGTTTTGGACTCAGCATCCCAGCAGTCACATGCGTAATGAGCCATCTCGTTTTCCATGTGCTGACGGAAGCGCACTTTGTCTTTGGATAGTCCCACTTTGATCAGATACAGGTAGATTCTTCCAATGAAGTAGCCCAGCACAGAGTTGTTGATGACTCCCTGCAGCAGAGAGACAGTGAATGTAAAGATGTGCGTCAAATACTGAATTAAATACCAAACTTGCTTCTAACCATTCATCTTTCATCTATGCTATAGTTTTGGTGCTCTAAGGTATGTCAGTAAAACGACACCTACCTGCTCCACAGCATCTCCCAGCCTCATCATTTGTGCTGACTGTCCGCTTGTCTGAGCCTGGGAGGAGAACAGCATGATCTCCAGGTCGGCCACATTGGAGAATTTAGGGTGGACCTTCTCATTTGGGTCCACAAAGTGCTCGATCTCAGCCATGGTGAACTCCCTGCAAGCAGGAAATGCTGATATTTCACCCAACATCCCTTTTGGAAGGCAGCAATAATTCATTCTAAGCATTACCTAACACGAATGAGTCCAGAGCGAGGAGATATTTCATTCCTGAAGGAGTTTCCGATCTGAGCAGCAGCAAAGGGAAGCTTTCCCTGGTTGAACTCCAACAGACGTTTGAAGTTGAGGAACATTCCCTGAGCTGTTTCAGGTCGCAGGTAGCTGCAGAAATACCAACGTGCACAATTTCAACACAGCAAAATAATAAACCTTGAAAGGAATGTTGCAAGTGCAGATATGAGTACCCAGGCATGTTCCCTCCAGGCCCGATGGACGTCTGAAACATGAGGTTGAAGGAGACAGGAGGTGTGAGGTCATTTCCTGTGGCAGGAGACTTGACGTTGTATTTCACAAATAGATCGGCCAGCTCCTGCTGAGCGTAGTTATCCATCTGAAACAGAGGGACCACAAATGCATCACAGGATTATTTCTTCACCAACACACCGGTGCATGTGTGTTTGCGAGGCACACACCTGTGTGATGACATCCTCCAATTCATTCACCTGCCCCGCTGAGCACTTCTCCTCACACATCAGTTTCTTTAAGTGAGCTGTGAGGAATAAAACGAAAAAGAAGATAGATGCAAGGATTAACACGCACATTTTTAGATTATTGTTTCATTGATGCTGTTTGTCTGTTTGGTTTTAGCCAATAATGAGATCTAAGAAAACCAGCCAGTCAATAAGTCCTTTATATAAAATGTACAATATAAAAAGGTTAAATGTCATACAAGTAAACCCATAGACAACACAAAACTATCTTCATGTGCAAAATCGCTCGAAATATCCCTTTAACTAAGAGTACAAGGTTAAAATAGGTATTTATTACACACTCTGTTTAAATGTTAAATAATTATTCTCATTTTCTTTCTTTTTTAAAAGGTCTGTTGAGCTGCTTGACCGATGTCAGGTGGAAGAAAAAACTTATCAGTTATCTGTGCAGCTCGAAATCAATTCCTCAGAGGAGATACTAAACAGCAAGGCAGGTAAAAACCTGTTCAGAACTCGCTCTGCAGGGAAATAAATATCACCAAAATATGTTTAACATCAGCAAGATTATGATGCTACTCTGTATTTCTCATAGTTCCTTTAGTTTTCTGTCATTTTCTGTCCATGTCATGAAATCTGACACCTTGTCAGAAAGTTTAAAGCCACCTTTGAGAAGATGATCTGCCCGGTAGCATTCGCCTGTCTTGGCATCTTTCACCATGTAGTCAGCAAATTTATCCACATGCCCAGAAGTCCTGAAACAAATGGGGAGCTGGTTATAGGACAAATCTATTAGAAGCCAAACTTGAACTTGTGCTTACCTACTTGAGGACGGGCTCGGGGGTCAGCATGGTGCAGTCGATCTCCAGGATCTGCTCCTCCTGGATGAAGTGCTGCCTCCACACCTGCAGGATGTTGTTCTTCAGAGCACAGCCCACAGGCCCGAAGTCGTACAGGCCGCTCACACCTGAGGGACAAGTAGTTTTTTTTTAATAAAATAAATATTGATTTAAAAATGAAGCATTTCCACAAGTGTTTTCTTGGTTTTTCAGCTTTTCCTGTATCAGCTTCTGTTATCCTTCCTTTCTGCTACCTTACCTCCATATATGGCAAATGCCTGATCATAGAAGAACCTCCTCTTCAATGTATCTTCCATCTTCACTCGATCCACTGTGTCCTCTTTGGGCTGCAGAGCCAGTTCCTGTAATGGGAAATGATGGTGTGAGGCACTATTTCTTAATCAGAGTGGGGGTCATAAAAGTTAGCAGAGAGGCACGCGAGGAAAAACATGTCAAACTGAAAGCAGAATCAGTGCAAAGGCCAATCAGGAGCTGTGAGACTCTCACCTTTGCTTCAAGAGTCTTTTTCCGTGATTTCAGCTCTGCAGCAGCTTTGCTCACCTCCTGCTCCGGAGCACCTTTCTCCCTTAACTCACGGACCAAGTCACCCTGCAGAACAGAACTACACTTTACCTCCTCTCCGCACTCGAATTAAGTGGTTTTTCAGTTTCAGTAACAAAGGCTGAGCCAGGGGTCGGCAACCTGCGGCTCTTTAGTCCTTATAGTGCGGCTCCGCGAGGTTTGGGAAAATAAATTAGAAGTATTTAGCTGACGTATATTTTATTTATGTTAGATCTTTTTTTAACTTGTAGTTCTAAATTGGAAGATTATTGTGATATTGAAATATAAAAATAAAATTATATTCCATTATTTTTTTCATCGCTCAAAATAAGCGTCACACCCGCGGAAACGCGGTGCATTTATCGAGACTTTCAACCCCAGGTAGGCCAATTATGGATCTTCGGATCCACATTATGTAAGCAACTATTCTCCACCGTGAACTATGTTAAAAAGAAACACCGCTCACGCCTCACAGATGACAGCTTACAGTCCTGCATAAAGATGAAAGTGACTTCGTACAGCCCTGATTTGCAGAAGTTCAGGAGCAGAAGTCCCATTGTAAACACATCACGGCCAACACCCGACGATGTTTGTATGAACACGCTTTTCAGCATCTCTTTATTGACCACTTTTCACACACGGTTGCTGTACGCATACAGCCGGCTGTAGCTTTTCAGCTCACACACCAACACAACAGCATAGAGAGCACAGACCGCGAGGCGTGACTGCGGGTGCCGCTCAGGTGCGTCCGTCTCCCCTGCAGCGGTGATGCAGACCACGCCCCGCCACACACATTGACCAGGTAAAATACATATTTAGGCAGAATATTGCAAATATCTATTTTTCATTTTTTAGCAGCATAGTGCTTTTTTTCCAATTATTTTTTAAAAGCCAGGTCAACGCTCCAAAAGCCCAAAGGCGATATAAGGGCGGTTTTTGTTTGCTACATGGATCATTTTCGTTCAGCTGGGTGTCTTTCCTTTTGTTATATTTCTTTAAGAGTTCAAAATGTGTTAATTACATAAATAAAATGTAATTTTCTCATTAGCACTTAAAGGATTTCATAAACACACCTTAGTTGTTCACACAAAGCACAAAGGTAAAAAACAATATATACAGTGTTATCTTCATTTTAGATGTCAAACAGTATTTGCGGCTCCCAGTGTTTTCTTTTGCGTGGAAACCAGGTCCAAATGGCTCTTTGGGTGTTAAAGGTTGCAGACCCCTGGGCTAAGCAATGCTCTGATACATGTGAAAACAGAAATGGCAGATACTTGAAATGATCATGATCTATTTAGCGAAACCAACTATGATTAAAAAGTAACAAGAATAACGCTTGTTGAAGAGCTGCTGTTGTTTGTTTGAGAAAAGAAATCTGGAAAACGAGCATGATCTTCAGATGAAAAACCTACCTGTTCCCGCACAGCCTGCCTAAAAGGAGCCAGTAATTCTTCCATGCTGACACTCAACAGGTTGCTCTTGTTAAAGTCTGCTTCAAGCTTCCTTCAGTCTGAGACACAGAGAGGGAAATGTTTTCTTCTCTTTTATAATCCGACTCTGGCAACGAGGTTGTTGTGTTGCATCATCCAGGAAGCTCAAATTAATTCTCCATTCCAGGTTGAAAACGAAACCACACTGGTCCTGACTTTCTGTCAACAGTATTGTTTAGTCATTAGCATTAACAGCCTAGTAATACATACACTGTGCAGAACAATGGCCCCAGGATAGAAATAACATGATGTGGCTCTTTTGTTCCTCCATCCAAGTATGAGCTCTGACTACAACACTAAAAGATGTTTTCATTTGACATGACACATTTAATAAATAAATAGCATGGGGCATAAATGCACAACGTGAAACTATTTGATTATTGTACACAGTGAACTTGAAGCCAGTGTGCTTAACTCTGCAAGAAAGTGTTTTGGAAAATTTGTCCTAAACAAGTATAACGGAACATCACTGATGCCTGGAAGTCAGAAATCTCATCCTGCTCACTCTCTGTGTCTCTGAGACGCTTTATCCTTAACAATTATTTAGTAGCAAAGTAACATCTGGTGTGAACATCTGTCAGATCAAGTCTGACAGTCAGTGCACTGTGATGACCCCCTTTGTGAACGAGGAAGCAGCTGAAAGAAGCTTTGGTAGAAGGCACAGTCTCATGGTTAACTGAGGTGAAAAAGGCTCCAAACTCTTGATCTGTACATGTGGCAGAATTATTAGTTTTTGGAATAAAGAGGCAAAGTAATCTGACTAACCAGCTAAACAAATATCCATTTAGGATGTTTGTGCATTAGGCCTTGCTTTTTCTAAGTAATAAATGTAGTAAATAAATGCAGTAATAAAGGAAGAGCCCACACTTTAAAGCCTTTGTAACTTCACCTTAACAGTGGTGCCTTATTGTGCATGTAGGATCGCAAAAACCTGTTTACCTTTACCCACCTTTGAGAATTTAACAGGCCCTTAATAGAAAAAAAATTAAATAAAAATGAGCTAGTAGTGGAAGTAACAGTGAATCAGTGGTGCCAGCTAATGGTGAAAAATAATACTATCAGTCCTTTATTTTCCACCCATCTTCTTCCAATTCTCCAAGCATCATGGGGGTGGAGGGAACACTGGAGCATATCCCAGTTGTCACAGGGCAGAAGGCAGGGTACGCCCAAACAATTTAGAATAGGTTAAAAATCAACTCTAAGTGCATCTTTGGAAGTAAACCGGAGTACTCATACAGAAAGATCCCAGGGAACCAGTGAATTTGAACCCAGGACCTACTTACTGTTAGGCCTGCTAATCACAACGCCACTGTGCCGGCTGCTGCTTTGCTTTGAATTCTCAGATATGATGTTGAGCTATGAGGCAAAAAAATAAAAGAATCCCACTTTTAACAAAAACAATATAATCATGGTAGGAAGCAGAATATCTGTCATACACATGAAACATGAATCGGTACGCTGCGTTAAACACATCAACTTGTCACGTGCTAAAAACAATTTCGCTGACTATTCTGTTTTTAAATCATACTGGATTTACTTGTTTCATTCATGTTGGCTCTGATACACCGTTTATGTTCAAACTAATAAAACTGATGCGTTGGACATTTTTAGTCCACATTTTTTCCACTGGAGGGGAAAAAAGCAAACATTCAAAACATGGTTTTAATTTCCGAGCATTAAGATTTTAGTTTTGGAGGTCATCTTAAAAACTCCTGAATTACCGTAAGCTTAAGAAGACATTTTTGAGATTAAAAGCAATCGCTGAGCAGCAGTGGCTCAAAAACAAGAAGAAAATATCACAGCTGTTTGTCCGTGTCCTGTAAGTGCCGACTCTTTTTATTGAAACTGTTAAATATCTCAATCAGATCTGCCTGAAACTGGAATGGTGGACGCTTCCTTCCACTGAAAACACCCTGATTACATTTCTCCCTTTTAACATCGTATTGGCATGGTCGTGCATGGATGAAATGCTGCTCGTCAATGAAACAACAGTCCTGTGCAAGCTTTACCACAACTGTTAAGATATGATAAATACATGACAATTTAGTGATTGCAGTGGTGTGGATCACAAAGAGGGCTCTGTGCGCCACTACAGCTCGTCACAATCCAGTCGCGGCAATCGTCGCGGCGGTGCATAAGCAACGAGTCTGTGGATTTATTATGAAGTGGCTGGCAGACAGGAGAACTCTACTCTTCGCTCGTGTCCTTCTTGCTGGTCTCCTGTCCTTCGAAGATGGGGTACTTGCTCTCCACTTCCGCCCAGGTCAATGTGCCGCTGGCCAAATCCCGAACGATCACGGGCAGCTCGCCGACCTGTGAGGAGAGAAAAAGAGGAGCGTTTTTACTTAATGGTGTTATATGGTGTGTGTGGAACTCGAGGTGAAATGCACTTGGAGTAGGGTTAAGTCATGTTGCAGGTAATTTTACTGTCGAAAGAATTATCAATCAAGTCCAAAGATATGTATGGCTCGTGTCTTGGCATCACTCTGAGCCCAACACAAGTGTAAACCAGAGAAAATGGACTTAAAGCCTAAAAACACAATTGATTTTGTTGTTGTTGCACAGTTTATGCATGCAGCTGTACTGATGAGTAAAAGAGGAATCTCTGTTCCATGAAATGTGAGTGAAACAGACTGAAATACATCATCTGTTGCCACACTAAGAAGCTCAGCCTCGTTGCAGCCATGCATGTCCTCGCATCTTTCCACTCTGTTATTCTTCTGTCGAGGCACATTTTCAGTGTTTTTGTTTGCTTGTTTATCCCTTCATTTGTTTCAACATGACAATCAAACAGCACCAAGCTGAATTTCATGAATTGTGGAGAGGTGAAGCACAAGCAAAGGATGAAACTCATTGGGCCTTAAATGTATTTCTCTTTGGTCGTCACTTATAGAATCATTTGATCTGATTTTTTTTTTTAAAGTAACAGACATAAAAGCTTACGGTAAATTTTAAAATACGTGGCTGAACAGAAAGGTTTAGGTGGGAGGTTTAACGCCATACTGTTAATGAAAAATCCTGCTGCACAGCTGTCACAGACTCACACAGAGAGCTTTCTCTTTATCGGTCGCCATCATTGTTGGATGTCATCACTTACAATCAACTTCCTGCAACTATCCCATGGATGAACAGCAAGGCGCTATATAAATGGAATACATTAAACACCAATTCTACTGTACAGCCTATGTTTTAGAGACCATTTTTCATACCAAACCACACAAAATGAATGAATGAGCTGAAAGGTTATGAAAATCACTACCATGGTTGCTCAGTTTTTTATGTTTTTCTGTGCTGTGACAAAAGCACCGCCCTAGAGTTTACCTACGCAGCCCTAACACATGTAAAAATGGAGTGAAGTGAAGCAGTACCTCGGCCCTGATTTGCCTCATAGAGTCACGGTCTCTCAGAGTGGCTGTGTGAGGCGTTTTGTTCACACTGTCAAAGTCAATGGTGATTCCAAACGCCACTCCGATCTCATCCGTCCTGGCGTAGCGCCTCCCGATGGATCCTGAAGAGTCGTCCACCTTGTGAGATACGCCGTTTCTGGTCAGCGCCTCCGCTAAGGAGAAAAGAAAAAAGCAGTTGGAGAAAGTGCCATTTTTCTTCTTTGACTGAAATAGGATGTTTGATTTTGGAATCACTTACATAATTCCCTCACAAAAGGCATGAACTCTTGGTTTTGACTCAGAGGCAGGACGGAGCACTTGTAAGGAGCGACAGTAGCAGGGAAGCTAAAGTACTGCAGTGAAAATGAAGACGCATCATTAAAGAAAACCAGCAAAAATAAAACAAAGCATGCAAAAATACTCAACTCTGTAAGGAGCTACAACAATATAACAAAATCAGGCAAATGAAATTAAGTGCTACTCTTTAACTTGTTAGTAAAATACACATAAATCAATCACAAGGATTCAATGTTCCAGATCAAAATCTAATCATAAAGAAATAGATGAAGAGGATGAGTGCAGCAGCACTGAACATGGTGTCATTTTGTAAGGGCAGAAACATCGATGTTGTCAGACTTACCGTTCTTTGTTCGTCGCCTTCTCTGACCTGGAATGTGTGCTCAAAGATGGTGTACATGATCCTACCGATGCCAAACGAGGGCTCGATCACGTTGGGAACAACTTCCTCGACTGTGGATGACAGAGACATTATAAAACCGCTTGCTCCGGTATCATTTCCCCTCACGTTTCTCTTGAGTGAAACTCACCGTGCAGAGTCTTCTGGAATCGCTTCACGCTGACCATGTCCTTTGTGAGTTTGAACGCTTTGCCTTCTGTCTCGATGGTGAACTCTCTGAGGAGCACAAATTTGAAAAACTAACTCTTTCCTGAAAATGTACTTGAAACAACCATCAGTATGATGATTAGCCACAGCACTCACCCACTCTCACTGAGCAGCTTTTCCTGGTCTGTAATGAAGCACTCGTCACACACAGAGAGGTACTCCATGACTATCTTTGCATCCTTTTTATAGGCCTTCCCAATGGCTCCTTTATTGGGCTCAAACTGGACGACATTTACAGTTTTGTGTGGAGAAGTTAAGGAGAAACACCGATCACCAACATCAAAAGGCTCTTTCGTGTTTTGGGACTTTCTCTGAAGTTGTGTTTCTACTTTGATTTAAGGATATGGGTTCTTTTAGAGGCTTTTCAGCAACCAGAGGGACCTTGGTGGCCCGTGCGTGGCACTGCAGATCGTAACAGGACCGGTCAGCGCAGCCTACGATCTCGATCCAGCCCTGCAGGGGACAAACATTACTTTGAGCATCAGCATACAAAGAAGCTGATAAAGCTGTGAGGAAACGCTGCAGTGGGACGTACGTAGGAGGTTTTGGCTTCGGCATCCCAGCAGTCACAGGCGTAGTGAGCCATCTCGTTGTCCATGTGCTGTCGGAAACGCAGCTTGTCTTTGGCAATACCAACTTTAGTAAGGTAGAGGTAGATCCTCCCGATGAAATATCCCAGGACGGAGTTGTTGATCACTCCCTAAGTGAGACAAGATACATTTTTTGTTGCTTTTCATCTTAAACTGACTATTTTGGATTTGACATCATCATTGGTGTTCCAGTGTTATGGCCACCTGCTCTACAGCGTCTCCCAGCTTCATGATCTGTGCAGACTGCCCGCTGGTCTGAGCCTTGGAGGAGTATAACATGATGTCCAGGTCAGCTACGTTGGGGAATTTGGGATGATCCTTTTCATTCGGGTCCACAAAGTGCTCAATCTCAGCCATGGTGAACTCTCTGCACAAAAATATATATCACACAGTCACATTCCCGTTTTCTCTCTCAGCTTAAAAACAAAATATTATTTGAACCAGAGGACACACCCCCTCCTCACCTGACACGAATGAGTCCAGAGCGAGGAGAGATTTCGTTCCTGAAGGAGTTTCCTATCTGAGCAGCAGCGAATGGCAGTTTTCCCTGGTTGAATTCCAAAAGACGCTTGAAGTTGAGGAATATTCCCTGAGCTGTTTCAGGCCTCAGATAGCTGAAAATGCAGATTGATTAAAAATCAAAATTAATGACACAAATGTGAGGAAACGTTTCTGCACAGTGCTGAGGAGTCATTTTACCCTGCCATATTCCCCCCTGGTCCAATGGACGTCTGAAACATCAGGTTGAAGGAGATGGGAGGTGTGAGCTCGTTTCCTGTGGTAGGGGACTTGACGCTGTATTTTACGAAAAGGTCAGACAGCTCTTCTTGGGTGTAGTTGTCCAACTGGAAACCGGTAAGCCCAAAAAATGCAAAATCAGTGATTTACAGCCACGTCAGAAACAAAGGTTTTTCAACATGACTCATTTTGTCTCAATTAACACAGACCTGGGTGATGACGCTCTCCATCTCAGCCTTCTTCTCTGCTGTGCACTTCTTATCAGACATCAGCTTCTGAAGGTGGGCTGTAACACACAGAAAAACCAGACAGTGGTGTTTTTGTTGTTTTTTGTGACTTCCCACCAACATCCCAGCCTGCCCCCAGCACCTACAGCGAGTCCTACAACAGTGCTCAACGTAAATATAGTCATTATAAAAAGTATGAGTGAATGCGTGTGTGCTCAGCTAACACTGTGCATTAAAAGAAGCACAACAAGTGAAGTCTAATTCCACCTGGTAGGAGACCGCGGGGCTAAGGCACCCAACAACCCCTGAACCAATCACACCCCACAGACCCAGAGGAGGCCTTATATGTCCTCCACATTGGTTGCACACACTATTTATGTCATCTCCTAATGTATAATCTGTTAAAATGGCAGCAAATTCATTCATGTTTATTTACATTGTACAATGTCACAACTCTGGGATATGTACTCATGACGGTTGCGAGGTTTTTGTAAGCTGCAATAACGATAACAAACAGTACGTGAAATACAAAAAACTGACCATATGTGAAAATGTGCTGCAAACTAAAAAGCTTCACGAAAACATGCTTGTTTTGTTTTTGTTCCTCATGCAATTTGAAGTACCTCTGTTAATAAATATTACACACTTTTGTGTTATCTGGGAAAATAAAAAGCCTTTTGGGACACGTCCTCAGTCCATCACAAGCTCTTGGTACAGTTCCAGTGTCTCGGATTCTAGCGGCTGTATTACTTTGTAAGCCCTGCGTGATTTCTGCTGGTCCAGCCACTTCCATCCCCCCCTCAGGCACAACAGCAATACTCAGAATAGGTGACGAGCAGCAGTTGCCCCTCCTGTCTGCAGAGTCCCATTAATAATACAGATCCACCTTTAGTTTACACGGTGCTGGAAAACTAGAAGCAAACCATGCTCACCTTTGAGGAGGTGGTCAGCCCTGAAGCATTCGCCATTCTTGACATCTTTCACCATGTAGTCTGCAAATTTGTCCACATGTCCTGAAGTCCTGGTGGAAGAAATAACGTAATAAGTGTATTAATGGCAAGGATTTAAAATGCATCCCAAAGAAACTCGTACATTCAACAGTGTATCTGCAACCGGGCTATGGAAAGCTGCTATTAGTGGCAGCTTCCATGCATAAAATCGCAGAAATCAATGTGCGCCCGTTAACAAAAACCCACAGTTCAGCACTTTGGAGCTGACTCTAGGAACCACTAGGCGCCTTTTTTTTTTTTTAGCAGTTTCTGAATTACCCTTTATTAAATATAAATAAACAGCCTATTAAAGCCTAATACAAATGTTGAGACCACGACTACAACAGGTTCAGTGCACCTACTTGAGGACGGACTCGGGGGTCAGCATGGTGCAGTCGATCTCCAGTATCTGCTCCTCCTGGATGAAGTGCTGCCTCCACGCCTGCAGGATGTTGTTCTTCAGGGCGCAGCCCACAGGGCCGAAGTCATACAGGCCGCTCACACCTGAGGAGCATTACTGCATGGTAACAGAACGCTTAAAGACGCCATCATACGCTGGCTTAAGCACTAACCGAAAGCTTAATTTCCACTGCTGGCTATCCAGGTCTTACCTCCATAGATAGCGAAGGCCTGGTCGTAAAAGAATCGCCTCTTGAGGGTATCCTCCATCTTGGTTCTGTCGACGATGTCATCTTTGGGTTGCAGTGCCAACTCCTGCAATTTTTATACAAAGTGCCAAGATTAAAATCACAACAACATCTGAGCATTAAAGTCTGTTCTTGGCCTTAAAACACAGAGCCTTCCTGGCATGGATATTAGAGTTAACTAAAACTAGATGAAAATGCTTTCAGAGGGTTGTGTGTTATTATTGTCAAATCTGTGATGATTTTCCTCAATTTTGGCACTGACATACGCCATCCACATATTACACTAAAATACATTAAACACTTCCAAACAATAACGACACTGAATCACAAATCTACTCTGGAAACAAACTGACACTAAACTGAATTAAAAACAAAAAGTCAAAATAAAATAAAAAAATAATTAGAAAATACAAAACCATAATAATAGCTTTGCTTCCAGGACCCTCTTACTTGCTTTCGTTTACCCGTCAGGTCTGACTCAGGTATCATTTTGTGAGGCATGTTAAGATCTTTTATAGCTCAGTATCTGATCGTCTTATACAGGAGATTGTGAAAAAAAGCTTAAAAATACTCAGAGTGATCTCAAAAACCCAGATTTGATCATTCTTTGTCATTTTGATATAGTTTTCACAGCATCCCAGCCAGGTGGACTGATGATACACTTCTCAGCTTTAATGAAAAGCATCGTATTTTCAGAGTGGTCTGGCTGTCTGGGGGTGTATAAGCACTTGAAGAGCATATCATATATCTAAAGTTTAACTACTCCAGAGTACCATGAGCTCAAGTGGACTTGATTTGCTTACCTTGGCCTCCAGAGTCCTCTTCCTCGCCTTTAGTTCTGCTACAGCTTTAGTAATATCCACATCTGGAGCTCCATCCTGTTTCATTTGGCGAACCAGGTCCCCCTAAACAGAGAGTGAGCTGGCTTCAGACACAGATAAACCAACAAAACCATACTACACGAGTATGGGCATGCTTACAAAAAATATGCTGAAGGATCAGTGTTGTGTAGGTTTTTTGTTTTGTTTTTTGTTTTATTAGCAGTACAAATTTGGCTTCCAATCATAACCACGCCCTTTCCACAAGTGTATGCAAAAGCAGCTGCAACAGCAGCAGCTCAATGAAACGTGGCAGAGAGCGCAGACATAACTGACAGTTAACGTTAGCAGCTAGCTAGAAAGCAACTGATTCATTGACAGCGAGCAGCCGGGTCGTGTTAGCCGGCTAGCCTTACGAGCGAGAAGGCTAATGTGACAGAGTGGGCGGTACTAAAATATATTTAATCACACTGAGAACAAACACTCTTTATCTATAACGATAAAGATAAGGCGATAAGTCCCAATTACCTGTTCTTTCACTGCAAGCCTCAAAGGGGCGAGAATCTCTTCAATGTTGCCGTCCATGGTTTGTCCTTCCGCCAGCTGCAGCCACAGGCTTGTTTTCTTCTTCTTACACAAGCACACCGACGTTGAAAACGGCCGGTTTTTACGCGGGTAGCGAAGCGACTGCCGAACAAACCGGACCGTGGACACCGGGCAGGAGCGGAAAATCTCAGTGGTGGTCCTCAGCAGTGCTGATGCTGTGCCGCGAAGAAGCATGGACCGGAGTAATGCGAGAAAGAGAATGATGAAATCTCTGAGAGCAAGTAAACACTGCTTCCGCCGCCGGGAAGCACTTTCTCTACGCCACACGTACGCTGTGTGCCCATTGTACACTCTCGGCAGATTCGTCACACATGCTGAGGGGTAAAAAATAAATAAATAAAAAAAAAAAAAAAAAAAAAAAACCATTATAAATAAAATTTTAAAAATGAATAAAATAAACTGAAATAAAAATTAGTTTAGATCGATATTTTTTGTCAGCTAAGATAACAACTTAATTCTAAAGTATATATTCTGGATTACTGTTCCATCACCCAGTTATATCCGTTGCCCTTTTGATCTAGCTAATTAATATGTGTGCACAAAATTCAATTCAATTCACTCCAGTTTTATTTATTTGGCGCCAAATCACAACAACAGTTCCCGCGAGACACTTTCTATTCCAAGCTAAAGACCATACAACATTACAGACCCCAGCAATCAGACAAGCCCCCTACGAGGAAGCAAAAAAAGGAGAAAAAATATCCACTGTATTCCGTAAATGTGAATTTATTTGTCTATGGGCCGGCATTCATCAACAAATCTATTATCAGCTCATACAGATCTACAAGCATTTATTTCAGTTATTGACAAAAATAATGACATTTTCCGAGAGAAAATAATAACTAAAACTGCTATTAGCCGATTTCAGTCTGTTTATTGTAGGGTATGGGCCAGGATTAAATCATTACAGTCATTCAGAAATGGTAACCTTGTGTCTCTCTGTGGATACTGTGGAGTTGTGCCCATGAAGCCCTCTTTCTATCTTCCACTCTTCTCACAAGAAAAGAAGGAAAAACAAACTTATCAGACCTCAGATCCCTCTTTCTTTTTCTTCTTCTTCTTCTTCTTCTTCTTCTTCTTTTAGATCTGTGTGAATCCATATTTTTACAAGATTTTTTTTGATGTCTTTTGCACAATTGGCTTTTTTTTTTTTTTTTTTGCAAGGGTGAGGAGCAGATCACT
The DNA here is from genome assembly GCF_041146795.1 of Maylandia zebra. Classification (NCBI taxonomy): domain Eukaryota; kingdom Metazoa; phylum Chordata; class Actinopteri; order Cichliformes; family Cichlidae; genus Maylandia; species Maylandia zebra. The sequence continues at coordinate 21,631,771 of NC_135175.1, forward strand.
CTTCCAATAAGACAAATGCCAGACACTTCATGTGTCCCTTGGGGCTCAAATCTCATCATCTCATTCTCACTAAAATGTGCCCTTATTCTGCAGAGGAATGACAAGATGTGACCTGCAGGGTTTCCATCATTTAGCACTCACTCATCAATAAGAAAAGTTACTGGCATTTGATTGATACTGGATGACTTGTCAAGGTCTTTTCAGTGCAGATCCTACTTCTTTTTTTTTTTTAAACCTGCATGCTTCATCTGCTTCTTGCTTTACTGTAAACAGATAGGAGTTTAGGTTTTCATGCTGGGCTATGTGGCTATGTAAATTTAACTTTTTACATGCTTTCCCCTCTGTGATATGCAAAATATTCAGTCTTTTTACAAATAAATATTCAAAGCCATTTAAAGCCGGTAGAATCGGTTCCTGGAATAACAATGGTCTTCAGTATGTAAAACTATTAAAACAGTCGGCTACTGCTTGGATATTGCAGTTACATTCAAAGTATAGGATCAAGTGGCCAAAGATGACATATTAGAATGAAAATAACATAACAAATAGTCCTAATGCCGAAAAACCGTGATAACACTTAATCCATAAAGGAATATTTCATTAGATTAGTTACAAAATAAGATATACAGAATATTCTTTTTGTTGCATATTCTCTCAAGATTATGTTCAGTCTATCACAAGTTTATATCTATTCCACTAGGTGGCAGCAAAGGTAAACTAATGAGCCAATACAGTCCAAAGCGTGATCTGTGCGACCTTTTCTTTCCAACTAGACGTGAGAATACCCAAATTCAAGAGTAGCCAGGGAAGTCAGCTTCATGCCTCCTTTTTCTTCAGAGAGCCAAGGCCCTAAACTGGGGTAGAAGTCTTACATTTTATAGTTCTGTAGTAGTCATACTACAGATCGGTGACACCAAAGTCTTCCCATAAAATCTCTGGTTACTCCCAGGTAAAATAAATCTCCAGGACACTGAGGTCTCTTATATCTTAAGGACTTCTCCTCTTTTGTAAATACACTTTGAGGGACTGAACAGGCTGAAAACTCATAAAATTTAGCATAAATGAAATTCACGAAAAGCCATGAAAAGTTTCATGTACTATGTGATTAACGGGTTTCGGCCATCGGTGTGAGAAAATGGAAATAATTAAAATTACAGTGAAATCAATAAATATAATGAGACAACTTCAGGTACCACTTCTGCTTCATCTGTCATAAATAACAAAGGAACGGGCCACACCTGGTCATGAAACTGCTTATTACTGCTTATTACTTTTTAGTCTAAAAATGGGGGGACTGTCTATAAATATGTATGCAATTCCTAAACAGTTAATGCAGTGCTGTTGTTTTAATTAAAACTGAAAGTCTGCACTTTGATCACATCTTGATAGTTTGATTTAAAATCCACCGTGGTGCTGTGCAGGGGCAAAACTACAAACTTTGTGTCTTTGTCCAACAAATTATGGACCTAACTGTACATATAGTCTAAGGAGCTTGGAAAGAAAAGCATGTGGACTTCTTTAAGTTTGTTTCACCTCTCATCTGAGAAGTATCCATCTCATCAACTTCTTCAGTTCTTCTTCAGCTTCTCGGATGAGAGGTGAAACGTCTTCAAGCAACTTAAAGAAGTCCAAATGTTTTTCTTTCCAAGCTCCATAGACTACGATGACCTGGATGACTGAGAACCTTCACAGACAAACTGTATGTAAATGAAATATGTGGGAAATATTGGCTGATTTTTGAAATTTTTACGGTGCGTTCTGCAGATGATATAAAGCAACATCACCTGACATGTGGACACAAGAAATTTCTTATAGTTCTCATCTAATATGAACCCAGACCTGAATATGCATATATAATTTATATATCAATTACCAATGACCAAAAAAGCAGGGATGCTGTTTAAAATGTAAATAAAAACAAAATGCAATGATTTACAAATCTTACAAAAACATATATTATTAATGGTACCATAGAACACAGGAAACGGAAGGAACAGAGTTATGTTTACTGTTGTGTAGCAGCCTAAATGTTTGGGAACTGAACAAACCAGCTGCTGGACTTTGGGGAGTCCCGGGTCTTTTTTGTTGTATTTTTTGTTTCGTGATGTTTTCAGTTGTTAAAAGGCCCAGCACCTGGACTCTTCTATATGAAGTTAGCTGTTTAACATGTATGTGGTTTAACATTTCTTGCTGAAACATGTAAGGCTTTCCCTGAAAAATGTTGCCTGGATGGGAGCAAATATTGCTCTAAAACCTCAGCATTGATGGTGCAGTTCCAGATGTGCAATCTGCCAGCTCCATAGGCACTTATGTACCCACATACCATCAGAGATGAAGGCTTTTAAACTGAGAGCCGATAACAAGCTGAATAGTCCCATTCCTCCTTCCCTTAGACCATTTTAAATGAGAGAGAGAAAGATCATGTTCACACATGGCTTTCTCTTGTATGATAGAGGTTTAACCTGCATGTATGGATAGCACGGTGAACTATCGATTCATATATATATATTGATTTGGGGCCTTGTCTAAACTTTTTTAAGACATGTTGCTATGATCGAATTCAAAATGATCTAATATTTTTTTCATGGAACAGGAAAATGTCTGAGTTGAAACATTTGATGTTATGAGATTTGCACATCACTGAATTCTGTTTGTCTATGCCATACATTTTAGATAGGGTCCCATATTTTTGCAATTGGACTTGTACATTTTCTGTATAAAGCACCTGCAACTCTGAGTGTCCCAGTTTATACAAAAGTGTCTTTGGTCCAGTTGCAGCTTTAATACAAATGTGCTGCCTTACATTGCAGGATTCAGGCTACTGTGTGTCCCTTTACACGCTTCACTGTGCCACTGTTTATACAATGCTGAAAGGTATATACAGGTTTAAGAGCAACCTGAACGGCTCAAGAACGTGCAGACACAGAGAGACTCATGCAGAGCGAGAGAGATTATTCAGTGATACCAGCTCCTTACTGAACTACACCCACACTCATAAAACATTCAAGCACCCCGCAGTCTGACAGCGCATTTGAAGGCATTGAAAAAGATCATCTGTGTCCTATCAAAGTTAATATCAAGAAGATATTTATTTTAATTATTCATCAACAGAAATCTGGTGCTGGATAGCGGTGCCATTTCCCCCCGCCTCAGACAGAGAAATGTCAGAGGCCAACAGCGTTTGATGTCCATGATCAAAAAGTGACTCCACCAGTGTTTGTTCTCATATTTCACCGCAGTATTGGTCAGTCATGCATATATCTTTATCCTGCTGGCACGCTCCACTCTCCAAGTACTTGTGTCTTGCAGCTGTTATTGCAGAGCCTAATCTGTGGCCCTGAATAAGCTTTAAAGTTCTTTATGCACTATTTATTCTGGACTGACTTTCTTTGGCTGCTGCTTCAGGGCCACAGTAAACTGATTTCTTTTTAATAGAACATGCAGAAGATTAACAAGGAGGTACTTACGTGTAATATTTATGTGCTGAACATTATATTTATGTGATACAGCTCTCTGATTACCTGCAGATGAAGAACTGTATATAATTGCATGAGTCGAGCAAGTGTAACAGTTAATCGTTGTGGTTTTATTTGTAGTGTTTCATGTGATATGAGATGCTAAGCAGTGCTACACCCGTGAACTGATCTGCTTTGGAAATACATGTTCCTATAATTTTTCCTGTATATATTTATGTTTATGAACTGATATCATGGGATGTTGAACGCCATTAATTAGAGTAACTTCACTCAGTAATCAGTGTCGTTTCCCTCATAGCATCATTGCTGAAATTGGAAATAATTACATTTGAGAACCTTGGGGGCAGCGATTACAAGCTATGAGCAAAACACTGCAATATTATTACTTTTTAATTTAATATGGTAACATCTGAGTAGTTCAAGCATAAGTTAACTGAAGCTTAACTGGGACTTGTATTTTCTGTAAAGTTTCTGTTTGGCCAAACCAAAGTCCTAAATATACTTTTTTCACTCTAATTTGTTCTCCACCAACTCTACAGAATTTTAACAGATAATCATAAACTTTGTACTGAACTGTTAATCATCCAAACATACAAAAGGCACCTAATTCAAGAGCTGAACCAGTGTAAACTGGACTGAAAATCAATGACAACACGTCTGATGGAGTCTTGAATCCTAATTTGAAAATTTTGGTTCAAATCATCGTCAGCATGCACAGAGGAATTCAGGAAAAAGGTGAGACGCTACAGTTTACAAGCATCTGTAAGACGGTGGAGGCTCTGTCATGGTTTATGACTATATTTCAGACAGTGGTGTTGTGGATATTCTCAAAACTGAAATTATGAACACGGAAAAGTGCCTTTAGATTATGATTAGGCTTCATTTTTCAGCACGACAATGACACAAACAGACTGACAATGCAGTAAAAGCATACCTGGACAGAAAAATACAAAATGCAACACTATCAGTCATAGATTGGCCTCCACAGAGCCCGGACCTTAACATTATTGAAACAATGTGGGATCATCCTGAAAGGAAACAGAAGAAAAGGCAGCCGACATCCAAAGAAGAGCTTTGACTGTCCTTCAAAAAGCCTGGAGAACTATTCCTGAAGACTACTTAAAGAAATGACAAGAAAGTTTGCCAAAGAGAGTTCTGGCTGTGTTGAAGAATAAAGGTGGATGCACAGAATATTCACTTTCAAGCTTATACAAACTCTGTTTTTGCTTTCGCACATGTAAATCAATGCCCTTATTTCCCACTTTCCCATATAAAGAAAATAGGGGTGACTCAAAGACAGTGTTCTAGTCTAGAGGCTTTTCATTCATCAGAAAAAGCCCCTAATTGACCATCGAGCAAATGTGTTTTCTGGCAGCTTATTAACAGGTATAACTGCACACTAAAAAGTTTATAGAAGAATGGATAGTTATGAACATGATTAAAAACAGTTGAGTATCTTTTTTTTTCCAAACAGAAAGGATGCAAAGTGATTTTAGACAACATCAAAGCATTTTTACCATTTTTAATGAAGACATTGGTTTGGTTTTCTTCATTCTTCTTTGTGGGCCACATACAGCCCACTTTGATCTCAAGTGGGCCAAACCAGTGAAATTCCCCTCTCTGTTATTGTAAACAGTGCCTCACATGTAGTTTTCCTACATGATAAAGAAATGCTGCTGTAGTAAATAAAAGAAGCTATCCAGTTGGACAGTCTGTGCTGAGCTGGTTCTGGCCCCTGGGCCTTATGTTTGGCACCCTTGTATTACAGTCTGTTAGCATGATGAACTTGTAATCCATCCAGTGTGGTTATGATTATGATAGCCTGTTTCTAACAGGTTCTTACACAGATATATTTACTGCAACATTTGTATTTGCCTTTGATGAGTTATCTATGCAAAGTGCCCCAGCATGGTTACAGACATGCTCCATCCCCTCAGATTTCAAGAAGCCATGCAGTCTTGACAGATGCAGAAACCTGAGACAGACTGCCAGGTGGGGACAGACAATTGTGCAAAGTGGTTGTGTTGCTGTTACACATACATTATTGTAAACATCACAGCCGAGGCGCTGACCTGCAGTGAAAGCATCGTTTCAGCGGGGAGATTACATACTAATTATCAGAAGCATCGGTTCTCCTGCTGTCCGCGCGCAATCATACACATGTCTCAGGTGGGGTCATTTAGGGCTTTGTGGGCTTCGGCTCCATTAAAGTGACAGCTAAGGTGAAGAGGGACGAACACTAAGAGACGTCATCGTTGGCAACGGACCAGAAAACCACTTTATCTCCCCTGTTGTCATTCTATGGTCCACTGAGGCTGAAACAGCATGTGGAGAATCTGCAGTGCACGCGCAGGTGTATGCGGGATGGTTGTGAGCTACATGATGTAAACAAGAAGCAATTCATTGATTTTACGTGTAATTTATAGGCTGATCTCTTGGTTTCAAAACAACAACGAGCATTCAGCCATCAGGGTCATCTCTTCTTGGGATTGGAGAATGCATTTAAAAACAAATACATTTAAGGGACAGGGCATGTCAGAGTCAAGCTATTATGGGATACTTGGAGTTTAACCCCATTTAGGGACAAACTATGGCGATATCTCAGCGTTTGCTCTACTCTGTGTTATATGCAATGCTTTTTTGAAAAGGCTTGAACATAAAAAGTGGAAAGTGAATGTTTTTGAAGTATATATGAGTTAATTTTTTAAACTATCTTTCAGGAAGGTTGTTTCAAACATACAGCAGTACTTGACATATTTCTTCTGTGGATTTAAGCTGTCTGGGTTTCTTTTGTCTTTTCATGTAATCCCAGACTGACTGCATGATGTGGAGATCATGGCTCTGCAGGGGCCACACCATCTGTTGCAGGATTCCAGATGACCTCGGGTGTAGGTTTGGGATCATCATACTGCGATCTGAACATATCTAATGCTGTAGCTCAAGATTGTAGCACTTCGCAAAAGGCGATTTTTGTGTAAAAGGTTTATTTGTAATGAGAAATTGTTTTAAAAACAACAAACGGGCTAATATTTATCTTTTTTTAGGCAGGCTTTGAGTTGCCAAAGCTATAAAAAAAAGAGAGCTTTTTTCCCCTTTTTTTCTGGAAATGTTTACAGCCATATCATCACCCCGCCCCTCCTTTCTTTAAATTTCGGGGATTAATGCGTTTTTTTGTTGTTGTAAAAATTTTTTAAACAACTTAAGGTAAATTATACACAGTCACATTTTTACAGTGTGAGATTTTAAGTTTTACTTAATTAGTATGGGCTATTTAGTATTACTCCACTTAAATTAATTTCCTTGAACTGTGAGATGATTTATTTAAATTAGTGTAAAGGGTAAATATATATATATATATATATATATATATATATATATATATATATATATATATATATATATATATATAGCAAACGTAATGAAAAATAAATAAGATAAAAAATTACAAAGCAGGTCGTAAAACGTGTCCCGAGTCTGCATGCAGTGTGAAGTTTTTCTTTCCCCTCCCTGAGCTGCAGGGATATGACAAGATAGCAACAATCGGTGGGTGGTGGGCGGACTGAGAGGGTTTTTCAGCATGGACTGACGAGGATAATAGAAATGTTGCAGGCGTGTTGCTGTTGTAGTCAGCCTGCAGGGCCGGTAGGACGACGGTCGCCATCTCTGGGTAAACACTGTAACCGTATCACGCAGTTGATATTGTAGTGTGTGGATAGAAGCTGGAGCGTACAGTAGCGGCAGCAGAAGGCGGGGGCTATGCTGCCTGCAACAGCCACATCGGACACGAACGGCTTCGATGCGGGACTGACGCTTTGTTTGTCTCCTGCACATCGGACTGTCACCTCACATTTTGGACCAGCCGTCGTGACCGTTTCTTCCGGTTTCTTCTTCTTCTCGCTGATATTTTGTCTCGTTCGTAAGCACCGGGGTATGGGAAGTGCAAAAATGGGATTTTAACGTTGCAAACAGCGGACGCTCCAAAGCCTGCGCACAGCCAGGGGGACTGTAGTGCGCCTGGTAATGTTTGCCAAGGAATAAAACGGTGTAGCCGAAGGTGCGTAACATCTCGTTTCCATGGACAACACGTCCATAATAACACAGGTTGCAAATCCGAAAGAGGAGGAGAGCATTTCTTCAAGTCAAGATAAAGGTAAGGCGCACAGAAATGTCACACATGACTCTTTTTTTTCACACAAAAATAATAATTTTTTAAAAAGCGTGAATTTTCGGTTTCCATGTATTCCGGAGAGCCCGCTGCTTGTTTAGATTGACTCAGTGCCCATCTGCCAGATCTGCAGCCCTCGGTGCAGAGAGGATACTGAGCTCCGGACTGCAACAGCAAGACAAGAGTATCGACGGAAAACCTCCATTGTTCAGCTTGAAGCAGGGAAACATTATGAGCCAGAGCCCCCAGCTCAGCCTGCAAATATACAGTCTGATGCTGGGAGTCCGCTCTAACTTTATGTCACTCATAGCTTTATTTATTTTAGCCAGAAATATCCCACCAGCATTTTATTACTTAACACATGTGCCATTTCTTTAGGTCTGAGTGAGCAGGGTTTACTACTGGGGGCGGGTACTCTACTACTTCTCCCCCCCTCTGCACTCTCAACATCCCTGTATCTGCCACAGACACTGTAAAATGCATTGAAAACAGCACACCACCAATAACAAGTGATCAGAGGAGGTTGTGGTATTTGCAAACTGCATGCACATGAATTTAAACATGTGATTGTCTGTGCAAGGTCAGAAGACGGTGTCTTTATGCGCCTATCAACATCAAAGTCACTAGTGATAGGTTTGCACACATTTATCCATCTGAGCAATAAAATAGCACTGAAGCAACAACAACAAACAGAAGTTTGCATTATTATCTCTCTTCTGTACATCCTCCATAAAACAAGTATCCTCATGTAACTGAAAGTGTCTTGGCTATTCACGCTGCTGGGAAATGTCCCCTTGCTGCTGAGTTAAAAAACAAAAAGTGGCTGAAAACAACAGCTGCTCTGCAGATTATGCAGGCTGTGCGAAAACACATTTTCTTTTTTGTTGTTGTTGTTTTTTTTTTACGAAAGACTGCGCTTCACCATGTGGCGACGACATGACTGTCAAATCCCCCTCATCAGTCAGGAGTTTTCATTAACTTTGAAAGAGGTTTTTGCCAGTCTCTTTAAACTGATGCATATTTCCATTTTCATTTGAGCTGACATCTTGTTGTGTAACGAGACTCTGTGTGGAATCTGTGTGCACACACTGGGGAGGTACACGAGCGTCCGCGGAGCTCAGGGCTCTGACATTTCCCCCGCCAGCCACCAGCACCCATCCAAGTGAGCCGCAGGGTGCCTGGAGGCCAGAGGGACCACAGCTTCCTGCTACACCCAGTGCTCTGTTGGAGAAAAGGTCACCTTCCCGCATCACCTACCACTGAGCAACACTGACATACACGAGCCACTCTGAGTCACTGCTTTCCCAGCCTGCACTGTTAAAATGGGCTTTGCTTTAATGTGAAATTGACTCCATCAATTGTGATTTATTTCCCAATGTTTACCCCCCTCCCCAGCAGCTTACTGTAGCTTCATAATTAAAACCCACCAAAAACAAATCCATCAAAACTACCACTAAACGTACACATTCATCACCCAGTGAGAAGGAGTAAGATCATCCAGGAAATTAGTTGGGGAAAAAAATTAAAATATTGCTTCTTTCCTTCAGAGCGCTTTTTTGCACTTGTTTCCCACACTTTCCTGCCCTGCTCTTCTTGAACAGTAAAACCCAGATGACATGTGGAATCTGACAGTTAATCTGGCAGGATAAAATCCAGGGTCAGTCACTGACCAAAGAAGGCCTAACACACACCCACACACACTTACACACACAAACGTGCACTGTGGCTCCTCAAATGGCTGCTGTCGTACATAAAAAAGTATCAGCAGGGAGCTTCTTGAACAGTGCCCCCGGCCCTTCACTTCAGTCCCTGTCAAAGCAGACAGCAAACAGCACTTGTTGTCCAGGAAAGTTACTCTGTGGCTTGCTTGGGCTCCACTGAAGCCACAAATCATTACACTCACACACGCACGCACACACACTGAATATTTCAGAGCACAGGCAGGCTATTTTCAGAGTCCTATCGGTTTCATTCCAAGTAAAGACGTAGTAACTCATTAGCGCCATTTTTTAAAAACATTTGGTCAGGTGCTGATTAGAGCTCTATGCATAATGGAGGATGTTGAATGAGATGAAGGATTTAATCATAATGGGGATGGTGGATGAAGTCATGCATATCATACATTTGGAAAATAAACATTGCTTGGAGCACGTTCGGGCTGTTTTGCATCACGTTTTTCTTTTTTCTAATCTGATAAAGAAGCAAAATGTTCTGATTCAAGTCTAGATGTTTCGAAGCAACCAGAGTCATCTTTCCAAACTCAAATTACACTTTTCATTTGGCAGCCATTATCATTTTTATTTATTTATTTTTCTGATGCAATGAAATGCAATGGCTGGACTTGCAGCCGAGGAGGGGAGCCACAAGGCCTGCCAGGCTCAGTCTCGCTAAGCAAAATCACTCAGGCTTTGCTCCGATAACTTCACAGCGAGGCAGGTATCAGTGGACGAGCCGTTTACCTTAATCAGATTAGGTCACATCTGAGTTTAGCTCTGCACTCCCGCAGAGTGAGTGATGACAGATACTTCAGGGAAATTACAATCTTGCGCTCGCATTAATGGCAAAGCAAGAGTCTGTTTTGCTTGAAAATCTTACCGAATTGGCTTTAAATTGTGTCTTACTGACTGTCACTATGAAGCTGCTTCTTTTACACACTGATGAATGCATTTGTTGAATTCAGCCTGGAGTCACTGGAACAACTCTAACTAAGAAAACCTTCTTGGAAAACCAACAAATACAAATAACGCTTTTATCCCTTTCTGAGGGCGAGCTATTTGCATTCTCCTGAACAGACGTAATGTCATTCTGCCCATTCTCTGGTCCAGCAGCAAGATTAGAGCCTGGACAATACTTCAGGCCAATGCCAGCTGTGATTTAGTCAGGAGAACAAAAGATCTTAGAGTTAATGAAAATACTTTTATCATTTTCAAAGACTGGGGTATTTGCGATAACTTCCCGGCAATTTTTTTATTTAATATTTACACATTAATCAGCAATTTAACTAATCAGACAGGTCCTGAGAGTATTGCAAACAATGATATCAAAAGAGCTCTCCTGGACAAAGAACTGTTCACCATTTCCACCCTATCATCGTTATTTAACCATTATGTTCGTTTTTATATCCAAGTACTGCAGGAAGCATAGCCCAGCAAACCCTGACATCATTGCCTTGGTCAAAACTGGTCGCAGTAGGACACCAAAACCTGAACTTTAGCTGGACAGACGTTACGTTGTTTCCACATAGAATAGTGCTTAGTTCTTACAAAAGTGAAAAATACAAATATAATTTCTAAGATGGAATATAATGTGTTTGTCTTTTTGAACAGCTAACAAGTTTAGTACACAGTTGCATACGTCCACCTAACATCTTCCCAGCGTACACAGACCAGTATTACCAGAGTCTATTTATGGTTTTCTGCACCTAAATTCAATTTCATTTGTTGTATAGTGAACTCTACATGTCAGACTCTTATAATCATCCCCTTTCTGTCCAACATACCAGCCTCATAAACTCAGGAATGCTAACATTCACATATGAAACCAGTTAGCTCAGTAGCATAAGTAATGAACTCAAAAGCTTTAGATGAAGCTGAGTTGAAGCCACCCTTAAACTTTTTTTGTATGATTGTTCATTTTATTCTAATCAATAAAGACAACAAGGATTTCTAGGTGACGTAACATTGAAGACGTGACTCGATCTGACATTGTAATAACGTCTACGGCTTTAGTTCATCTTTCGTTTTGGAACTACTTTTTCATCCTGACGTTATGTGGAGAAAAGAAATGCTTGCTGGGATTATAGGATGATATTAACATATCTCGCGATAGGCAAATAATAGGGAATAGTATTGGCCAACCTGTCACACTTACGCCATCCTAGATGCTAGACTGTCCTTCACAGACTCCATTAACCTTCGATAATTAAAAAATAAACTCAGTCATTAAAGTACTCAGTCTGTTTACATGCAAGTGGAGATGTATAATGTGAGAAGATGCATAGAGACGAAGAGCGGTCACTGGGATTTCTGCAAACCGATGGCATCTCCAAGTATGATTTCCTCCGAGTCTTCTTGGTCAGAGATTATTTTCGTTGCCAGAGAAAAAGGACAAAAAATACTGAAGCTGCAATTATGTATGAATCTGGAGAAACGCCCGTGGTTTCATCCACTCTTGGTTTTTGAGGTTATTCCTGGAACACGCTGCTGTACATTAATAAAGTGTTTATGATGTGTGGACCACACCTGCAGGGTGTGTGCAGCATTCGGCTAGCGAGAGGAGCTACTGTGAGTTCTGGCTGGCTCAGAGTCCCTCGCACAACCTGCCACTCTGCTGTTTACAGCAATTTTCTATCCAGACCGGGCTCAAGTGTTCGACAGACAATCTTTTACCAGAGCATAGCCTTCCACCTCTCTTGAGAATCACATTGGACTTCTGTGTGCGTACAGCGAAGTCGATATTCAGAGCGGCATTTTGATGGAGAGGAAGATAGAGAGAAGAGCTGGAGTCAGAGCTGTAAAGTGCAGGTCCTTATTACAGATTTATGAATCTATTTCAGCCAGTGCTGCTCAGAAAAGCTGATTATCTGCACCTCCAGGGAAGTGTTGGAGTGTTAGATGTTTCCCAACACATCTTCATTAATACCAATAGCATACTGGACAGCTCATTGGGAAGAATTGAATGTTTTAGCCTAGCCATAAGCTCCTTGACTGAAAAGCTTATTAACTGTTTGTGTGGGATCAGCCCATGTCTCTGTGTTAAAATGAGCATGCCCAAAGCGGAAGTGGGGCGGGTGGAGGGGGACTGTAATAATTTATATCATTTTAGTCCTGCTACAGCAAGTGGTGGAGCATGTTTTTAAAGTTGTAAGCAGCAAATGAATTGTCGTGTGGCCTTTCTGTGTAATGTAGAGTTTAGAGTTAAGAAGATGTGAAGCAGCTCACAACCTTATATTATAACTGTTCTGTATATATGAAACCACAACCAGCAGCTGGTTATACTGTTCAGATTAATTCATTTCTTTTTAAATAGCACCAAATCACAACTACCATCACTTCAAGGCTCTTCATATTATAGGATGAAGACCTACAATATAAAGAGAAAACAATCTGAAATCTACAATCAGACCACCGCGTTGAGCCAGTTCTTGGCAAAAGTGGGAAGGAAGAACTCCCTTTTAACAGGAAGAAACCTCTGACACAACCAGGCTCAGGGAGGGGCAGGAATGTGCTGTGAGCCAAACCAAACCAAGCTTGATTTATCCAATTTTTCAGATGTGAACAAACAGATCTACCCAATCAGATTGCTGCATTGTGCACTGTAGCTCAATAATCCCATTTTACCTCACACACATAGCTAGACGCCGCTTCGAGTCACTCAGCTCTCTGAAATTATTATTCTGCCTCCTCAGATGTGGTCATCTGACAGCCCAAACTGCCTCACTGACATCCTGAAATATGTACTAAAGTGGCCGTGATACAGCTGCAACTCCTGGATTAAGCCATGAAATTCTCCCTGCTGCCTTCTTTTGAATTGGATGAATCCAGAATCTCCGTTTCTTCCTTTTTCTTGTTTAGAAACATCAGCACCGGCTCCTCATTGCTTCGTAGTGACTTCATTTTGATTTAGTTTCAAAATTCAAAATTAGTTTTTTTAGGGTGAATTTTACCCAAAAAATGCAACTCTTGAGTATATGTGTTGAGTAGTGGTGTTTATTAGCCTTAATAATCAGAAGGAAAAAATTGTGCAGCGCTAATTCACTTGCTGTGCAGGCAGTCCCATCCCTCGGTTTATGATGCTACCACATTAAAATTCACTCCAATATAGTTTTCATTAAGGGAAAAATTCACCGTAGCATGATTTGGATGAAGTTTTAATCACATTTTTTCCTTTTGGAGTCATTTTGGCAGGCGGCCTCTAGTGACCATTTACAGAACTGCAGTGTTTTTCACTTCCATGCTTACTTGATTTTCATCTTGACAAATTCCACTCAAATGCCAGAAACTGTGCTCCTCCTTAAAAATATACAACTTTCTATACCAAGGTGCTCAAATCAATTGACATTTTATTATGGCAAGTGTATCTTTAATATTACACAAATAGCGTCTTCAAAATGACTACTTGCACTTGTTCCATAGTTTAATGGTTTACACATTCACCTGACTTCTCCGATTTGATTCCCTGAGGGGCGGCACACATGCTTTTGTGGTTGTGTCAGCAAAGACAAGCTTGCAAAATCAATTACGGTGCCCTTGTGTATAAAGGAACACCTTCAGATTTTTCAGAATCACTACTTGCATATGCTAAAGCAAACTGGGAAGGAACCCAAATAATATTTTCACTACATTTCCTCAGTTGGTAGACTTTGATCCTGACAGCATATTATAAAGTAGCCAATATTCATAAAAAAGTGCTATAATGGCTGGGAGAGTTTTACCAGCACCAATTAGGCTTATCTCGTATGACACAGAATGCATTAGAAAGATTTATGTTGGATTTTCTTCTGCTTGCAATAAAGATTTGAGTGAGAAATCAGCAAAGTGGCCCTTAATGATTAGGTAGCCAGTAGATCTGTGGATTAGGAGACACAACGAAAGATGCAATAGCACTGCAATCCATCCTCAGAGAGGCCACAGGGGAAAATAGTGTGGGTGGACTCCTCACTCCCACCCTGGATGACTGTGATGACTTAAACTTTCACTCTGAAGCAGCTGTAACAGAACATATTCCTGCTCTGAAGTCCCCGACTAGCGTCTAGTTTAAAATAGTTTTAGGATATTTCTTGTTTAAACTGATATACGGTATGCCACTAAAACCCTACAGGATCCATAGAAACTTTCTCACAGACCTGACCTGAGGAGAGAGAGATCAAAGAGACAATTTTGCTTAAACCTAAGGTCAGTTATCACTGTTCTCTCGATATTGCAAGTAGAAGGGAATTACTGTTCTCTAAAATCTATTAAAGACAGAGAAATAAGCAGCATGCTTCCTAAAACCCTCTGCTGCTATAAATGCTTGCTAGCATCAAATGTGTCCCAAGCTGTTCTACATTTTTCTATCATGTTTTAATTTTGACCAATTACATTTTGTACTTGTAACTATTTTTGATTCATTCTGAATAAATTGAAGTGTAAAGCTAAAGTTTAAAATGGTAAAGTGAAGTACTTAAAAAGACACCATTTGTGTCCAGGAATAGGGGAAATGCATGCACCACCACTGTTCTATTTAAGTACATTTTTGCGGCATGTTTCGTATCATGTTCTTGCTTAATCAAGTACTAGAAGACCTGAAAGACATGAGTTTATGTTCCTGTTTCTCTTTACCAAGAGTTTCATTCCTGTGTTTCGAGTATGATGGTCGGCCGGTGGATTTGAATTAGACTGACAGTCATGTAAGTGCAGTAATTATTTCACTTTAAAAGTTGCCTGTGGTGAGTGAGCATGCATTTTTTTTAAAGTTTACTCCTTTTGGAAAAAGCACTCTGGGATGTTCTACAAGCAGCAAAGACTGTTTGAATTTAAGCATATATCAAAATTATTCATGTTTTCTCTCGGCTGGCCTCGAGGAACGCGTGTCAGAACGTGTACATGAAAAACTAGACGTGCAGTTTGTTGTCCCGTTTGTTGGTTCTTCAGCACAAACCAGCTTTGGGTTTTTCTGGGCCTCTTTTTATGTCTGTGTGCTTTGGACTGCGTGTTTGACAGCACTGTGGGGAAGTTTTATGTTCGAATGTGGCCTCAAGTGCAGCTCGTATGCTGTGGTTGCTTGTTTTAGAGCAAATGCTGTTTCAAAATGTCCGGCATGGCCTTTAAAACCACTGTTACAGTAGGATTTCAGTGAAATTCGCTATAAAACAATACACTAACCAGCAGACGTCCATCTTGATCTGGGTTATATTGATTTTCATGAGAAAGCATGCGCTGCAGTTCAAGAAAAACATCGAGCATACCAAACTTCAGCGGATAACAGCATAGTGTTGGGTCTGTTTTCAACTATTGATTTAATTGACTGCAGCTGTCAGGGACATTCGACCCGTCAAACTTCAGACTGAAACTCCTTCTAATTAACTACAGAAGATAAATGACTGACACTCTGGTTCTTCTGGTACGTGCCTGCCATACTTTGGTTTGAATGCACAGTATTGTTGTGGGGTTACATCACCAGCCTTTCCTGTATATCTTGACACATAAGGCATGCAGTGACTGTGAAGAGCAATTCAATGCTCCAAAAGCCACAGTCCCTTTGGAGCAAAAGGACCGTTTGCCGTGCGGCCACAGCAGCCTGCACGCTTTCTGCTCTCAGGGACGCTCCTAAAACGATGGAACCGTTGAGTTCTGGAGTCGGACGTGCAACAAGCTAACGTTTAATTGAGCATCCATCCATCCAAACGGACGCTGTCGAAAAAGATCAATACACTCAGAGAAAGTTCGGGGTCAAGAAAGACCAAGAAAGCGAGAGAGCTAGAGGTGTTTGTGTCAAGGAGGGAGAGAGCAGGAGAAAGCATCTGGGTTGCAGGCCGGCCCTTGACAAGGGGACGGCCTCTATGCATATTTTGCCCTCTTCTCTCTGGCATTTATCATCAGTAATTGGCTATCTGAGCAGCAGATCATGTTTTGTCCACAATGATTTTCTGTCGCCCTCCCTGAATTATGCTGCGCCCCAGTTTGTGAGATATTTGACAGAAGAGCATAAAAGGTTCATACATTTTTAAACAGATGATCCGATAATAAGCAAACGCACATGCCCGCGGGAGATACAGAGAGACAATTCCCCCCATCCCCACCCCCGTCATCCTCCAGAGGTAAAAGGTGAATACTGTTTAACTGTAAGTCTCCGGGGACTCTAAGTAGGACATTCTCTGTGTGGAAATGTGGAGATGAATGCCCCTCAGAGAGCAGACGCATGAGAAAGTGTAACAGCGAAACACAACCAGGTCTACTACATGCTCACACCAACACATGCACACAAGTATATGACCTACTTGTTTCCCATTCATTCATAACAAGCAGTATTTTAATGAGCAATACTTAAAAAAATCTCTTTTTTTCAGTGCCTACTTGTTTCATCGATGACTTTGTACTTGAGAATAACACTGAATACTGAAAAACTTCATTACTCATCACAGGAAGCACTGTCGTATAATGTCTTTGTTATCTCCGCGGGGCCCTTTAAAGTCTGATATCAGAGATGTCTTTAGGAGGATGTGGAGTTTGAAAGACACGGTTATTTACCATGCTAAAAGGGGCTGTTGATTGCATTCTGGGAGATCAAGTGTGATGGAGTTTGACTCATATTAGAGACTTAATAGTCAGCTTTGATTTTAACCAGTTTTTAATTTCTTTCATTTAAGAGCCCTAATTCTCTAAAAGATCCTCCTACTCTTGGGTCACTGAATAGTTAAGCCTGCCTGTATTAAAGTGGAGCCTAAAGACGTCCCTAATTACATCTCACATTAATTTCTTTACTGTCGTAAAGAAGTAGATGGGCAAGGAGGAGTTCCCATCAGTCACTGAGCCTCTGGCTTTCAGCGCACAGTAGTAGATGAGAATGTACAAGGATATATTAATAATGAACTACCGCAGCAGCCCCAAACAACGTGGGCTGTGTTGCTGTCGGTTGCGTAACTCCACCAGAATAGTCAGATCTCTCTCATTATTCCTTCCTGGGCCCTCAGTGGGCTAATTCCCCCGCTCTTGTCATCTCCTTCATTTCACTGAGCGCTCGAGAAGCGGCATCAGCCCTCATCCCTGAGGGGCTGTAAGCAGGCTGGCACCGCCACCACAGCGCCTATGCCGCTGTGCAACTAAGAGAGGAAAGCAGGGGCCGACCCACCCACGGCTGTGTGTCAGAGTTCACACAGCAGCGGCGGGGATTCGTACCTTGCATGCAGTGTGTGCCAACCAAATGACTTATGCGATTAGGTCCCTGCAAACCACATCTTGGCTCAATCAAATAACTGAGTTACTGAGTAATTTTAGTTATATAAGATTATGTAGGATGTACATGTACATGTAAATCCTCTCTATAAGTAGGCGAAATAAAGACAGAAGGGCAGCTGAGGGTCAGTGAGAGTGACTAAAGGCATCTGCTGGAACTGAATGTACCTCCACAGCCTGTAATTTTCACCTCAGCCTCAGCTGTCTATGTGGGGAAGTAAGGAGGCTTAATGGGAGTTTATTTTATCATACTGTGCTATTATTGCCCCGATGGCCTAACACATAACCCACCCAGGACCTCGGCACAGTGAACGCACACAGACTGACAGACACAACTGTCAGTCTCAGTTCATCCAGTGCTATCTAACGCCACTCAGCTGTTTGGATCAGCTGAGTGTGTTCGATTCTGCGCGCAGGCATGTAACCAAACACATGTTCGAGTGCAAGCAGATGCTCTTTGGTGTTAATATTGTTATGGAAGCCAATCTGTTGTAATTGTCTCCTTTCTCAGTGGGATTTTTCTCCTGTGTCTGTTTTTAATGAGCAGCAGCGGAGGTTGTTTATAATTCTGTGTTTTCAAGTTGTTTTTTTTTTAGCATCCTTTAACTAGTTTTTGCTCATTGATTTGGATGCTTTAGTCCATGTGTGTTAGCATCCACGACACTAATAGCTGAAGTGACTCTTGGTGTATAACATAGTAGTTTTAAAAAGTGTCTTTGAATACAATTATCTGCAGAATACTGAATTGATTTGCTAAAAAAAAAAGAAGAAGAAAAATCTAGTTATAGCTTCTCGTGAGGGAGCATTTGGTGCTGCTAGTCTCTGTTTTAATAAATCTTGAGGTTACACTGTAAATGTCCAGGAATAGGGGAAATGCTTGCACCACCACTGGTGTCTGTTAATTGTCGTGTTAATTTTCTGCCAGTATTTAATAGATTTTTATTGAAGTGTATGGGCATTTCTATCATTGGTAAACAGTAAAATTACATGCATAGTTGAAAGGGAAAAAAAGGAAATAATCCATCCATCCAGCCATCTTCTTCTGCTTATCCGGGGCCGGGTCGCAGGGGCAGCAGCCTAAGCAGAGAAGCCCAGACCTCCCTTTCCTCGGCCACCTCCTCCAGCTTGTCCGGGGGAACACCAAGGTGTTCCCAGGCCAGCCGAGAGATATAATCTCTCCAGCGTGTCCTGGATCTGCTCCGGGCCTCCTCCTGGTGGGACATGTCCCGAGCACCTCACCCAGGAGGCATCCTTGTCAGATGCCCGAACCACCTCAGCTGGCTCCTTTCGATGTGGAGGGAAAAAATCCTTTGTTTTTAAAAGGGTTCATTAAACTGTATTCTTACAGAATTTTTTTGTTGCTTTCTTCAGTGTATAAAATTATTCACTCCTCTTCCAACTGTTTAATGTTTCATTTCAGTCTTTGCTACCAGTGGCTGAGATCAGATCAGATAAGCGTCACTCAGGTTATTTCACCTGTCATCGCTACGAGTTGCTGAATTTTATTGGTGTCCTATGGTCACCACATTGCTGCTGTCTTCCTTCTTGCGTGTGTCCTTTCAGAGTGTGATAGATATCATTTTCAACAAGTGGTTTGAAACTAGAAGACAAAGTTTTATTTACATTCCGTTGCAGATATGGACATAGACAGCTGGAGATCCGACAGCTGAGTAGTCATTTCTGTTTTACATATTTGAAGTCCACCACCTGGGATGCATCCATAGTTTGATTTCCGCATGGACCCTCACGCTTAATATCCGATGCTGAAATTTGTTACTCAGACTCCAACTCTGAGGGGACCAAAGCAGTTTTGCGGATACAAAAAAATCAAGGCTTAAGGCTGTTTTCACATGGTTTGTAGTCATACAATGCACATTCAGTGCAATTATTGGTCTGATGTGTCTGAAGTGGGAACAACATATAGAAATAAGAAGGTGCTGTCTTCTGGACTTGTAGATAAAGGATCTGTCCAACTGAGGTCTTGATTCATTCTATGTCTCGTTGCTACGGTTTGTAAACCCAGCCACATCCAAGAATGAGAAGCATGTCCCGCTACAGGAAGACTTTTAGCTCAAACTTGAAGTGTACACCTGGTAGTTGGGTCAGATTGAGATTGGATCACGCCATGGAGTCTGTTTGGAACTGGACCAAAACCACATCCCTCTTGGTGCATTTATTTTGGGCTGCATCTGAGTGTGATTACAGTATTCACATCTGCACCAACGAACCGCACCAAGGGTGAAAATGAACAGAGTTCCCTTTAAAGAACTAACTAGTGTAGCACAGATTTAAAACCCACTTGAGCAGCTATGATATCCTGGCATCTGGCGTAAAACTAACACAACATTTCATAAAAAGATCATCAAACAAACAATCAAACATGGTGGTGGTAGTGTGATGATCTGGGGCTGTTATGCTGCTTTGGGACCTGGATGACTTGTTGTAAATGAACATGTCCTGATCCTCAAGTGCACTTTCGCTACGCAGCAGGACGATGATTAGAAACACATCAGCAAGTCCACCTCAGAATGTCTCAAAAAACAGAAAAATGCTAGAAAACCCTCCAATGTGGCTGAATTAAAACAATTATGCAAAGAAAGGTGGTCCAAAATTCCTCCATAGCGATGCGAACCACTCGTTACCAATCATGGCAAATTCTTGATTGCAGTTCTTGTTGCCAAGAATGGCATGAAAAATTAGGTATAGGGGGCAATTAATTTTTCAAACAGGGCCATGTAGGTTTGAATAACTTTTTCTAAAAAAAAAAAAAAATTCATTTAAAAACTGCTTTTTAATTTGACTCGGGTTATCTTTGGCTAATATTAATATTGTGGACAGATTTGCCCAAACTGACAACAGTAGTAGTTTTATGTTAACATTAATTTTAATATCTTTGGGTTTTGTCACACATAGCACGATAGCTTGTGATTTCGGAAATTGTAAGTATTTCCCTCCTTCGTTCAAATCCTAGTTGTAGATATAGCACATTGCTGCAGGGATTCCTTCCACACTTACTGTGCGCAACAAGGAATCCCCCCTTTCTGTTCTGGTAGTGGTAGCATGGGACAGAAACAGCTTCTTCACATGATTCTGAAAGCTGTTTGCTGAAGCAATTAGATCCCAAGCTGCAGGCGAATAGTGGATTACCTATTGGTGTACGTGTTTGTGTGAGAGCCCCGTTCTTCAGTCTGGCTGCAGGTGAATAAGGATTTTATCTGAGCTTTAAACAGCTTCTAATGAAAACACCCCACTCTCAAAAATCTCAGTGAGGGGTGGCAGCAGATAATCTGTGAAATTACGCCCTGTTCCCTGAAGGAATAGCAGGATTTTAGCATGTGATATTTGTTGTCAACTTGTGTCACATTTCACCATCTGAAAGCTTTTGTTCAGTTATACAGAACAGAAGACACGTTGAAGTCTTCCTATTTGTTGATTGTCTGTGAACTAGCTGAGTGTACTATTTAAATCCGACCTCTTTTCCATCTAAATTATTAAAGCACCACATTCACATGCACTGTTCTCACGTTTACCATCATACCCCCAGGTACTGTACACTTTACCCGCCTGGCTGCTTAGCTAAGTGTTACTGGAGTGCCGTCAAAGCATGTCGCAAAGGCACTACTAATATCACTATAATGGTATGTAATCCTTCTCACTAATAAAAGTGCTCTTTTGATTGGCCGAAGGTTGTCCTGCACTCAAGTTGTCTAAGTTACATAATTTGTTTTGTTAGCAGCCAGTAGTTTGCCTAAATTTGGATGGTAAGCCTTCAGCTGCAGATAGGATTTGGATTTAAGGGCTAGAATGCTCCATTTACTCAGTCAAACAGGATAACCGAAGGACCTGAGAGTGTGGAGGCTTTTAAACTGTTTGGGAAAAACGGACAATAAAATTCAAATAGCGAGTAATATAAAAACTCTAAACTGCTTTGCTGCTAAATATAAATACTTATGTTTCTATAAGTGTTTATTATACATAAAATGAAAATGATCAACTAACTAGCAAAGCTTTGTCTTAGGGCTCAGCTTCCAATCCAAAACTGCTGTTCAGTGTAGCTGTTTTTGATGGCTTGCAGCTGATCTTGTGATCCTTTCTCCCCATTTTTCCTTCACCTGAGGTATATGCTTTGCCTTTACTTGGAATGCCATCCTTTTCCATGGCAAAACTGTGGATTTAAGACTTAAAAGTGCTGATCCACAAGCCAATTAAGCATTCATACTTAATTGCACATTGTTCCTTTATATGCTGGTGAGAAAAGAACATCGTCTGCAAAAGGAAGCACGATTGAACGTAATGGCGTGACATCATCAGGGTGAGGGGTTTAATTCCACAATGAAAAGAACTTGGCTCTTTGGCAATGAGAAGAGGCAGTTTAAGTGGCTCCTGTTAAAGATGTCCTTGGGGCAGCGCCAGCTGGAGGTTTACCTGGCATGATGAACTGAGACAAAATCTTGAGGTTGACTCATGACCCACTGGAATGATCATACATACCTGCTGGCTTGGGTTTGATCGCCAAAGATGAGCTGAGAGCTGCGAGGATCTATCACAAATGGGCTTCTCTGTCACCTTTTAAAAAGTACTATGAGAAGAGGAAGATACTAAAAAGACAACAAAAACTACATTGTTGTAGCAGTGCTCCCTTGTTATAACAATTAACACTGTGAGTAAATTGTTAACTAATAAAAATAATGGCCAAAAGCATGTATCATAAACAAAAATAAACCTTGAATTGTCTGCCTCTCTGGGCAGTTTCACCCAGAGGGAGATGGATCAAGAGTGATGGACATCCTAATATAATACTATAAGACCTTATGTGGCATTTTTTGTGCCTTTAAAGGAACAGCAAAAGAGGCCAACTCAAAAGTCTCAAGGTAAGGCAGAGATCACAATCCCTCTTGGAGCCTGGAATTATTCCACACTGTGGGTCACAGGGTGATTATCTCTTCCTGTCAAGAATGCTGAGAATTTCCTGCATCCCCCTCACCACCTCCTCTTCCGGCCGTGTTAGTGGTTGTGCCTGAACATGTGGCAGAGAGCTCGGGCCTGGCCGTCTCTGTTTGAGTAGCGTGCTTTCTGCTACTGTTACCTAACGTTCAGCTGGAGCTTTAACATAAGCACTGAATTGAAGAGCCGTTTACGCAGTTCTCAGATCAAGCAGGGATGCTGAATCGGTTGAAGCGTATTCAGCAGGGCAAATAATGTGCACCTGCACACATTATTATAAGAGGCTACAGACATGGCCTGATATTGCTCTCTGTTCTTTGAGCTTTGTGTTGGAAAAGGACACTTTCATGCATCACCTTTTACCCTAGATTATGTATCTGTTGCTAACTAAGCCACATACTGCTGAAGTGCTAACTAATTATTATACAGTGGGGCAAAAAAGTATTTAGTCAGCCACCGATTGTGCAAGTTCCCCCACTTAAAATGATGACAGAGGTCAGTAATTTGCACCAGAGGTACACTTCAACTGTGAGAGACAGAATGTGAAAAAAAAATCCATGAATTCACATGGTAGGATTTGTAAAGAATTTATTCGTAAATTAGGGTGGAAAATAAGTATTTGGTCACCTCAAACAAGGAAAATCTCTGGCTCTCACAGACCTGTAACGTCTTCTGTAAGAAGCTTTTCTGTCCCCCACTCGTTACCTGTATGAATGGCACCTGTTTGAACTCATCATCTGTATAAAAGACACCTGTCCACAGCCTCAAACAGTCAGACTCCAAACTCCGCCATGGCCAAGACCAAAGAGCTTTCGAAGGACACCAGGAAAAGTATTGTAGACCTGCACCAGACTGGGAAGAGTGAATCTACAATAGGCAAGCAGCTTGGTGTGAAAAAATCAACTGTGGGAGCAATCATCAGAAAATGGAAGACATACAAGACCACTGATAATCTCCCTCGATCTGGGGCTCCACGCAAGATCTCCTCCCGTGGGGTCAAAATGATCATGAGAACGGTGAGCAAAGATCCCAGAACCACACGGGGGGACCTGGTGAATGACCTGCAGAGAGCTGGGACCAAAGTAACAAAGGTCACCATCAGTAACACACTACAACGGCAGGGAATCAAATCCCGCAGTGCCAGACGTGTTCCGCTGCTGAAGCCAGTGCATGTCCAGGCCCGTCTGAAGTTTGCCAGAGAGCACATGGATGATACAGCAGAGGATTGGGAGAATGTCATGTGGTCAGATGAAACCAAAGTAGAACTTTTTGGTATAAACTCAACTCGTCGTGTTTGGAGGAAGAAGAATACTGAGTTGCATCCCAAGAACACCATACCTATTGTGAAGCATGGGGGTGGAAACATCATGCTATGGGGCTGTTTTTCTGCCAAGGGGACAGGACGACTGATCCGTGTTAAGGACAGAATGAATGGGGCCATGTATCGTGAGATTTTGAGCCAAAACCTCCTTCCATCAATGAGAACTTTGAAGATGAAACGAGGCTGGGTCTTCCAACATGACAATGATCCAAAACACACCACCCGGGCAACAAAGGAGTGGCTCCGTAAGAAGCATTTGAAAGTCCTGGAGTGGCCTAGCCAGTCTCCAGACCTCAACCCCATAGAAAATCTGTGGCGGGAGTTGAAAGTCCGTGTTGCTCGGCGACAGCCCCAAAACATCACTGCTCTCGAGAAGATCTGCATGGAGGAATGGGCCAAAATACCAGCTACTGTGTGTGCAAACCTGGTAAAGACCTATAGTAAACGTTTGACCTCTGTTATTGCCAAGAAAGGTTATGTTACAAAGTATTGAGTTGTATTTTTGTTATTGACCAAATACTTATTTTCCACCCTGATTTACGAATAAATTCTTTACAAATCCTACCATGTGGATTCATGGATTTTTTTTTCACATTCTGTCTCTCACAGTTGAAGTGTACCTCTGGTGCAAATTACTGACCTCTGTCATCATTTTAGGTGGGGGAACTTGCACAATCGGTGGCTGACTAAATACTTTTTTGCCGCACTGTAAATCTAGAGCCTTCGTTCAAGTCTATCCGCCTCTGTTTTTAATGGCAAGTGCTGCCCTTTAACCTTTCTCTGTTATTCCCAGAGCTGACGAAAGTTGCATTACTATGCAAGGCGGGCTGACTCCACATTCCTCAGCAAGGACACTGATAGAAACGTTTCTGTGTGCCTCAGTGTGTGAAGTATGCTATTTGTTGATCACTGTGTACTTGGCTCTCTGCCTAAACATGTGAACATATGCTACATGCATGCACGAATGTGTGTGTACAGTATGTGTGTTTGCTCAGGCTCCAGCAGCAGTCAACTCTCAGCTATGTTGTTTGTGTCCAAGGCAGAAAGGAAAGCTCTGTTTGTGTAGGGTGGTGGTGCAGGAGGAGGTGGAGTAAGAATCAGACCCAAGTGTAGGCTGTTTCACCACAGTAACTCTCTCTCCACCCATTCTACGCCCTTCTCTCCCTCTGCGTTCTCTCCCTCGTGCACTCCCACCTGCTTTTTCAGGAGGCCGACTGGGGCACCAGAACGGGGCGGGAAAATGTAGACGGCCTCAAAATGGAGGAGCGGAGAATTACACGAAGGCGTTTGGGGCCAACTTAATAAAGAGGGGAGGTGATTGAATGTCTCAAATGGGACATATCAAAAGATATGATCACAGAGTTGACGTTTTTATGTTTTTAATACGGTTTTCTGCAACCGCCATAGGTTTGTTCAATTTTAAAACATATCTGTCCTGGAGATTTCTCCCTATGTCACAAAATAACGAAAGCAAATGGAATTTATATTGTGGTGCGTGAAGAATGACATTTTCCAGAAACGCTAACCTTGTTACTTCAGGCATTACTTTGTCTGTGAATTATCCAGAGTGACACGGTTTAGGAACAAGATGCTGCTGTCATTTTTCACCCGAGTCATTGATAAAGTCATTAACAAAGTAAAGGCTAACAAGCGTTTCGCTTTCTGATTAAGTAATTATAGGTGTTATAGTGTTTCTGCACTAGAAGTTCAAGTCAAAAAGTCAATCTGGCCAAGTGATTTCCCCCGTGTGATGAAACTCTCCGCAAATGAATCTGTGGATGGCAAAAGCCTGCTAAGCCCCAAAAGGGGGATTTAGCTGTTTTTAGCTTGCAAGTTTAGCACATCCAGCATTGCTTGGATGCATTCAGGAACCAATTTGCAACTCTTCACAGCAATAGATAAATTGAAGTAAAGACAAACAAATACTGTCAGTCAGCATGGAGAGGAATGCTAGAATATGTGTTTGCTAAATCAATAGCACAGCATCAACAAACAGTTTGGTGGCTCTTGGGACACCAGTGTTCCTCCTTGGGATTATGGCTCACAAGGACACAGTTAGCATTTAGTTTCTTATGGAGCTTATACTATGGAGCTTATACTATGCGTTTAATTCCACCAAGCTACGTATATGACTTTATGTGGACTGTTTGTGTATGCATATGTGATTGGTGACCTTTATCTACTGAGGTTAATGCTTTCAGCGAGTGCAGTGGGTCTTTCCTATAATCAAATGAATTCCCGTTGTGCTTCAAACAGTAATGCGCTGTCTCTGTACCAGAGTGTATTTACTTTTATATCCGCAAAGAGAAATATAGAATGTCAGCCGACAGACTTTAAACTGTGGATCATGTCTGCATGGGCAAAACATCTCCTTCAGTATCCACGCGGGTTTTAGTAACACAGCAGGTCGCCTTTCTTTTCCAACCATATAGTTGTGTTTGTTTACTGAAGTGCTGCTTCTCTGGAACATCTATCAGAATAGAGGAAGAGCCACACCGAGCTTTGGACTACAAAGATGACGAAAACAAAGAAGACGAACTGCCCACAGCCTGTCAGATCCAGTCTGAGCAACCCGAGGATAGTTCCAGGCGTCTGTCTGAAGGCTCTCAGAACAGGAGCAAGCTGCAAACAGCCCAAGCATGCATGGCTAACTGTGCTGCCTGTGTCACACGGCTGTATGAACACGTTAACAAAACAGTAGCAAACAGGGACACTGTTGGATGCCTTGAAAACAGTGATTTCAGCTAAAGCCAGCCTGTGGACGCTTTGAAGACTTGAACAGATTTGGGATTTCCAAGTCCGAGAAATCACCTTTAAAGCAATTAAGCTGGCAGAACGTCTGCTTCGGGAACACCTTGTGATAATTGCACTGTCAGAATTTAGCCATTGTAGTACCGCTGCTCAGATTTCTATTTTTATGCTCTAATCCTCACTAGCAGAAAATGTAAAAAAAGAACATTAATAGAGGCCTTAAAGACTATTCAAGACTGCTTGTTTCTGTTCTGTCGGTGTGAAAGTAGGCCATGGGCTTCAGAGACTGAAGGAGAAATGATGTAACTAGGGACATACATGTGTATGTTGTTTTCTCCCAGGAGCCTCTGATCAACCCTTCTTGGCAAACACATAAATTTTACTTAATTCTTGTCAAATAACAGAAATTATCTAAGATCTATCTTTCTAGACAGTACACTTTAATCTATGTCTTGACCTCTCTTCTTCTCCTGATGTTAATTAACTGGACTACCTTCCCCAGAGGGCTCTCTCAGACGGGCTATTTTTATCCCAGTGCTCTGTATTGCATGAACTGATGCCTCACTATGTGGTACATCTCAGCTCCTTTTGTCACCATAATGCAGTTATGCACGTGAAACACAGTCCAGCCCCAACGCAGAGGATCGCTCTGTTGTTTCTACTTCAGACATTCGAACAGCAGCATTTGATACACTGAGAGGAGGAAATGTTGAAAAGTCTAAAAGCTGTAGGTGTTTTCTCATGTTTGTATTTTGATGTTGACACCGTTTTTGAAAATGGTAAACCAAGTTCTATCGCTCATTTGGTCAGAGGCACGGCTCACTCAGGTTGTTTAGTATAATAGGGATAGATGGTGGGCAGTGTGTCACACTTCTTTACAATGAGCCACTTTAGCTGTTTCCCACTAATTTCAATCAACGCTAAGCAAACCGTCTGCGAGCTATAACTTCCTACTCTCTGCTTTCCAAAGTCAAACGCCATCCATTTATCTCTCCATATCCTTAACTGCTTAAGTATATGAGTTGCAAGTAGGCTTGGAGTCTATCTTGCATGATGATGAGCAAGAGATAAGGTGCACCGGGGATTGGTCGCCAGTCTCCAAAGTCATATTAGTAGCGATTTCAGTGCAGGTCTTTAAGGTAAAAGAATATCATGTAACCGCTCTCCTCTCTTACCCCTTTGGCTTTTATTTCTTTCAGTCTCCCAGTCCAACAGCAGCCTAAAGAAGCATCGGAGCCGGAGCATTTTCAGCCCCTTCTTCTGCTGCTTCCGCAACTACAATGACTACCACGTGGAGCCACCACCTGCCAACAACAAGACACTTTCTCTGCCCCCGCCCCCAGAGGAGAACGGCAGTCCTCCCAAGGTAAAGCTCATTTATCTCTCCTGTCAGAGTTGGCCGCAATCCAGATTCCATACCACTTACATCTTACGTGTCCAAACACAAGAATTAGTTCATATTTTATGACTGAAGTGCTAGTTCGACTGGAGTTCCAGTAACAAGTAACATTTGTTTGGTTTTGTTACAGAGACCTTGTTAGGGTTTGCCTTTTCCTGCAGAGGGCTGAGGCGCACTCAGCCTCGCTGAGCTCCCTCAAATTTTTCCAGCTGCTTCAAACCCGTTGAACCCAGAGGTTGTTTACCATCCACTGCTTGAAAAATACGGGCTCACTTCCCATCTTGCATTCTTCGATATCTGCCTACGCACACAACTGCACACAAAATAACACACTGAGCACGCCGAGAAGCTCCAAAAAAAGACGCGCACTGACTCTTTCTCGCGCACGAACCCACTACAACGCATGTACGGACACACACAAACACACATATGCACTCGAAAAACCCTCCTGCTTCTCTAATCCCCATAAAGTGGGCCTTGTGTGTTGGGGGGTGATGGATTGCTTGGCACCCACGCCTCCCCCTCTCCTCACTACACTCTGACCAGTGTAGTGAGGATGTGTGAAGAGAACGTTCTGGCTGTGGAAAAGACGCCAAACCCTGAAGCTCCTCTACAAACACAGTGTTCTGCTGCCAAGGCAGGTACACGGGGCTAAAAATGGAGCAGACGTATCACATTTCCACTCCTGTTTACCTGTAAATGTCTCTCATTCAGGGGAGGAATGTGTGGCCCTTTACAGGCACTATACATGTGGTCAGTAATGACCCGCTCTGGACCTCCTCTTAACAAATGAGTTCCCGTTAATTTAGAGTGAACCGAGCGAACCTCGCCATAAAAAGCCTTGTTATAGTACGCGGCTGATTTTTGAGCTGGGTCCGTGCCCACAGTCCCTCCCAACAGTGTACTGTTGCTGGATTTCTGGCCAGCCGTATTTGTTACTATGGCAGCTGTGTTTGTTTTTGACTGAGTTGTTCTCACTTTCCTCTCACCATGTGTACTACACATCCCTTCCCTCTGTCTCTCAGGCTTGCTTTCTCCCCGTCCCATTTGCTGATTGGAATATTGACGTTGTCGATTTCTTTTTCACGGTTTTTCTTTCGCTTCCCTCTTTCTCCCCCTCCCCCCTTGTTTTTCCACCCTGTCTCCCTTAATCTCTTTCTCTTTTTCTCTCTCTTTGCTTGTTTTCTCCAGTGTGACCAGGTCCAGGTCATCCCCATACCCAGTGTATGTATTATTATCTTTTGTTTTTCATCATCTTGCTCCAGCTCGCTAACCTCCTCCCTCTGCTTGCTGTGCCTCATCATTCTTGCTGCATGCAGCTGTTGACACGGAGGTGATTTTTCTTTGCTGTCAGATGAAATTTTGCACTGTCCCCTCTCGCATGATCATGTGGCTTTCAAGGCTTTCCTTTGTGCTGCTTTGTCTCCACTCACAGGACTGATAGAAAGAAACAATTCAGTTCCATCTGCTGTCACATGATTTATGTGTGGCTTTGTTGTCTTTTCCATCTCTACCCTGCGTCTCCAACTATTGAAAGAGAAGAACATGAGAGCGATTTTTCTCCGTAGATCAGATCGCAGCTCCAGTTTTGGGTAAATAAGTGGACAGACCTGATTGAATTAGGCGTTCGTCTTCATAAAAAAACTGTTTTATTGGGATTATGCAATCAATGTTAGTCCAATGAAGGGGGGCTTGGTTTCAGCGACTTGTGCTTCATCTGATGTTCACCAGAAAAGGGGAATCATCTGATCCCTGCTTTGTTTGTGCTGAAACGGCAATTCATTTAGCTATTTTGGAATCTATGCGGTGCCTGTGGTTCACTGTAATTTAGGATATTCACACTCACAGCATCCCATATCGCAGCCAAGCTTTAAACTACACCACCCAGCAGACACCTCCCTGCAATAACAGGAAATGCATGCGGCGGTGAGGTCTGCTCTTTGTCTTGACGGGTAGGTCCAAACAGACGGCTTTAAGATCTGCGTCTGAACTGGACGGGTCACAGCTGCGTCGATTGTTGTTGTAACACAGTGTTAAAAGAAGAGACAAAATATTAAAACACGGCAAATATCACAGTAGCAAGCAGAGTCCCAATAACACATTTAAAATGAAGAATTTTTAAATTCTAGCTCCAAAAGCTCATCAGAAATACAGAAAGATGTCAAAAATAACAAACTTTAATTTCAGGTTAATCTTCCCTGATCAGAAAACATCCAATTTAGACTAACTTGAAATGTTTATAACAATATAAACAAAGTATGGAGACATTTCTTATTAAATCTTTTTACCTCAAGATTCTAATAATTTATTTTAGAGCTTTATAAATAAATAATTAAAAAAGAAAACATCTAAAACAATAAGACACGTATCACTTGCAGTACTTTGCAAAAGTCTTGCGTCACCTCTCATTTCTTTATAATTTGCTTTTAAGGAGACTGGCTCTTTGTTAAAGTGATCTTGAGCAATAGTTCACAGCTTTTTCACTCACTTTTTACTCCGGTCCTCGTGTCTCACTATTTCAGAGGAATATCTTTTTCTTAATCCACTTAACACTAATCATTCAAGCATAAAAAAACACACCTAACTCAAAGGACGCGTCGGTGTTGTTTCTACACATAACAGACAACTTAGCAACGAGTCGATTTTAAATTGGACCTTTAGGCAACTTCTTATTAGCATCCTGTTGCAAAAGCACAATTTATTTCCATTTCTTTAGCTGAGCCCAAGAAAAATCCCAAAGATAACACAGTCTGCCAGGCATAAAAAAGAGCTATTAGCTAAAAACTTGGCATAATCGGTATGATGTGCAGCCTGTCCTTGATAAAAATTTAAGGAAACTGGCCAAGTGGAGGACAAAAAAAGAAGTGACAGGACTAAGAAAAAAAAAAACTATCTACAGCAGGTGAATCTGAAAGTCATGTTCTTAAAAAGCAGGAAAAAACTGAGCAAAGACAGGACTTGATAGAGTCGATTCATCTACCGTTCACGGTGGAGGCTCTGTCATAGTTTGGGGCTGCATTTCAGCCTGTGGTGTTTGGGATCTTGTCAAAGTTGATGAAATCAGAAAAGCACCATTAGATTTTAATCCATCATGGCTTAATTTATGAGCATGATGATGATCCCAAACATACTGCCAACGTGGTAAAAGCATACCTGGACAGAAAAACACGGACTGACATCAGTCATGGACGGGCCTCCCCAGACCTCAACATTATTGAAGCAGTGTCAGATCATTTTGACAGAGAACTCAATGAAAGCCGGCCAACATCCAAAGAAGAGCTTTGAATGTCCTTCAAGAAGCCCAGAGAACTATTCCTGAAGCTTGTGGCTCAAGACTTTTGTGTGTAGCACAAATGCAAATGTTTTGGTTACTTGGCCAATTCTTGTTATTATCTCAAGTGTTGTTCTCTTACATTTATTCAGTCAGCCCGTTCTCACTCCGACCCATAATGTACTGATGATTTGTCACGTCCCGAGGCGCTCCATGGGAACACGAAAGGTGATCTTCCGCATTCCTATGCTACGCGCCGGATTGTGGATGAAATCGAATAGAATGACGTTCACGCGGTAACACGCGTTCCAGTATTCCAGCCCTAACCTTATCCCTAATGTTAACCACCACCTTAATCATGTTAGATAGTGTTTTCCAAAGCGGTTTAAGTAAAATAAACATACGTGTGTAGATTCATTCCAAACGGTTCTCATGTTTTCTAATGTTTCCGAACTCGTAATATTGAGACGTGTTGGGTGGCCGAAAGCATAATATACCGACGATTTGTCACCTAGCGTAAAATGTTACGCTTTGGGAGCGAGAACGTGTTGATTCAGTAGCAGTAGTATAGACATTTGCTTCTCCTCTCTATATGCTCTAATAATAAAGTAGAATTTCTGTTGCAAGGGATTGCATGTACATGTTCTGTGGGTTCCTTGAAGACAAACTAGGACATGTTGGAATTTTCATTTCCTCATAAATCCAAAGAGGATAAATTTGTTTATTTGATCTGTTGCTTCCAGCTGATCAACTATTTTCAATCAGTTAGCACATTTAACAAGTCTGTGAGAGCGCTCCCCGGCTGTGCCTTTGGGAGCACGGTTATTTTAACTGCTGGTGAGAATGTCAAGGTCCCAGTAAGCCTTTCTTTCTTTGTTCAACTTGCATGTGTAAATCACATTCATCACGCCCTGACAGGATGCCATTCAGTGCCCTTGCTCAAAAAGAATGCTTCCTGTGATACATCAGCATGCAGTCCTGCCATTAGGCACTATAATTCAGTCATGGTGGACCAAAAAACACACACAGAAGTACACATACATGCATATGTATTTAAGGCTGGCAGAGTCGTTGATCCCAGCCTCTATGTGTGTGGATGAACGTGTAAATGCTGGTGCACGATCTGTATGTGTGTGTGTGTGGTTTGAGTGTGTGCCCCCCCATGGCCGGACCATCTGCCCCGTGCCTGCCTGTAACCTCAGGCTCACCTCGTAGAGGACAATAGTGTCCCACCCGATCATAAAGACAGCACAGTCACCAGAACTCTGTCATCATGAGGTAACACAGAAAATATCAGCGCCGAGGAGAGTCCAGCAAGAAAAGCAGGCATGTCACTTTGAATATTATCATCTGAAGAAATAGCTCCTAAATTCACATACGATGGCATTTAATTGGACATCAAGTATAATGTCAGGAAAAAACTGCTCCCTGTTGATGCTCTTAACACATTCTGGGGATAGTCTGGAAATAAGCACTGGTGATGTAGAAATCAGGGTCGAGCAGAGATAATTGGAGCTCTTTTTTCCTTATGTAGGATAGTCAGATGAGCTCATATAATTTGGCCAAATCATACAGCTTGTGGCTACACACTAAATCCCTTTTCCTCTCTGTGCATCGACGATTTTCTAAGCAGTTTCAAGACTTCTTGTTAAAAAACTTTAAGTGAAATCTATATGACTTTGTGATTTTCGCATACTTTTAATAATGTAACATCTGCAATCAGAGAAGAAGCATTCCATGTTATCAAAGTGCTGATATATCTCTGAGCAGAAGCTTAGGGACACCCGCCTGCAGGTCATTAATCATGAGAAGTGTTTCTTGAGTGTCACCCAAAACACCCGAAGTGATCTTATCCAACACTCTGACTGAGCCACCAACACACCATCAGTGTGTGTGTGTGTGCGTGTGTGGCCGCCTGTTCCCGATAATGCACTTCTCTATATGCTTACCATTAAGTATGCATGTGTGTGTTTTCTCTGCAGCCTCCAGCCAAGTTCCTCCTGCCAGAGGTCAGCATAGCAGACTATGGCAAGAACTGCGTAGTGATCGATTTGGACGAAACCCTTGTACACAGCTCCTTCAAGGTACGGCACCTCCCTACATGACCTCAAACACACTGCACTTTGAAATACGTCGACGCTGCGTTTTGTTTTTCCTCATGCTGTTGCTGTGCAGCCACAGTTGGATTAAACAGAAATAGGTCCTGAAAAATGACTCTACTGAATACGGTCTGAGGACAAATAGCATGAGCCCTGTTAGCATCACTGAGCTACACATAATCGCATGAATCTATGTCCTTCAGAGTATAAAGGGTTCTTAATACCCGTTCGAACAGGTGAGAACGAGAAAGAGCAAGAACAGCTATCTGACTGAGAAGACCTGGAAGACTGATTTTCTCATCAAGTTTCTATCCATGCATCCATTGCAAACTGGGTTTCAAGGCAGGTGAAGCATCAAGCGATCCATAAGAGAAAACAGCACAGCACAGCACACCATTGATGCACAGCATCCACATCAGTGGCCAGTTTATGCTTCTCAATTAATGTAACGTGTCTTTAGTCAGTTGGAGGAAATTCACATGGCAAACAGGAAAAACCAACGAGTTCAAACACAGAATCTTCTTTGTGGTGCTTAATATTAATTAATTAATGAATCATCAAATATCGGTATCGGTCTTCAAAATATATATCAGCCTACCGCTGCACCGCTGGGTTGCCCAACAGTTACACATGATCATACCACATCCACGTCTAATGGTTTTTTGTCATCTAATTTCATTATGATAATTAAAATAATTTGATCTCTCAAACCATAAATAATTCAAGCCAAGTTTCAAACTTAAAATTCATGACATTTGGATATTTGTGGTTTTCATTAGACTGCAATTTGTATGTAGCTTAATTGGTGCCAGCCCTGCTTTTGTTTTCAGTAGTGAGCAGTACTACTTAGAGGCTGAAAATATGCTTAAAATGCTCCATCTGTATATGTAATGGCACATATGTACAGCTATTTTTCACTCACAAACATGTTATAGTGCCTTTTTCAGCCTGCTGCAGGCACTTAAAGGGAAAGCCCAGTATAGTAGGCACTAGTACACTATCCTTGTAAATGGCTCTTGTCTCTCACCATCAAAAGCTCCCTCTACTGACACACCTGGCACACCTAGTGACCCATTTGAGCACAGCTCTGCCCCGGCTTCAACTGATCTCGTTATGCCTGTGAGTACTACCTGCGCTTGAGTGCTTTTGCGGTCAGTGTCGGCGAGCTACGCAACAAAATAGCTCAAAGTAAAGTTGAAGTAGAAGTTTTATGTTCCACTTAAGTGGAACTCCTTTTAATTAAAATGATTGTAGAGAAGAAAAAAAACTTTGAGTACATTGACTCGATTGCTTTGGACTGTAAAAGGACGAAAGGCACACAAACATTGAAGCGGACACACCCATCAGAATCACATGCCAGCAGGTCAGGGCCACACACTCACACACTCACACACAATCATACAGGCTCACCCACACACTAGGGTGTGTCCAATGCAGTGTACTCTTGGTTTGAATGGCTGTGGAATGGACTGTGCAGAAATCCTGGATCTAATACACTGCAGGCCAAAACGAGCCCAAAATTATTCTTTTTTTCCTTTTGATGAAACTCACACACCAGATACCCAGTCCATCAAAATTCATTTAGTTCACAGATCAGTGTGCGGTATGAAATGGATTCACAATGCATTAAATGGAAATACGTTGAGAGAGGAAGAGAGGGAGATAGAAAGTGGCACAACGCAGCATTTTCAGTTCCTTTCAGAAGCATAGCAGGATTTCCTGTAGCTTTCCCGTTTCAAGGTGATTTTGATGTCAAATATTAAGCATTTTCTTTCCAAAGTAAATACATGCTTCCACTGGAAATTACACAATTATAGCAGAATAACAACAACTGACAAGGGATAGAGACGCTGCACAGATGGACGTAGACTAAAAAAGAAACGTTACATAACACATCACATACTCTTGCTTTTATCCTGCATATTATGGATGGGGAGATAAATCCTGAGCCCTCTCTGAGATTAGCTGCTGTGTGTGTGTTAGATGTGCACAAGTAGCTGAAATGAATGAAGACTGATCGGCATGCTGTACACTGTAGTAATTTGAACAGCGTGCATTTGCAAAGCACTTGTCAAAAGATGTCTTGCTCAACATCTGAGCATTAAAATTCCACAACAGCCTTTTCCTCTCTTGGGATCGATTTCCCTGATATTTTTGGGACCTGGCTGCAGGGATGCAGTCCCGTCCAGCTACAATGGTATTAGTGAGATGGTAAATGGCCTGTATTTTATATAGCGCTTTACTAGTCCCTAAGGACCCCAAAGCACTTTACATATCCAGTCATCCACCCATTCACACACTGGTGATGGCAAGCTACATTGTAGCCACAGCCACCCTGGGGCGTACTGACAGAGGCGAGGCTGCCTGACACTGGCGCCACCGGGCCCTCTGACCACCACCAGTAGGCAACGGGTGAAGTGTCTTGCCCAAGGACACAACGACCGAGACTGTCCAAGCCGGGGCTCGAACCGGCAACCTTCCGATTACAAGGCGACCTCCCAACTCTTGAGCCACGATCAACACCCGCACTTGGTGTCGCAGTCCATCTTAAAGATGTTGGATGGGGTTTAAGTCAGCACTCTGTGCAGGACATTGCAGTTCATCTGATTTATGTACTGAGAAATGGCATTGTCCGGTTAAACTGGGTCTCATCCCTGAAGCAGAAGGGCGAAAAAGTGCCAAAAACATGGTCAAGTTAAGAACTTTTGCCATGCAACATGCAAAATAATCATAAGTTGCTTCCCTAACAGTCTTTTAATACAACCTTTCTTCTTACCTTACCCAGGGACATCTAACTTCTTTTACTGTACACATATGAATATAACAGGCCAGCTAAAGTTTGAATTAATTGGAATGCTAGCCAATGAGAAAAGGTGTATTTTAAGTAATTTGTGATGTTAGGGTATGCTGTAGAATTACATGGAGATGTTTTTAATTGCACTAATTCTCATGAAGTAAAGGTGCGTAAACTTATGTAGAGCCCTGATTCTGAGCCAGAGTGTGGTCAGCAGGTGAAGCAACCCACGGTTCGGCAGAAATCCATAATTACACAACTGCCCGCATAACGTTTACCTTGGTGGCCCCCCCACATATGTAATCCTGCTGCATTTCCGCATCTCTTGCCGACTCTGATCCGAGTCTGTTACAGAGCAGGGCAATTAGCAGCTGTTGTGTGTTCAGTCTTCAGATGATGGAGTGATTCAGCAGAAGAGCAGTAGGCACAGGAGCAGAGCGAAGTCTGTTTCTGCATCTCTGGCTCCGTCTGTATCGCACTCATCTCTTCCCATTCTCTTTGTGACGGTATGCTGGCATCCTTGTCCTCTTTCCAGCTTGTCACAGTTTTTATTTTTATTTTTTTAGACAGTTTTAGAAGAGCTTCAGTCATTTTTGCCCTCTGGTGTAAACATTAACCAAAGCTAAATATCATAATGCAAAACCGAGGCGTAGAATAAACACTGTTTATCTAGGGAGGCTTTTACTGTTAATTGACTCACTCTGGTGTCAGATAAAGGAAGAAGAAAGCACCTCTGGTTGTCACACTGATCCTATTAGACTCACGTATGGACATTTGGAAGGTCAAAGTGCTGCACTTTGTATTCCTATAGCAAACACCCCCTCTGCTGGATGGTACTGAACTGTATTTTCTAACTGGAGTTTAATGCCAGAATAATCGTAGTAACAACACACATGCATAACAGGAAATTTTACAGGCTTTTTAAAATGTGCATTAGTTGCGAGTACTATACATACAAGTTTTAAATAATTGCTCTGTATCTCACTATATTGTAATTAATTTAAACAAAGAAAATGCAATTAAACGTTTGGGCTTAAATACGGGAATCTTTTGATATGGTTTAACATGGTAGCATTAGCATGTTATATTAGCATGTCTATAAAGCTAAATAGCAAAAAAAAAATCACGATAACTAGACTAGCTGGTTAAGAATAGATGCTCTCTCATTTTGTCTTATCCTATATGCTAGATTTGGGGAAATAGCTTCTCATGCTCCGGTGCAGTGGCTGAGTTTAATACGTCATTAAAGCTGTAGGTAAACGTAGTTCAATTAAAAGCTAATCTGAGGAAAAAGCAACAACAAATAAACAAGTTGGCTAATTAGCCTAGCTTCGACACTCTTTAGTCTTCAAACAGTGAGGGCAGGATCTGATTTTATCTGCCAAATGTTTTTTTTTTTGCGGGGAAGGAAGGAGCTAATTAACATTTTGATTAAAATAGCTTTTGAACTTCAAACGCTTGTTTGTGTAGCCACTGGTATTTGACTCTGTAATGCAGAATTAAGCAATAAATTCGGAAGCAAAGTTGTCGTTCCCAGACATTATCAAAGACCAAGCTTTGGAGATTTCTTTAAAATTGAGCAGTGGAATTTAAATTAAGTGATATGTCTAAATAATCTTCAGTTAGTTTTCTTTCTATACAGCAAACTATAAGCTCCTACATAAAATTGTGTGTCTCTGAAAACAAGCAGATTTTCCCTGTCACCTGTTTTTCTTCCTTTCCCTCTCTGAAATGACACCGTCGTGCCTCCTACCTAATCCTTTCATCCTCCGTCTTTACACCCTCTGCTCGTCTTCCACCCACATCCCCTCTGGCATCTATCTTCCTCTTGCCTCCTGCTCCTCTCCTCTCCCCTTTTCTTGCGTTAGGAGAAAAAAAAATGACACAAGTCATGCAGAGTAAAAAGGCAGCACTCCTCCTGTCCTCGTTCAAGTCTGTCATCTTGTTCGGCTCTCAGGTTTCTCCCCAGAGTCTCACGCCTGGTTGTTATTTAACACTGAGATACGGAGCACTGGAGCAGAGGGAACCACATTATGCTGAAAGCCTTCATCATTTGCCTGGGGCACCTTACAGGAGTTTTTAACCTGTCTCTCTTTTTAAACCGCATGCAAGCTTGTGGCTGGGCTGTTTACCTGTCAGAGTGAAGTTTTTGAATCTTTTCCTTGTTTCTTGTCATCCTGCAGCCCATTAGCAATGCGGACTTCATTGTTCCGGTGGAGATTGATGGCACCGTTCATCAGGTAATACTGCACCGATATGGAGGGCTTCCAGAAATGGGCTTGAATAAAACAATATGTGTGAATTTATAAGGGTGGAGACCTTGGTTTCACTTTACTTTCCTCTGTATTTATTATTCCCTTTTATCTCACAGCGATTTAAGCTCAAACTGTTTAGTTGTCTTTGATTTATTCTTTGAATCCTTGCTGCAGTAAAGATAACTGGACAGTGACGCGAGTGTTTCGGCGCACAATGTTGAAGCTGCTGTTGAGTTTGTAGCAGAAGAGATTGTGCACTGAGTAGAAATGTGCATAAAGGGCGGCGTCCTTTTGAAGGTTTAATTGTCTGTGTCCGGTTTGAAGCAAAGGAAGTGATATTGTAGCTGTAACCTGGTTCAAGTAATCCAGGATAGGCTTTCTGCATCTGCTTTGGCCTATGCTTGATTACTTGCACTTGGAGGCAGCAACTAACCTGCAGAGATCTACTAAGAAGGACGAAGATGACAAGCAATGAAAAATAAGACCTCAAAGCATCCAAGTATTGCTCAAATGTTTTAAGTTTCATTTTTGTATCCCAATTTTACTTAAACACAAATCTGCAAGTGGGTAAAATTGAACTGAATAGTTATAGAGCAGCTAAAGAAGATTTCAAGAAGAAGATTTCTTGTTTGGGTTTTTGCTCCAAAAAATGTATTTTGAAAATAAAAGACATAACGAAGACGTGTTCGTTACGTGTCTCGGTTTCAGGTGTACGTGCTGAAGAGGCCTCATGTGGACGAGTTCCTCCAGAAAATGGGGGAGATGTTTGAATGTGTCCTCTTCACAGCAAGCTTAGCCAAGGTTGGTTCCCAGCTGATTTGACAGTTACAGTAATACTTCTGTTCATTTGCTGTGTGCTGCTCAACCTGATGCGCTTTGGCCTGTTTAGTATGCTGACCCTGTGGCGGACCTGCTGGACCAATGGGGGGTGTTTCGCGCCCGTCTCTTCAGGGAATCCTGTGTTTTCCACAGAGGAAACTACGTCAAAGACCTCAGCCGACTGGGCCGAGAGCTCAGCAAAGTCATCATCATAGACAACTCACCTGCCTCTTACATCTTCCACCCTGAGAATGCAGTAAGTTATTTTTTAAAGAGATTTTTGATCTAAAACATACAGATTCAAAGTCATTCAGTCTTGGTAGCAGGAAGTAGAACACTGTGGAAAAGTCTTGAACCACGCCTCGTTTGTGCATATTCTGCTTCCAAGGAACCGGATTTTCTTGGAATTTTTTAAAGTGGTCTTGAGCAATAGTTCTTCAGGCTTTCAAGGTCTTTCCTTTGGACATTTGCTGTTTTATCAACAGTCCAGTCATTGTGTCTGACCATTTTGTTCTTTCTTCAGAAGTAGGCGCTAGTTTTTTATCCACACATAACAGATAACTTAGCAAAAAACTCTTGTTCACATTTGTTCACATTTCTTTAATTAAATGTATGAAAAATGTCAAAGACAACACAGTTTCACAGACACAAATGAGTATTTTGGCATCGTCTACTAGCTAAAAACTTGGCATATCTCAGCAGTGTGTCATTAAAGAATTTGAGGAAACTGGACAAGAGAAGGATAAAAGAAGAAGAGGCATCTGGCCCTTCAGTTGATGCATCTACTGTTCACTGAAGCGGCTTCAGAAATGGTCTCAGTGGAAAAGTGGCTGTCAAGAAACCATTCATAAACGAGAAAACAGGAATAAAAGACAAATTATGCAAGAACTGGACTGAAAATCTGTCAAGGCCGAAAGGCCGGTAGGTGGGAGTGGACCCAAAAGCAGACTCAATGGACACACGAAAAATGATTTTTAACAAACTTTGAATGCAAGGGAAAGGAAGCGTGGGAACGTAGTATGAGTCCCCGGTGGTCGATATCCAGAGCTTGGGTGCAATGGCCAAAGGTAAGAATGAGGTAAGGGGTCAGGCTTATAGGGATGAAAGGTGGGGAGAGTAGCCGAGTGAGTGTCTGGAAGGGTGTGTGAAAGGGTGAGGTTCCAACCTTATGCTTCCAGTGATCCAGAGATGATGGCAGGCAGGTGTGAGCGGTGAGTCCAAGGAGTAAAGTTGCAGGCTGGATCGGTGAGTTGTGACTGAAGCAACTAGCGTCCAAGTGAATACGCAGCAGGTGGGTTAACTTGGAGTCTTCACAAGCAGACTGAGGACACATTGAGATAGGGGTTAGTACCAGGGAATAACATGATGAGAGACAAGGAGGCCTAGTTACCACAGCGAGGTAGCTAACGAACTGGCGAAGACTGGAGAACTAGGCTAGTCTTAAATACTGCTTTGCTGATTGCCGTCGATGGGATGCAGGTGGGAAGAACAGGTGAGGAACCCGAGTGCAGTAAAAGCATAACTGGATCCAAAAACGCACAGTGGAACACTTTGGGTCATGGATTGGCCTCCACAGAGCCTGGACCTCAGCATTATTGAAGCACTGTGGGATCATCTTGACAGAGAACAGAACAAAAAAAAGGCAGCCAAGATCCAAAGAAGGGCTTTGTATGTCCTTCAAGAAGAAGGAAGCTTGCCTAAAAGATGACAGACTATGTTGAAGAACAAAGGCGGTCAAACAAATATTAACTTTCAAGCTTGTTAGAATTGCATATATTCATTTATAGTGTATTTCCAGGTATGTTTGCACGCTTCATTTAATCACTGCACCTATTTTCCGGGCAAAATATAAAGAAATTAGAGGTGGCGCAAGACTTCTGCACAGCACAACTCCTTTTCACATGATCCCAAAACATGTGACATCTTAAGAAGTTTTAAGGTTAAGCTAAATGGCGGCTACAATTGCACTTGTTGCCTAATCAAGAACGGGGTCAAAATACACTGCTGTGATGGAAATAAGTTACTTATGAAGTGATTATTGATGTCGATGATTGTATCTGTAAGACACTGTCAGGGTTTTTAATAATAATAATAATAATAATTTAATAATAATCACCATTGTTCTCGTGCCAGAGGCAGTGTTCCCAATTTTATGAGAGTTCTCAGCTCTGTGGAGAAGTTTCTGCTGCTGCCACTCTTTGATTTATTTCCCTCATTAATTATTTACACAAAACACCCCGACTGTAATGCAACATTTAAGCGTCTATGGTATCTATTGTCAGCCACTTCTTCCTTCTTTAAATAAGATCGGTCTTTCTTTTTCTTTCTGATTCTAATGTAAATGTGGGTGTGTTTTTCTGCCACAGGTCCCAGTGCAGTCTTGGTTTGATGATATGACAGACACGGAGCTTCTGGAACTCATTCCCTTGTTTGAGGGTCTCAGTAAAGAGGAGGATGTTTACAGTCTATTACAGAGCCTAAGGAACAGGTAGCAGACAGCCACTCCAGCTGATCCCTCCTGCCTAAGCCCTGCTGAACAGAAGCCTCCCCTCTCTGCCACGGCCCCGTAGCCCGGCTCCAGTCCTTCGAAGAGCTCTGGGAAGCTTCCCCAGTTGGAGGATTTCAGGCAAATGATCTACTCTTGATCAAAATAAAACAACAGTATGGATTCTCTGGGTTCTTGGACTCTTTGTACAGGACTCTAGCTGAAAAAAGATTCTATTACTGTATGTACATATTAAATGTTTCTAAGCGCAAGACAAGCATAAAGTAATTTTTCTATCAGAGAGAGGAGGTTTTACTATTCCAAGTATTTTAGTTACCGAAAAACGATCAAATACACAAATTTTTCGATTTTTGTTTCGTTTGTTTCTGAGAATCGATGACCTGTTGGGTTTTTGTGTTGAGCAGTGCTATGCAGGCCGTCGTTCCTCGTTAGATTTTTTTTCGTTCTAACCAACTGTGATTTAACTTCTCTTTACAGAATGAAGTGCCTTCATTACTGTGCTGATTTTCTTGTGTCGGGTTATGGGGTGAGCATTTTTATGCTGCATATTTAGTCAATTCTCCAAAAGCGTATTCACTGAATCTTTAAATTGAAGTTGAAAATGAGTCTTTGATAACGTCATTTAATCCAAAAGAAGTGAAATGAACACTTCCTGGATTAGAGGGGGAAGAAAAGTAGCTTGTTAGTCCTGGAAGACTTTTGATTTTCAGTTATGTAGCATTGAATTGTTAAATTTACCAAAGGTTTTTACAATTCAATGTGATTTGTGACTAAACAACATCATTTTATCCTCGGCAGTGACTGTAAATTGATGATTCTTGAGGACATTGAAACGCCGTTTAGGTAACTGAAGAAAAAAATAATAATATCTGTGATGACATCACTGTCCACCAATAAATGTTTGAGGAAAAAAAATGGAAAGATTAGCTTAGATATATAAAATTATATTTATTCGGGGAAAGGGTCCTGGGTGCATTGTAAAGAATGCTGTTGAAATCGTACTGTACAACGTTATTAAAGTTGCAAGTTTGCACACTGTCTGTGTCTGTCGTGGAGTAATGATTCTCACAAAACTCACTTAATGGCAATAACTGTGATAATCATTTTACAATGAACTAAAGGACCAGTGCATGGCATTTAGCGATGCCTGAATTCAACTAATGCGTGGGCTGCACACACCAGCTTTCACGAACCTCTGTAACAACCCATGTCCTTAACACAGAAAAAAAACATTAATAAGCCATATGAACAAAGCCCAAAACACAGCAATGTGACAGCTACAGTAAAAAAATGAAAACACAAAATATATGAACTTAAAAACATGCAGAAACATATGAACACTTCATTGATTACAATGTTTACCTGCTCATTAATGCAAATATCTAATCAGCCAATTACATGGCAGCAAGTCAGTGGATATAGGTATGTAGACATGGTCAAGGTAGCCGCTGAAGTCCAAACTGAGCACCAGAATGAAGAAGAAAACTGATTTAAATGACTGGATGTGGCATGGTTGTTGGTGCTGTGTTGATGCCTCAGGAGAGTAGATTGATGGACTTCTCTGAGCAGACGGGAAGGCAACAGTAAGTTACAACCACTTGTAATAACAAAGGTTTGCAGAAGAGCATTTCTGAATCTAGAAGCACATGGGCCACAGCAGCAGACGAGCACACCAGGTAAGAACGGGAAGCCCACAGTTCACGGAGGCTCACTGAAAGTGTACACTGGAGGCCAACTGACTCTTCCCATTGGCCAGAAAACATGACTCTAAATGAATGATAATGTGCAGATAATGATGAAAGTCTAAATATAGCATAGTTTATCAGTGCTGTATTTAACGTTAGCAGAGGTGACAAGGATTTCTAATGTTTTAGGAGAAATTTTGAAGCAACTGAAGGAAGAGTTTGCCTTAAACATTTTTTCATTTGAGTTGAAAATCATACCAGAAGAATCAGTGCTGGAGCTCTGTGCACTGTAGTTTGTGACATTTTAACATGGATGAAAAAGCTCTTAATGATGCTAACTGAA
Organism: Maylandia zebra; assembly: GCF_041146795.1. Lineage (NCBI taxonomy): Eukaryota > Metazoa > Chordata > Actinopteri > Cichliformes > Cichlidae > Maylandia > Maylandia zebra. The sequence goes on from NC_135175.1 coordinate 21,675,531, forward strand.
GGAATTGCCAAAACATTCAGTGTTTTCATTTGCAATCAGGTCTTTGGCTCTCACACAGTTTTCTTATTTACAATTTTATTCAAAAGGAGCTGATGTTATTGTGTTTTAATCAAAACTGTAAACCCAAGGAAATCCCAAGAAGTTCACACTTGAGCTCCGCTGTTCTCTGCTGTGGCTGCTGGGTTAAGTACATGAATTTATGAGCACGAGCATTTATGAGCTGGTTAATGTGCAACCAAAGGAGAGCTTAGCTTCATGTGATATCTTGATGTGAACTTTTAGCTTCCGCTGGCGTATCAGCCACTTTTACTGCAGCAGTGGATTAGGTATTACCGAGCCCTTTGTACAAGCTTGGAGAGCGCTTGTTTCTTTTCTCCTCAGATATGCAGGGACTGAAGTTCAGTGCAGTGTCTAAGTCATCTTCTGGTCATAATGGAAGCCAAGAGTGAACGAAGAAGTGAGAGGTCAAAGGTAAGAAAAGCTTTAGCTTTCAATTTGTGATCTAAGATGGTTATATAACACTGTAGTGTTCAGACTCGCAGGCAGGGATTGTGTGAGTTATATGACACAAAGACAAGCATAAGCGACGTAACGCTGAACATAAAACAGCAAGATAGTCTGATCTGTGATTTAAGCACCGACTGCAATGCACATTAAGGGGACTTAAAAGATTGCTCACTTACTTTGTAAATGTGTGGGGTACCAGCAGATGCAGGGCTTGGTGGTCTTGGTTGGGAAATAAAAGAGCTTTGATTCTGAAGTGTTTAACAGCAGTCAGCATTCACAGGCTCTTTTCAATTCTGATCTATAAGATCTGGAAGATTCTTGCACTCTTTATTCTCAAGGGTGTTCTTAACTTTCTAAGGAACCAACCCATGATTGTTTCATTACATTAACTTCAATGTACGGCTTAGGAATAATGTTTCCCCCCCTTCTATTACTGTGGAAATGACTTTGGGTGAAACTTTTAATATCTCTGCACATTTTGCAAATAAATGTAAGCACAATCTGCCAACACTTTCTCCACTGGAAGCTTGAACGCCCGGTGCTGTAAACCTTCGATAATGTCAAGCGTTCTTCAAGTGTCGGTGTGAGTACGCGCAGAACGAGAGATTTAGCCACGGAAAAGCGTCTGACTCCTTTCCAATAGCACTCGGAGCTCCCTCAGTCCAATTCCCCCATCTGCTAGTTGTAACGGTTGTAAAATGAATAACTGGTGTCAAGTGGTCCCTGTAATGCCCACTGTGCTGCTGAGGACTCAGACATAAACACAACTGTGATTGGCTTCTATAAATCACAATCAGGACACCGAGTGAAGCTGGGGTCTGTCTCAGTGGCTTTTTTTGACTCCGTGGTGTATTGTGCAACACACACACACACCTCCCTTTCCACCTGCATCAAGTGTGACAGCTGGGAAGAAATGAGAGGGGGCGTATCTAACACCGTGGCACTGTAAATATTGAGATAGAAGATGGCAGGTGTGTTCATACCTGGGTGTGGTAACAAATACATCCAGCCCTCTATGCCTCGCACTGCAGCTTGCGCATAAGAGGAAAAGGCAGCGGTATCTTATAAATACAGACCTTTTACATAAATCACTATCTCCACAACTTGTAGGAACCAGCCAGGACTTCACCACGGCAGTCACAGGACAACGTAAGACCCATCCTACTACTATTTCTTTGAGAATAGCTACCTTGTTTTCTGCTTTGTGAACACACCTCTATTTATTTTCACTGACTCAGTGAAATCTGGAAAGAATAACATCTTTATTATCACATTTAAGGATTTTATAAACACAGGTTTGGGGGGGGCGGGGGGTTAACCAACGTGATTTTACACGAGTTGAAGAAATACGTACGGTGCAGCATTAACAAAAGTGATTGTGTATGCTCCACCAAAGGACAATGCAGGTTAATTGATAGGGAACCAGTCTTTCCTGTCTGAGTAATAGAAGCAATGCCGCTCACAGGTTTATCTTTCCTGTGTTATTTGCTCAAGCTTTCAGTAATTGTTTTAAGCAGGGATCAGATTGCACAGTTTATTTATTTTTTATAACAGGGATTTGCAACCACAGCTGAAGCCACTGATAACTGGCAACCAGGCGTGATCGTAGTTGAGGTGATTACTTTCAATTAATCAAATATCACAGTGGCGTCACTTCTTCATCTAGATGTTTGTTTTTTATCCGTATGTTATAAGGAATAATCTCTGTGTACATACACTTTACAGCTGAATGTGTGCTCTGTTTGAAATGGAACTATGGCATTCCTGTCAAACTCTAATGGGTAATGGACAAACGTGCAGGGCAGGGTGTACCTTGTTTTTAAGAAAAGGGAAATAAAATTTGGGGACTACGTTTTAACAATAAAATAATAAAATAAATAAAAAGAATGACATTTAAATATGTATCGTGTTTATTTCTCAAGCTGTTAACAGACGCCCTCCAGTCTCATGGCTGATAGTAAGGTCACAGGGCACGACCAAAGTTTAGCACAAGTTTACAGACACTTTGAGATTGCATTACTTTTTAATTTAGACAAAGTTGAGTTGAAAAGCAATAAAACACACCCTGTTTTTGTTCACTGGACTTGGGTCATTATGTTTGATAGAGCCCTCCCTGTTTTGACCTTTATCTAGATAAATTTTTGCTGTGTAGCTGATATTTCAATCGACTCATTACGATTAGATATTTTAAGTCTTTATATTTTTGTCAATATTACACCTGTACTTAACATGTACATTTGGCAACATACACTTTTGGCACCTAGCTCTACTGGATGCCTAAACTTGGATAATCTCTTTTCAAAGCTGCTCATACGCAACCTGATTAATTGCTTTATAAGCTAACATAAGACGTTAGCTTAAAATTAGCTATTTAAGCTCAAGTGCTGTCTCTTCATTTTCAAATCTCACCTGCTTCTTTTGTTTGTCGAGTGTGTGTCACCGCTTTATCAGAAGACATAAATACCAGAGCCTGTTAATAATACTATAAAGGGTGTGGTTAACTAAGTGTTCATCTCACACCACCAATCACTGCCCGGGTAGATATTTTATTACTAGACCCGGAACAAAGATTAGAGCTAGTACATGTAATAGTGCTTTATATTACTTATCCCAAGAATAAGTTCACACATAACAACCACATCTACTCCAGCTGTTTCACAATGTCATATTATGGCATCAGTGTTGCAAGTGCATTCATAATATGTTCTTGTTTCCATACAGCCTAACGTTGGCTCAGCTGGTGATACTGTTTGCTTATCAGTGCTGTTGTTTCTGATATCCCAGTCAAGAGGCTGTTAAAGCACCGCTGATTGCAGGGCTTGTATTTTCCTACAGCACCAAGCTGATACTCATTAGCAGGATTAGAGGTGCTTTGCTGTCAGAGAGTCAGTCCTTTGAAAGCATTCACTTGTCATTTTGGAGACATCTGTTTCCAGTGAAAAGACAGCGATGCCAGGATGAGGAAGAGTGAGGAAGAGGTCTCTAAAGTGAAATATTTTTTCTGTTCAAGTACTGTTTAAGGAGTCAGGAGTGAACATGTATTTTTCAGTGTGCTAGTTAATCTTCTAAGTATTTATCTCTTCAGAGTTTGTGCTAATTTTATATCATTTAGCTGTTTTATTTTACGTTACTTTTTTCGTCTTCTTTTTGCAAAAAACAGTTAAAAACAAACAAACAACAAGCTTTAATTAATTCTTATAGTTTTTACTCTTTTTCCACAGCTACCTAGCTATTACCTTTTGCTGAAAAGCTAAAACAAGCTAGTGGTGGTGTCAGTGGACAACATGAATAAAAAGGAGATCATTATGTAACAGGGATAGCTTATTTTAATCACATGGCAAAACACAGTGAAAGGTCCATAGACTGTAGCCACCATAATGTCATCTCTTAAGTTCTGCTTTTTTACCCTCTTTTTTTTTTTTAAAGGCCTTGACCATACTTCTTGTTGTAGTTAATCAGTTTATGCTAACGCTATCAACCTGGTTTGATTAATAAGGTGTATGCATTAATGACTGTGTATTAAGAGGGTTGCTAGCCTTGGCTAACAAAAATACAAGCTTAAAAGCAAGTGCAGAAAACCTGTTATTTTTAAGATTTTTTTTTTCTTTTTTACTACAGTCAAACAGTGAACGTCCTCTTTCATTTTAAATATTGTCATAATTTACTAAATGAATATTGCCCTGTGTTGTGCTTAAACTAACAAGATCATAAACTCATTAGAAGAGTGTTTACTACAGTAGTAAAACCATGTCAGAGGTTTCTTGTGGACATTACAACTTCTTTTCGCATTATGAAAAGCTGCCCCCTTCTGGCCATTAAAGCTAGTGTAGGTTAAAGGCACTTACATGTACAGTGACATCATTTTGTAGAACTAGAAGTTATGTCCGTCTTATATCTTATAAACATATCTTATAAACAGATACCTGGTTATAACCGTGGTATAACAAAAAAACTTTTCGCTAAGCGTCTTAACAGCTTGCTGTCACATTGTGGCATAAAGATGTGTTTTTTGGGGCATTAACAAATGTGATGACACAGTATGTAAACCCTAGCAAACCTACATTCAAATTTAACAGTGAGAATATTTTGAGTTTAATCTATAACAATTAAGACATTAGACGCTCATCAATAGTTTTCATGCAAATATGTAAACTGTTTGTGACAATAACGATAAGTACACATGTTTTTTTTTTGTTTTTATGTTTACAGTTCAGCAGAATGATGAATGAAAACAATAATGCATTTAAAAATGTCCGCCGAAAGCCAGGCCTTCAGATATGGACCGTCAATGTGAGTCTAAAACGCATTACATGCACCCTATGTTGTTGACATTGTTGTCCACACTGCTGAGCTTTATGTAGAGCTGCGGCATGTTGAAATCTCATATTTGTTTGAGGTCTAAATGGTTGTTTTCTTTACTCAGAAAATGCAAATGGATCCCGTTCCACCTCAGGCCTTTGGCAATTTCTTTGAGGGAGACTGTTACATAGTTCTATATGTGAGTAAAAAACTGGGTGATTTCATGAGATATATAAATATATATACATATATCTCATATATGTGTCACCTCTCATGCTTTTCATTATTATCATCAGATAAGTGAGAATAAAGGCTCCCGCCAGTCTGCTGATATCCACTACTGGGTTGGAAGAACCTCCTCTCAGGATGAACAAGGTGCTGCTGCCATCTACGTCACCCAGCTGGACGAGTACCTGGGTGGGAGTCCGGTCCAGTACAGGGAGGTGCAGGGCTACGAGTCACCGCGGTTCAGGAGTTACTTCAAAAATGGCCTGATGTGAGTTCCCGATGAAGGCAGCTGGTGTTTGAACGAAAGGGGGATGGTGATATACTCAAGGGAATGAGTCTCTCCTATACACACACAAAAACACACACACTTATGTTGTAATCTTCCTGAGTCATGGCTTACAACACTAATCCGCCTCTATGAAATGATTATGACACAAAACACACTTGTTTTCTGAGGCCTAGCATTAAAAAACACCAATTTCTCTTGCCCAATTTATTAACCTTTAACCTTTAGTTGCATGTTTGCTTTATGGTTATACAACCTTAAGGAAAAAAATCATACTGATAAGAAAAAAAATGTTCCTTTAATTTTTTATTTTTTTAAATGTCCATTCAGTTTCAAGTCACTGGGTTTATATTTTTATTGCACTTGAACTTTGGTAAAGTAAACTTCTCTCTCCACAGCTACAAGAAGGGTGGAGTGGCCTCAGGTTTCAACCACGTTGAAACAAACGCCTACAACGTCCTGCGACTGCTGCATGTCAAAGGGAGGAAGGATGTCACAGCAACAGAGGTATTCAGAAAACAAATTAAAGGGATATGAAAGGCTTTACGAGAGTCTTACTCCCTGCCTCCCTCTGCTGCTATCAGTGGCTTCACACAGTCACGCTACAGAGAGGTGTTGGCACCCCTCCTTAAACAGATTATGTCTTGTTGTCGTAGCTGTCTGTGTAGGTGTTAATTGCCCGAGGGGTGGTATGAGAGTGTGATTAATTAATACGCTGTATTGTTTCAGACGGAGTGTACTGTCCATTTGAATGTTATTCAACTCTCCACTGTGTTTGCGTTTGTGTGTGTTTTTCCATGCAGGTGGAGGTGTCATGGAGCAGCTTTAACAAAGGAGATATATTTCTTCTGGATATCGGGAAAGCTATAGTGCAGTGGAACGGTCCCCAGAGCAACAGAAGAGAGAAGCTCAAGGTAATCCTCTGCACTGATTGGTTACAATAAGCAGCGGCACGAGAAGTAGTCAGATCTCGTGAAAAATACACACCGTGGAAGCAAAGTGGGAAAGAGGAAAGAAATTTAACATTTTACGAACAAAAAGGTGATAAAATATGTCTGCACTAAGGCTGTTTCTGACAAAGGGAGAATGACTAGATTGACTAATGACTAATTTAATTTATTCTTGTGTGTCAAGTGAATTTTATGAACTCAGGGCCTCGGTTGCATTATTGCATCATTGCACTGAAGCACCGCAGCAATTTCCTAATGTTGTAAACCTGCTCAACATTTGGCAATAAACCCCATTCTGATTCTGATTCTGATTCTGATTCTGATTAGGAAGGACATAGAAGGTGTGCCAAATCAAACGTGCATCCATCCACTGTGGCAAACCCTTGGAAAATTAAGGAGCACTGAAAGTGTCTGTAAAGTGATTTTTTTTTTTTAATTCTTGAAACCTGTCGGCTGTGGATCTTCAATAATGTACACCACTGCCTTTAGCAGTAAGCTTTCAGTTGTCTGTGAAATTGGAAACATGCATGCAAGAAGAGTTAGGAAGGAATGGTAACAACAGAAAAGGAAAAACCAACAGCTTTTATTTATTTATTTTGAAAAGCGCTATATAAGAATCAGTCCATTTACCTTTTAGCTCATCAGGTAAAACAGGTGGTTTGATCTCCGCCTGCTCCCGTCTGCATGCAAAAGTTTCCTTGGGCAAAATACTGAACCCTGAGTATTAATGTTAGATAAACATTAGGCACAGAAAAAGTGCATGTGTTTGAATGAGATATGTGTACTATATAACAACCAGTTCTTTTACAGTGATAGTGTAGATTTTTGTGTAACACGTGAACCTTTTAGTCGCTGTTGTCACTGAGCGAACAGTTTTCACTTTTGTGTCTTTGTTTCTCCCTCCGTCTTTCCAGGCGGTCTTGTTGGCTCAGGACATCCGGGACAGGGAACGCGGAGGTCGCGCTCAGATCGGTGTTGTGGAAGGAGGAGATGAGCGGAGCTCGCCCGAGCTCATGAAATTCCTGACGACTGTGCTCGGACCAAAACCGGCACAGCTGAAGGAGGCCACTTCCGATGATGTGCCTGATAGTGCGCAGAAAAACAGTGTCCGACTCTACCAGTAAGTACATTATGCTTCCACTGCATTGATCACACAAAACTGTAGAAACTGATTTCAACTATTTACCAATATCACACCCATTTTTTCTGATTTTCTTCCTCAGCGTTTATGACAATAGTGGGAATCTAGTGATTCAAGAAGTGGCCAAACAACCTCTGACACAAGATCTTCTGAAATCCTCGGTAATTAGTGTTCACTCTTTGAGAATGTTCCCTAGATGCTAGTATTAAAAAAGAAAAGTGGTTCAGTTTCAATGTTTTTTTTCTTTTGGGGTTTCAGGACTGTTTCATTCTGGACAACAAAGGGTCTAGTGTGATGGTCTGGAAAGGAAAGAAGGCCTCCAAAGAAGAGCGACAAGGAGCTATGAATCGGGCACTGGTGAGTATACAGAATGACGACACCAAGGATCTCTTAGTGCCTCCTGTTCTGTCTTATAAATTAATTGTGTAAATTTTAATCCTCTTTCTCCTTAAATGATTTTGGATAAATATAAATTCATCGTTTTATTCTTTTCCAAGGATCGCATGGCTTGAGGGGATTATCTCAGTTTTTATGTGCTTTTTTGGAGATGTTTTTCACTACAAGTTTTGTCCATCAATCTTTTCCTACAGAGCTACATTAAAGCAAAAAAGTACCCAGCCAGCACCACTGTGGAGGTGATGGCTGAGGGAGCAGAGTCAGCAATCTTTAAGCACCTGTTCAAATCCTGGACAGACAGAGACCAAACTCAGGGCCTGGGTACCACACACAACGTTGGAAAGATAGGTAGCCTCTTCAAATCTACTGCTCAATCCACTTCTTCAAAATAAATTCCAGCACAGTTAACATATTATCTCTTGATATGCTATTTAATCTTATTTGCTGATATTATGCTGTTCATCATTAACTCTGAACATTTTGTGTCCGCACAGCTAAGGTCGACGACGGAAAGTTTGACGTGATGGAGCTACACGCGCGCCCTGAACTGGCAGCACAGTACCGCATGGTGGACGATGCATCAGGAGACGTTAAGGTGGGAAAACATATGCAGGAATACAGACAAACACAGTGCAGATACTTTTCAGACTTCAGTTGCATTGTTGCGTGTTGTTTGAGCTGTTGTTTGCCTGTGTCAGGTGTGGTGCATTGAGAATTTGGAACTGGCTGAAATAGACCCAAAAACCTACGGGCAGTTTTATGGAGGAGACTGCTACTTGGTGCTGTATTCATATAAAAGAGCAGGCCAGCAGCAGTACATACTCTACATGTGGCAGGTCAGTGTCAAACCAATCTATGCTTCCTTGTTCTCCATTTCCTCCTGCTTCTGGAAAACTGACAAGCACCTTCAATGTGTAAACGTCTTTTCTTTGTTACTTCAGGGACGCCATGCCACAAGCGATGAGATTGCAGCAAGTGCCTTCCAGGCTGTCAATATTGATAACAAGTACAATGGAGCCCCAGTTCAGGTCAGAGTGGTCATGGGAAAGGAGCCCCGCCACTTCCTGGCTATTTTCAAAGGCAAACTTATCATTTTTGAGGTATGATTTTATGATTTTCACACTGAAAAGGATTCTTAACTGGATTAGAAATTCTCACCAATGACTAAAAGTAAAATATCTGTATGGTTTGTGTGTGAAATTATGACACATGGAAGTAATCCAGCAAAATCTAAATTAAAAATGAGATTTACATGGATACAATAAAAGTATCCATGATGCAAAAATAGATCGATCAAAGCTTTAAATAAAAGTTGAAAGAAACTGGAAACTCAATGTGTGTGTGTCTAAAGGGAGGAACAGGTCGACCTGGTGTGGTTAACCCTGCCAAAGATGCCAGGCTCTTCCAGGTGAGAGGGACTAATGAGCTGAATACTAAAGCCACAGAGGTGGTGGCCAGGGCCGCTTCTCTAAGCTCCAATGACGTCTTCCTGCTGAAAACTGACAATATCTCCTACCTGTGGTATGGAAAGGTATCTATCATGGGGCTGTGTAGCAGGCTTTGAAATAACATAAATATTAGTTTAGTTTGTATTTGACACATTAAAACCATTTCCCCCCTGATTTCTGCTTCTATCCCAGGGCTGTAATGGGGATGAGAGAGAGATGGGGAAAGCGATGTCTGATGTGCTGTCCAGGCATGAGAAGCGGGTGGTGATGGAGGGCCAGGAACCTGCTGAATTCTGGATAGCTTTGGGTGGAAAGGGCTCCTATGCCAGTGACAGGAGGTAAAATATTTTAATGGCAGCATTGCTTTTGCATATTGTGACAAAAATAGGATATTTTTGGCTTTTCGCTTAACAACACACTCCAGCAGTCAAGTATTTACAATGAAGGGCGCTCAATCTGGGTCCAGAAAGTAAAAATATAGCCAGTAATAACAAATTAGCAAGGACTTCAGGATTCATCCAAAAAGGCCCTTTAATCATATTTTGAACCATTTCCAAGCTTACATTAAATCTGTCTGGATTATTTTTATACCAAGGTCAGTGGAATATGCCCAATGTCATCATACACAGAGAGAGAGAGGGAACATTATCTGCTGTTACGACAGGACGGCCTGTGTCATTTCAGATTTGAGAGGGAGGAGCCGCTTCACAGTCCCCGGCTGTTCGAATGCTCCAATCAGACGGGGCGCTTTAAGATTACTGAGGTGGATGATTTCGCCCAGTGTGACCTAGATGAAGATGACGTCATGTTGCTGGACACCTGGGAAGAGGTAAGCAATCAAAGGAGCTGAAATCAGTCAGACCCTGCCGTTGATTTGGGGCCTGCTTCCTGTTTATGAGCATCTCATCAGGAAGATTGTGAAACTCACTGCACATTAACTGATAGATATGAAACAAACACTATACTGTATTACACAAGCTTATTGTTTCCTCCTGCTATGGTTTCTAATTAATCTATACTGGTGGTAGTGACTCAGCTCAAGGTTATTTATGTAATACTTCACACGGAAAGACAGAATCAGGCCTAAAGCTCAGTTTTTGGCAACTTACGCAGCAGACTCTTTGAGTAATTTGTCTCTTTTTCTTGTTTTCTGTCTCTGAATCTCAGCTTTTCTTGTGGATCGGTAACTCCTCCTATGAGTATGAGACCAAAGAGGCGTTGAACAGCGCGCGGGATTACCTGAGAACTCACCCGGCTGGACGTGACCCTGACACGCCCATCATCTTTGTCAAACAGGGATACGAGCCGCCCACCTTCACCGGATGGTTCAATGCGTGGGATCCCCACAAGTGGAGCGTGAGTTTATAACAGTTTCCCCTTTCATCTTTCTGGGATCCCATAGAAAGCATGATCAAGGCATTACAAATTCCCATTACAATAACATGCAATCAATTGATTTAATCATCTCAGAAGCTAGGAACAACTTACAAACACAAGTGGATGATTCAATGGATTAATTGAAGATGAAAAAGTCACTGCACGAATACTAACCTTTACTGTGACGAATCTTGGTTCCGTTGATCTTCTGAACAGGGAGGCAACTCCTATGAGGAGATGAAAAACAAGCTGAGTGATTCAACATCTATCTCACAGATCACTCTAGTAAGTGACTCACACTGATGTGCTAATATCACAGCTGTAATACCTACTAACATCTTTAATGTCATATATAGTAGTGTTGCTAACCTGTGAATGTCTACATCTCGGAGGTTTACCTTTGTTTTTTTGTGAAACTGCTTCTGTAAAACTTCTCTTTCGTGGCTGCAGGACCTGAAGAACACTAAGCTGAACAAGACTCCCGCTGGGGGAGGTGGGGGTGGTTACAGAGCACCTGGGGGCCCTCTAACTTCTCCGCCACCCAACAAGGCCTACTTCCAAGATGAAACAGATTTTTTCCCCAGACCCTCTAGTCCTACAAGACCCCAGTCTGGGATGTCCTCTTCCTCTGCTAGTTCCTTGTCCTCTTCTGGAGCTGGAAAGTTTTTTGACCCTGAGCTCCTCGTCAACAAGACTCCAGACGAGCTACCAGAAGGAGTGGATGCCACCCAGAAAGAGGTGTGTGTGCAGATCAATTATAAATGGTAAAAATCAGCATTTGATTATTGTTTAACGTCCTTCTCAGGGCATTAATTAACACCTTTAAAAGTGACGTCTAATCATGACAATTACAATTTAGAAGTTATTGTTTTGGGGGGGTTTTTTTAGTAAAATTAATCACGTCACCATAAAAAATACTTCAATATGATTCGACACCTATTTAGTATGTTTACCTGCAGCAAAGCAGATTTTTGTGACTGTACTGCCATTTCAAGTCAAAACTCCACAGCCACCAATCGTGTGATATGTTGTCTAGCATACACAAAAACATAATATGCACTTGTTAGCAAGTTAAAAGTATTATTTCCATCAGATGGGATTCTTTCATTTCTCTGAATTTGGATTAACATGTAGTAATATAAATGAAGCTATTTTAATCATCAACTGAAAAGGTCACTAAACAGCTGCAAATGGATGAAAAGTGACTACGAAGAGATTAAAAGTGACTGCAGAGCCACATAAAATGCTTCTAGCGAGTCATGAACAACCACACAAAGACACAAAGACACTACAAAGAGACAATATGGGGCTTTCCAAGAAAGGGTGGGAGGCCTTGCCATTGTCTGTGCCTAGAGCTCTGTGTACAGCAGAGGTCAGTCTAACCGTTTCCCATCCTCTGTGCTCCGATTGGCAGGATTATCTATCTGACCTGGACTTTGAGAACCTGCTCAGTACTACTCGCGCAGACTTCCAGCGCTTGCCAAAGTGGCGCCAGAATGATTTAAAGAAGAAAGCAGGAATTTTCTGAGAAGGAATCACACATCTCCAGCCTGTCTGCTGAGAAATCCGCTTGTAAACCAAACTATACGGCAGCATTTTAGCTTCTGACCTTCATCTCAATATTTTGTTTTGCTGTCAGAGGGGTAAAAAAAAAAATCGACCAACATCCCAAGTTGTTTAGATTTAACAAATGGTATTTATGATTATGACCATGAATGTAACTTGTAATAATTTAAAGGACGTGACTGACATTTCTAAGATTATTTTTTTAATTATTCTGCTTTATATTTATCTGTATATTTTTTTTTCATTTCATGTAGATCATACTGAGATGATGTTTTGCTAGCATTTTATCTGAATCACAAATGCAGTGAATAAACAGAAAACCATTGACCGGGGATTCGGGGAGTGGTTTAATTCAAGAGCTAGTGCAAAAATGTGTGAACTGTAAAAATGCTGTAGAGCAATGGAAGACACAAATAAACCATGACACAAAATATTAGAACTTGTTCCAGGCACCATCTTGAAAATCTTCTATATACAATGCTGGGAGCATTTATAATGCATTCATAATGAAAGGACAGAAGCACACAGACACACTATGTCACTTGCTATCAACATTGTCATTATCACTCTTATGGCATCAAGATGGACAAAGTTTAAATCAAGTCTCATAAGACTATCCCGTAAAGCTGCTGAGAATCTAGTATATTTCAGGTGGGATTCACACAAAACTCACATAATAATGCACATTAATTAAACTTCTCCAGAGAATGGTGAATATAGTTGGCTACTTTTCCTCTCATTCACTTCATTCTTTCTTTGTCACTTTAAAGGCTCTCCACCAAACCGGCTTTTAAAAAGCTAAAATTATACAATGACCTAAAAGTGTCAGACACTTGTGAGTCAGCAGCTGTGGTATGTAAAAAAACAAAACGAAAACTAGAGTCAAGTTATTTAGCTTTAAAATCTGGGTTTTAAATTCCATTAGAATTTACAAAAGACGTGAAGTTGGTTTGGTTTTCTTTTTGCAAACAGGCCTACGGGGCATCCAGGAGCATGAGGTGCACAAACAGACTGGCAGAAGAAATGTTGTCCCCTCTCTTGTTGAGCACCGGGACATGGCGATATCCTGGAAAACAGGAAGCGAGCGTGAGCTTTGTCAGCAAAATGAGAAGCTGGTTCATAAAGCGTAGCACAAAAAAAAGATGCAAAACAATCACTTGAGCTATGATTTACATGAATTTGTATCTGTTTAATTTCTGTTTTGTTGCGGTCCACACAGAAGAATTAAATAAGGGAGAAAAAGTATGTTTAAAGTGGAACTAAAGAAGATAATAATGTGATAATAGTGCACAAAGAAAGTCAAAGCTGTGAGCGAGCACTGAAAAGAGAGGATACTGTCTTAACACTTCCATATTTTAATTACCGCACAGACCATTTCAGTCATCGGCCTCTTCGAAAATTAGATTGTTGCTAACTCTGAGTTGGTGTCGCGTTGCTTTATCGTGTTAGCTTCATCAAATCTGTGAGCTTTCTTACCGTTCTGTACGCTGGTGAGTGGCAGACAGTACTGCCCGATAAAATCGTTCTGCGATGCTGTGTCGTGGTCCTCCAACAGAAATCGCACCAAGGCCAGCTCTGGCACACTGATGTCAAACTGGAATTTCTTATTCCACATAGGGTTGAATCCTGCAAGGACGAATATCTGTGTTTTTCTAAATTCTCTGAAAAAGTGTTTGACAAGTAAGTGCACTTATGCTATACTTGCACATATAACGCTCACCATTATTTTCAATGTGATGTGTTTCCTTGCTGGCATTGTCTGCCTGGACACCATGGATCTCCACCTTCACCAGAGGGTCTACAATGGATTTTTGCTTTTCCTTGTTGATTTTAGGTAACTGCTGAGCTGAGATCACCTGTTGAATTGTGAGACAAAAATGCACAGACGCGATCACGTGACAGTCCGACTACAGTCTACGTTCAGATTTGATTAGATATCTACAGCATGATGTCCAGCTTCCACAGCACGCTTCGATGCTTTCACCACCAGCATGATGATTAATCTGTTTATCAAGTGGTGGCATAATCAGTTGTTAAAAAAGGCTAAAAATCCACTTTCTTTATTTTAAGTGCTACTAGCTACTGTGCAGATCATAACTAATAATACAAAATGTAATAAAAGGACTTGAGGATTAAAAAACATTAAAAGTAGCTCCTCTTTTCAAGATAGGTTATGTCAGTAACTATTCAGCCAATGATTGTGTTAAAATTCCTTTAAATAGCTGCAAGCTGGCAAACAAAGATAAAAGGATTCAAACTTCTAGGCCAGAGCTAGGGGAAATGATTAAAGCTCATTAGCAAGTTGACACTACACATACTGTAAACTTTGTGAACTTTGTTTTCTTTTAAAAAGGAAATTTCACAGGACACCGTTAACCTCTAATATAGGCTTATCTTTCTGGAAAAAACTCCCACCATGACATGAAAGATCTTCTTCTTCAGCCACGACCCTTCGGTAAGTGCGTTGGGGTTAAACTGAGAGGACAGGTTTCTCTGAAATTCAGGTTTCAGGATGTAGCCGCAGAAGCCGTTCATCAGAAACCGTCCCTGGTTTAAGTGCATCTCCTTGGAGTTAGTCTGGAAGTTCAACGCCACTAAAAACCAAATCAAAGAGGAAAAAGCGTCAAACTGTTTCATTAGTTTTAATTGGTTTACGTTAGTTTGCTTGCTGCGTATTGGAGCACACCTATCTGGCAGCCAACGTTCCACATGGGCACCGGATTATAGTTGGAGGAGTCGGTTCTGGAGCCAGCAGGGTAGATCCTGCTGAGTTTGTCCATGTTGTGGTGCATGAAGGCAGTAGCTACAACAAGTTAAAGCAGATGTTTTTTTTAAACTGTGAGTTCAAGCATGGCAATAAAGACAGTTAATGCAGCGTGCGTTTACCTGAGGTCTCAGCCAGGTTGAATGCTTTACTCTCCTTGAAGGACGACATTTCATAGAAGGCCTGGTTTTCTCTGGCGTGTTCAAAGCTGTTAAAGTGCACGCTCTTACAGTAGATGACGATGTCTGAGAGCTCTTTGTCGAGTTTGATATTTGATTTCTGAAACAAGAACAGAGAGACAAACGTGAAATCTGAAACTGAAAATTGTTATTTCAATTTCTTGCAAATGAGTAAAGAGCCTTTGGCACACCTTTGGTTTTTCTTTCTGGCTATTCTCCTTACACTCTGCAGCTTCGTCCTCCTCAGACACGGTGCCATCCTCTATCACGTTGTTATTGGTGAAGATCGAATCCAGTTTGTTCAGTCGTTTTCCCTTGATGAGGAACTTTCCCTTAAGTGCCTACAAAGAGACACAAAATGTGTTTTGTTGTGTCATTTCTAACACTTAAGGTACACACGGTGCTGTGCTTTGGAAATCAAAGTTGCTTTGCTTAATATAGACAGGCACACATTTAACTGTGACAACAGAGACTGCGTTCCTGATAGTCACCCTCCAAACAGCCAACAGACTAAAGCATAACTTAAATTTGTGTTGAGGCTGAAAATGCCACAGGCATCCACTTCATGGGAGCTGAATTTTAAAAAAAAATTATTTCCTCTCTCTCTCTCTATTTCTTGTCTTTTTCAGTTGTCAAGGTCTTCCAATCATTTTGCAGCAAATTCCCAAAGTAACACATAAAAGTGGGGGAAATAATGATTTGAGACCCCTGCCGAATTTGTAAGTTTGCGTACTTACAAGGAAATGAACAATCTGTAATCTTTATGCTAGTTTCCTTTTAATGGAAAGGGACAGACTGTTATTTAAAAAATCCAGAAAAAGTACAATAAGCAGAAGTTAGAAACTGATTCAGCCGTCATTGAGGGATGTTTTTAATCCCTTTTTATCCTCAACCAAAACATGACTTAGTACTTAGGTTCTTGTAGTTGGTCACCAGGTTTGCACATATCTCAGCAGGGGTTTTGGCATTCATCTTTAAAAACACGCTCTAAATCTTTTAGCTTTCTTCCCAAAAAGTTTATTTTGGTTATCTGGATTTTCTTGTCTCCCACTCCCAATGAGTGACAAAACGTTTCTCGCACTGAAAACCCTACGCCCACTTTTGGGGATTTTCTTACCTGAAATTTTAGCTTTTTGGCAACTCAAACTTTCAGCTCCCTCTCCAGCTTTTCTGAAGGACTGAGGTCTGGAGACTGGGTAGGCCTCTCCGTGAGCTAATGTGCTTATTCTTTAGCCACTTATTTGTTGCCTTGACATAATGGTTTTGGTCACTGATTTGAATGCTGGGTCATGCCGGAAGACCCATCCTTATATATATTTTTTAATAAATATTCAGGGAAGGAGGTTGTCATCCAAGATTTAATGATATATGGCTCTGTCCATTGGCCCCTCAGTGAAGTGAAGTCATTCTGTACCCTTAGCAGAAAAACAGCCCCAAGCATAAAGCTTCCACCTCCGTGCTTGACTGTGGGGATGGTGTTCTCTAGATCATATTCACCATTTCTCCTGTGGAGAGGTTGGAATGGAAAAAAATTGTTTCTGTGGACAGATGAGCTCTATACACATAAGAACCCAGTCAGTGGGAATCAGCATTGTGGCTGGGTTGTAGGTGATCAACACTTATTTCATGTATGACATGTAAATCTGTTTCTAGCATTTATTATTGTATTGTATTGTATTGTATTTGGAGACTAAATTCTGTTCACTAGAAGTCTCTGTTATCAAACAAGGTGTTGTCTCAAACACACTCACTCAGCTGTTACAGCAAATCATTAGCTACTCAGTAGGCGCAAAGTGAAACAAGCTTTATCTGAGGCTATAGATCGATGATGTCTTGTATCACATTAGCTTTGTTTCCTAAACAAAACTTGGGTCACGTTAAGGAAAACAGCAAAGTGAGAAATCTGGCACAGTAGCGTGTTAGGAATGAAAATGTTAAGGGGTGGTCTTCCTTTGGTGATTTTTTTTTATTAGGGTAAGGATCCCAAGATGATATATCGTATGTCAGTGAATACAGATAATGGGTTCCACACCTCAGGTGATGGGAAGTTAGTTGGCATGGTGTCACCCAGAGGCTTTTTGACCAGAGCGTCACCCAGGAAGAAGACCAAATGACGGGCCATAAGCTTCTGTTGCTCAACTGTACAATGGTTCTCCAGAGACAGAATCACTGGGTACTGGGAAGTCTGGAAAACAAAGGGAACAATGTGAAGGTGAACTTCAGACCTTTTCCAGT
This sequence comes from Maylandia zebra, assembly GCF_041146795.1. Taxonomy (NCBI): domain Eukaryota; kingdom Metazoa; phylum Chordata; class Actinopteri; order Cichliformes; family Cichlidae; genus Maylandia; species Maylandia zebra. The sequence continues at coordinate 21,692,907 of NC_135175.1, forward strand.
TTCTAATGTGTTAAGGCGAGGAAAGGGCTGGGAATTCAATGCGGTCTCCAACATAGGCAGAGTAAAACATCCAAAGTCAGTGAATATCTCACGTACTTTGAAGGCGTAGTCTTTGATGGCTTTGATAACATCTTTGAAGAGCACTTTGGATGTGAGCGTATGGCCATGGTAAATAACAGGTTCTCCATTAGCCCCGTCCCAACAGTCCAGCTCCACGCATCGGCAACTCTTCATCAGCGCTCTGCAAGCAAAGAAAACATTCATGACCAATTAGTGATTTTACATCCCTGAAACTCATGAACTTTGCCTGTGAAAATAGAGAGATTCCTGCGCTGTGACTTCTGTTCCACCAAAAACTCCTGGATCCCAAAACAGTATTTTATAAAGGCCTAGGAACTACTAGGGTGGTCTAAAACAGGCATGGCAGAACTTCAGTTCAGTCTACCTGGAGGCTGATGCATATTTTTAAAAGATAAGCCATTAATATGATAAAAAACATCTATCCAAAGTAGCACATTTATTCCATGCTTCTATTTCACCTTTGTTTAATGCTGTCAGTATAAAAGTAATTCTGCAAAATTTACTTTATGTAGGCTTCTGTGCTGCTTGGCCCTTTGAGTTGGTCTGCCATCAGGTATGTGTTGTGTGAGGAGGAGATGTAGTAATGGTTGAGGGGCTGGTTCATGTCCTGATACACAGATCTGTGGGCTGGGTTCAAAATACAGCCGTCGTCCTGCTGCAGGTACATCAGGAAGCCATCTTTGGTCATGCAATTGTTCTGCTTTGCTGTGACACAAATGGATGAAAGTGTTGAGTGGAAAATTGTGTATAACACAGTTGAGTTAAAGCTTTAATAATATGGTTACTATAATTTTATCATTCCCTGGTGTCCAGAGTAAGTCTACCTGTTTTATCCACTTCATATTTCTCAATCAGCCTGTGGGCGTCCTCTGCAGTCGCCTGCTCCCGCTGCTCGTTCAGCAGAAAGTTCAGCAGGTCTCTGTCGCTCATCTGACCCTCTGTTTGAGCATATTTCCCATAAATGACATCAATCTCCTCACGGCGTGTCAGCATCTCGTAGAATTGCTTGATCTCTTCGCCTTCCAGGGTGTCTGAATTGGATGTGTCACATTTCTGTGCAACACAATCAGTGAATTATTTAACCAGATCTAACATTTTATGAAAGATTAACAGTGAATTTCAAAGATATATTTTGTAATTTTTTGACAAGGTCTCACCTTAAAAAGGTCCGCTGCGTAAGAATCATCAACCTCAACATTGATCTGCCTCAAGAAGTGTTTCACCTCCTTTAGTGTCATCATGTTGTCGCCATTCTTGTCAGCCTTACGTATGCAGCTGAATATCCAGCTGGCATTCAGATGTAAGGATTTGATGTATTACGCACAAAAACATGCAAACACATTTCTCTATTTAGGAGTTTGCTAAGGATACTGTTCGCTCTTCTTCTGGTTACTGAGGTTGTGCATGTTGTTGATGATCTTCTCCAGGCTGCTGACCCACTTATTTACATCTTCCGGAGATTCTGCCATCAGGTCGAGATTCTTCTTGCGCCCCTTGAAGATGATGGAGAAGCAGAGGTCTTCAACGCTGGCATCGGTGTATTTTTTAAGGCCCTCAGAGTGGCGGCCCTTTCGAACCGATTCAATGTCATCAATGGAGACTGTTTGGAGAGCGAAGGGGTGTTTGTTAGAAAGTGTGGCCCTGAGAAATCACTGAAGGTTAGTGTTTTAATAGCCTCAAAGTCAATATTTGGTAAGCCCATCTGTATTCTTCAATACAGCCTCTATCAAGACGATCCCACACTGCTTCAGTAATGTTGAGGAGAATGTTGCTCTGGAGAGACCAATCCATGACTGTTAGTGTTCCAGTTTGTTATTTTCTATCCAGGTATGCTTTAATAGATTGGCAAAGTGTTTGGGATCACTGCCATGATAAAAACAAATGAAGCCATTGCCATTCAGATGCTTTGCAGATCAAAATCTGACATGACCACTGGCTGAAATGCAGCTCCAAACAAAATTTTTTCCTCTTTCTTAATAACATGCTTTTTGGACACTTTTCATCTGCAGTAGATAGTTTTTTAGGTATTGCACGGTGGGTTAAAATCTCACTGTACTTTTCTCCATGCATAATTAATTTTAACAAGATCCTCAAAGTCACTGCTCGAACTGCTCCAATTCCTCAAATTTTTTAAGGACACACTGCACACCATGCCAGGTTTTTAGCTAGTAGCTTGTTGGGAAAAGTTATTTGAAAACAATCATCGTGTACAAGGAGTGAACTGAGGAAAAGTGAAAAAGCAAAATATTTTTAAAAATTCAGGTATGACACCTCTAATCTATATCATAAAAAGCAAATTGTGATTATTTTAATATATTCATTATTAACTGCTATGTTGTCTAAAATGTAACGTCTTTTATTTCTGGCATTAACAACAGCTATCAGGATGGTAGCATTCAGCCATTATTATCCCTTGACACACAGTCTTTCCTAAGATAAGTCCATATCTTGTGGCGGCCGACTTTTTTGTCCCAGTGGTTACAACTGAAACTGTTTTTCTATCTTATCTACAGGAAGGCTTTTGTCTCAGCACGCCACATCTGTTGCCTTCACTCACAAATCTGCAGCACAAAACTTACGTCTTCCAGGCAACTTTCTGCATGCACTGGTGGGACCCCGACAACATTTATGAATCAAAGGCTGACTTTTTGATAATTTATGTGTGTAAAAAATGCATAATGTGGTACCAAGAAAGAGCTACCGTTGCTTTTTTAGCAAGCATTGTCTATTTACAGGACATCAAAATTAGCATAACATTTTTGTTATATTTTAGATCACTATAAAGGCTTAGCCAATGGCCTTCACAAACTCTTGACAGCAGCTAAATGCTGCACCATGTTCACGAGCTAGTCACTATCTTTTTTTGGTACTAGACAGTGTGTAAACAGTTGGCTTATCAGAGCTTTTCAGTGGAAACAGACTAATCCTGCTGAAAACAGAGCTCTTGACTCTTGAGGCCATAAAAGCAAAAAATTAGGTAAAAGACGCTAAAATGGTCAACCAAGTTGAGTTGGGCAATAATTTCATTACAGATAATCCTTTAAATACTTGCTAGGATGAAAAAAATTGATGTATGCAGATTAATCTGTAATAGACTATTTACAACATTGCAACAGCAAGTCTTCATGAATGTCCTGCTGTCAAACGTACTACTAAATCATGTTTATAATAAACCAGATTGAGCCATTTTACCCAAACAGTCTTAATGTTTAAGAGTCGTTTTTAGACCTAACAGATGGGTTCTCCAACATTTTGTTGTTATCTCCTGTAAACCTGAATTCTTTTGCAACACAAACCCACTCCAGATTTGATTTTGACTTTACTGCACTTTAAAACATTTTTACACAATCTGACCTCTCCTGAACCTCTTTTCAAACACATGCACCCATACAATCAAAGTGTCTCGGACTAAAATGTTTATCTATATCACCCATACAAAGACAACATACATACACAAAAGGTCACTGCACACTGATGCAGCCAATGCATCGGAGGCCAGCTCTATTGTTGTGCAATAGAGCTGGCCTTAATGTACGGAAGAGCATGCACTGCCGCGTGTGATGTCATTGCACTACACAGCAGCACAGGCCCTTGTAACAAAACAGCAAAAGACTCCAGGCTTAGCCATGAGGCCATATATTATGGCTGGGCCACAATCACTCCACATCTACTCCCTGCATCCCAAAGTTAGAGATTTAGATTCCTTCATTCTACTTTAAAGGAATCTAAAGTTCAAAATAGGTCAAAACAAAAACAACACATTGAGGGGGCAGTGGAGTGAAACACACCCATGTTTTCCAAGCCCTGCCTCAGCTGATTGCTGGATGACTAAAATACCTTAAAAGCACTCAGCAGAAAAGGGAGTGTTTGGTTGATCTGTGCATGCACATTATCTCCAACAAAACAGAGGTTGTGAATTTGGACCAATTTCAGGGAATCCCATCTGGAGAGACTTGCCACAATGTCCAAGTCGTGTTATCCGTGTCACGCAGACATTGTTCGAATACCACATGAAATGTTTACACAAAGAGAGTTTTGTGATGGCCTGACGAAAGTTCACTCTGTTGTTTCTAACAGTCTTTTCCTCAAAGGGAAGTTTGAGTTAAGGGTTAGATAGCCATGCCAGTGAGCGAACAAACAAAACAAAAAGAACAACTTTGAATGACAGTCACTCTATGTTCCAGTGCTCACCTGTAATTATTAGAAAAAGGTCATAATACAATGAGTGTCCTTCTTAGGGTGGCTGGAATCCACATTAGAAAGAGTAAGGACCTTGAACATCCAGAGGGAGCTTTGAGTACAGCTGTTAAATACCAGTTTGGGCATCTAATTAGGATGTCTCATGGGCAGTTTGCTTTGGAGGTTTTCCAGGCTTTCCCAACTGGAAGGAAAACCCAGGGTGGAACCCAGAATCCACTAGAGCGATTATATATCTCATCTGGCCTGGGAAAGCTCCCCTAGGAGGAAGGATACGCACAAAATAATCAATTGATAGATTAATGGATCAGTTATTGAGTGGATCAGTGGATGGATTAAAACCTCGTTAAATTGCCCAAACTAAGCTATGCTGTCAGTGACATAAGTAGGCTAAGCCAGCTTTTCAAGCTGACAAATTTGACTTGAGTAAAGCACAGCAGCAGATGCTCTCATGAAAAATATGGTAAAAAAAACAAAACAATACATGCTGTCCTCCCACAATCTCCTCTATTTTAATCAAAGCGCTTTAGAGCTGACTGGTAAATGCAGCTGGAGCCCACAGGAAAGCAATAAAATAGCAGCTTATTTCCGTAAACAAAGAAATTCCTGTGTAGGCCCATCTGTAAGAAAGCTCGGTAACGTTAGAAAACATCGTGTTTGTAAAGAGAATATTAGAGTCATTATTCTCAGTGTTTGTTCAAGGCTCAAGTGCAGGGCAGAGGTGAGCTTGGAAACCTGAGCTACCTGAGTCCCAGTGGATGCACACATGCTGTACATTCACAGCCAGACAGTGGCTCACTGAACCGAAAACCTAAGGAAAATAGTCTTTCTAACACACACAGACAAACATACAGCTGGGAGTCACACTAGTATTTCCCAGTCCAGCTTTCGCCACACCACAGTACCTATCAGCATGGAGCTGTTTTCACACATATTCACTACTATTGTCATATGAGGGTGTGCTTGTGTGTGTGTGTGCTGTAAGAGAATACGCTTTTGTTAAGATCTGAAAGGAGAGCTCTTAGCAGACAGAATAATAGAAGAGCGGTCTGCGGGTCAAAAAGGTAGATGTTCTCATCAGACTAAAATAATTTAAATGGAACACAGAACTTGTACATGGACCTGCAACAGACTGGAGGCCTGTCCGGGATATGTGGAAGACAATGGCTGGCTGGATGGAACGCTGGGCATGTAAATATACAAACATATATAATAAAGTAGGCACAGAGGTTACACTCACAGGTGTGGTTTTGCTTGAATGCTTTTTTCGACTCATGCGAAAAGGTCTGGCAGTCTTCCTCCAGTTTGAAGTAGCGGCCATGCTTCCAGGATTTTGAGCGAACCTTGACCAGTTTTCCTCCCAACAACAAGAACTGGAGATCTGAATCTCCCTCCAAACCTGCGGGTGTGAGGACAAAAGGAGCAGTCACGCAAGTTTCTGCCTTCTGTATTTTAAAATATACATGAAGTTCCAGGAAACACTTGGTTAGATATTGCAATAAACTGAGCATTAATAGGAGAAGTAAATAAATGTTCTAAATAAAACTGATCAATATCCTATCAATACTTGCAATTTTAGCCATGTTTAATATGAGGATGCACCAGTTTAACAGTATATGTGACAGAAAATGAAGATAAGCATTATTAGTTACACCTTAAATTAATTTATAGGTCCCGTATGGCTGTCATACACGAGAACCAACAAAGAATTTTGGAACCATCTATATCTAGAATAAAATCTAAGCTATGTGCAGTCCTGTGTCTTTTTTATCCCCAGCACACCTGTCGTACTGTAGTACAGTGCAGTGTATCACAACATTTCAGACAAGTAGAGACAATAGCCTATCATTCAGGTGCAGCAATTTTCTGAGTGTTGCATTCTGGGAAGGGTGTGTGCTATCATCCGAATGAATGACTCAAAGCATATTTGTTAATCAGTGCTGGCGTTTATCAGTGTAAAAGTGTTTGTTTCACACAGCTTTATGAATTATAAAATTCTCTCTAACTGAGACTGAGAATATGCAACACTTTCTAAGTAAACAAAGGGCATTTGAGGATAACACGTTAAATACGACTCAGAAGGGAGTGTTTTTATGGCTGTGGGCAGGATCGCAGCATAACAGACATTTCTTTTTCGCCCAGATCACACCACAAGCCCACAGAGGCTGTTTATGAGTCTCTGGCCTCTCTGCAGCCAGGGAGGAGGACTGGCCAGCGCTGCACCACCCCTGCCCAGTCAGGCTTTCTGTTGGAGGCTTTGCTCTGAGCACCTTCTACGTGTTTGTCAAGCCTCTTTTCTTGTGATCTACTTCACTGTGAAGAAGAGCAGCCTGCTTTCAGTCATCCAACAGCTTCATGTTACGAAAGCAGGCGCTGACATGTTCCTTACGCATCAAACTTCTCTGTTTGCATTTTTTTTAAGCGAACTAATCAGTTTCAGATGGGAAGAGCTCTTTACTGTGTGCACCCAATTACACAAGCTAGCACAAGAAAATTCCAAGAACTGTGAAGTGAGAGGGAGGCGTGATGGCACAAGTTCACGTCATATGTTTGGATGCCAAACAACCCCCGTGCCATAAATAAAAAGACTAGTTTGACGATCAAAAAGTGAGTCTTTGTCACATTGGAAAACCATTCCCACACAGTACAATGTCATGTGACCTGAGTAGGGAATGTGACTATTTCAAACAATTATATTTTCCTACAAAAACACGTGTAGGACATGGTTTTTAATTGCTTAACAGGAATGCAGTGTTGTTAGATTACGACTGTGTTATAAATGACACAATAAAATGGAAAGAAATTTAGATATAAATACTGTGCTGCCCTCCTCTGTGCAGATGACTAATACCCAGGAAACTATGCTGTCTAGAAGGGGAAACAATAAGAGACAGAAACCCGAGAATCGAACACCGCAGAGGTTTTCCCCTCAGCTCATGAAGTCTTATTGAAGTTTAGCACATCCTGTGTCTGTAGTCTCATTTGTCACCTCGTTTTCAGCTCCATCACACAGACCCTTACGCTGCAACTTCCCTAACGTCAAAGAATTTACCGCTCCAGGCAACGAGGAAGCTACCATAAAGCGTTAGAGTGCACGGATCAAAACACAAACCTTATGTTTATTCCCAACGTCACGACAGAAACATTTATCGTCCAAGGCTGCACGTGATTGGTGATATTTTTTTTTCTCTTGTTTGAAGATATAAAGTTTCGCAAAATCCATGTTATCCAAACATTACGCGCACGCGCCTGCCAATGTTGGCAAAACAGTCGAAGGCGTCTCAAGCGCGTTTGCACCTTTGGAGGACTCACCCAGGCGTTTTCCGTTCTCCTTCGCAACTTTTTTCAGGTGTTCCAGAAATGCTTGTTCCTCGGATTTTGTCCTTTTTGGCCGTTTATGAAAACAAGACATCTCGGATAAACTTTCTTGTTTATCCCGGTGGGATAAAGAGACTGGCCGGTCGGGTCGATGCTCGGCGTTAAAGAGAAGCAACACGTAGATCTCCCCTCATGGGGCGGGTCCCAAAAATAATCTGTTTCTGTGTTAGAGCTGCAGTAACTTTGCTTACCTGTCCTTGTTTGCACACTCTGAAGGAACCGTTCAGCGCTATGAGGGTGTGAGTCTGCTCTCATCTAACCTGTAATCTTAGTGATAAACTTTTTAAAAACTTCTAATGGTCGGAAACACATCTGACTGGCTTAAGTGGGCCATCACTCTCACAGAGTGAGGTTTGTCTGCAATAATAAAAGGTCTTGTGCGCTTAAAGAAGAATTTTGCGGTTGCTTATACAGAGGTAAAAGGTTACAATATGCCTTTAAATAAATTTCTATGTAAAAAAAGAAAAGCAGTACGCGTTTTACACATCACTATTTTCATGTCTTGACGGGCTGCTGTAGCTGCTTCCAAACACAAATAAAAGAATTGTTATATATCTATACGTTTATGAATATTTACGTAATAACCATTTTAGTAATGAGATGTGAAACAGCGCCATCGTAAGGGAAAAGCGGATTGGCCTGTAGTTTAAAAAATTGCAAATTTAAATAGGATATTTAAAGAGCGAGGGATGTTTTAATATCCACAAGGATGTGTAAGAACTGCAGCTCATCGATAAAAACCTGTGCTACCTGATCAACGATCTCTGGGTGTGGTTAGAAAGCAAAGTGGAAAATTAGATGAAACGTAACACCTGCAATACCTTCAATATTATTCGTTCAGCTCGATGAAACGTGTCATTGTCGTGGTAACAGAAACATGTCACGATGCCAAAACCAGGAGCCCACCTCACTGTTTTGGATGGCAAATGTGCGTTGAAAGAAAACCAACAGAAAGCAACCAAGGAACGTGAGAAATTGTGAAGCATTTCTCTAACCAGGAAACCACAATGTTTTTTTGTTTAGAAGCACTGGCTCCTTTTTTTATTTTATGATATATAAGTATTAAAAGCTCCTGTTGATTAATATTTGTTATTTTTGTCTCAATTTTAGACATTAGACAGGAGACGTTGTTATTTATTGAGGAGAGAAAAAGAAAACAGACCCAACTTTCATTCAAACATCAAAAACAAACATGGGTTTGGTGAAGCTTGCTTAATAGTGCTCCAACTGGCACAAAATCGATAAATCAAACACATTAAAAAACGTGCGCTTTTTAGTGCAAGTAGACTAAATCAGTGCGCTCACATGCACAGATTTTTGAGCAACTCACCAAGTTTGCTGGATGTGCCATTGAGGTCCATTTTTATATCAGCTAATAGAAATCACCATGTGCAGTGCAGCAGTTCCCGGGCTGAATAACAGGAGCTATCCTGGACATAAAACGTGTCTTTTTGCCCTGTGGAGGAATAAATCCTGTCCGCGGTGCCCTCCACACAGTGTGCAGTGAATGCCAACCCACTTGGGACGCTCTTGCGTGCTTTCGATTCCACACCCACTGCAACACCGGTCGGACAAGTAAAGCACTGTGAATATTCTTATGTCTTCTTACAGTGAAAATTACACATGTGGAAAGAAATACTAATTTTGCTTTCATAAAGTCAAACTTAAACCTCCAGATAGTTTTATAATGTAGCAGCATCGACCTGATTGCCATTGTGCGTTATTTGTGCCATTCTGGCACCCAAAGTGTGATGTGATTTATTCAGGGTTTTGCCCCATTCTGGTACAGAACTGCCATTTAAAGCCCTCGTGCTTTAGCCTATCCCTCTTTGCACTGTGCAGGGTTAGTGTTGTCATTACTCCACAGCATACCACCTCCATGTCATCGTCACTTCGGTTTTCTTTTTAAAAACACATCTGATCTCGAAATCTCACTCTAAAGCCTTCTGACCTCAACACACAATGAGAACTGCTCTAAAGAAACAGGTTGAGCAGTGGAAAAAGAAAAACAAGCAGGACCAGATTTTCATTCTCACAGAGTCAATCTCTTGTGCACGCAAGAATGCTCCTGATCAATTGTGTGTGGGGGTTTGGGTGTGTGTGTCACTTAATGTGGATGCTTTGCTTTGAAACATAGGTAAATAGTGTTTGCTTGTTGCACAGACTCCTTTTAGTTGTTGACAGATCTCTCTTTGTGCCGCTTTATTATGAGAGTCTCCCTGTTTTCTCTGGCCTGTGAGCCCTTGTGTTCGAGCATGTCTTGTGGGCAAAAAAAAAATGCCTGACAAACCACAAGGAGGTACAAAGCCAGCCTCACAATTGGCCCTTTGACAATCCCACTTGAGCACCATATGAGCTGATCGACACAGTGAAAGATTTTGTTCTGGAATCGTTGGCCTCTTCAACACAAACGACTTTCAAATGTGTTTAAATAACACTGCTTGGTGCAGCAGCTATTTCGAGTGACACAGGCGCATGCCCACACTTTAATGCTTTGAAATGCAGCTTGCATTACACAAACAGCTAAAACCTGTTTGTTTTTTATCTTCCCACGTTGTACAATGACAGACAGCTTTTTTTTCCTGCGAAGTTTCTTGGAAAACTAATTGCATGTGTACAGAAGAGACAATATGATAGTGTGGTATGTGCTTGTTGTGTTTTGGGTATATCTGGTTTCATCGGGTGGTTTATTGTCTCAGACTGTTCACTGTATCAGAGCCAACTGAAAATAAGAGGGATTTTATCAAATTCATTCAACTTTATCAAACGCTGAAAGAGTCCTGTCATCTGGAAACTACTGCTTAGACTCTTTGAGTTTAAAAATGATGAGCTTCACACTTTAAGTTGCTTCGGTCAGCCATCCAAAGCAACTGACATTGCTCAAGAGAGGTGGAGAAGAAAATGTAGCCAGGGTGGAGTGAGTGATTGTCAGGGGTGATTTGAAACAGAAGTGAAAGGGCAGGTTTACAAGATGGATGTAGTGAAGACACCTGACACCTGACGCAGGTTCAGGTGTCACAGAGGAAGATGCTAAGGATAGGGCGAGATGGAGGCAGATAATATGCTCTGGCATCCCCTAAAGGGACTGTGGTCAAGTGAGCCTTCATATGCAAAGTCACCGTCAAGCTAGCCGCACCCCCAGCCACAAACACAATGTTGTTGCACTTTTCTTACGCATGTTACGGTACGGGTGCCGACTCCTGCCATTTTCACTATTTTACCTCTCAATCCAACTTCAAGTTTTGAAGTATTAGCAGTTGATATATATAATTATAAATTAATTTCTAATTCCTGCACTATGCATTGAAAATTTAAAAAAAAAACACGTTTATATATCCTGTAAGAGTTGATAATATATTTCCAAAGCAATATCTTCTCACTATACTGTACATTCCTGTTCACCCTGACCTGATCCCCAACTAAGTAAAATTGCTGCACTGTATTTTTGATTATGTGTGGGGTTTTTGTTTGTTTGTTTGTTTGTTTTTTTATTACAGGAAAACTGTTAAAGGTGACGCAAATATTTCACTGGATTCTTACTCTGGATCACCCTCACTCTTCCTCCTCTGGCTCACAGCCCAAAGAACTGTATGATTTCTGAGAAAATTACAGTACAGTGCTTTGAATATTCTCAACTTTGAACTGATATTAATAATAATGAAGTATATTTTATTGATCCCTGTGGGGAAATTACTCTCTCTGCATTTAATCCATTCACTCAGTGAAGCGGTGGGCAGCCACTAACCAGGCGTCCGGGGAGCAGTGTGTAGGGATGGTACCTTCCTCGGGGGTACCTCAGCGTAGCTGTTCAGTGGAACCGAATCCCCGTCCTTCAGATCGTGGGGCGACCATGCTATCTACTGAGCAATCCCGGTCCCGGCTTTAAACTAAAACTGCAAAGGGTGGCACAAATATTTCACTGGATTCTTACTGTAGTTTACCCTCACTCCTACCCTTCCAGCTCACAGCCCAATGAATTGGATGGTTTCAGAGAAATTTAATAGTAAACTCTATCCCAATTACATTGGACAGAGTTTACTATCCTGAAGTGTTGTTCGTGGCTGAAAGGGTGAATCAGTTAGAGGCAGAAGGAGCTCTGCTGCTTTACAAGTGTGGAATGAAGCAACTGTGATGAGTTGTCACCTTTTGTGGCATGCTCCACTCCCACTGGTAAGCAAACTGAAGAGGATCAACACTGATGCAGGGGCGGATCTAGAGAGGTGGCATGTGCTGCCCTAAAATGATCTCTTAATACTCCTAATGCCACTTTAGCTTTGCATATGACAGTGTTCTTTATTAAAATAAGATAACATTAACACTTTGAGCCCAGCAACAATTACAGCTGAATATACATTCTAAAATTGAATATATTGCATAATTGTACCCCCCTTCCACCATTAACAAATGGTGTTATGAGTGTTGTGAGTGAGTGTTATTAACCCTCTGTGTGCTGCAACTCCAAATCACATGACCGACATGTGAAGCTGACATAGCAACAAGCTGCAGCCACCCTGAGTCTCTATTTTATCTCATGTTGAAAGTTCTTACTTCAAAGTACATCAGTTTTAAAATTTTAATGACAAGCCACTAAATCCAGAGCAATGATTAATTTTTTTTTTCTAAGCGGTTAAAAAAAAGTAAAGAAAGAAAAAAAGCCACCTCTTTCCTATTGGTGGAAAAATGTACCATGTCGACCTGTTAAAAAAATGGCAACATGCGGGATTTGGTTGTTGAGGAAGAGGGGAAAGTTTGGGGAGTTTGGGCAACAAGAGCTAACGAGTGAGAGAGTTTTGAAATGATAGATAGCTGTGGAGTTGTGTTGGGAGTGTGTAGTTAGTACATTGTGTTGTCTTATGTAGTCAGTGTGTAGTCTAAGGAGCTTCTTTAAGTTGCTTGAAGACTGGATGACTGAGAACCTTCACAGACATAGTCAGTGTGCAATGTATTTGCTGTTTTGTTGTGTGCCAGTGAGGTTATTAATGAAATAAGACAATTTGCAGGTGCAAAAGACCTCAGCCCAGCAAATGATGAAAAACATTTGTTCATGACAGTGCAGATTTCTGACATTTTGTGTAAATGTAAGCAACAATTTGAATTTTTCTAACAGAAAACAGTGTGAAACCCAAGTTAGACTTGTGTTTGTAAATGAATCGCCCCATGTTGTGTAGCTTTCTGGATTTTATACTTATTGGGATACATATTTATTTATTATTTTTTGTAACTGAGATGTTTAATTATGTGGGATACAGAAAATAATTAAGTTATAGATTACATTATGTGCTTAAAAAACGCTTTGATTTTTCCACCTCATTTGATTTCCATGGCACCACAAGAAAATTTCTCTAGATCCGCCCCTGCACTGACGACACTGCATTGGTTGGGCGTATTGCAAATATTTCAAAACTGGAAGTGGATCGAGTAGCAAAATAGTGATAAATGGCAGGATACAGAAGACTCAGGTGTTTTTAAGCCAGTCAGCACCCATACCGTAATACGCGTAAGAGGTACGGCTGGCTTGACCGTTACTTCACATGTCAGTGCTGCTCACTTGACCGCAGTCTAAAGGGAGCAGAGAAGAAGAAGATACTTAGAAGTGATTTGAACCGATTTCAATAAAACTAAACTAAACTGTCGTCCTAATATTAACACGAATTAGTACTACTACTACCAATAATATATAATTTAAATTTACATATAAAAATGCTAAAACGTAATTTCCTGTCTAGAAGGAAGTTTGGTTGTTGCTATAGCAACCCCATGTAAGAAAACATGGCTGACAAATTATGAAGTCGTCGCACCAGTTTATAAATTACTTAATCTAAGCTACGAATATATCTCTTTCTTACTAACACCTCTGTAACATTTGGCATGATCCATTTAGCTACAGTAGACGTGTCAGCTATGGAAGAGGAGCCGGAGACCAGAGGAAAGCTGCGGGCTGACCCTTCTGTGAACACTCACAGACCCGCGTGTGGAAAATCCCAGGTAAGATCCACCTGACACCTTTAAATGTCTAGGGAACATCAAAACTAATGATAATAATACTAATGAAAAAGCTAACTTCTCTTTCGTTGTATCCCAGAATATTTCTCATGTACTAGCAAGCATCTTTAAGCATCTTTACACAAACGACATAATTAGAAAAGACACTGTGTCCAACCTAGTTCAAACAAAACGTGTACGAGGCAGCTATCATGACAGATACGTTGAAGAACTCCAACAGGTAATCATATACACTCATCTACAACTTGTAAAAAAATCACTGTCAAAAGTCAGCTGAAGAATAATACAGTGTTATTTTTCCCCTATTGCCACACAGGTTCATTCGGAGTATGAACAGCGTATTAAGCAGGTTGACATGCTGGACAATCACATGATTCAGGCCAGTGCATGTGCTGCAGCCAAAGAAAACCAGGCCTATGAGAGAATGAAGGCGACAGCAGGAGATGTCTGTGATCATCAGGAACTGCTTACAGGTGAGATACTTTTAAAAACTTTAAAAACTTTTAAAAATATAACTGTGTTATATTGCTGTAATATACTAGTGTTTCTGTCCCTAAATGTATGGCTCAAAGGAACCTAACATATAAGATGTCATGATGCTGGTGGCATTCAACAAGATTTCAATCATGAAATTACAAACAAGAGGTGGGAGCTCCGGCTAAAACAAAAGAAGAAGAAGTCTGTGAACCAACCACACAGCGGGCTATTGGATTCAGGCTTCTCTCCTAGTAGTTTTTGTAAACTAGAGTAATAGAAACGCAACAGAAAACAGGTCTGCTGGTAACTCCAAACTCAACTATACTTAGTAAACAAAGCTGATAACAGAAAGATAAAGTCAGTGCTCATGGAGTTGAGGGATGAGGAATGAGGGACCAAGACACTAGTTGCTGACCACCACTGCGTTGTCTAGGTTTATATGTGTGTGGTGAGCCTTCTGCAACCAATCGGCACTAAGAATAAATCAGAGAAGTGAGAGAGTAGTAATGAAGGTGAGAATAAGAACACAAAAAGATGATGAGGGTACTGATGCACTGAGATTGTATGTATCTCTGCACTCATGTACCAAAGAGCTCATCATGCTTGCTTAATCCCACCATCTACATGTGTTTATTTGTTTTCAGAATGCCTCATTTGATTCGATTTTTATACCTATTTTCAGTCAAATCAGCCTTTTCCTGGTGTGTGGATGAAGATCTTCTTGAAATGAATAATCTGATTTCCCCAAAGGATTACTTGGCTACACAAAAACCACATGTACGAGCACCAGCAGCAGGTATCTGACCCTCTTTAACATTTATCTTAAATTTATTAGTTGCCAGTGATTCGGTGCTACAAACTTTCTTTTCTTGTCAGAAAAGTGGAATCCTGCCAAACCAACCATTGCCTTCACCATGCATGTGTCCCGAAAGCCTCAGGATGATGGTTACACAGTCATTCGCCGCCCAGAAAAAACGGGCTTTGTAGACATCCAGTTAGACCACAGTGTGACCTTTGAGTCCTGCTCAGACACCCCAAGGAGGAAGGAAACTCAAAGGGAGGTGAGGAGATTGATAAGATCTTTATATATCGCTGCTGATCCCTTTTTCCTGGGCAAAGGTCGAGTAGGTATTTTAATTCAATTTTTGTGTTTCTTCTCCAAATACAATCAAAAATAATAATGATTGGATAAAAAGGTTGTTAAACAATAGCAAAAAAAGACAACCTGGGAACAACGTGCATTCAAATTCAAAATGTAATTCCATCAAAATCATCTTCCAAGCCAAACCAGACCAAGCCTAAGCCAAAATGGAAGGGTGAGCCAAGTGTGAAGGATCGAGCGGATGGCTGGGAGAAACTTCTGAAGCTGAAAGATCGACAGAGCTTCCTTCGCAATCCGCGCTTCCTTCCCCTAAATTCACAGCAGGGCGGCACGTCCCTCATCAGGCCCAGAACCAAAGGGAAGGCAGAGCCTGAGAGCAAAGGCGCTAAAAAGAAAAGGTAATTAAAGAGAATAAAAGGCTTTTTAATAATTTCAAGGAACATCCTTATCATTTTGTGATAAGGAAGCATGTACAGTTAAGGCACATTGCTGATAGGACATTTTTGCATGGGAAATGCAGGAAGCTCAGGCAAGATAATCCCCTTCAATATCCACAGCAAACACGAGTATCATTTACCTCAGTGGAAAACAGCTGTACCCCCTTTGTGCCATAGCAGAGATGTGTAAGTTGATACTCTGAACATGATGTAGTCTCACATAATGCAGTCAGGCTGTTTACATCAAATGCACGTCCCCACACTCTACTAGACACACACAGAATCAATATGTACTGTACATAGATAAACTCTGCTGGTACAGCCAAGCGTCTCTAAAAAAAAGACAAGCTGACTATTATGTGTGTTGTGTATTGTAGTGTGACTGAAAGCCACAACTGATTGTTTCCTATCTTTCACTTCCCGTGAGCCTGTCTTTATTGTGAATACACACAATGCTCAGGTGCGGTTGTGTTTGTACTCTTACTTTGAAAGCCCCGCCGAGGAGCCGATTCCAGTCTTCCTAGCAAAACCTTCAGTGGTGGTTTTCACCAACTATAGTGTGGGAAACATCTATGAGGTGTGTTTCAGAGCTTTTATAACCAGACAAAAACGGAATCCTCCTTTTTCTGTGAATTGGTGCACTGTAACAAGCCCTTGCCCTGCCCTTTCCTGTCTCAGACTACACTGGAGCTTAAAAACGTGACTTCTTCAAGCCGCCACATCCGAGTGATCCCTCCTACCACTCCTTACTTCTCTATTGGCTTGGGTGAGCTCCTTTTGGTTCTGATTGGATGGTGCATATTTTCTTGTTGTTGATGTGGTGAGGAAATAAGCAAGTGTGTCAAAGTGTAAGTGACTGCATTAAACAGGAATGCCACAGAGCTTTAACCACAAAAAAAAGTTTTCATTTTGGACTACAGTTTTAGCATTCCTGTGGAGACAGCAGCTCCTCTGTATGCCAATATTAACCTCACGTTTTAACTTACACTAAGCTATCTGAAGATAAGCAGTACCACACAAAATTCAGATTGTTGTCATTGTGATACGTTTTGGCAGGGAGATTCCCAGGTGAAGGGGGCGTTGTTGCCCCGGGGATGAGCTGTAAGTACACGCTGCGTTTTGCTCCAGACTCCTTGGGAGACTACAAGGACTTTATAGTGGTGGAGACCCAGGCGGAGGGCCCATTTGTGGTACCGATTGAGGCATGGAGACCTCCTCCTATTCTCACTTGTATGTTTTCACTGCAATCTGCCCCACCAATTTTGTTGTTATTCACATTAGTTACTTCATTTGCCGATGTACTGCTGATATGCTTCCCTCTTATTCTTCAGTACCAAGAGTCCTGGACTGTGGTTACTGTCTCATTGGAGGAGTCAAGTTTGTTGAGTTTCTGTGCCAAAATGTGGGCCTCAGCACTGGGACCTTTTGCATTATTCCCAAGGACGAGTGGCCAGCTTCAAATTTTAGGGTAAAAAAACTGACACATATAAATATATCAATGTTTTAATTCAGTTTTTCTGCAACCAAACAGCTCAGTCTCATTCTCATTAGCTCCAATTTTCTTTATATAGTCTTTGGCCAGAACATACTTTTCTGAGCAGCCACCCTTTGCTGTCAGTCCCTCCCTTTTTGTACTGGAGCCAGGAGAGGCCACTGTTGTTGAGGTGAGTCTGGATTTAAAATCAGGTAGAGTAATATGTTAATTCAATTCTTCTTTGTTTTTTCCTTTCAGTTCCCCCACCTCTGACTTCTAATCAGCTGACTGTATCTATGGAAACTGAGCATGTAAAAAAAAAAGTGTTAATGTGGATTTACAGGTGGTTTTCTTTCCAACCACCGCTGAGAAGAGCTGCCAGGTTTTCACTGTTGTGTGTGACAACTGCCAGGTGAAAGACATTTCCATTGAAGGTAAATCCCAACAAGAGGCATTGCTAAGAGCTATGCTCCGCAATAAATTATGCATTGTGTGTAATGTGCGTTTGCTTCTCAGGTGAGGGCCAGCTGATCGCACTGGAGCTGGTGTCTGTGTCTGGGGGGGAGGAGCCTCCTGTGGTTGGAGAGGTGCATGACCTTACTGCAGAGCACTTTATCCGTTTCAGCCCATGCAACCCTCACTCTGTGCAACAGAAGAAGCTTGTCATCAGAAACAATGTGTAAGAGTCGCACGTCTCATGTGTTTTATAAGCAAATCTCTTCCTTTTCAAATTTTTGGCCACAGGGTAACATAAGATAGGGTTCAAGCACCCGTACTAGCTGTATTAACATTGCTGAAGTTTCCCGGATGGAATAATGAAATGCTAATAAACTCTGTTTCTGACTCTGTGTTGTTGTTTTTTGCAACAGCAAAATTCCTTTCAGAGATCAGTAAATAACACATTTTATGTCTGTTTCTTTCTCCTTTCTTCATCTCGGAATAAAGCCACTTGGAGCTTCCTTTTCACTGGCAGATCATGAAGCCCAACTTGCATCCTCTGCTTCCACGGGAAAGCCCTGATGCCTCACATATCCAGTTCCACTTGGCCACAGACGAGGTTTTCCATGTCAGCCCCTCAACAGGCATCCTGGCTCCCTGCCAGGACCAAGAGTATCTGCTCATCTTTTGTCCTAAAGAGGTAAAGAGGACTCGGGATAAATAGCTGAAAAAAATAAATAAATCCAGCAATCATTGTATCATTGTGGTAAACAATGTTGCATTTCTTGAATGAAGAATGTGTTTTCTCAAGTTAAAGGATTATCACAGTGTCTGCCACTTAGTCCTGAGAGACATCCCCCAGCTGCCACCAGAGCCTTCCGACAGCAGGTTGATAAATGTTAATATAACAAAATAAAATCACAAGCTCTCACACATGATGCTTACTAAACAATGCCTGCCTTGTTCATTTTTTATTTTTTTGTATCTAACAAATTGTATAATTTGGGGAGATATAGCGTCCTTCAGCCCGTGCAGCCTGGCTCCAAGGTAACAAGCGTCATCATCATGGAGATAGAGGTCAAGGGGTCAACGGAGCCTTATCAGATCTTGCTGGAGCCTTACGCCATTGTGATCCCCGGAGAGATTTTTATTTGCACACCCACTTCAAGGCAGTTCAAGGTTAGTTTCTAATAGTGGAGTTAAATCACTTCATTCTGCTCCCACATCGCTATTATTAATGAATTTATTGTTTCTGTGTTGTACGTGCACCAGATGTGGAACCACAGCAAAACCTTCATCTGTTTTCAATGGGAGAGAATTAACAGCAGCTGTCATGTAATAGAAGTGGAGCCATCGTCTGGCAGAATAGGTGCATTACAGAGTTGATCTGCTTAATGGTGCAAAAAAGTATAATTTTTAAATGTTTATATCTTTTTTGTTTTTTGGCTTGACAATTCTTTACTGGGCCGTATCCAGAGGAGAATGAATGTTTTGACTTCAGTCTTACTGTGACGGGAGGGAAAGCAGAGAATATTGTGACTAGTTTGGTTTGCCACATACAGCACCACCATGAGCCGGTCACTCTGGCTGTAGAAGTCTCCTTCAAAGTAAGATTGAACCACACAGCATAAATGCATTACTGTAGCGTCTATTTTTGTGACATTACTATCATTTGGTGGTGTTAAACAGGGCCCCACAGTGACTCTCAATGTGCCCAGCATTGACTTTGGACCCATAAGACCCAGAGAACAGACTCAGACTACCCTGCTCCTTACCAATACCACCCAGCTGGAAGCCTCTTGGATCCTGGAGAGAAAGCATCAAGACTCACAGGTACATAGGAAACACGATAAAATGAAAGCTAGGCTGACTGTTCATTCTGTTCATGAAGTGACTCCATATAAACAATCTGTGTTGCTGCTTAGATCTCAGTTGAACCCAGCAGGGGTCTCTTGCCTCCCTTGGCCTCTTGCAATGTGGACGTGCTCTTTAAGCCACATTCCTGCCAGCTGTTTGAAACTGAGCTGGAACTGACTGTGGAAAATGGGACAGGATGGTAAGGAAGCACAGTCACATAAAACAATGTGATTCCTCCTTTTAGTCTAGAATACAATCCACAAAAACCATATTAACCATATTAATAAGATGTGAGTAAGTAACAGCACTACCTGTGTGTTCCCTACAGTCACCTGTCAGTGCGAGCAGACGTGCAGTCGTCCCACGTCTGTCTTCTGAACTGCACGCTGTCCTTCCCTGAACTTTATGTTGGAGCTTCTGCCACAGGCACCGTAACTCTTTTCAATCAGACCCTGCTGCCATCACAGTTCAGTTGGCTGGTATGCAACACAACATTCACTGTATTAAGTTGCACTAGCGTATGCAGGAAAAGGTTGTTTCAGTACATATTATTAATGGGAAATAGATCTTTCTCCATGGACATGTGGGCTATATCAAGCTTGTCTTTTAATAGTTATTGTTGCTTTGAACAGGCCGAGCTGCAGGGCAAACAAGCTTCACTGTGTTCAGCCACCTTTGACCCCTCCTCTGGTACTCTGGGACCTAAAGTCAGCATGGAGATCACAGTGACTTTTACTGCTCACACAGACGTAAGTGCTAGTTTGCAGCATTTTTTTGAACACACCTAAAGTTTGAAAGAAAAAAGTCTCACCTTTTTTCTTCTAGCTCGAGCTGACCGAGGTTGCTGCTGTCTGTGAAGTCCAGGGAATGAACTCCCCTCTTGTTGTTGGAATTGTGGCCAAACCCAAGAAACTCAGTGTGTCTTACAGTGTGCCCGGTGTCTGGTAGTGAACTTGCCTTAAAGTCTTGCATCTAAAAATCCACTGCATCAAATAACTCCGTTTCAGATACTGAAAAAACTGTTTTTTCTCGTTCTAGTCCAAATGGTCAGAGTCCTTCAACACCAGTACTTGAGTTTGGAGATGGTGTCATTTTGAAGAGTGCTGTTAGCAAGCAGTTACTGATAACCAATCAAACTGCTATCCCGGCTCCTTTTACCGTAGAGGCAGAATATTTCACCTGCCATGCCTTGAAGCCAAATAAGCAGCCAGAGAAAAGGTGAAGGGAGCTGAATTATTGATCAAAGTATAACTCTGCTTTGACAGAAAATCTGACACTGGCTGCATCTTAATCGCAGATTTGCATACGTCACGAATCCGCTCCACTCTCTTCAAGCTAAGAAAGCAGAGGAAAAAGCACATGAGGGTATGCATCATCTTCAGATTGTGCTTTTGATATAAAGAAACAAGGAACTGACTCTGTTTGTTTGCTCGTTGCCAGAGTTTGTGAGTAGCCTGCTGGCTCATGGAAAAGGCGCCGCTTTTTTTGTCACGCCACACACGGGGACACTCGGAGCGTTTGAGAGTCGGGCTGTGGACGTGACTGCCTACACTGACATGTGGGGGGAGTACACAGACCACCTCATATGCAAAGTATGTTGCCACAGTTTAAGCTAATAAATGTGATGTAACTGATGTAATAAACTGGATATAAAACATGGATGTAGCTACTAAGTCTTAAAAGGTAAAGCCATTGTAGAACTACCTTAAATCTGCATTTCTTTTAATGGCCAGCAGGTGGCGACACCTGTTTTCTGCTCTACGATCTCAGAAAACATGTTCCTGATGAGTTTATGGTGTCATTTAGTACACACTGATGTTCATTTTGTAAACTGTGGATAAAGCAGGGAGTGATTGTGCAGTGTGTCTTGAGTTCTATGGTGAATCTAAATGGCCTCTTTCTTTATTTTAATTCAGTACTTTATTTTTGATCCAGGTGGGGGATCTCAAGCCTGTGCTTATTCCCATCCATATGACAGTGAAAGGCTGCCCCCTCTACTTCCAGATGACGGGCCCACGAGCACAGGATCAGAACCAGGGACCAATCATACAGTCTGTTCCACAGTCCTTTTCCCCAGCTATTTATACCTATATTTGTGTATTTTTAATGAGCGGCTATCTCATTTAATGAGAAATACCTCTCCTCATCATTAGGTTTGGCACTCATGTATCGGGTGGTGACACCGTTTCTCGTTCTCTTCGCATCAACAATCCCACCATGTTTGGTAAGTGTTCTCAGTAAACACTGTGTGCTGGAAAAGGACTTAATGACCCTGTCGTTTCCTGTCTGAGGGACTAACTGCATTCCAGCTTATTACTGGAATAAAAAATATCAAATGGGATTTATAATAGAGCTTAATAGATCAATATATATATATAATATATGTATATAAACAGAGCTTCGGCTTTACTGGTAGCTGCTGTTTTGGCGCTTTTAGGTGTTTTCGAGTGGCTTTCGGTGCTTTTGAGAGTGCTGTCCTTGCCATTGTGAAATCCTATTATCTGCTCATCAGTCAACTGGAAAGCACTTTGAATTGCACTTGCCCGTAGGACATAAATACAGCTTGAAGAAATAAGTTCTAAATGATATAATGTAAATGTCGGCTCGGTGACAGATATTCGTTTGGACTGGGAGACTTACAACGTAGATCAGAACGACGGTAAACTGCTGGACTTTGTGGTGGTGTTTGGAGACGCTTTCCCCCTTAAAGATGCTGATGGCAACGAGGTGCTGAGCAGCGCGCTGAGGCTTTCTAGCTTCAATGAAACAGCATGGGAAAAAACACGCACCACAGTTTCTGAGGAAACAAGTGCTTCTCTCCAAAGCTTGACTGTGAGTATATATTGAACACCATGATGCAGATGCTTAAAGATTTTACCACACATCCTGTGGGAAAACCTCATAAACGCACATTTTCTTCTTTGAATGGCTCGACCTAGCTTTCCTGTATTGATTTCAGGATGTGGAAGAGGAAGAATATATGTCTGAAGATGAGCGTGGGGAAGAAGAGGAGACTTGTCTTTATCCCTCTCTTGGAAAGAAAAAACTCATATCTGTCCACATCAGGCCTCACATGGGCAACCTCTCAGATTACCCCTTCTGCATCACACCGCAACAAATAGTACGGTCGGAGGATTTTAGCCACGTGCTTGTTGTCTGTTATTTCATCTGAGTAATGATGCTTTTCTTTGTAAATCTCAAGGTGATTCCAGCAAAGAGCAGCAGAGCCATCCATGTGTCTTTTACTCCTTTGACCCTTTCTGGGGCTGCTCGTAAGTCCAGATGTGTCGGCTTGGCTCTGGGTTTTATGAACCTAGACTCCGAGGTAAGCTGTTGTGATTCGATGTTAAATCCTGGGAAATGCAAACAGTAGATAACTGTGATCCAGCCTAAATCCTTATACTTTATTGTTGTGTGTAATTCAGCTGGCTGCTTGTGTTCCCGGTAAAGTTGGGAGGGCTCAGGGTTTGGATTTAGAGCCCGTCAGAGTGGATCTACTAGCAGCCGTTCAGACTGCAGCGTAAGCAATTATATTCCTGCTATTTATCCCCACCCGGACACGTAATGCATCCTGCTCGATTTATGTTTCTTAAATTAAAATAAGCTGAGGTTAGGTAAAAGCAGCTCAGAGGTGGTCTGATTAAGTTGCATATCTTCCTCTTGACTTCCTGTCGCTGCAGGCTTTTAGTGCAGGCGGAGGAGGACGATGGGGTGCTGGAGTTTTGTGCTTCGGCCGGTGATTTACTGATGGCAAACTCAAACAACGAGGTAGGTCTGAGAAGTGTACAACACTAATCACCAGTGCTCTGACATGCAAGTGCACACATGAGATGTTTGTCCCAAGTTAATTTTGAACAGTCTATTTTTCTTTTTTTTTTGCAGATAGTAGTGCGTGAATTTGACATCACACAAAGCTTCCAGCTGAAAAACACTTCAGAGATGCCCCTGCACTTCAGCCTGGGGACTCAGCCTCCGTTTTCAGTGGTCAAACCAAAACCCAGAGGCCCGACCAGCACCTCCAGGAATCCTCCGTCTGGGGACAATCAGTCTTTAGTGCTTAAGCCACAACACAGCATGCGGGTGAGATGAGTCATGGATGCAGCAGCATCATTAGAATTTGATTTACACAATTATTTGTAAGTGTTGCCCTCTTTTGTTTAAATACTAGGTGAAAGTGGCCTTCCACTGTTCCCTGCCTCTTCTGGACCATGTGGAACAGACAGATGAGGAAATCCCTCCTGGGGTGAAGCTGATCCACGGTGCAAACGGGCAGATGAAGCTGAGGTTCGAGCAGAATCTCCTGATTCACTACAGCAACAACACCCTGCAGGTTAGGGACATCTGTTCAATGCGTGTATAACAGCTCGGTTGGGAGCTGCTATATGACCTCACATAGTCTATTTGCTCTGTGCAGACGGTGCCACTCTGCGCTCATCTGGATCTTCCAACACTGCGTTTATCTGCTGTCAGCGTCGACTTTGGGCTCTGCTATGTGGGCCAGACGCAAACCAGAGAAGTAAATCTGTACAGCTGTGGAGCCCACATGTTCTGGAAATCTATTACAAGTAATCACAAATCAATCAGTGACCTCTATGTTGCCTAGAAATCTATCTTTCTATGTGAAGCCCAAATTGCTTTGCATAGCATGTCAGCCTTACTCGTGTCATTCACCCTGTGCAGAGTCAGTTGAAGGGGACTCCCATGTGTTCGGAGTAACACCTGACTTTGGACTGCTCGGGTCCAAGGAGCACCGCGTCACCAGCAGCAGCCAGTGTCTTCAGATCAGCTTCACTCCCGGGTAATGCAGCAAACCATCGAAAGAATTTTTACTATTGAAATCGTAAACAGTAAAAAATACCCAGCTAGCTTTACGTAACGCGTTCAAAGTGTGTTTATGTGTGTTTCAGTGACGACAGAGAGTTCAGCACTCTCCTGGTTATCCGGTCTCCTCTCATAAAGACGTCTGTCACGCTGCAGCTCCGGGGAACAGGATCCTTTGATGAAATGTCCAGGTCGAGCTAAATAAGCTAAAGGTGTTGAATCTCTTTATTTATAGTTGATCTGTAAGAATATAAATAAATATAAAAGGTCATTTCTGCTCTTCTTTTATTCTTTATGTACAGCGGCATTAAAGTGCTTGCAGCGAACACTAAGTCATGACTGTTTTCATAAAGACATTTAATTACGAAAAGATACAGACAGAAAGATGCAGCATGTTAAGACTCGCAGTAGCAAACTCCAACTTCCTGTGTTTAAATATTAATTAGTGATTTATCCAGTAAAACAGCAATGTGGCTTCTGTTGGCACATAGCCTTGAGGCCACTTCATTGTGAAATAGCTATATAATAGCTACATTCACATGTATCATACAACTCCAATTTTAAAAAAAGTTAGTAAACTTCAAAATCTAAATAAAAGGAGAATTCAGTAGTTTGCAAATGTTCGAACCCATATTTTAATCACAACAGATCATAGAACAGTTATGAAATGTTTAAAACTGCAGCAATCCACAATTTTAAGAAAAATATTGGCTCATTTTGAATCTGATGTTAGCGACACACCTCCAAAAAGCTTGGACAGTGCCGACAAAAGGCTGAAGAATTAAGTGATTCTAAAAAGAAACAGCTGGAGAAACATTTTACAGTTAATTCGGTTCATTTACAGCAGGTCAGTATCGTGACTGGGTATAAAAAGAACATTTCCCAAAAGCCTTTCAAGAAAAACCACTAAACAAATTGCATCTACAAATTCTGAACACATTTCAGAATAATGTTGCTCAACTTAAAATTGTGAAAATTTTGAAAATCTCATCATCTACAGTAACATAATATCATCAAAAGATTAAGAGAATCTGAAGAAATCTCTTCTGTGTTTTTTTTAGATGTCTTATGCAGTCTGGAAAATTTGAGGCAGCAGCTAACCCTCCATTTTAGTCCCAGTGGACCTAAAAACCATGCAAAATGCCCAAGAGACAGTAGCCAGAGCAGAAAACTGCCAAAGACACTAGAAAAGCTTTGAACATTGCTTTAAAAAAAGACTTTCCCAGTATTTTAAGGGTTCCCTGAGGTGCTCCTCTTACTGACAGAGAGGCCTCATTGATTCCCAACAAATCGATATCAGCCACAGTTTGCATGTGCATTTTTTCCATTTTTCTAGGAGACCACTTAGCAAAATGTAAAAGCTAGAAGGATAAGCGCCAGTATGTAAACATGTTCATTAAACATATACTCTATTCTAACTGGTTTTCCCAGCACTCGTAAAGGCAAAGGTTCAATACTCAGCAATCAGTTTAAAATTCATTCTGCATGGTTTTTTACACATGAGACACATGAATATTAGTATGATTTTAATATTTCTGCAGATGGCCAATAGACAAAGGTTATGTTATATACTATGACCTATATGTAAGCGTATATGACTCAAGTATATAATGGTATAGTATGTGGTTTGTCTCTGGGGAACCCTCCTGATCTCCAAAATTCTCTCAGGTGATGCTAGAAAAAACCCCAAAACAAATAAAAAACATGTGAACTCCCCCACACTCACAGGCTGTGAGTGTTCATAACAGCTGCATGCCGTGTTCATCTGCAGCACAGTTTAGCATCTACAAGCACTCAAATCCATAGAGAGATGCAAATGTCCAATTGATATTCATTGCACTGAAGCAGTCTTACAGAGAGCAAGGGCATGTCTGATCACAATAAAACACTGCTGTTTGGAACTAATCTGATGCTGGGCCCAAGGTCAGTTAAGCATTCGTCATTCTGATTGTCTCCCTCCGGGTTTTGTTTTTATGCCCATTGTAAATAATTTTTGGTACACAGGTAGCCTTTTTCCCCCCAAGATACAAATGAAATGCACAATGCAAATGCTCAGCAATCAAATGAGAGGCAAACATAGTCAGTGATGTGTGGTTAAGTAGAGCATTTGATCATTTAGTGAGGTGTAATACTTATAATACAGTTAGCAATGTGCTGCCATGTGTGTGTGCTCCTATTAGCTGACATGCAGGGAAAAGATACAGATTATTATTCATGCTAATGGTAAAATAGTATCACAGTGTTTGCAGATGCAAGTGTTCGTGCTCTTTATCTGACAATTTAAAATGCTCAAATGGAGCTATGATGACAGTCAACAGGCACTGTCAACCCACTGAGATCAAGTGAGGGGAGTTAGAAACACTTCAGCTGCACTGATGAAGCAGGCATGTGTGGAGAACTGATCACTGCCCCACCACCACCAAAAAAACAAAAAAAACAAAACCAAACCTTTGCCAGATTGATCTTGAAAATGAGCGTTTTAGTCTCAGTGGGATTTTTACCTGGATATGAAATAGTTCATATCATCCCAAATATCAGTGTTTTCCAAGTCTGGATGGATAGAAAAAAAGACTTCTAACAGCTTAGTATGGATACAATGAGACAAACACTGCTGGCCTGTCTGCACACCAGATGTGGAGTCCTGACAGAGCAGCATGATATGAAAATTTGACATATATCTAATCAGACTCATGCTTGCTCATCTTGCATAACCTTTAAAGTGGCAATCCTCAACCCATCAACAGCTGTGTCACGATTTTTGTCCTTTCTACCGCATGCTATGTATCGACATACGGATACAATTAAAATCACACACTGTAGTTAATTAAAGGAAACAAACAGGAGGGAAAAAAGCATAAATACTTCCCCCAAAAAACAATGACATTTGGATTTTAGCTCGTCTTCCTTTGGTTGGGATGGTTGAAGTTTGTCCAATCTGATTATGCCTAATGCCAACTTCATAACCTGCTATGTCCACCATATTGCTCACTACATGTATGAATCAATACCAAGGCTGGTATTGGTATCTGACTCAGTAGGATTGATACTTTGTTTCTATCGTCTAAGTTCAGCATGTAGCTTTAATTATGTCACAGTTATAGCGCAACAACACACAGCAACAGAAGAGGACCCACAGTGCTTTAGAGACAGGCAAAATTTAAAAACTATGTAAAATTCAGTGTTTTAGTGGTAATTAAAAATGTCTCAATTTGCAAATCGATGATGATTAATCTCACAAGTCATAAACACTGCCCACCCCTACACAAGCTGCTTTTATACGTTAGGTTGGTATCAGATCAATACCAAAAACTTGCAGTATCTCCCAGCATTAATGTAAGGTCAGCTGCCTTTATAAGTTAAAAGTATTGAGATTGCTATCATCACTGTAAATGTGTTTACTTGGCATTGGATCGATAGTAGTATTTGCAGTATAGCACAGCACCTCCGTCCACCTGAACTTTGCGACACAGAGCGTAGGAGCACAGGAAAATACGTATTTGCCCCTGATGTCCACGGTGTGGCGGTACTCTCTGAGGTTTGAAGCCGCTGCCGTGGAAACGCACCACCGGACAGCGTCACCACTTCCTGGAGCTCACGTTGTTGCTGACATCAGAGGCGCAGCTCCGGGGTGAAACTCGGCTCTCTCGCTCCTCTCCGTAGTGTGTGTTGAGACAAGCAAAGCGCAGGGCGAAGAAGAAGAAGAAAAAAAACTTTACTCTGAAACACATCGGCCACTGCAGGTTATTCCCCTCTGTCCACTCCACTCTGGATTTATGCACCTCTGAAAGAAGAAGAATATCTTTGCGCCTGAGTGCAGCTTGTTCTTGTTGTTATTTCTGCGCTTAGTCCAGAGCGCAGTTTCCGGATATCAGCTCACTGTTTTTGGAAGATTTTCTCCGCATCTGTTAGGATTTTTCCGCTCTTCCTGTCGCGTGTCTGTGATAACTTACAGCCCACAATCAGTTCATTTTCAAAAATCCTGCAGCCGCAACTGGATCATGGACACACACAGATAACAAGGTAAGAACCACTGTGGGGTTTTCCCCCTTATTTGGGAGCACCGCTTGTTACTATTATTTCTCATTTATAGGAAATAAAACTCCACGACAGTACAGTAAACTTGCAGATATTAATTATGTTATTATGGGTTCTTTTTAAGTGAGTGCTCGTAACACAAATCACGTGCAGTGCATTTACAGGTAGGCCTTCCTGCAAGTGGAAAGTGTTAGTTGGAGAGCCTTCAGGTGATTTCAGTGCGGCTGTTATGATGCTGAATTTGGATTTGGACAAGGAAAGAGACACGATAAAGTTTTAAAGACACAACAAACTGTTTCTGTTGCAACAAAAAGAAAATAGTGGGGAGGGGGGAAGTTTGCTTTTTGCTAAGTGGTCGTTTCCAGTGCACAGCACAGCATCTAAAGACATCTAAATTGCATGTCTTTAGATGTGACTGATTGCTGGAAAGTCAGTGCCATCATATGTGATTGTAGAGTCATTCATAGCCCGTGTCCTTCCCCTCTCTCTGCTGTCAGTTTTCCAGTCCTCTGTGATTCACTGTGGTTACTTTAGCTGGTGTTTTTCTTGAAAAGAGGAAACCTCAGTGTTCTTGTCCTGAAAAGTCCTTCGTGTGTTACTTTTTTTTGTTTCCTGTCCTTTTGTTTTCGGTTTCGAAGAGATTTTTCTGCCTTCCTGAGGCGGTGAGAAAGCGACGAGGATGCAGGTGAGCTTCATCCAGAGATGGCAGAGCTCTGAGATGATGCGCTAAATTAGATCTAATGAGGCCACCGTCTTCATCAAATCAAATCAATTGGAAGTGCACTCACGAGAAGGAGCCTGAGCGGCACCCTGATGGATGAGTTCATCATCGCTGTGGTGTGCCCTGGAGCTCAGGAATAGCCTTAAACTGAGAGTCAAACTGTCAAGTGGAAACCACCCACAGATATGGCTGGCGTGCCTCTAGCAAAACAAACCACTGTGCTGATAAGAGGACAGAATCCCACAGTGAATGGTGCCAGACACAAACGTGCTGGGTTATTAATTGCATTTTGATGGGACTAATGAGGACAAAGGTCAGGGAGGAGGAAAAAAACAGGTTGAAAGTCTGTTAAGCAGAGTTTCACAGCGTCCCATTTAATCTGAAAAACCTTTGAGAACTGCATGGGAGTATGTCATGTGCAACAGAGTTTGCTCATGCAGATTGTATTAATATTAAGACCCCCCCCCCCCCCCTGCAGTTTACTTATGAGAAAGTTATGTTCACTCCTTTTAACATCATGGTGTCACCTCTTAGTGTCACACGGGAGGCTTTGCCGGTCATTAGTTCAGCATCACGGCCTCCTTTACCCCACGCTGTCCGCTCCACGATGACCATAAACCCGTGCTATCATATGCTAAATTCACGGGAGCTTCACTGCTTTCCAGATGCCCACTGAGGAAAAGCTGGCCTTTCAAAGATTACTGTGAGAGAGATGACAGAGTACAGAGAGATGGGAGGATTGGTTTCTCTTGAATCCTTGTTTTTTTTAATATATTTTTTAATATTGCTTGATTACCAGCTGTGATAATATGGCTGCTGTTGTTTTCACCGAGTGTTCATGCATGTGCTATCGAGGCAATGTTGTCCCAGTGGCACCGAGTGTGGCGGGAACCTACTAGAGCAAAATGGCCTGTCAGGGATTTATTGGTATTTTCTTAGGTGTTTCTAACAAGACAACTTTTCCCTTTGCAGACCATAATGCAGAAACTGATGCTTGTCGTGACAATCACATAGTTTATCCAGCAGAGCTGCTCAGAATCCTGTGTCAGTAATACTCTACAGTAGGGCTGTTCGATATAACGATACATATCGGATCAGTTTGTTTCGTTGTGTCGCAAAATAAACTGTTTACAGCAACATTTTTTCATCGTTTTGATGGTCACTGTAGTGGCTATATTCATTTCTTAAAGTTATCTCTTTCTCTTATATTTAATATAACCACACTAAGGACGGACAAGCGCCTGTTTTTATGCGTAGCAACAACGACGGTAAAACCATCACGTGTCCGCTTGTTTATTTTCCACATAAACCTTTCACAATAAAGCTCAAGATCCTGTTGAGACTTTTCAAAATAAACTGAATCACGTGAAAGAGTATGTAGATTATTTATGGATGAAAAGCAAAAAAGAGCCGTCAGGTGCTAAAAAATAAACCTTAGACTCAAACGTTAGAACAGGCTTTTCCCCGCAGCACGCCTTGTAATAAATACTCACAAAGAAACGGCGGCCGTTACAACTTATGTCTAAAATGTATCGTTTCATGCATCGGTTAAAACACTTGACTCCAGGTACACGACGCCCAGCTGGAAACACTTCACACAAGTCGAGCTGCCAGAGGTTCACAGA
Organism: Maylandia zebra; assembly: GCF_041146795.1. Taxonomy (NCBI): domain Eukaryota; kingdom Metazoa; phylum Chordata; class Actinopteri; order Cichliformes; family Cichlidae; genus Maylandia; species Maylandia zebra. The sequence goes on from NC_135175.1 coordinate 21,723,553, forward strand.
ATTTACAGAAAATGTTAAATTTTTGTGATTTATATCGTTATCGGGACAGTAGATGTCTTCTATCGGGATATGATATTTTGGTCATATCGCACAGCCCTACTCTGCAGTGAGTCCTGCAGCACATGTTGCAGAGTAGCGTCACAGCTGAGCAGACAGTGCAAAGTCAAACTGTCTTCATAGTGAATCGCAATCTATTTTGTGAAGTGCAGTGCTGCAAAGTTAATAGACAATAACTCCATTATTTGTTCCTATTTCTATACAACTCTTTTATACTGTATGTACAGTACTGTGCAAAAATCTTGAGCTACCCCTAATTTCTTGATATTTTGCAATGAAAGTGCGGCGGGGCAGCAATCTATTAAAATGCGCAAACATGCAAAAAAGTACTGTAAATAGTCACTGTTGTACCTGTGTCCTGGCCCCCTCTCTACATATTGACAGTTTGAACCAGAGCTTTCAAATTTGGATTCATCACTCCATCAGACCTGTTGCCACTGATTTTTCAGTCCATTTCTTGTGTAACATAGCCTCTCCTCTCCGTTTACCTTCCTTAAGAATGGTTTCTTGACAGCCAGTCTTCCACTGAGGCCATTTCTGATGAGGCTTCAGCAAACCGTAGATGGATCTGCTCAAGGTCCAGATGCATCTCTGAGGTCACGCGTCAGGTTCTTTGATGGATTTGTTAAAGACGTGACTTCCCGGTCATGTTCATCTGCTGTAGATTGTTTTTACTTCTGCCGCTTCTTGTTTTGTCCTCTTGTTGTCCAGTTTTGTCAAAAATGTTTAAGAACAAACTGCACAACATCCTGAATTATGCCAAGTTTTCAGCAAATGACTCATTTGGAATCATTTTCTTGGTGCCAAAATACTATTTTACGCCTGTCACACTGTGTTATCTTTGGCATTTTATTGTGAATTCAGCTAAAGAAAGGGGAACAAATTATGTTTTTCCAGTGTGCTGGTAGTAACAAAGTAACAGAAGATACCATTTTAAAATGTTTTTCAGTTATCTGTTATACTGCATGTATACAGAGTGATTCATAGGTCAGCGTTAAGTGATGTAACAAACAAAAAAAAATCTTCAAGTACAAGGACTGGACTGAAAATCTGTGAAAAAGCACCAATGTCGAAAGAAAAACTTTAAAAAGGCCTCCAGAAAGCCTGGAGAACTGTTGCTCAAGACCACTTAAAAATTACAAGAAAGCCTTCAAAGCAAAATATAAAGAAATAAGGGGTATTTTGTGCAGCACTGTTTAAATCTATAAACACCAGATGTAAACAGATCAGTTTCAGATGTGTTTCTCAAAAATCTGGTTTGACTACAAAAACCAACCTTTGGTTTGGCAGCTTTTATAATATACATTTAAACTTTGAATGTATGAAGTCAGAGTTTGACGAAGGTTGTAGTCTAAGACATGGATACTGTGTGAAGACTGATGGACCAAAAGAGAAGACAAAGAAAACCTTTTTCAGTTCAGTTAATGGAAAGGTGCAGTTTAAAAATGTGGAATTGAGCTTCGGCTATAGTTTTGTCCTTTTGATTTCCATCATTCTTTAATAGACTCCCCATAAAATCTGAGCTGAGTCCATGTCTGTCAGATTCACTTGAAAGCCAAAATCCTGGCTTTGATGCGCAGAGCAGAGAGAAAGTTTTCAGGAGCACTGCAGTTTTTATTTAAGGCTCATAATAAAAATGTTTAAATACCAACACTGTGACTCTTTCTAAAGAAGTTTAAGTGAACTTGTTGGTCATGTTGGTGCTGTGAAGTGCAAGTCACCATGCTCTGCCAGGTCTTTCTAGTAGATTGGTGAAAGACATCATTCAAAAGTAAAAGACTCATAAAAGCGTTTCAGGCTTTGATGAATCAGTCTGAGGTTGAATGAAACAAAGACTGTGTCGTCTGGTGTGACTAAAAAAGGGCATTGGCCTGATTTCTATGTACTGTATTTGCAAAGTGAAATAAAAGCCACATGGATTTCGCCAACTCTACGGCAAAGCCTGATAGTGGCAGTAACATATTTCCACAGCAGGAACTCGGAAGCAGATCCAAACCAAAGCAGCATATATTCAAATATACAAAGAGATCATGCTTAAGGAAAAATATACAGCCTCAGTGGAAAGATTGACTAAAAATGCTTTAGTGGTTTTGAGACTATTTTCTGTCTTTACCCAGCCAAACCCAGACATCCATGAAAAATCTGTAAATCGACTTCAAGATAACAGTTGTTGCACAGCTCGTGTTAACACGTCATGTTTAAAGAACACAGATTGACGCTGGACAAATACAGGTGTGTAGTGCTTCCTTTGCCACACATTGCTAAGAGTAGCATTACCATTACGTGCTGCTAGTTTGCATAGATAAATTTAAGCCTCTTTTCATTCATCTCGGACACAGTTGCAACATGTTAGGACATGTTCTGTCACGATGTAGTTGCGCGGGGGGGGGGCAAAAATACGACTCTGATCGAATGTAAAGTGAGCCTACGACAAGCAGATATATGGACAAAGTGGAAGGACTTAGTCTGGGTCAGCTTACTTTATCTGTGAAAGTGCAGTAAGGTCCGGCCCCCGCTGCTCCAGAAACCAAGAGGAAGTTGTCCTGATTGAGCTTTGTCTGCACGGCTTTTTTGACCGTAAGGACGATGCCGTCAGCAGCAGCAGAGCCCGAAGCTGCAAGGACAGGCGGCCAGAGAGCAGAAAGTCTACATACTAAGTCATACATGTTGAGGCTTGTGTGTACACAGTTATATAAAATGCTACACAAGGCAGGTGTCATTCTTTTCCATGTATAATGGTTTATCCCTATAAACAGAAGTGAGGCCAGTTTGCAGTTTGTTGCAGAGACTTTAAATAAAAATGACTCGGGAGACTCTTGGAACTTAATTATCACTTTGCTTTTGGATTCTTCACTGTCGCACTTATTTAGCCTCTGTGAGCATCAAATGCCCAGAAACGAGACGCTCTTCATGGATAAACAGCTTGCTGGCAAAGCCGAAACGCTTCCTTTAGTCTTCCTGAACCACAGCTGTTTGACATTCTGTCTCGTGAAATGGGTTTAAGTCCACGAGCTGTCTCTGCATGACTGCCTGTGGGTGGAGAAACACAATGAATCAATGTGCTTGTAACAGCATGCCACCTCGTAACGGAAAATACAGCTTACTTTACAGATCGTACAGATTTCTCTCGGGTGGTGAGTAGGGGTCTGGTGATCCAGGGAGTGGATGCATTGTGGATGGCAGGAGAAACCACTCTTTCTTTTGGCTATTTTTAGCCACTGCTGTGCGGTTGATGATAATGGAGGGCAGATCTACTTATCTCCTAGCTAACAGAGCCATCACTATCAATGAGGAAGATCATCTTACGCTGGAATCTGATTGGTAGCACTGGACTGAGTGAAGATAAAACACTGAGCTCCAGTTCATACACCTCTTTAGGTTCTGGTTACACGCCTTTCTCCCAACATTTGTACCGTCTTCTCAGATTGCCGCAAACAGAAGTGATGAAATGAAAGTTTAAACTTTCAAGCCAGCGTTCGACCCGGCAAACATGCTAAACCTTGATTGGTTCCAGATTTATAAAGCCTGACGTTTGCTGGTAATGTCTCTTTTATACCATTGGAAACTGACAGTGTTAAGAAATTTGACTTCAGGAAATTGATATAATGTTGACCTTGCATGCTGAAAATGGTATGCTAGCTTTCGGTGGTTAACCGATCATTTTAACCATGCACATCATCTGTTACCTGTTGCGTTACATCAGTTTTCCCCAAGTTGAATGTTCCAAGATGGTGTGATAAAGGGCTGCATGACTTTAGAACAGTGATATTCATTCATACAATGAAAATCTATTGGTTCTTCTGGAACAAAGTGAGCCATTGCATAACTGAAGTAGAATAAACAAAGATGACGATATCAACGTTGGCTGTTGGCCAGATTTCTATTTTTAAGCTTCGGTGTTTGCCTAGAATTTCGCAATCAGTGCATTCCTATGTAGGATGAAGGGAAAGCTGTTGGGTTTTGCAGCTTAAATGAAACTTTTAAATGGTTGTGCTGCATAAAATCTGCTTGTTTTGGACGTCCTTTTTTATAGTGTCGATGTAAACGTTTCAGTCTCCATCTTAGTTGCTTAAAATCGTGTGCAATATGAAGCAGTGGGTCTGAATGTGAGACTACAAGCTCCTTGGCTAAGCACTTAAGTTAGGCTTAAGTTAGCCACCGATCATTTGGTTTCACACCATAATAATCCTTCGTTTTATAGTCATATGGTATGACCAAGATTTATTAAAAAAAACAACTTTTTGACCCAAAATGAGCAACTGGTAAGGTTCATACTTGGTGATTTCCCCCTACATTTTCCCTCTTAATAAACCTTCTATCGCACTCATTTGTGCAAAGAGATAAGTTTAGTCATTGACCTTCTAGTGCAGCGTCTCTAACTGAACATGCATTTGACGTAGAGCTGGGCGATATGAGATTTTTTCATATCACGATATGTTTTTTTCATTTCAGGCGATAACTATATCTATCACGATATAAGCCAAATAACTATATTTGTAAGATTTAAATGTGCCGTTGCTCACAAGTAAAATGTGAAATAATCAGCAGCTTGTTTTTATTTAAATATTTATTTCCCATAATAAGTTCAACAGGGTAGATGTACTTAAGGAACATGAGACTTTTTCAGATAAATAAAGGCAAATATTGCAAACTACACAAAAGGCAGCCGCTAAAGCGTTTAAGTTTCAAAATAGAACAAACGAAACAGACTAAATTGTCAATTCCGCTTAGAAACAAAATATTAATTCTAAAAATAAATCTTAGTTTGTTTTACAGAAGAACAGACAAAACTGACTAACTTTTGTCAATATCAAATAAACTGAGAACTAAAAGGAAATTCTCAATCTCTCCTTGTTGTATAGCTGAGCTTTTCAAACAGTTTTAACAGTTACATTAGTCTGACAAAAGCCGAATGACGAATTAGCGCTTCCAGTCAGAGACTGAGGCTACGTCCACACGTACACGAGTATTTTTGAAAACGGAGATTTTCCGTTTCCGTTTTAAAAAATAATCCCGTCCACACATAAAGGCAGAAATGAAGGAAAACGCTGCTATGAACATGCCAAAGCAGCAGGTGGCGCTAGATTCCTAACCGTGCAGAAATGTTGGCCAATCAGAAGTCTAGACGCCTCGGTGGGAAAAAGTAAACAAAGCTGGGGCATAGAAGCAGAACAGAGTCGTATGTGTGGACGGACAGTAACTGTGTGTATATGTAAGCATTTAAACACTGCAGAGAGTAGAATTAACAGTAACAGTATTGTAGAAATTCATTTCACCGAAACAATAACGTGGCACACAGTGTGACGCATGCACCAGTTTATTGTATTTCCAGACTTGCTTTTGGCACAATTTACAGTGCACGCTACTCTGTTTTTTGTCAGACTTGAAATAGCCGAAATACCTTCACACTACGGAACTTCTATGGCTCTTCCGTTCGACAATCTCTCCGGCATTGGAACCATCATCTGTTTTCTCTTCGGTCACGCTCGGTTGATTTTTCTAGTCGGCACACTCATTTCCTCCATTACGCGCTGGCTCCATTACCCGCTGGCTGCTTCCCAAACAAACACACGTGCGGCTTGGCACTTGTGCTGTAAGTAACAAGTCACGCGACGTGACGCTGCGGCTGTGATTGGTTCGGCTCTGCGCTACTTAATTTGGATTGGCTGACCTTTTTTTTTTTTTTTTTTTTTTAAGAGGACAAGAGCGGCGAGGTCTATCGCGATAGAGAAATTAAGCTATCGAGTAAAAGTTATATCGCGATACTTATCGTTCTATCGCCCAGCTCTAATTTGACGTATAAATAATGGCTTCACATCCAACGGGAAATTTCCTTTATTTGAAATACACCGTAGATTTAGTGCTGGAGGACAGGAAAAATCCTCTTCATGTGCTGTAGGACACAATCATTAAGCCTGTTGTTCCACTAAAGGGCTTAGATCTCTTCTCAGCAATAACTCTCCTGAGACAAAGAAAGGGGAACCAAGGTTATGATAAAGCGCTTAGGCCCCACACAGAATGACATTCTCCCACCCACACGTGTCTTCCACCACCCAGAGGTCCTCAACTGTGTCCCTGCATAGAAATCCCTCAGTGGGCTTATTGAGCAATAGGACATAAGGTATTGTCTTACTTCCCAGAATCAGCAAGCATAACCCTCTGACTCATGCGGGGTGGCCACAACACAATCTTGGCAAGCGTTTAGCAGACAGGACACCCCTGCTGCTGACCTTTTTTAAAAAGCGTAAGTCACCTAAATAGCCACGTCTCGCTTAATCACCCTGCACTTCCTGCGGGAGTTGCAATTCAGACAGTCCACCGGGTATTATGATGTCAGGCTTGCGATGCATTGTGCGGTTTCATTAACAGTAAAAGATGTTTGTTTTAACCTTATTTTGGATACAGCGACCTCCATTACGACCTTTGCTTTTGTTATAACAGGTAGTACTGTTGCTACACTGTAACAGGACCTTGGATGTATTTTGTCCACTGTTGCAGATCTGTTGGCTTCCAATAACTCCCACATGATTTGGAAATCATTTAGCAGACTCCTGAAACTTGAATGTGTAATTCATCACTGCCTGTAACATCTTGCCTGGATTAGCTGGTGTCACTTTGATTACTTGCACAACATAGGCGGTTTCACGTGTTTCATATCAAGCGTTGTTGGAACTGAAGGAAAAAAAACGGAAACTGTGGAGGTATTTGGGTTTAACGGTGTGTGTTATCGTTGGATGTCTCTTTCTCCCTGTTTCCATTCTTCAATCTGAACTGAGATGACCGTATGATGAGAAATATTACAGGAAGAATAAAAGGGACCAGAATAGCCTGGTGCTTTGCATATCTTCCACAGGTATACTGCCACAACATTCCTTTATCTCATCACTGATCACTTCCTCTTCTGATGTCTGTGGATCAATTTCTTGTTCTGTGATTGTTGGAGAGGGGAAACCCAGCACCCAACCCCGTCAAATAAGAAAAAAATATATCTAGAGGTTGACCTCTGAAATGGTGATTTCTCTGGGACTCCATGTCAAGAGTGATGTCACATATGAGATCATGCTGCTTTGGCTATCAGGCAGCTGGAGGACAGACCTCCCACTTTCTCTAGTCTAAATTAGGAGGGTGTTTCCCTCAGAGATGTGGCCCACTTAGTTACTTAGTTGGAGAGTGATGTATAGACCTGTAGAAGGTTAGTGTACAGGCGTGCGGTTGAAGAGTTTAGCTCTCCTTTGTTATTTCTCTATAAAGCGCCATTCTCTTATGTAGTGACAAAGGAGAGGTATCTAACAGTGAAACATTAGCCTGCCTGACTGCTGACTTTTCCCTCCATATCTTGACGGTGGAGTGCGTCACAGTGTTTCAGACACTTCTGGAGCATTTGCAGGCTCAATGCATGCTTTTCCTCATAGACCATCTAGCGCACAGACTTGACAGTCCCTTCTCGTAAGACACGTGGCTGCTGAGCAACAAGAGCGAGCGGCGATTAGCATTTGATCTTCAACAAGCGGGGCTGTCACATTACCCGCCTGCCAAGAAGTGTGTGGAGAACTGGGCTTGCGATCAGTGGGTACCACTAGCCTGGCATCATGCTGGGCAGAGGAGGGAAGCAGATGGCCCATCTGGTGACTTGCTGGCATAAAACAGAGGCTGTTCTGTTCCTGTGTGCGTGCGTGCATTTGTGTGTGGCATCAACAGACTGGGCGACGTGGTGTTAGGAGACCACCTGTCTCGTGGCTCATCGTCTCTTTCATGTGTGGTCAACGGCACCGTACAGGCGGAGCTTTGCTCGTATTCCCTTTCCTAATAACGTCCTGGTCTTTACACCAGATGTACCGAACACACTGAATTAGAGCTGGGCGATATGAGATTTTTTCATATCACGATGTTTTTTTCATTTCAGGCGATAACGATATCTATCACGATATAAGCCAAATAACTATATTTGTAAGATTTAAATGTGCCGTTGCTCACAAGTAAAATGTGAAATAATCAGCAGCTTGTTTTTATTTAAATATTTATTTCACATAATAAGTTCAACAGGGTAGATGTACTTAAGGAACATGAGACTTTTTCAGATAAATAAAGGCAAATATTGCAAACTACACAAAAGGCAGCCGCTAAAGCGTTTAAGTTTCAAAATAGAACAAATGAAACAAACTACTAAATTGTCAATTCCACTTAGAAACAAAGTATTAATTCTAAAAATAAATCTTAGTTTGTTTTACAGAAGAACAGACAAAACTGACTAACTTTTGTCAATATCAAATAAACTGAGAACTAAAAGGAAATTCTCAATCTCTCCTTGTTGTATAGTTTAGCTTTTCAAACAGTTTTAACAGTTACATTAGTCTGACAAAAGCCGAATGACGAATTAGCGCTTCCAGTCAGAGACTGAGGCTACGTCCACACATACACGGGTATTTTTGAAAACGGAGATTTTCCGTTTCCGTTTTAAAAAATAATCCCGTTCACACATAAAGGCAGAAATGAAGGAAAACGCTGCTATGAACATGCCAAAGCAGCAGGTGGCGCTAGATTCCTAACCGTGCAGAAATGTTGGCCAATCAGAAGTCTAGAAGCCTCGGTGGGAAAAAGTAAACAAAGCTGGGGCATAGAAGCAGAACAGAGTCGTATGTGTGGAGGGACAGTAACTGTGTGTATATGTAAGCATTTAAACACTGCAGAGAGTAGAATTAACAGTAACAGTATTGTAGAAATTCATTTCACTGAAACAATAACGTGGCGCACAGTGTGACGCATGCACCAGTTTATTGTATTTCCAGACTTGCTTTCGGCACAATTTACAGTGCACGCTACTCTGTTTTTTGTCAGAAATAGCCGAAATACCGTCACACTACGGAACTTCTATGGCTCTTCCGTTCGACAATCTCTCCGGCATTGGAACCATCATCTGTTTTCTCTTCGGTCACGCTCGGTTGATTTTTCTAGTCGGCACACTCATTTCCTCCATTACGCGCTGGCTCCATTACCCGCTGGCTGCTTCCCAAACAAACACACGTGCGGCTTGGCACTTGTGCTGTAAGTAACAAGTCACGCGACGTGACGCTGCGGCTGTGATTGGTTCGGCTCTGTGCTACTTAATTTGGATTGGCTGACCTTTTTTTTTTTTTTTTTTTTTTTTTTTTTTTTTTGTAAGAGGACAAGAGCGGCGAGGTCTATCGCGATAGCTTAATTTCTCTATCGAGTAAAAGTTATATCGCGATACATATCGTTATCGTTCTATCGCCCAGCTCTACACTGAATATATTAGTTCTTTGCAATCGTATTATCCGGTGAATTCAGCCAAATTTAACGCTGGTATCACGACACATTTAGAGCACCCTTGCTCTTCCACATTTCCTTTAAGTTTCAGCTTTCCAGCTTTTTAGCTCGTGTGATGCCAGTGCACTGACAGCAGTACCCTGTCTGTTCCCTTGTTCAAACTCTGTTGGCACTCTGTGACTCTACCCCTCAGGCTGTAAATTGCTCCAGTGGCCGCTTTTTATTGCTTTTATGAAAAGTTTTCTGGCTGACACAAAGAGAAAGTGTTTGTGTCTCTGCAGGCACGCCGGAGCATTTATCTGGGCTCAGTGGGGTAACACAGACTTTGGCGTAGGTGAAAACACACAAACTGGATTTCTTTTGTGTTTTAATTTCCTTTTGTGGCTTGCGTTTGCTATTTTGTTTTCCGTATTAGCTCTTCTCTTCACTGTGGTGTTCTGACTTTGAGCTGGACCGTCCAGTTAACCATGCGATTGCGGAGTTTACGGCAAGGAATTAGAGCAGCATTACTCAGGGATTTTAGCCAAAACTGACATCAAGTGTGTCACCGGTGACTCTGCTAGTGTCAGACTGTAGCCACTGACAACAGTAGCTGTGATTTTTGTGTTGTCTGTGTGTAGCAACGAGCAGCCATTAGCAGCTAGGCCTCTGATTGCTCAGCCAAAAGAACCTTTTAACCCTCTACTGCAAGAAGAACTTGTGTAACTAAAATGTAGTTTTGCTTCATCTAAATACCCAGAGCTGCTAGGTAATATGTGGCTAACATTAGCAATCTGAGCTTCAATTAAGATTGAATTTCCCATGTAGCTAGCAATCACTCATAGCTAGAAGTGTATTTTAGCATTTACTAAAAATAATATCGCGTTACGTTTGAGCTCAATTGCTTTTCTTCAAGCTGCTTCAAGCTGTCTTTAAATGGATGTAAACATAGGTTTAAAAAGGTCTTGACCTTTTTTTGGATTTCTGAAGTGTGCACAATACCTTCTATGGCTCTGTGATTGATGCTGTAATGGGGAACACACTGAAGTCCCAACCACTGCAAATATTCAAATACCACAACACCGTTTGGAGCAGCTGAGGCACTAGTTCTTGTTCCTCTTTTTTTTTTTTTTGTTGTTGCATAGACTGCATTCAAAGAACAAACAAATGCTTCCTGCAGTCTTTGCGTGAGAAATATGTGCACGTTGGCCTGTTTAAGGGGAACGCTTCAGTGGCCGTAAGCATGAAGTGGTGATGCACGAATACTGTGAGATGGATGTATTTGGCTTGAGATCTACCATAAGCATGCATTTTCACTCACTGTGCTGACTGCAACACAAAATACGGATGCGAGTACAGATTCTCCGCTACTTTGTTTTGGAAATTCTCATGGTCTTTACTTGCGGCAGGTGTTCGGGCAAACCCCCACGCCCGCCTTCACTGATGCCGTCTTGCGGTTTTTGTGGTGGCAGTAAACACACACCGGGGGCATTCACGGGACTATGACTAATGGCTTTCATGCTATTTTTCAGAGTAGAGGATATGTCAATCTCTGGAGACTAGTTTAAATTAAAAAAAAAAAAAAAAAAAGAACAAATAAAAAACACAAGCAGTCACACCGTTGTGGAAAAATAACGCGCTGTGTTGATACTACCACCTGCGTCCTGTTTTGTCTTTGTTTTTGTGCACTCTCAGAAATAATGCTCGCCTCGCTGAAAGAAAATGGCACAGTTCTTGGATGTTGAAACCTTGTTGTTTTTTTTGCCTCACTCTCAGGGTGAAGTCTTCAGCAGCAGAGAGAAGTTGAGCTCCGTGCTCTAGTTCAACAGGGCCACTTCCTGATGATGACAGTAAACATGGGTGAGTAGCGTTTGAAAGCGAGTTGCTTTAGGCTGCACTGTGTACGTACAGAAACATGCTTGCTTACTGGGAATATACACACCTCTCGCTCTTCCTCTGGCAGGAACAGTGCAGAGAAAAACAACACATGTAAAAGCACAGTGTTTAAAAAAAAAAAAAAAAAGAGGGAAAGAAAAGACAGTTATTTTCAGATTTTGCATTGTTTTTTTTTTTTTCTGTTGTTCCTCATTTTTAAACCTTTCCTCAGATATGAAGTCTTGATTTTGGCAACTTGAAGGTTGTAGAAGAGAAAAATAACGCCTTAAAACCTTTAACAACAGTGTGCATGTTTCCAGTGTACTGTGTTTATTTATCTCCTGCAAAATAAACTGTATAAGAATGTCTCTGAATGCACTCATGCATGCCTAAATTATGCAAAAAAAAAAATTGCTAGCTGTGGACGCAGTGCTGTAAAAAAGTATCCGCACCCTTCCTGATTTTTTTTTAGTTATTTTGCATATTTGTCACAATCGCATGTTTCAGACAAAGTAAATTTCATGTAAATAATATTAGACATGAATAAATACAACATGCAGTTAATGAAGAAATGAAATGACCATTTTATTTACTAAGGGAAATAAGTCATCCAAACCTATCTGACCCTGTGTGGAAAAAGTAATTGTCCCCACAACCTGAGGAGTGTTTGTGCCACCCTTGGCAGCAAGAACTGCAATAAAGTGTTTGCGATAACTGGAATGAAGTGTTTTACATCATAGAGGAGGAACTTTGGCCCACTATTCTTGGGTTCCTGCTTCCAGAACAAAATGCTTGGATGTGCATTAGAAGTTAGTGAGGGTGATCTCTGCGTATGCAGCTTACTAGGGCTACCCTTGGAAAAAAACCCTGATCTGGTGGTTGTCACACCACATCCTTTTTGACACACATTGAGGTCTCAAAACACATTACAGGAGGTTTTCAAATGCTATCATTATGGGGGAGAAATTAAGGTTCAGCAAAAGCATTGCAATCAAATTTGAGTCTGGACTTTGACTAGGCCACTCCAAAACCTTTATGCTGGTTTTTTGTTTTTTTTTTTATTGTTTTTTTTTGCGTCATTCAGAGGTGGACTTGCTGGTGTTTTTTGGATCATTGTCCTTCTGCATAACCCAACTTGAGCTTTAGAACACAAACTGATCGCCCGACAGTCTCGTTCAGGATTTTCTGGTAGAGAGACGAATTCATGGTTCCATCAATTACGACAAGTCGTCCAGGTCCTGACGCAGCAAAGCAGCCACAGACCATCGCACTACCATCATTATGTTTGACTGTTGGCTTGATGTTCTTTGGTCAGCAGTGTTTTTTTCCTTTGAACTCTCCCATGGAGGCCATTTTTGCCCATTGTCTTTCTTGTTGTTGAATCCTGAACTTTGACCTTAACTGATGCGAGGCTTTCAGTTCCTTAGATGTTGTTCTGAATTGTTTTATGACAACCTGGATGAGTCATTGATCTGCTCTGGGGAGTAATTTGGTAGGTTGGCCACTCACCACTGTGCCAAGTTTTCTTCATTTGTGGATAATGGCTCTCACCGTGGTTCACTGGAATCCCAAAGCCTTAGAAATGGCTTTGTAACACTTAACAGACTGACAGATGTCCATGACGTTGTTACTCAGCTGGTTCTTTAGCTCAAGATCTTTTAGCTTACTTCACTTTTGTCACACGGGTTCTTTTGGGGTTATAGGGTTTTTTCCCCCCAAAAAATGAAATCATCATTTAAAAATTTATTTTTTTTAAATTTGCATTTACACATAAGTGTGACAAATATGCAAAAAATGTGGATGGGGATGAATGCTTTTCACAGCACTGCATGTTGTTGTTTCTCAACAGTAGATTCTCTGAACTCAAAGTATCAGCAGCCAGCATATGCTGTCAATTGTTTTATTTTGGACCTGCTTTCACTGTGATCCAAAATGATGATGTTTTTTTTTCCACAGATGACGGTCTCCAAAATGGATCTGGACAGCACAGAAACTCACAAGGTAAACACCCAGCCTTGATGGAGCTACATGAATTGTATGACATACTAGGCCTGTTCTGTAAATGTATGTAATGCTTTCTGGACAAAAGAAGAAATCAGCCCCACAGTCACGTCAGTGTGTTACGTAAGGTTTTCCACCTGACATAAATGTTGCTGCATGTGGTTGTTCTTGGCATTGGGCTTGGCGTGTCCATGCATCAGTGCAACAACGCGAATGGCTGGAAGCGTTTCCTGATCCAGGTGTTATAAAGATGATTTAAGTTTTGGAAACGGGAGCAGGAATTGTGCGATGCAACCTCTACCCTCTGGCGTTATGGAATTCTCCTGTAGATTTTTTCCTGCTCTTTTAGACGGTGTGCGTCTCTTATTTTAGTGTGGCTTCGTATGAAGTCTTTCAGCTCTGTCGAGAGTTCAGTAAATAGAGCTGCAGCAAATTTCCTAGCTGATTGTGAGCTTTGAAAAAAAAAGAACTCTGAAATTCTGAATTTTGCAAAATGTACATAATGCTAAAAACTACTCCCCATATTCAACACACATTAGACTGCTATTAATAGCTCTCCTCAAATAATTGCTTAACAGATCTTTCCAGATCTGTAACAGTAGTGGTGACACGGCTAAGCCAAGCTGACGCAGGCTGAGAGAGGAATGCCACGGCCTGCAGATACTGAATGGGCATATTTGCAAACATTGTCCAGTGAAAAGCCTTTAGCACAGACCTTGTACAAACATTAATTGCACAACCACTGTTGCACACCCACCTACATTACATCAGGGTCATTATTCTTGGTGAAAGATTAACTTCTGAGGTTTAAACATTACATCCATTAGGTGTCCAATTATATCTGCCACGGTTTCGATAAACAGCGAGGTGAGAGCTGGGAAGCCCGCCTTGCTTGTTATGGCTGACTTGTGTGTGTGTGCATGTGCTTGTGTGCTTGTTGTGCGTCAGAGCTCGAACCGTAGTGCTGCAGAGTGAGGACACGTTTGGCTCCAGCCGCTAATCCTGCCGGACGCCTTTGGCATGATGCGTCTCTCGGCACCAGGAAATCCCCTCAATGTCTTCATTCAGGCAGCCTGCATCTCTCACTCTCACACACACGCACACAGACGCTCTGCCTCGCTGGTCCTTAAATACTTTTGGCTTGCAGAAGTCGTATCCTCTCGTAGCTTGTTCTATTTTGTAAGCAACTTTAGGGTTTGGGGGAGTTGTCTCGCTCTACCTTCATCTCCCAGCTTCTGCTCTGCTTTCATAAAACACTCAGCTCGAGCAGCAGTTACGAGAAGACGTCTCCTTTTTATTGTCACCCATCCTGAAGCAAAGTTCTTGCTTTATTTCGTCCACTGCCACTTTCGCAGTTCCCAGAGTTAGCCCGTGACGAGACGAAAGATGCTGGGCGATGATGCAATGGGCAGCAACCGGTCGACATTGTGTAATGTTGCTCGCTCTGCCCGGCTTCCTGGAATTCCCCCTTTTTCTTATGCGTGTCACATTTTGCGCAACACACAATGAGAGCAGATGGGGGGGGGAGCTGAAGGTAGCCCAATTTATCAACCCTCCCCTCCTCTTCTCAAAACATTTGCAACTATTCTGGGTCACACGTTGCCATGGGGTTCCTGAAGCAGTCACTGAGGCTACTTCTGGCGGTGATGTGTGTTTGGTGTATGTGGCAGTTGCTTTCCACTGTGCTGGTGGTTAGCCTTGGCTGGCCTCAGCCTGGCAGTGGCCGTGGATCAGTTGGGAGTGATGTAATAACTTCACTTACAGGCAGCCATCAGAGCCAGCTCTGTGCACCACCACACATTTCTCACATGCTCTCACTGCCCCCACCCCTGTTCCAATGAACCCTCTCACACTCGTTTCTCCGCTATTATCCATAGGCTACAGAGAGCACAAACACACACACATATGCGCACACACACACACACACACACATACACATACACATGCTGGCCTCTGTTTGTTTTGTATCCTTGACTGCAAGTGCACAGGGTAGTCTGGAGCTGTAAGCCTGTAGAGGCTGGACTCAAACAGCAGATTTCACAAGAGAGAAGCAGTGCAAATGAGAAACAATGACAGAGGTAATATTTGCAAGAGTTAGATTGTGAGATTAGTATTTGGATATTTAACAGTTTACATATTTATTTATGTATTGTGACTCATTTTCTCTATTTTAACAGAATATTGTTGGATTTGAGGGATTTTGTGCAAAAATTAGCTTATTCAGCAAATTAATTGATAATGGAAAACATTATCACGAGCTGCAGCCTTGCTCTCATGTAAAATCCTGTCACTACAGAAGGAAAAATAAATATTTTTGCATGCTTAATTTATTTTTTTGTCATATTCAGAGTTTTTTCCCTTGTGAGTCAGTCAAAAAATACATGAATATCCTGATGTGGAACAACATGGTTAGCACAGCTCCGCGTTCAGAACTTAAGACAGTGATTCAGTTCCTTCCTGTTCCGAGAGGACATGCCTGGTCGAACGGTTAGTCAGCCACCGCTGCTGACAGCATACGTCATAAGTACCCGGGTCTCCTATCGTCTTCTCAGGGCAGTTTACAGCACTTTGCATGCGTTTGTGTGATGGTGGCAGGACACATTGTGTTGTTTTACAAGGTTATTTACATAAATAGGTGTTATTTCATCTGTCTTATCTCTAGAATCTCCTTAAGGGAGAAAACTACCAGAAATGACTCAGCTGCCTCATAGTTACTGTCCTTTTCTCAAAAAATAAATAAATAAATAAATTCACCCACACAGGTATTCATAAAGTTGTTAGAACATAAAGGAATATATATTTTTGCCTGATTTCCTGTTGGATATACTGACTTTGCAGTCATTTTAGTGCTTTCAGACACTACGCGATCCAATGTGCAGTCTGGACCATGCAAGAGTACTTCTTATACTGTTGTTGTTGTTTGCTCTGTGGGCGCAGTTTTTTTTGTAGGTGGAATTTTTCTTATCAGTTGACATTATTTAGTTTCTTTTTAAGTGGAGGGACTGGACCACACAGCAAAGAAGAGAAACATGTCATTCACACTTCGCTCATGTGGCTAATTTGGAAGTGTCCGCTGAAACTTAATGCAACTAAGTGGCAGATGATGGACTAGGGGTAAACATAAGTGGATAATGAGAGAGCTGCTGGAGCAAATGAGCTCTGGTTGAAATGAAGAATACTTTAAATTCAGGTCAGTTTTGTTTACATAGCGCCTAATCACAACAACAGCTGTCTTAAGGCGCTTTAGATTATAAGGTAAAGACCCTTGACGTCCTGTGAGCAAGCAACAGTGGGAATAAAAAAACCCCTCTCTTTTAGCGGGAAGAAACCTCTAGCAGAACCAGGCTCCGGGAGCGGCAGCCATCTTTTCAGACCAGCTAGGGCAGGGGTGTCAAACTCAAATACACAGTGGGCCAAAATTCAAAACTGGAACAAATTCGCGGACTAACTTTAATATTTATTGAAATATATTTATTCCTCCAGATATAAGAATGAATCTTTTCTTATGGACTCAAACACATTTTGCTAAAAAACTGAATATGGAGCAAGCAAAGCTTAATACTAAACAATATATATATTAGCTGTATAATACCAGTAGGCCAGCTCTGATAGTAATTTGGTATGGTATGGCCCGCGGGCCAAATTTGGCCCGCAGCCTAATTACATTTGGCCCGCGGGCCAGAGTTTGACACCTATGAGCTAGGGTAAAGAGATGGAAGAAAATAGTCAAGTTGAGAGAAAATAAAAAAAAAATGAGATAAAACACACTTTTAATACATTCTTAACTCTGATATTTGGTTGATACAGACTGTGTCATCTGTTTTCACCATTAGCTTTTCCTGGCTAACATTAGCTAAAATTAGCTAGCTGCGTGTTTAGCGTCAATGAGCCCAGTTTGTGATTGAATATCTTGTCTACTTGGTTTGCATTTTAATAATATCCCACTACTGTTACCTTGTTTCATTTTAAAGGGCTGGTTGGTCGATACATCTTCCCTGTTCTCTCCCACTTGTCCAGGAGTCAGTAGGCGAGCTTCGTGCCATTGGGGTTTGTGTAGGTTTTATTGGTTAGTCTCTGTGAGCAACTACCTATGCAAATAGATACAACTGCAGCACCACAAAACCAGCATTAGTCAGTAGAGTTGGTCTGTCACGCTTCATAACTGACACTACAAGCCATAGGAGAAATAAATAGGCCCGTATATGTTGGGAAAGATAGCATGTCATTAAAGGTGCCATTAGTATTAATGGCTGTTGCTTTGTACTCATGTAATATGAACCATGAGAAAATTTACCGTACAGTAAGGTATACCAATTTGAATAAGAGTTACAGAGCGCTCGGTATGAGAGGAAAAACGAAAGGTAGTCTGACAGTGACGTGTAAACTGATGTTTATGCATGAGTGCATCCTGACCTCTGAGTGAACCTGGTGTACTGGCCTACTGTCTGAGAACAGCTGGCCACAAGAGCCGTACAGTAGGAGCAAGATCAAATGCCATCCCAGACCCCATCTGCTCCGTGTGTTACTATGACTCTAGCTTTCATTCCCTGTGGTCTTTTACACACACATATAGACATCTATTCTATTAAAGAATGCGGTTTTTCCTGCAGGTGCTGTTTGTATTGCACTGCACACACCCAGCACAGGTGTGTGTGTGTGCCTGCGTGTGCATTTTTTAAAAATTATTATCATGACTAGACCTTGGATATATCTGAGAGACAGGAAGAAGCTGAGGTCAGCGACCTCTTTCTTATACTGTAATCACCCAACTCGGATTCCATTAAAGGCTTTTAATGGTAAAAGATGACCGGATGCCCTTTTTTGTGAGCACATCAAAAAAGGTGAAGTGAGGAGTAGAAAACTGAGAATTGTTGGCTTTAATACCTTAAAGGTTATTTTAATGACACAAACGGATGTGGCACTTTAGTCCCAAAATATTTCATATTGAAACGTTTTCGACTTTCTCTTTTACCGCGCAGTCGCTTTTTTATAACATTTGTAACTGAAGAAAGGCAGCCTTTATCTGAATTATGCTCCTGAAATATCTCCACTGATATATATGTATTAGACTGCTTAATAAACAAGCTGCAGGTGACCACGTCGCCCTTTTTGACAGGCGTGCATGAAGCCCATACACGTGTTCCATTATTAAAACAACTTTATCTTTTGTGGCTTTTCTATGCTTAAGTATAGCATTAAAGAATGGCCTGCATTGTTATGTTTACCCATATCATCAAAGCGAAAGACTTGAGTCACACATATCTCAGAGAAATATTAGGCAATATTTTTGTTTGTTTGTTTGTTTTATAGAGAGATAATTCTACCCTTATTAGGTATGTACCGAACATAAACTAGATTCTTCTCCATTAATGGAAACTCACACATGAAAACAGGAAGAGGCATGCCAGATGTTGCCTCACTGGCTCTTCTGAGCCGGTACAAACTAAAAACTAAGGTCATGCTAAATGTCAAAGAGCACTCGTGTGTGGCCAGTAAAGTCACCAATAAAGTGAGGTCATTTGAAACAGATAAGGTATTTCTGCTGTACTTCCTACATTTAAGCGCAGAGTGTAGCTGACACATTTCTTCTTTCTTCCTTAGACGACGAGGAGGCACTTAACTCCATCATGAAGGACTTAGCAGCCTTGGGCCGTTGTTACACCCAGCACAACAGCCACAAGCCCAAGAACCGAACCTTACTCTACAAACAGGTACTCGTCGCATCCACATGTGCTGTTTCTCCTTTTATACATTCAAAATTGTTGAAGTGCTGATTTGAATCTATAAGAACTTTTAAAATTGGCTGTAAAATGTGTCTAAATATCAATTTTTTTGTTTTTATTTTGATTGCTCTGTTGCCTGTGTAGTATGGGAATCAGTTTGCTTAGCCATATTTTAGTTAAAGAGCTGAGAGGATGTATAATGCTGCAGTATTTCTTTGGTTTAAAGCTGCCACACATCCTGCTTAGTTACACTACTTTAACCTTATCTGTCACTCTGTTTTTACTCAATACCTCAGCCCTGCTTCCTTTTTTTATTTTATTCACTGGAGTTTGAAGGTTGTGATCTAGTTTTGGAGATGATGAAACAAAAAAGCAGCATATTCACCGCCACAGCATGGTGCAAAAGTCTCGAGCCACTCCTCATTTCTTCATATTTTGCTTCCAAGGAGCCAGTCTTTGGATATCAGCTGCTTATTAAAAAAAAACCAAAAAAAAACCACAACTCCTTTTCAGTCCAGTGCATGACACTTTTCAGAGATTTGTTGTTTGTTTGTTCAGATATTAAACGCTGACCTATGAGTCATTCAAGCATAAAAAAAACGATGCCTAAGTCGAGGGATGATATCTTAGCGAAGGACTAATTTTAAATTGTGTCTTTAAGCGCTTTGTTATTTAAAGCCTGCCACACAAACACATTATTTGTTCACATTTCTTTAGTTGAATCTATGAAAAATGTCAAAGATGATGCAGTTTGGCAGACATAAAAAAATGATATTTTTGCAGAAACAACATGATCTCTGCATGGTGTGCAGCCTGTCCTTATAATAAATAGTCTTCTCAGAACTGATGGAACATATGAAGGCAGAAGAGTAATGTCAGATCCCTTTGCAGTTGCATCAGAAAGGGCATCAAGCATAAAAACTGTCAAATCAAACATGCAAAGCTGCCTGCTGTGGTGAACCCCTGTGAATAAGTGAGCAGCTAAAAGTAGCTTCTAGATTTTGATACTCTGTGCAGTGTTATCTGGAAAGCATCTGATTCTCAACAGCCAGGGAAGTGCCTAGAGGGGGACCCGGGGAGGCCTGAGCACTGTAGAGCATGGCCAGGATCACTAGTAATGTAGTTGAGTATATTTACATGTTAGTACATGTTTAATATACGTGCACTTAATTGAAATATTTCTATTTCATGTCACTTTCTGTTTTTACTCTTTAATTCCATTAACCCTTTACAGCTGATCGGAGCGGGCACGCTCTGTTTTGCGTAACTATTTTTAAATCCCAGTAGCACTGCAACCACGTAAGCTAGCGCAAAAATTTTTTTTGCATATGAAACCGGAGGAGTTGTACTTACATCTTATGCCATCAGCTTGTCCTAGGTCACGGTTTCCTTCCACATAAAGCTTTGCAAAAACTGCATAAAAAGCGCTTGCAGGAACAAAAACATAATATTCCAGAAACACGCTGTGCCGGTCCGATCAGCTGTTCATAACACTTCCTACGTTGGAATAGACGTCAGCGCGAACTTTTGCATTTCCGCCATTACCTGCCCGAAACCGGAAGTGACGTCATTTTCCCGGAAATGTAGTCTTTTTTACTATCAGGCCCTCAGAGCCTATACTCGTCTTTTTAAAAGTTATCTTTGACTTTATGACTTTCTGTGTCGTTTTTGGGATGCTTAGGACTCATATTGCACTGCTGGAAATAGTTTATTTTGATGCATATGCTGCTTTTTTGCAAATTTGCAGTATAATATTTATTTTCGTTTTTCCTGCAGTGTATAAAAATTGGTGTATTTCAAAAATAAAACTATGAAGACACTCAAAATAAATTTCCTGTGGTGGGAAACTATTTTGTGCAACTTTTTTGTATTTACAGTTTTGAGGGATAAGCCTCTTAAATTTCTCTAACTAGAAATATATGTTAAAAAAGCAAAAACGATTTTCAATTTTTTTTGTAGTTTATTGCACTTTTTTGCAATTTATGTAATTACTATGCACTTAATGAATACATATTATTAAAATCTGGGCTATAATGGTTGTATTGATGTATAGCAACTTGAAATGCTCCCAAAAATGGCTCCACAGCAGGTAAAAATATAATATAAGCTCTGGCGGACTTGGTTCTATGGTAGGTCTTAAAGGGTTAATTTCACTGTTAATTTTTCACAGTTTTTATTATTTTTCTAGTCTGATTTCTTCTGGCCCCTCCCTTCTTTGTTCTTAGTTAAAAGCATACCTGGATAGAAAAAACACACAACAAATAAGAGTCATGGATTGGCCTCCCCAGAGCCTATACGTCAACATTATTGAAGCACTGTGGGATGATATTGAGAGAGGCAGCAAACATCCAAACAAGAGCTTTAAATGTCCTTCAAGAAGCCTGGAGAACTATTCCTGAAAACTACTTCAAGAAATTATATCAAAACTTGACTAAGAGAGTTCAGGCTGTGTTGAAGAATAAATGAGGTCGTACCAAATATTGATTTTTAAGCCCATTAGAAATGTATAAACTCTTATTTTTGCCTCATATAATATATTTCCATATATGCTGACATGTGAATAATGAAATTGCTGGACTAATCACGTTTTCCTAGCAGAACAAAAAGAAAGGAGGTTTGGCTCAAGACTTGTGCACAGCATTGTCTTTCAAGCGTCTTACAGACACCGTCCGTCAGATTGACAAAATCCTTTCCTGATGCTTGGTGGGCTTTTTATATATCTATCTATCTCTCTATCTATATATATCTATATAGAGATAGAGATAGTATTCCGTATTGGAGTATTCCATTCCAATAGTTTCCGGTATTATGTACATTTATGGCAGTTTAGAAACTAAACCAACACATTTTGGACAGCTTATCGTTCCCTTCAGTCACCTTGTGCCTCTCTGAAGTCGTTTCCTCGTGTATCTTTGCGTGTCTGTGGAATGATAATTGGCGAATCCTCTTAAAGCAGCAATGTTTATGATGAGACATAAACAAACAGCGAGGAGCAGAGAGGGTTTCCGGCCGTCACGGTGCTGCTTTCCTCTGCGAGTTGTTGGGGTAAACCCTTACGTTTTTTCTTCCGCACCGATGTGATGACAGCGTTAGTGTAACACCGTTACCTCATGCAGACATGCAGGCTCCTCCAGATTCCTGCTCCCATTGGCAATGACTACGAATAGAAAACAAAGATTTGTCGGGCCATCGTCAGTGTTGAAGGATAATGTTGTCTTTGTGCTGTAGAACAAAATCCGCAGCAAATCCAGCAACGTGGATATAAAACATGTATCATCATAATGCTTTTTGTCACCTCAATTCCTGGTCCAGCTTATCGTTTTCATTTATTAGGCAGGCCAAATCCCACAGACAACTATGAATCATTTTAACTTTCCACTTCCATAACTCCCCTCTGTTGTTATTTTTCCTCTCAACAGGATTTAAGAGTCAAGCTGGAGCATGAGAGAGAAAAACGGTATGTTTGAACCTCTGTATTGTTTTTTCTGCTCTTCTGTCCAAGCCTTTACTCTGTGCTTCGGATCTTTTTTGTGTGTTATGCTTTGCCATGCCTGGGACTTTGTGTCTAGAGGAAATCACAGTTACATGCCAGAGGAGCATAAAGAGAGGGAAAATTTCTACTTTGACATTTAGCCGAGGCCTTATGTTTCAGGCTCGGATGGGCTGTTTAAGAGGGAGGAGAGGGGGGAAAAAAGAGAAGAGGGTCAGAGAGAGAGGGAGATCAAAAAGATGCAGCGAGAGCCAAACGTTTGAGTACAATGCGCAGACTTCTAGGCACACCCCAAATTAATGCTTCATCTTGCGCGTTTTCTCCTGCTTTCCCTCCACATTTTTCAGTCACGAGACATTTGTACTCGCTCACACGGCCAGCTTTTCACTTACTCAAGAGGCAGAGCTGGTTACTCAAACTGTTTGGAGACAGTCTAGCAAGCAGTTTTTTGTTTTTTTTGCCTCATAGTTTGTTTACCCAATGGGATGTTTAAAAAAGAGAGAGAGAGAATTTCTGACACTTAACTTGGTGTTGGTCTTCATTTTGTCCGCACTGGGATCCCAGCTCTGTCATGCCACGCACGGATGCTAAGTTGGGTCTCGCAGCTCTGGAGGAGGTCCACTGGTTCCACTGGCAGACTCTGGCACTCTAAAACAGGGGTCCCCAATCCCAGTCCACGAGGGCTGGTGTCCCTGCAGGTTTTAGATGTGTTCTTGATCCATCACAGCTGATTTAAATGGATAAATTACCGTCTCAACTGTCTTGAAGTTCTCCAGAAGCCTGGTAATGAACTAATCATGTGATTCAGGTGTGTTGACATCTAAAACCTGCAGGGACACCGGCCCTCGTGGACTGGGATTGGGGACCCCTGGTCTAAAACTTTACTCAGGAGCCCGCAGAGACTGAACTGAAGTGACAAACACGATATGTTCTGTTAACACTGGAGGGAAACTGACCAGAACCTACTGCAATAATTGCCTCGATTCATCAGAATATAGACGAGGGGAACGGGCATCGGTTCAGCGATACTGTGATAAGAAAGCCACAGGCTCAGAGGAGTGGGAAAGAGAAGGAAAGCGGCGTGCTCGGCCAGCAGAGCACTGCTTCACACTGGGCCTTTTCACTTTTTCACAGCCCTAATTGGCTACTGCTGAGGAAGAGACGAGTTTTTCATGTTCCTGTCTCTGTGTTTCTGCGCCCCCCCCTCCGCCTCGTCTCGCAGTCTTCCCTTTCTCACGAGCTCCCTTCACTCCACACTGCTCTCTCAGAAAAGACAGCCAACAGCTCACTTTAGAAGATGCCATTCATAGACTTGAAAGGAAAATCTCTTTTTTATTTAATGATTTTTTTCTTTCATCCGCTTTGTCGATTCACACCCTCGTCGACCTCTTTCCAGAACAGAAAAGGATCGAAATCACATTAAAACCTGTGTAACTTAAATATTTATTTAACGCAGCTTTAATCAATATTTCTGTATATTAACAGGGGATCGGGTAACTCGAGGTATGCGACAGTGAAAAGGGTCACTCAGAGAGACAAACCCTCTGAGAATTATTAACAGGCTACAGTCAACACCAGCTCTGCAGAGCGTTGCAGGATCTTTCAGCTCACTGTTTTGGTTTTCCACATCAGGTGGTCTTAAAAGCATGACTCGATGAAAGCTAATGTTGCGTTTATGACTAATAGCTGTGGGTTTTTTATTTAAATAAAATAAAAAAGCAGTTTTGCGATAGTGAACTGATTATTTAAAGTAGGGATGTCAAAGTCATTTTACATTGTAATTCATGTACATCCTACTTTGATTTTAAGAGGGCGGGATCAATGAAACAAAGTGATAAATGTGTGATAAAACTGTCTCTGGAGTCACTGTAGAAAAAAAAAAATATAAAAGCTGTAAATATTTTTTTTTCATTTAATTGCTACTTAATTATTGTGGTGTAATATGAATTGCAGTAGGAGATTTGTATTATAAGAGTAGGTGTAAAACTGTTAAAAGTTCTTATATTCCAGAAGGACGGATTGAAGTCTCTTTTTGGAACAATTGTGGCCCTCGGGCCTCATGTTGAATACCCCTGGTTTAGAGTTAGCAAAACCTTTTTTTCCTTAGTTTAAGCCTCTAAACGGGGCTTAAACTGCAAATACTCTCAGCTAAGTAAGAAAGCAAAGCCTAAAAAAAAATATAACCCTCATAAAAAATTCAGTGAATGGAAACTGAACTGCATTTCTTCGATCTCGATCTAAAATCTCTTTCAGCACAGACCCTACGAGCCGGCTTATTAGATTAGAAGAAGAAAGAAAATAATCTGAACTTCCTTTCATACTCGAGCAGCTACTATCAAGACGATCTGACTGCACAGATCTAATCCCAGGCTGTGCGGTGAATAGCATTATATTTGAGGGTCCTCTACCCAACTCGAGGTATCAGGAGTCCCTGAGTCAGGATGATCGTGTTGTCCGTCCACAGTGGAATCGGATCCGATGGTCTCTCTCTCTCTTTTCATTGGCAAGCACTGAAGGTTTGGGGCAGGAAATAAGAGCTGTAGAGCGACTCGCTCTCCCCCCTACCTCAAGGTCTACAGCCAGAGAGAGAGAGCGGGAACAGAGCCAAACCTTTTTTTTTCCTCTTAGTGTTTATATTATTGTGATTTTTTTTTTTTTTTTTTTTTTTTTTTCTCTTCTCCACGAGACAAAAGGGAAAGAGAGTGCGCTGGGACGTGTGAAAGCATTCTTCCAACTCTGCAAACCTCTGCGACTGAGTGTGTCCGCATGCAGAGGAAGAAAAGCCATATCTTTTGGAGCCGCATCCTTGTACAAGCCCCCCAAACCCCCGTCCCCACATCCCTCCAGCTCTTTATCGCACACATCATCACCAAATCTAAACAGAGACGAGGAGTGTTTAGCTGTGCCGCCGCTTGCCTCTGATCTGCAGCCTCCCCCCTTTTCCCAGAATCCATCCAAATGAGGGAACCAATGAGCGGTCATTAAGATAGGCAAAGCTTTGGCCTCTGATGAGGAAGTGATGGGATAAAAACAAGTCCCTTTTATCAGGATACTATAAAGAGATAGTAGCGCTGCAGATTCTTCAGAAGCAGAGAGTGAGGTGGGGGTAGATGGTGGTGTTGGGGGGAGGACAGGACAGGAGTCTCTCTGCTTCTCTCTCTGCTTTATTTTCTCAGGCTGCCTCCCCCTTTATTTTCTCTCACAGACGTCTGTAAATATCTCCATGTCTCTGTATCTTTCACTCTGTCACTCTTTAAAAGACGAGGGAAAGACACACATCCTGCTGCTTTTGCTGCCGCTCCAGATTTTCCCCCCCTTTCCTCTCAGGAAGTTTCCCATCTGCCTTTGTGCTGGCTTAGCGGAGAGGCCCAATGGTGTTGAAACAGTGGCCGATGCACACACTGATTGGGAAGCACACTCATGCATGTAAAGTTTTACAAACACACATGCGTCTCATATACACACTCACAACAAGACTTTTGCTGATAAGGTCGGTCTCGGACGGGAATACACGTAAGCATACAGTAGATAAGCACAGACATGCAAGTGGAGAGTATGTCTGCACTTTCTGTTTTCACTGCACTGATTAATGCCCTCTTAGCATCTCGGTGGCTCGGCTCACTCCTCTCCTCGACCCTGCTGACCCCCCGTCCGTTTATCTTCTGTTTCCCGCTGCTGTAAAGTAAATGAAAACGGGTTCTTAGAGATTTATCAGGTGCAAGCTAATGCTACAAACCAGTAGCCAGCAGGCTGTCAGCTCAGCTGCAGCCAGACACAACATGACCGTCTTTCTCCCACCTCTGACCCGGCTGGCCTTCTCCGTCCTTTTTCCAGAATCATCCTGTTTCAGAGGCCGCTGAAGATCAAAGAGCTGCTGCAGAAAGTGACCGAGGCCTTTGGCCAGCAGATGGACATGTTCTTCATGGAGAAAGAGGTAAGAGAATGACTCGTGTAGCTGGCGTGTTACAGTTTTATCTGTTGTTTTTCGTGACAATCCTTCAGTATGCACTGCAGTACGCGTGTCCTCGAAGTGGCGTTACGTTTGTTTTCTCAAGCTGTCAAGATCCAAGAAAAGCTTTGTTTATTTACATGTTTTTTGTTTTTTATTGTGAAACCCTTGATGTCATACATGTGCTGCTGCATTCACGTGCTCTTGTTGCTGAACAATAGAGAATTGAAGCTCATGTGCTGTGTGCTTTCTTGTCCTATCAGCTGCTGCTGCCCCTGAAGACGCAGGAGGACCTGGATCAGGCGGTGCTGACGCTGGGCTGCAGTTCGGGGACCAATGGGCTGCTCAGGATACTGCTAAAGACTCCTAAAAACAACCATGTGAGTTTTTAAGATGCTCACTTTTGTGCAGTTAGTGAATGAAGTCATCCTTTTTAGTTTTTTGTTTTTTTTGCAAAATGAGGAAACAAATTGCTTCCACACACGGTGATGTAACTGAACAATGAGGTAATGCTGTCCTCCCTTCCTCTGCTGAGCCGATTCCCTTTTTTCACTCTCTCCTACTTCCTGTGTTTCCAGTACCTACAGGTGAACAGCAGGGACAAACAGAGCGAGATGAAGTCATCGAGGTCACTGGGAGATTTGAAGGGCTCCTTGCTAAAGGGCTCAGAGAGGGTGCGCAAACACTCAACAGGTGAGCTTCCATGTTTTAAAAAAAGTGTTTTTATGCTGTTTTTATTAGTTGTTAAATGTGAGAGGAGGCAGAAAAGCACTCTGCTGATGCAAAGGTTTCTCAGTCATGTGCTAAAGCCTCAAGGATGACGTATCAGTGTCACCTGACGATGCAGACGCCCGTCAAAGTCGCAGGAATGTTAATGGAAAAGATGGGGCGCATGCTTTATCGGAGTAGAAAATGCAAACCGGAGGTGAAAGCAGCCAAGGACTTGTCATGTCAAAGCAAGGACAAACTCCTGCACTCATGCTAAGCAACTGTCTGGCCGCTGTCTTTGGCCTGTTAGCTTTTTGTCATGTTAACTGTGACCATACTTGGATGTAATATGTATAAATATATAGTAGCTTTAGTATTCAAAGCACATGCATGAGAGCAGTTTCTGTCTTCTCATCTAAAACTGTGCACAAAAAAAAAACCTTTTCTTGTCACGTCACACTTTGTAGTCCCCCCCCTCCTCGTCCCCAGGCATGTTTGGTTTATTTTAATATCAGCTCTGTCCAGAAAGGTCAGCGTCTCGGTCGTATCTCGGCCTCAGACACGCTCAGAATCAAACCGGTGCTCGCTCCTGCCATCACGTTTGCATCTTTGCATAGCAGCTGTGATCGCTCTTGCGAGCCTATCTTCGTCATGTGGCCGCAAGCGCATAAATCGTCCAGAATTATCGGCCCTCCATCAGTTTTTCTCCCTGCCAGCGAGGCACGAGTGCGAGACGAGGCGAGCGGGCCGAGATAGGAGCGCGGGGAGTAGCGGCAGATGAGAGGTGACGGGAGAACGGTCACGGTGTACGGCTGAGTGAAGACGAGATGTGAACCCGGGTACCTCGATGACGTATGGGAGCAGACTGTGGCGTCAGGGGGAAAGAGGCAGAAAAGCTGAACAGTCGAGGCAAAGCGGTTGTAATTTGCAGCCTTCAGTCAAACAACAAGACTTTGATCGTATTTCCAACGCTTCTATTCGTCTTAGTGCCTTTTAGCCTCTCTGCGCTGTTTCAGTATTCCTGTCAGCCCAGTCTGCGATAGTTTCAGTAGATCTTTTTACCGTGACAAGGACGAGCGCTCAGTCTCCGCCGCAGCTCAGCCAGGAGAGCATTCGTCACAGTAATTGAGGTTAGAGGTGGCGGCAGTGTAGTTTAGTAAATCATTTCTCGCAGTCCTGGCACTGCTGAACTCGTACCCATGAATAACACTGTGACGCCGTTTTCTCCCCTCTGTCCCTCGTTCCCATCTCTTCATCTTCCCGCACTCCCTCCACTTCTCAATTTCTCCTCTCGCTCTCATTTACCTCCCCGCTTCCACCTTTTGCATTACTCATCCGCTCAACTTTAATTGTTTCATTCCCCTCTCTTTTATTGGCCGCCCCTGGTGCTTCTTTTCGTCACTTTCAGGTTCCCTCCACACAGGTCGGACGTCCCCGCCGCCAGGCAGCGTCCCTGAGGAGCAGCAGCAGATCGCCCGCCAGGGCTCCTACACCAGCATCCACAGTGAAGGGGAGTTCATCCCAGAAAACCCAGACCAAAGTGTAAGAGTCCATCAGCCGAATAAATGCTTTATGCATTGTTGCTTCTTGAAAAAGTTTGAATAGACTTCAGAAAAAAGATCTTTTTGATGTCTTTGGCAGGTTGACATTTATTCAACCAAATGTAGTTAATTTATTGTAGTTAATGCACTGAAATGGCCAATATTGGCTGTTTTCATAGATTCTTTTCCCATATAATATTTTGAGTTCTTGACTGGAAGGCTGAACTCTTGGGCAGAACTGTGTTTTTGTCGAGATTTAATCGTCTGAACAGTCTTCGGTGATTCATTGTTTACTCTGCTCGTATACTGGATTGCCCTGTATTGTTAGCAGCAGCAGAAGTACTAGCACTAATTTGATTTTACAAGGCTATATAGCCACATATAACATTTCTGTGCAGTATTTAAAGAGGATGTCAGACATTATTCAAACCCCTTCAAATTCTTAAGACGTGAGACAGTAACAAGCACAACTCCACCCGCACTGCTTGGTATGCTCTCTCCTGTATGATTGCATGCTCCGTGACCCTCAGTCTCCTTGTGTTATTGTATCTGTCAGATGTTGGATCCCTTTGGGAGTGCAGACAACTCGCTGTCGAGCAGCTGTCAGTCAATAGATCAAGCACTGGACAGGTGAGTCATCATGGAGCGGGTGATTTATAGCCCTCGTCGTTGTGGATTTATACAGTGGCTACTCAAGAACGTGCACTGTTTTCAGCCGATATAGCTGATAGCAGGCTTGAATTCTTTCTTCTTCTTTAATTTTTTTTTGTTTGTTTTAAACCAGTGTGCTCAAAGTTTACTGCAGCTTTTTTTTTTCTCATGTGGTTTGTCATCCATGTGCATTACTAGAGTCACACATTTAAGAAAATGCATGACTAGTCATGCACATTGGGGAGTGTGTGTGATAAAGGTTATTTTCTGTAGCAGCACTAAACATATTGTTACGATAAACACCTCATTTGTGGGTTATGTGTTGATGTCAGAGGCTTAAAAGTGTTCCCCAGATGTCTGCAGAAAGTCGGTAGATTCTTTAAGTTTCTGCTGTTCCCTAAACGTCTTAAGTTCAGGCTATCAGTAGGAGCTGCAATTTATTGATGTTGCCTAAATGGCTCACATGCTGGTGATTGGTGTGATCAGCTGTTAAGTAGATGGGACGAGGTTGTCAGCCACACATAAACTGACAGATACGGATTCCTTCATTAATCTGTAATATATATATATGTGTACACGTCCTTGTGAGACATGGTTTGTATCACAGAGTGCTTGTGTACACACTTGGATGTGAGCGCCTGTGTTGCAACAGCCAGAGGCTTTTAGCAAAGTTTGTAAATGTGCTAAAGACCATCGTAGCTTCCCTGCGACCCTTCCTCCGCTTGTCTGTGTGGAAAAGGAATCGGGTCACTTTGCTGTTGCCATAGCGACAGAACTCTTATCTGGACGCCTGGATTCCTCCGTTATCACGAGAGAGAGTGCGTGAGAGACAGACAGAAACAGAGACTGAGTGGGAGATGTGAGAGAGTGAGCAAGCAACATGCTGGAAAAACTGAGCCAGAAAATGAAAAGTGGCGAAAGAGTGAGAGTAGAGTGGGAAAGGCTGAGGAGAGAAAAGAGTGAATTTGAATCAAAGGGAGAATAAAAGCGAGCAAGCGTGGAGCTGACAGAGAGAGAGCAGGACGGAAACAGTTCTACCTGCACGAGGCTTATCAGGGCTCCAGGCTGCAGAACAATGGCAGGAAACGAGTGCATGGAACTTTTCCCTGCGAACGGGCATGCGTGCCCCTTATCCAGGGGTCTCGTGGCCCCGCGCCGCCCTGCGGTCAACAGAGACGTCACTCTCTGTCGGTTCGTCGGGACGGGGCTTGTTGGAAATGTCCAGGGAGGGAGAGAGGTTGGATGCACATACAGACATTTAGTGACATATGTTATATTGCTGCTAGTTCAGTGGCGAGCAGTTTGACTTTGTGAGTCCACAAATCTTCCTAGAGCTCAACTTTTCAAATTTTGCCACTTTGTTGTTTTACATCAGCTGTGAGTGACAGGAAGATAGTTTGAATACTAAAGCCATTCCCTGCGTTTTGTGCCGCTTTGCAGTCGAGCCCCATTCTGATGTATCAGGCCAGCAGCTGTAGCCAGACTTTGTTTGAAGATAAGGGGAAATTAGCAACTAAAAGAGCAAAAAAATTTTCAACTTTCCCTTCATGCTTTCTGTCATTTCAGCCCTCCTTACTCACAGAACACCCGTGACAATAATTACCTGAACCTTAACTTCGAATACAAAGGTAAGAGGGGACAAATCTTGCAGCAGTTTCTCTCCAATTCTAAAAATGTCTTTTTCTCAGCCCCCAGCTGCCAAACAAAGAGAGGTGTAAAAAGCGTGTTCGTTATTTGGAGGCTTTGTCTGTTCTTACTTTTTGCTGTGGTTCTTATAGCTCCACATTCAGTTTTACAGGAGAGGCTCTTGCTTATCTAGAGTGTTTCCCCTTGAAGAGAATGCTAATGAAAGTGGAGATTATATTATTTTAGGGCTGTATCTGTAAAATGAACAATGGGTTGTGGTGAATCTCGGCTGTGTTTCTTAAGTTTGATGAGGCGGTGAAGTAAGATAGTACTGCGTCTCTTCCTTTGCTATCTTCCATACACTCCCCCTGTACAGACCCCTTTATTCACTGCCTTTTTCTGTTTTACCTCATCCCATCTTAATAGATGTTGCTGCCCTGCCGCAGCATGATCACTTCCCCTCTCTTCTCAATGGCCCCCTGCTCATCTCGTCTCTGTCCCTGGGGTCCCGGTCTGTCCTCTTTTCCTTCAGAAGGCAGATCAAATGAAGCAGGATGAGAGATAAAGCCAAACTAGCCTCCGTGAACAGAGAAGCTGCATTGGCTCTCTCAATCTGGCCATTTCTCTTTCCCCTTTCAGCTCCCCCCATGCTGTAAATGAAAAAAAGAGAGTTCTGCACATTGTCTGTGCCGATGAGGGAACGTCATACTGTAGCTGCAGCAGAACTTGAAGACCCACTTGGGTACACAAGCACGTGCTTGCACACACACGCACCACCCTCCCAGATGTAAAGCTGTGTGGCCCTTCTGCTGAGGGCTACAGTATTTGTTTACCATTCCCTGTGAGTAGATTTTTCCTCTCCATCCCACTCTGCCAAACACAAAAAATAACTCCGGTATCCATGGGATACAGCCACAAAAACAGCATGAGGGGAGGCAGTCATCTGACAGAACAGCTGCTTTCAATTCCAAGTGGCTCCGCTCCTCTCCGTTTATTGTGTGTTTGCTGTGTGAGGGGGGAGAGTGTCAGTGCTCTCATGCGTCAGCCCCCCCACACCCCGCCTTTAGTTACTGCTCCACTGTTCAGAGCTAATGCTAAGCTAGCGCACGCAAGCTGCTTTCAGTTTCCGCATTGGCTGCAGGGAGGCGGCCCCGTTCAGCGTGCAAAGAGCCGCGTTCCATTCTGCTGCTTCACAGCTGGATTTGACACATCAGGGATGAGCAAAAATGGGAATGCAGTGTCTTGAGTGCCCGTCCAAGCATTTAAACCGCCATTATTAGACTTAAAAAGTGGATAAACGCATAACTGTGAATCCAGAAGCATTGTTTCTGTCATTTGGGTGCAATGCGAGACTAATTGTTGAGGCTTTATTTTACTTGCTGACACCTCTCTCTGCCTCAATCCTCTCTTTTCAGGTCGTCATGGAAAAGGAGGGACTTTCCCACGCCAGTTCCAATTGCCAAATCGCAGCAAGGATTACGGAGATAGTAAGAAACCAGCTTTGCTTAAACAATTACAACAGCGCTGTTACACAGAAATAACAACAGAACATGTCTATAGAACAACACGGACACAGACCACTCTTTGTCCTGCAGTGTGGTCACAGTCTTCTAACTTCAGATGCATATTTCTTACTTTCAAACAAGATATTTTGAAATATTATCCTCTTTTAGAGAGTTTCTTTGCACCTCGTGGAGATTTATTACACTGCTGGCTCGCTGTTTCAGGCAGCTGCTAGTAATTGCTTACTCAGAGGCTAACCTTGGCTAGCAGTGATTTACGTTTCCCTGCGGTGAACCCAAGCTTGTATAAAAACACAGCGCCCTGCTTCCTGTCTGAAGGGAAGTGGGATGGAGTGGCGAAAGGCAGTCTGCTCTGGCTGGCCTCACGTTTCGGCCAAGAGCAGACTTTATGCACTGCACCTGTGAAGTTAACTGTGTGAAAACAGATTCACAATGCAATCAAGAGTAAAGTGTATGACAAGTCTGATTATGTTCGTTTATGTGTTTTCAGGACGTAGGACACTTCCGCGGAGCTTCATGCCGCAGGAGAATCTTTTTCAGCTGGTTCCCTCCAGCCGCACTCGAAGCTATAATGGAGACAGCACGCTGCAGTACAGCGATCTGCGCTCACTGGGCAAAAGCTCCCAGCGAGGTACAGCCAAGTGTAAGTGATTCACTTGAAATCTTTTGAAACAGGGGGAACGTGTGCTCGACACTGTAAAATAATCTGTAATAGTTGTGTGTTTGGCTCATGTGACCAATTGCTATCGATGACCTCAATATAAATACAAAAAATGGACACGGGCAATCCAACTGTTAGTGGACATGTGCTGATCATTCGCTTGATTAAATATTAGGCATTTAATCTTTGAAAACTAAGCAGCTACTTAAAAAAAAAAATACTGTACTTGCATTCTCGATCGCATAAAACAGAGAAAAGCAGAAACTCCTCACAGCAGAGAGGCTGAAACTGGAGTATTTTAGTGTGAAAGTGACTGAAAAATGTGAGAAAAATAGCTTCCACATAATTATGTGTTGACTAAACTGTTGATTTGCGGTGTTGTTCACTTCCACTTTGATCAGATGGTTCCTAATTTAAACAGAGGAATGACTGATTTCAATGATTCAAGATAAAACTTTTGCAGTTCCACTATTTCAGGGTTGTATCTTCCTTCTACAGATGCATTGTAATGTATAATATATATCAATGAGGATAGATGTAATGCACAGTCGTACTGTATGTCACAGGCAGAATTCCCCCCTCATCGTCCAAATTAAGCCGTTTTACAGGCTCACTAATCACATCTGTCCTCATTTAGTCTATACATCCTGCCCAGAAACTGTCTTCATCATAATACCAAAGCTTGGCTCATAAGTCTGTGGTCGATGTGTCCGTCTCTGGTGTCCGTCTCACCCACGCGCGACCAAACAGTCTAACGCAGCCACAGAGAAGCCTGCTGGTTCCAAAACAAAGTCCCGGAGTCTGAGCCTGAGAACGTGGGAGCCGCGCAGATGAGCTTTCTAGGCTTTCACAGTTTGTGTGTCTGTTGGTGGGTTGCGGTTCCACTGCTTGACTGTGATATCTGGGGTTTCCCCAGTCTAAGAAGGGTCTGCAGTGGGAGTGATTTAACAAATTGCGGTGCGCTTAACGTCTGGTCTCGGTGAAGTTGATGTGTGATCAGTGGAGTTTGACGTTTGCTTTAGTTTTTTTTATTTTTATAAACATGCTCTCAGATCCGTATATCATAGAGAAGCTGGCTGTCATAGGAGGCTTAGCAACACAATTAATTACTGAGGGGGGGACTCATAGTCTGGCGTTTCATTTCTGCAGCACCACGGGCGCCAGTCAACTGGAGACAGGGAAAGCTGCTGGGACGAGGAGCGTTCGGGGAGGTCTACCTCTGCTACGATGCCGACACAGGCCGCGAGCTGGCCGCCAAGCAGGTGCCGTTTGATCCCGACTGTCAAGAAACCAGCAAGGTGAGGGGAAATATATCAAAACTGTTTGGATTTGCATGAAGTTGATGGCATACGATGGGCTTTTTTAATAAATTGAAGACTCTAACTTTGGTTTTTCTGCTGCAGGAAGTGAATGCTCTGGAGTGTGAGATTCAGCTGCTGAAGAATCTGCGTCACGAGAGGATTGTGCAGTACTACGGCTGCCTTCGAGACCTCGACCAGAGAAAACTCACCATTTTTGTCGAGTTCATGCCCGGGGTGTGTATTCTGCGGGACATTTTAAGTAAATTTAATCACACTCGAGCAGCCCTTAAATTTCGAAAGAACAATTAACGTCTGAGAATGTGCGCGCCGGACTTGGTTTGGCTATAAAGATAGGTACTGAGACATTTTAACACAAACATTAAAATCAAACCCTTACCAGCCACATCTGCTAGAATCTATTTAGAAATGTCACCAGCTGTCAACAAACATGTCCTCCACGCAGTTGATGTCAGCAGAACAGCTCATTTTATGAGATCATATTCTCCCTAAATGAGCAACTTTAATGAGCTACTGTCGCCTGCGGACCCTGTCCCCGAGCCTGCTTTTAATATTTCCTGAGCTATTTTTTTTTTAAATTTCCCAGAGACGCTGAGTGTCTTAGTCACACATTGTCTGGAAATTGGAAATGTTTACGTTTCGCCAGAGTTGGCAGAAGCAAGACAGGAGGTGACAGAGCCAAGCTTTTGTGTGGCTGCGTGGCACGGCTTCACTGCTGCGCCTGACCGATAACACTTTAATGGCCCGAGGGAGGGAGGGCCGTGTGTCCCTCGGAGAGACCCCGAGAGCTCCTAAGGTGTCCCGTTGACAGCTGAAAGTGAGGAGGCAGAGGTTTTGTTTTCACCGCAAGTCCTAAAGTGCGTCACAGGTGTTACAGGATCAGGTCTTAGCTCCTGCCGTGTCCCCAGGAGGAGCGGAAAACAGGAAATTGAAGGAAATGCAGCTCACTGGTGCAGTTTGGACTCAAAGTCAGTCAACAGACTTCTGTCAGCACGTTATATGCTTACATTCTTGGTTTTTGGCCTTGAGAATTGGCTGCTTTCACAAATAAACCCCAAACAAATTAGCTGGAACACCCACGTTTTCCAGAAAAATAAGTGTATGTAGATTTTTCTCTAATTTCGCATGCGTGTCCGTCCCATCCATTCATTCGCTCACAGGCTTTCTGTTTGTCTCTGTAGGGCTCGATAAAAGACCAGCTAAAAGCCTACGGAGCCCTGACGGAGAAGGTGACGAAGAGATACACCAGGCAGATCCTCCAAGGAGTCTCCTACCTGCACAGCAACATGATTGTACACCGGGACATCAAAGGTAAATGAAGCCGCAAGCTCGAAAAAGGCCAAGGTTGGATTTTAATTGGATTTGTAACCGGCAAACACTCACACTTGGAAATGCTTTTTTCAATGGGGTCCTATAGCAGTAGCTGCTGCAATAGGCGGGGGGTCAAAACTACAGATTCATTCATTTTCATTCGGGTTGACATTTCCTCATTTGGTCATTCGTCGTCTGCAGAACGTGCCTGGAAAAATGTGCTATTTTCAACTCCCCTTTGAGATATATTAGGCTTCGTGCTGGTGAAACTGGCTGTTCTAAAAATGCTCAGCACCGGACGGAAAGGTTTTGGTTTGGCTGCCCACAGCTTTGGGAGTTACTGGGTCGTTAAGCGGCGGCCAAGAAAGAGGGGAATATACTGACTGGTGGGGGAAAAAGATAGTCGGTCTCACAGGACCAGGCAGGGCTCTATGAAGAGCACATGTGGGTGTGATCTTTCCACGCAAAAAGGCTCTGCACGTGTAATATACGGTGTGTTCATCTCACCACAGAACATTTCTGTTTTTGCAGTAAAAAAAAAAGGGACTTAAGCTTGGCACCACACGCACGTCCACATTCACTCCGGACCAGCTGGAAGTTTCTCTGAATTTATTTGCAAAGGCTGGAATTATCAGAGAACCTGTTGTCCTACGTACAGGAAACGTGCAGGCAGTGGAAGAAGCAGCTCGGGGCAGTAAAAAGTAAAGGTTATAGTTTGAGCCTCCAAGTTTCTTCTTTTGCAGCCTGCCAGTTCTTTGGTGGGGGTGGAGGGTGAGTGGCAAGTGGTGCACATTAGTCACTGATCAAACAAGCGGCGTGGCTGAAGGAAATGGGATAGACAGAGCTACATTCGGAAAATTACTAAGATAGGAGGAGAAAGGGTGTTGAGGTTCGACGTGTCTCTTGTGGAGCAGACAGTTTATTTAGTATTTCATTTTCTGAACCCAACGAGGCTTTTTCCTCAGTGTGAGAAAAGTGAAAGAAAGATAAACTTCCCTGTTTGGCGTAGCTGACTAAACGCAGGATTTGTATAAAGACTGCTGAAAGATATGCTTTTTAAAAATAAGTCTGCCAGTATTCAGTTACCCAAACAGTCAAGACCTTTTGCCTTCTTCCGTCAGCTTGAATTGCTGGCACCAATCACTTTTTGCCCATAACAATAATTGCAACTCCAAATTGTCAGCGTCCCTTTGCGTCTGACAGCTCTCGGGAGAGTCCTGAATACTTTCAAGCTCGTTTTGTTTCGATCCACCAGGTGCTAACATCCTGAGAGACTCCTCGGGAAACGTGAAGCTGGGAGACTTTGGAGCCAGCAAACGTATCCAGACCATCTGCATGTCTGGTACAGGCATCAAGTCTGTCACTGGCACCCCCTACTGGATGAGCCCTGAAGTCATCAACGGGGAGGGATATGGGAGGAAAGCTGATGTGTGGTAAGGAAATTATTAGATAGAACTGTATTGATTGAAGGGGCGAACAATATCAGATTGCTGCCGTCGCTGTAAAAGCAAAAGCAATAAAATGACCTTGAGCAATAAATGATATTGTTATCAGTTGCTGCGATATGCACTCTGTTTACTAATACTGTTGATATTTAACACACTGAGGCGTTGAAATTAGAAATGCAGTCGAGTAATAAATGGAATAAATGAACTTTTTTAGTTACACGCTACTTCAGAAACTCACATAAATATGAACTTTAAATAAGGGCTGTATGTGCCGATAGATTAGAGCACTTTATACAGTTTTCTAAGAGAGCGCGCTTACTTAAAGACTTGATAAGAAGCCAGATATACTAACGTATCATTGCATTGCCAAACAGTGTTAACTGTAGATTTTTGTGAGATTCAGCAGTTTTTGGGCCCATTGTTCTAGGGTGTAATTGGTTGCTCCAAGCTTTAGAGAAAGAGTACAATACTGGAATAAGTTTGTTTGGATTTGCGCTCGTGTCATAGGGTTAACTCTGGTATTTGACACAACAGTTGGAGGTGCAAGGTAGACAATAGACACAAGCCGAGCTCCATTCAAATCATTTTTCCTGTTGTGCTGTTTTCCTTCAGGAGTGTCGCCTGCACCGTTGTTGAGATGTTGACCCAGAAACCCCCGTGGGCCGAGTACGAAGCCATGGCAGCCATTTTTAAGATCGCCACCCAGCCTACAAAGCCCACGCTTCCCGAGGGTGTGTCCGACGCTTGCAGGGACTTCCTGCGGCAGGTGTTTGTGGAGGAGAAGTGGAGGCCCACTGCAGACTTTCTGCTCAGCCACCCATTCGTTCAGGGCAGCTTCTGAGCTCCTGTGGATCCCCTTCCCCTTCCCTGCCTGTGAGGCCTCCGTGGCCCCGGTGCATCCCCTCCTCTCCGGCCCGTCCCATCCCCAGGGCCCCCTCCCCTCGTCACCAAGCTCCAGGGCTCAGTACCACTCCCAACTTCCTGTTATCCACCACTAGTGTCTGCCTTGTCGAGACTCCTGCATCCTACTAGCTCCACCTGGACTATTCCCTGAGAGGGAAGGGTGACTGCTGTTAAGACCTCCAGAGTCCTCTGAGGTTTTGCATGGTGTTCCCTCAGGAGGGCACTAACAAGAAGGCAGTCTCACAAGCTCCAGACTGCTGTCCTTTTAACAAGCGCAGGAAAAGTGACCAAGGTTAGAGCAAAGTGTCGCGTCTCAACCTTTAGGTATCACTTTACACCCACTTACTGCTGCAGAACAGCGTCTCGGGATCGAGGAGACGTAATTGTGATTACATTGATCACACGTGACCGTACTGTAAGTTTCTTATCAGCCTAAAGAAAGCTGTGGGCAGAATTTAAGATGGTAAAATATTTTTCTATGATGCATATAAAGTCATCCTAGCAGATGAGATGTCTATTGTCATTCTAGAAAAACAAAATGTAAATGTATTTTTTTGCCAACGCCTTACAATAAGAATTTGTAAGTAAGAATGTCTTTTATAACGTCTGCGAGGGTCACCAGTACCCTGCTTTCATAAGCACTCACAAAAACAAGCCCATTTTAGGAAGGATTGTCAATGTTGCACTTTTTGATATCATGCATTGAAACATTTCCGACGTGCAGGATAATCAGCCGAGGAGATATTTTTCTATTTGATGCATTTTTTTTTATATATTATTGAGAATTGTGTTTCAGTGTAAAAGAAGAAAAAGAAGAAGCGAACTGTTTTTGCGCATTCGTGTGCAATGTCTCTTAAGCAATACCAACACTACTGTTGTCATTCCATCCTCCCATGCAGCGAGCCTTGTTCCATTCAGAAGTGGCCAAAGAAACATTGCAGAGACTGAAACCTTTCGATAACTTTTAGAAAACGTGCAGTATTAGTCATGTCTGACTTTTTTTGCCACCTCAGAGCCCCATATAGCCTTTCCTGTGTTATGGCAGCTTTGTGCACAGACCAAATCGGACGCATTAACGTCACTTTTTTTTTTTATAATTTTTTTTAAAGATTGTGAAA
The DNA here is from genome assembly GCF_041146795.1 of Maylandia zebra. Taxonomy (NCBI): domain Eukaryota; kingdom Metazoa; phylum Chordata; class Actinopteri; order Cichliformes; family Cichlidae; genus Maylandia; species Maylandia zebra. The sequence continues at coordinate 21,762,721 of NC_135175.1, forward strand.
TTAGACCGAAGGAAGCGTCTTGTTTATATTTTTGCTGTAACTTCACCCCACGCCTTTATTTAGCTTTCCACGCCATCTCGAATGGGTCTCTTAATGACTTTGACGGCACACCGTGGTCTCTGTGACGTCATGTGAGGCGGAGCTTATTATTACAAGTTGCCAAAAAAAACAAAACATTGAGTTGAAAGGATGGAGTGGAATGATGTGTTCTTTAAAGTGGAGATGAAATGAAAGTTTAACTGTGGGGTGGGGGGGTCGATGTCGGAGGTGTCGTGACTTGCTGTAACACACAGGCACTTAAAAGAATGACGATCCAATCTTTTCAACCCTTAGTGCCTTACCTGAGTGTGCTTGCAAACACAAACGTTCACTGCCAAAGCAGAGAGCTTCCTTGTAAGGCGAGCGGCTGTTTAGTAGAAAGCACACGCAGGATTAGCTGAAAATCTTTTATATGGAAAAACCAACAAAAGATTATACTGTACATACATATTGTTCTGCACTTTTGTATGAAATTTCTTTTTACATTATAAACAAAATCTATTTGAAATAGCTACGTTATACAGTAGATTGTACTGTGATTTAGACAGGAGAATGAATGGTTGCCTCTTTTAAGAGAAGGTAGGCAGGATGAACAGACTGGGAGGCTTTCGAATGGGACGGAGTTTGTTTGGTCTGAATGACAAAGCCTTGAAACATGAAATGTATCAAGTCATTGAACTTTTGTACATTTAACTTAATAAATTGAAGGTCTTAAGACTATGTTTCACAATGATTTTTTTATAATTTGCAAATTGAATTAAAAGTTGACTTTTATGACACTTTTTTTCCCCCATTAATGTATGTATTTATAGTTGTGATCTCATGATTGATAGATGGATGGTTGAATGCTGAAATTGATATTTTCTTTTGGACTCTACCAACAACTTTCTTATTGGGCTTATGATTTGGCAGCTGTACCTCCATGGTGGGAATCTCCTGTTTCACCACATCCCAAAGGTGCTCTATTGGATTGTGATATGATGATTGTGGAGGCCATTTGGGTACAGTGAACTCATTGTCATGTTAGAGAAACCAGGCTGAGATGATCTGAGGTTTGTGACATGCTGTGTTATCCTGTTGGAAGCAGCCATCAGAAGATGAGTACACTGTGGTCATAAAGGCATGGACATGGTCAGCAGTAATACTCTGGTATCTAAACAATTCTTAAAAAGGCCAAAAGTGTATCAAAAAAAATCCCCCACACCATTACACCACGACTGCGCTTAACTGCTGGGCAGGTTCGATCCATGTTTTCATGCTGTTTACACCAAATTGTGACCCTGTCATCAAAATATCAACAGAAATTGAGGCACATAAGACCAAGAAATATTTTTCTAATCTGTTCTGTTTCAGTGTGCCTGTGTGAACTGCAGGTTCAATTTGCTGTTCTTTTTCGACAAGAGTAGCACTCAGCATGGTCTTCCATAACTGTAAACAGTAGGGATGGTTGTGTGGAAAAATCCCAGTAGATTAGCAGTTTCTGAAATACTCAGACCAGCTTGTCGGGCACCAACAACCATGCCACGTTCAAATAATTTAAACAGCCTTTCTTCCCCATTCTGATGCTCAGTTTGAACTCCTGCAGGTATTCTTGACCATCCTTAAATGAATAACAGCCACATAGCTGATTATATGTTTCCATTCCAAGCAGCTGGACAGGAATAAAGTGGCCATGAGTGTGCATTTTATTTCACCCACTTGCTTAATTCTTTTCTATTTAGATCACAGGTTCTCAAATTTTTCTGAATCTCTTACAGAGAAGAAAATTCTCCATGGATCCCTTCATAATCGTAACGTTAAGGGTATTACGCTTATTACTATTTGTGCTGTTTACATATGTATTCTTACTGGGCACATGTGATGTGACCTATCAAAATCAAAAGTTTCTTTTGGCACCAAGATAAAGTGGATGGGAGTAAAGGACACAGCATGATTGTTTTTGTCATAGATGATCTCCAGCTGTTGATATGTACTTTTATATATTACAGAACAGCTTTATAAATTATTTTGTGGACCTAATGGCTATGGGTGTAGACACATGGGGGTTTTGTGACGTCATTTGTAAGAGGCTCGGTTAAATGACTGAACCTTTTGTAATTGTGCCTTACGTTTTTATTACTTTGTTGTTTTTATATGTCAGTCTAACTGAATAATAGTTAATAGTTATAACAGACACATCCCTATTACATGGTAACTCTGTTTTAAAGAAAAAATGGGATGTAATTTAAAATTGTGTATGTATATTCAATTCAATTAAGACTCAATAAAATAGCTTTTCTTCAACTCTGCAAACTCATGGTTAGGACCATATTTTCATAAGACGGTATAAGAAAAGGCAACACACAAACACACTACTTAGTTATCCAAAGACAATACGAAATATGATTTATTTTTTTAAATGCCAGTATAAAGCCTAATTTGAAAATAACACAATATAAATAGTTAGATAATTTTGACTAAAAACGATTAACACCAACACTGTCGGAGCAGCTGTTAGAAAACCACCTTACAAAACCTGCCGTTTTGTAACGTCGTGTCTGAAAACGTGACTGCCAGAGAGGAGCCGCCGAAGAGACAACTGACGCTAACCCGGGAGGTACAACTCTCTGACACCGAGGTCTCTCTTCCTCAGTGCTTAAAACAAGACTATTGCTGCTGTGGTGGAAACAAAGCAAACATGTCTTCCTCCCGTACAGTAATATGTTTGCTAAGAAACGACTTGCGTCTCCACGACAACGAGGTAAGAACATGAGTTTGTAGAAAAAAGTGCGACGTTGTTAAACTTAAATGTTTTTTTAAAAAAAACACGATTACTTCGCATGTTAATTATTTGATTTGTTGACGACATTAAAGAAATTGTTTAAACATGTTAACGTCGACATTAAAATTACAATAACTCCAATATAGCCTGCAGCCACGTTACAGCGGTATTACTACCGGTACAAGACCTCCAGAATAAAAGCATGTTCCCCAAAGCTAATGATTACACACTTTTAATTTTTAAACTGGACTGCTTTTTAACCCCTATCCTGTTTTAAGTATCTAACACAGTGGTTCATAACCTTTTTGGAGGTACCGAACCCCACCAGTTTCATATGCGCATTCACTGAACCCCTCTTTAGTGAAAATAAAATAAGATTTTTTTCAAATTCAAGACATACATATGTTTTTTACTGGTGCACAAAATGAGCCGTGCATGTCACGGCGGAGGCTCTGCCGAACCCCTGAGACCGACTCACCGAACCGCTAGAGTTCGATCGAACCCAGGTTAAGAACCACTGATCTAACACTATCGAAGGTTATTTTCGTAGCTGCAAAAATTGCATAAATAAATCAAAATTTCGAGTTAGTATCTTGACTTAATAGCCTAAAATTTCGAGTTACGTATCTCGAAACTTCGACTTACTCGAAAATAAATTCCAAATTTTGACTCTGCCCAATGACTGTAGAAAACATTGGTTCTGCCTGGCATTTCCCCCCGGGTGGTGGAAACAAGCTTCCACAAACTTGTGACATCTAGTTACAATTTAAAAAAAAAAGAAAAAAAGAAATATATATAAAACTGAGCCAAACCCCCCCCCCCCCCCCCAAAACAAAAGCATTGAGCATGCTTGCTAACTTTCAGGGAATTTTAAATATTAAATTCAATTTTCGTTTATTAGGTTTTCTTTTCTTTTCTTTTCTTTTTTTTTTTATAAAGTAAACCATATCTAGGGTGGTACTGAGTGGTTAAATGTACAGCAACTTAAGAAAGCAACAGCAAATAGAAAAAAAATGCAAAAGCACACAAAATGTATTTATTTAACACAATTCAGTGAGTCACATACTCTACTTGGAGGACAGAAACAAGCCCACCTCTACCATCCATATCAATAGTCAAAGGTGTTTCTATCGTAAAATCAAATGTGCTGTTTCACATAATTGCTGCAGTATGTTTATTGTATGCTCGATATGCAGCTTTTCCACTGGGCCCAAAGAAACGCTGAACACATAGTCCCGCTGTACTGCTTCGACCCCAGACACTATGTGGGCACTTACAACTACAGCTTACCAAAGACTGGGCCTTTCCGTCTGCGCTTCTTACTGGAGAGTATCAGAGACCTCAGAAACACACTGATCAGCAAAGGCAGGTAATAAAACTATCACTCACAAGATTTTTCTTTACCTAACCCCACTGTCAAGTTTCGCCTTTGCTACACTGTCGCTAACTCACAGTCTCTATGAAAGGTTTATAAGAGATCAGTTTACTTTTCTATCATGTTATTGTTAACTCAGTGAAGACACTGGCCTTGGCTTTCTAGGATTGAATTGATACGTGTAACAGGATCAGGACGCACCTGGACTTACAGCGGTTATGTTTATATTAGCATTGCTTCTGCACACACTGTTCCCATCACTTTTTCCTGTCAACTAGCACTCTACCCAGGATGCAGCTTGCCTGGCATGGAATGAGGCTTATATATGTGTCTCTGTGTTTATTTTGTGTGTGTGTTTGACAGCAATCTCGTGGTGAGACGGGGTAAGCCAGAGGAAGTAGTTGCAGACCTCGTCAGGCAACTGGGCTCTGTCAGTAGTGTGGCTTTCCATGAAGAGGTGCTCTCTCATATTACAGATAACAGCAAAAGTGCTGTCTGGCCATTGGAGCGTGGTTTTCACCATCATGTGCTTTTTCTACAGGTTACCTCAGAAGAGCTGAATGTGGAGAAAAGGGTAAAAGATGTGTGTGCACAGATGAAGGTCAAAGTTCATACCTGCTGGGGCTCTACATTGTACCACAGAGATGATCTTCCATTCCCCCACATGTCCAGGTGTGAAAGCAGATACAGAGAGGAAGCTACCCTTTTTGTAAAAGATACACTGCAGGTTAAGAAGTGCCTTGTAATATTTCCCTCTGTTTTTAGGCTTCCTGATGTGTACACTCAGTTCAGAAAGGCAGTGGAGAGCGAGGGCAGGGTGAGGCCGGTCTTCTCAACCCCAGAGAAGCTAAATCCCCTTCCTCCAGGCCTCGAGGAAGGAGCCATTCCTACAGCAGAGGACCTGCAACAGACAGGTGAACAATCCACCAAGACACATGTCCGCGCATTTATTCTATGTGTTTATGATTCAGGATGTTTATTATGTCTAAAGAAGCCTAATCATGAAACACTTTTCCCCTTCCAGAGCCTGTGATTGATCCTCGCTCAGCCTTCCCCTGCAGTGGTGGGGAGAGTCACGCCCTGGCCAGACTTAAACACTATTTCTGGGACACTGTGAGTGCAAAATGTGTTTTACATTAGCTGCTGTTTAGAGAACTATGGAGAAAAAAAAATCCCAGATGATCTATTAAAGATCCTCCATGATGTCTGTTTTAAAGGATGCAGTTGCAACGTACAAAGAGACTCGTAACGGTTTAATCGGTGTGGATTATTCCACCAAGTTTTCACCTTGGTGAGTACAAATGTATCACTGCCTCTCTGCTCCACTTTGCTACATGGAGTTTAATATTTCATTGAGGTAATTCCTGTGATTCTGTCTAATGGTGCGGCTTTGGTATCCTGCAGGCTGGCAATGGGTTGCATTTCACCCAGATATATTTATCATCAGATCAAGCAGTACGAGAAGGAGCGGACAGCTAATCAGAGCACATATTGGTGAGCACACAGGCTGGTGATATGTGAAAATCTATATTTGTCATATTTTATTTTTTCCCTATCTGATGAGCTTCCCTGCTGTCCTACAGGGTAATTTTTGAGCTTTTGTGGAGGGACTACTTCAGGTTTGTGAGTGTGAAGTACGGAAATAGGATTTTTCAGGTCAAAGGTACAGTAAGCTGATGTTTTTATGTTACTTTTATTATTATTGTTGTTGTCTGCATGAAAAGGTATATTTCATGTCACTGTGACTTCAACTCAGGACTTCAAGACAAATCTGTGCCATGGAAAAAGGACATGAAGCTATTTGATGCATGGAAAGGTTTGTGCTCTTCACTCATCCTGCATGAATTATTCTTTGAACTGAAACAGTACGTATAGTATATGAATATAAAGGTGAATTTATGTGCAACTGGAACGTACAGAGGGACGCACCGGAGTGCCTTTTGTTGACGCCAACATGAGGGAGTTGGCAGCGACCGGCTTTATGTCCAACAGGGGGCGTCAAAATGTCGCTAGCTTCCTCACAAAGGATCTGGGCCTTGACTGGAGGATGGGAGCTGAGTGGTTTGAGTCCCTTCTGGTAAGCAGTAGTTGTTTATTATCTTTATAAATTATTTCAAAGCTTAGTTGTTTAAGAATATAATATTCAGATATTAATACAAAACTCATCTTTTTAAATGTTCCTTACAAAGATCGACCACGATGTCTGCAGCAATTATGGTAACTGGCTGTACAGCGCTGGGATTGGAAATGACCCCAGAGAGAACAGGAAGTTCAACATGATCAAACAAGGCCTCGACTATGACAATAATGTACGTTTGACAAAGTAAACACCGTTTCATTTCCTTTTGACATTTGTCTAAAACGTTACCTTTTGCGCTTCAAGACAAAACTGCTGAGTCACCTGTTGTGCAGGCTTTGCTGTTTTATTATTGAGATTAAAAATAGGGCAAAATGTGAGGAAATCAGTTTTGACTCATCGGTTTGCGTTTGTCTTTCAGGGAGATTACGTCCGACAGTGGGTTCCAGAGTTGCAGAATATCAGAGGAGGTGATGTGCACACACCATGGTCACTCAGCAACGCTGCGCTGGCCCACGCTCATGTGACCCTCGGCGACACCTATCCCGCTCCCATTGTTACGGCACCTGAATGGAGCAGACACATTAACAAGAAAGCGGTGGGTGTCTGGGGGAAGGGAAGTAGTTAGTGTGATTGTGTAGTGCTGCTATATTAGTGTTTAATCCATAACTGCTGCAAATAAAAGCGCTTAGATATAAATAGACTTACTCCACTATTGTTTGTACGTTCTAGTTCTTGTACTTCTTATCTACTACAGCTCTAAGGCCTAATTGCACTTTTAACCCACTACATGTATCTGGCAGATATTACTACATGTTACTCTTCAGCTTTATCTAAACTTAAACTAAACTTTCCATAAATAATAATATACACTTATATCTCAGTAAATAGAAAAGCGTCTGCTGCTCCAGTCTATTTTGGGGCCCCTTGTCACGTTGTCACCAGTTCCGCAACAAGAGAAACACTTCCCCTTAAAGTGTTTCATTTATTAAAATCAGAAGAGGTCGACACTTTCATTGTGTTGTTTTAGAAAATAAAAAAATGTTAATATAATTTGTGACATAACATTGTTTTTGTGTCTTTTCTACCCAGTGAAATATCTTGCCATCCCTCAGATGTATTTGAAAACAAATTCTACATTTCTTTCCTTATTTTATTTTTAATTGTGTGTATTTTCTTTTATGCAGTTTTAAAAAAGTTTTTTTCTTTCTTTCTTTTCTTCAGGGTGGCACAGGACCTTCACCAAGAGGAAAGAAAGGCCCGTCTCACACCCCCAAACAGCATCGGGACAGAGGCATCGACTTCTACTTCTCCAGAAGCAAGAACCTGTGAACACGTGGACGCTCCACTGATTTAATCTTGAACTGTTTCCATGAAAATCTGTCTGGCACGTTGATGTATTGATTCAGGGAAGCTGAAGAATGAGGATTTGAGGAAGCACATGTTACGGTGCTTTAACTTCACTGATCAGGCCATCAGTTCTGTAGAAAATTGCCACATCAAGGGCCTTCTATGGATCCTTCGCTGTGTTTCCGGCTATGCAGCGACTGTGAAAAACCACAATGTGGTTTTTTTATGATTCAGAATCACCTGTAATGACCTCATATGATGTTTTGAACAGATTACTGTTACTTTGTTCTTGCAGGTTTTCTGTGCATTTATACTTTGTTTTTGCTTTATGTGTGATGGTTACAAAACGGCTATATTAAAGTTGCTATCTGATGCACTAAATCTTGACCTCCATTTATCAGAGCAAGGAAGTCAGTCCGCTCTTTCTGAGCAGCTATACAGATGAGAGTAAACGGGAACAGAAAACGTGCGTGTCTATTTATTTTCAGTGGAGCTCGCTCCTGTGAGAACTTTCATTTATCCTTGACAAGCTCTCTTCTCTTGTGGAGTAATAGTAATAACAATAATGTCGGTGTTTTAAAAATAAAAAAAGAATCGCACTTTGGGTTGTTAGCTCCACTTGGTACATAACACATCTCCTCCCCCCGTCTGTGACGCACTCCGGCGCAAAGACTTCACTTCCTCAGTCAGGTAGGTTGTGTTGTAGACTTCCGACACAACACAGCATTTCAATCACGTCTATCTTTATAATGTTTAGTCTTTCTTACTTATACAAAAAACTCCGTTAACTTAACCGGAAACTTTTGGAACATGGCTTGCGCCGACTCGAAAGTTGACTTGGAGAAGATTCCTCTCGTTGCGCTAAACATGAGCGTGAGGAAAAAGCTGGGACTTTATCTGAACCCCAAGCACACGGTAGCAGCGGACTGGATGGCGCTCGCAGAGGCCATGGGCTTCAACTACCTGGAAATAAAGAACTACGAAGTGTCCAAAAACCCAACCTGTACGGTTCTGGAGAACTGGCAGGCCCGGAGCACAGACACGTCAGTGGGGAAGTTGTTGTCAATGCTCTCGGAGCTGGACAGAGAAGACATCGTGGAGGATCTGCGACCACTGATAAGTGCGTTACTGCCATTCCACTTAGATCCACTTGTCTTTAATAAATAAATGCCTGTCGTCGATTAGGATTGATTTTTTTTTTTGCATTGATTAGGACCGGTCATAACTTCTGCTTATTCTTAATGCATGCTTGCTTTTGTACCCCACCTTGCCCCTGTCGCCTGGTTCAGGAAATTATTAACAATGAATTCCAATGTTGCTTAAATAGATCTTACACTCGTGACTAAGAGAGTGTCTTTCGCAATATTTGCCCAAATGCGTAAGCGTTAGTGTAATAACCGAGTTTAAACACAGCTATATGTCCATCACATGGAGTCTGCTGCGTTTGTACCTACATTCCCAAGGCATCTCCCTGAACTGACTGCATGTTTGCGCTCATGTGTGCCGTTTTGCGCCGTTTTGTTCCCAGATGAGGATGTCCGGAAGTACTGTGAGAATCTTAAAAAGAAAGCTGAACCCCCGCTCCAGGTTCCTGAGGTCGACAGCTGTGTCCCTCGCACCCCTGAGAGGTCTGGGATCACTGTGGATGATGACCCTGAAGGTGAGCATTTGTATGAACTTACAATAATATATATGCATACACATATGCTCACATTATGTCGAAATATTTTATAAAGAACCTCCCATTAGCATTAACAATAGCGCTTCAAAGACAGCGTAAATGACTCAGCACATGTCCTCTAATCTGCTCATCTTCAGCATCGGTGCAGTATTACTGCCACTGTCACTGAAAAGCTCTCTTTGCTACATTTGGCTGATATGGTTAAGTTCTGCAGCCCTATATGCATTAGTTTTAACTGATTGCAGCTTAACCAGCTACATAACTGTGTTTGCATAATGATTTCCTTCACTTTGTAAATGTAGGCTTCCTTCGAAATTCACAATACTTATTAATATCAACTTATTATAGTTTTTTTCCTTAATAAACAGCACAGACTCATCTGTTATATATTCGAAACTTCGAGACTTTGTAGCTGTTTGTTTTTTTGGGTGTTTTCTGTGGTAAACTATCACAGGGGAAAAAACACTCCTACTTGTCACTTGTCTCTTCATCTGACCATTTATCTGAAGCACTAATCGTGCACTGCTACACGGCCTCGCTGCTCCTGTTTCCTCCGCAGCCTTGTGGTTTTCTTATTATTCTTATGTACTTCGCTCTAGGAGTTTTATGTTGTGTCAGTGATGTCAGTTTCTGATTAATGGCCCTCTGTGTGTGTGTTTGTGTGAAACTTTAACCATTGAGTTGAATCGAGATGTTTTGAATCCAGGGGTTCCCGAGATGTTTGATGCCTTCATCTGCTACTGCCAGAGCGACTTTGCGTTCGTCCACGAAATGATCCGTGAGCTGGAGCAGACGGACTACAAGCTGAAACTGTGTGTGTTCGACAGAGACGTCCTCCCGGGCTCCTGCGTGTGGACCATCACTAGTGAACTCATCGAGAAGAGGTGGGACACTGACACATTTACTAACCTGGTTTTTGTTTGGTCTTTTCAGTTTTTTTGTTTTGTTCTAATTTTAACTTGAAAAAGTGATTAAGCGAATAACGTTATGGGGCCAGGTGTGAGTCTGAAACTCCAAGTAGGTCATTATGGTCCAAAAAAAGCAGTTTACATGATACTGATTTACAGTTTGTTTGTTTTTTTTTGTTTTTTTTGCAATTCAATTTTGCATTTGTTAGTCAGATGCAACACGAATTCCAACAGGCGCAGCCATCAAGCATGCACTAGCGCAGGATGTGGTTCAGACTTGTTTGCCGTTTGGTTAATAATCTGTGTATTCGTGCCTGTGTGTGTCGATAAAATGTAGAAATGGAAAGTTCAGAGATTGTTTAGAAAGCCAGACATAACTAACGTCAGTTTCATCTGAAATTCAGATATTGAAAGTCACCTGACAGAAGAAATCCAATTCTCAGCCAGTCATGTTTCCTGAAATCTCTGTTTTCTTGCTCTCACAGTTTTTGCAACTGACTATAACATGTGACCTTGCACGCAGGTGTAAACGGATGGTGGTGGTGATTTCTGATGAATATCTCGACAGCGATGCCTGTGACTTTCAGACCAAGTTTGCTCTCAGCCTTTGTCCTGGTAATGCACACACACATATATAAATATTTTATATTAAACAACCCTGGTTTAATTTTTCTGGCTTATGCGTGCAGCTTAATCATTTATATTCTTTTTTTTCTATTTCAGGAGCTCGAAGTAAACGCCTCATTCCAGTGATCTACAAGCCGATGACAAAGCCCTTCCCCAGCATTTTACGCTTCCTCACCATTTGTGACTACACCCGGCCTTGCACGCAGGCCTGGTTCTGGACTCGGCTTGCCAAAGCTCTGTCGCTGCCATAACTGTGGAGCAGGTGGTTAATCATATTTCAAAGTGCCTTTTTGTTATTCCATTAAAAGATTATGTTGGACAGTGGCCAAATGCAACATTGGAGGAATCTCATGATTACACTGTATGTATATATTTTACTGCTTCAAATTGCACTTCCTTTGGAGACGATACAGATTCCTGCACACTGTCATTATGAAAGTGAGACTGGACAGTAGTATCCAACGCCAGCAAAGTTCTCAGTGCACAGAGTCATTATCATATTATGAGATTTCCTCTTCTAACAGGGGTTTTGTGTGGCCCTATTTTGTGTTTTATGTGCATTGAAAAGAAGGGTACATTCTTTTGCCACTTCCTCTTTTGAGCAAACTTGTTCATGAAATTGAAGCTTAAAGAGGAAGAACTGTTTTGGCTCTGATACTTTCACAAGTTCAGTTCTACTGACAGCTGACACCTGCCTTTTTGTGCAGCAATTCTGTTACTGTGGGATCTCTACTTTTGAGTTTGTGTTTTTAAAATGCTCTTTTTAGACCAATTAAAATAATGTTGTTTTTTTTAAATAAACGAATAAAGTTAACGTGGTGTATTATTCAAAGTCTTTGTTTGTTTGTTTGTTTTTAATAAAAAATTAATAATATGGAACTATAAAATTAAATATACCTTTAGTTTCCCTGCATTTGTTGCGACTGTGCAAATCCTGTATGGTATAAAATAAACCACCAGAGGTCTCTAATTTAATGCGGTAAGGAAAACTGTGGTCTACGCTTTACAGTAAACGCACGAACACCCAATCAGAAAGCAGTATACGTGGTTCTGTCCAATCAGAGGCAGGCTCTTGCTGGAGAAACATGCCTCCTCTCACAGACTGCTCTTTGAGAATGTTAATCCCTGACTTTTCCCTGTCAGGTGTTTCAGTTGCCTAGCTTGGTGGTTTGATGTTTTCACATTGTACGCCATTCAAACTATATTATATGATGAATCAGTAGAAGCATAATGTGCTAATTTTAGTGGAAAAGAAGTGGTTTATATTGAGGTAATAAGTTGAACCTAAACCTGTAAGGGCACACTCTGGGGCGATGTCGCGTGGGATCCGCCATTAAAAGTGTGGCGGAAGCACTCGGCTTGTTTCGGCAGTTTTCCGAACCGCAGCACTCAGCGTCGATAGTGTGCCACACTCAATATGTCCGCCAGGAAGGGTCACATTTTCTCAGTAGGAATGCGGTAGGCGGGGCTGCTAGGCTAGTGTCAAACTTTGGGAATGACAGGAGTGCTGCAGGATTCGCAAAGAAGGGGAAGTGTCGCTCTTGTTAGTCCTGTTTGGATTACTTTGACTAATTTTTACGCCCGCTTTTTGGATTCACCACCTTTCTACACACAGAGAGTCCTGCCCCAGCGGATCCCTCAGCCATGTCGGAGGACCTGAGCTCCCAACCCTGGTCCATCAACAAAGATGATTACGAGCTACACGAGGTGATTGGTATGTGATCCTTAGCTTGTTAGCTACGTGTAAACCGTCAGTTTGAATTTCCCCGTGAGCTCTCTCTGAACGCAGGGGTTAGGACGATGAACACAAGCTCGTACCATTCAGATGTTAACCGAACAGAAAGAAGGCATCCTCCTTCTCCTGAGCTGCGTTGAGTTCTTCGCCTTTGGTAAATTGGCCAATTCTAGCCGGGCGGTGTTGTGACTTGGGCAGTCAGAGGAATGCCTCCCCCGAGAGCGATGACCCCGTCCGCTGGGGCTATGACGAAGTCGTAAACGAACGTTAATAACGTTATAGTCTACGTTCTGGAAAATAACTGCTTTCATTGAGCAGCTCTTCATACATGTGAACAGCTAGCTTGATACTTTCATAAATGGACTTTAGCTAGAGGACGCCGTATCTGTGGATAGCAATAGTATTAATTGTGTCACATTTAACCTGCACGATTTATTTATTTCTTTTTTAATAGAAGTGACAAAGTTATTTTTTGGAGGGGGTGGGGCAACTAAAAGTAACCCATGTAAAGATACTGTAGCTAGGCTAAAACTTAAACCCACTGTGTTATTATTCACTCCTATCTCATTTTGTAATACACTAAACACAAGAGCTAAAAGCCCCCCTCCTCAAAAAAATAAATAAAAAAAATACATAAAATAATAATAATGATGACAGGGCAGAATTTGCAGGCTGTAGTCCTCAAAGTTGGGTCAATTCACTGCAAGAGCGTTTACTGAGGACCAATCAGTATTAGAGGGCTTCACAATACTAATCTCATGGCTAACATAAGCAATAATCTTTTAATATTTGCTCTTGTTCCTCTGATACTATTCTAAAGTTTAAAAAAAAAAAAATTCCTGGAGGCTTGTTTCACCTTTCCTTGCAGCGTTAAGAGGATGACTTAATGAGGAGCTTTCACTTGTGTAGTTATGAAAAGTCCAGCCCCACAAATAGATGACCTGTCCTACCTTTGGGCTGGCTTTGTTTAAAAAAAAAAAAAAAAAAAAAAATCTCAAAGGGAGAAGGTGAGGAAAAGAGTGTGAAGAATATAAGCAAAGTATTGTTCCCCCAGACTGGTTCATTTGTGCCTCTGGTTCACTTTTGCCCAGGCAATGCATGCTTCCTCTACAGGGAATCTGTATGTTTACAGAGGGTCAATTTTACAAGCCCTAAAGCACCCTTTTGTGTATTTTTAAAAGAGCTGAAATTAACTTTGACCCAGTTGTGCCCTCCCCAGTTTCTTGGAAAATTTGTACCGGGTCACCACGCAAGATAACGCCCTGAAATTTGGCATGCCCACAAAGATAAAGCCCTTCTTGTACAGCAATCAGCTCTGCTGTATTTTCCTATGAAGTGTTTTTAACACAAAATTGCTCACAAAAGTTTGAAACTAGTGAGACTGTTTCATTGTTGAACCGATTATTAACTTGGCCTCAGAAAGCGGTTGTACAGTGAGCCTTAGTTTTGTCCCCTCAGATTATTTTCAGGTTGTGCCCCTTAAATCTGAACATGCTGGTTTACTTTGCATGTCATCGAGTTTAAGGAGATAACCATCCGTGTGAGGCTGCATCCTCGGGCTCACACTTTAAACAAGAATATTCCTGTTCCTCCTCAGCTTCAAAATTACAGTCCCCTCTCTCTCTCTTTCTCTTTTAAAAGTTGAAGGAAAGATCTAAGATGCTGCAATTTCCTCTCTTGAGACCAACCATGAGAAGAGCTATTGGTTTCTTTTAAAAAAGCTAAATTTCCCTTTCTATTCTCAAAGCTTGTATGTTCTTCTTTAGTCCACGATTACGCTCTTAAAGACTTCTTATGTTCTTAGCACAAGTGGGAATCACATTAAAGCAAAGTCACACAGTCTTGCCCTCGGGAGTTACATATACGTTTTCATGTCATTGTGAAATAACTTGCTGAGTGTCTTCTTTATCATTTGTTTCATAAAACGTCAGGCAGGAAATACAGAAAAATCCTCATGACACCAACTTAAATCTTAAGGTTGTTTGTTTTGAGACAAAACCAAAGCGACTTGCTATTGCAATTACAAGGTTGAAAATGGAAAATCACAGGCCTTTTTCTTTAAGAACCTCATCTCACTTTCTTTTTAATTTAATAAAATAGACGCTGACTTCTTCGCTGCTGATGGACTTTCAATAGACGGACCAATTGGCTTGGCTTTTCTTTAGTTTGTAGCGCTCAGGTATTCATTAGTGGAGCTAAATTACTACTGCAGATAAGAGCAGGAGCAAGCCCGGCTCCCCTCTGAACCCTCCTCTAGTCCTCATCCTAGCAGAAAGTGTTGCATAGATACTGTATAAATGGTCTCTTTTCATGGAGATGCTGCACAGCTCTCTGCTCGGCTGAGAGGCTCCTGCGTCGAGGATGGCTCTGTATACACAGCGTGCCCATCGAAGCTATTGTTTTCTGTAACTTCCCTGGGGAAAGAGGACTTGCGATTACATGGTTCACACCCACTCTCTCCCTCTGTTAAGGATTGGATCATACTGGACATGGTCCATAGGAAAATAATACAGCTCTCTCTCCGATCCTGGATCATAATTTGGATCATTCATGTTGGCAAATCTAGACTGGAAACTTTCTGCTTCCAGTGTTTGTATCCACCAGCAACCATGTTTCCTCCCTAATGCTTGCTCTGTCCCTTAGATGGCTTTAAAAAAACCTTCAGTAGATACCACAACAGGATCCAACCTCAGGCTAAGATTTCTGTAATTTAATGCCATTTTAAGGCTTTAAGCCTTAGTTTTTAAAGTAGTTCAAGCTGGAAGATGAACATGGAAGAGGAATATGCACTAAAAGGCTGTAAGTGCTGGACCGGTGCAGTTTCTAGTCATGTGTGACATTTCTCGTTGTACCTTTGAATAACTTGTGGAATGTCAGCCAGGTATGCAGAAGAAATGTAATAAAAGACAACTGACGTCAGGCACTGAAATGGCCTGGTGAGAGCAGGAAAGATATGGTGAGAGAGCCGCTGTCACATTGCAGGCCACAGCTGAAAAGGGGAGACATTGACTCAGGCCTTATTTCGTGACATAAAGTATTCTTGCATACAAGCTGGATTATTTTGTATGTCATCGAGTTTTAGGATGTATTGTATACAAGTGCTATTTTGCACTTGTATACAGAGAACGCATAGGTACAGGTGAGAATAAGAAACCACAAAAACATCATCCATCTGGAAAACATTTTGAATTGACTTTTTGCACTTTCATGGACAGAATAACATAATTGTATGTTTAAAAATTGCTTTTAATACTTGGATGAAAATCCTTTGCAGTCAATCACTTCCCAAAGGCTAAAAACTATGGATGGCATCCAATGCTGCATTTCCTCAGTTGCTGCTTGTTTTTTGGTCTTTCCACATTCAGTTGTATATTTAACAACTGAGCAGAGTGCTCTGTTGGGTTGAAATCAGGCGACTGACCTGCTCGTGCTCGTTTCTTTACCCTGAGAAACTCTCGGGTCGCTTTTGCACTGTGAAGTGCTTTCTGATCGATTTTGCAGCATTTGAGCTGAGAATGTCGCCCTGTATGCTTCGCAATTCATCCTGCTGCTTCTTGGGAGCAGTCACATCATCAATAAACACTACCGACCTGTTCCACTGCCAGCCATACGTGCCTGAGCCATAACATTGCCTCCATTATGTTTGACAGATGATGTGGTATACTTCAGATCGTGAGCTGTTTCTCTACTTCTTGATACTTTTCCCATCCAGTTATATTGTTAACCTTCATTTCATCTGTCCAAAGATTAAATTGGACTTTTTTAAGGACTGTGCAAACTCTTTAAGATGTTTTCTGGCAAAGTCTAATCTGTCCTTGACTGTAACCTGTGCTTTGCACCTTGTTGTTTAACACTCTGTATTTACATTCCATCACTTGAATTTAGACCTTGACAATGTTACTCCTACTTCCTTGAGCATGTTCTTGACTTTGTTAGACGTTATGAAGTTATTTTTCTTAACCATGGAAATAATTCTGTCATCATGCACTTTAGTTGTCTTCTGTGCTCTTTCAAGCCTTGGCCACTGGTTTTGCTGTCTGATAAGTTTATTATGATTTTTCAGTCTAATGACTGGCCTCCTTCACTTACATTGACATCTCTTTGGGCTTCATATTTAAAATTGCAGTGAAAGGCTATTAGATAAAACTCAACACTTTGCATCCACTTCAGATATTAAGGAAATGGGCCTCAGGTAATCACGAAACTAGTCGTGCCTCTGAAAATGGTGGACTGTATATATAAATGGGTGTAATTCCTAAACAGTTAAAACAAAACATTTGTAAAAACCCCTCGAATTAAAGCTGAAAGTCTGCTTTTCAATTGGCCATTGTTTGTTTAGTGGCAAAACTACAAAAATTCTGACCCCATGATCTGTATGTTGGCTCTCATTAAACCCTCATTACAGTATTTAGACTCAAATGGTAAATGCTGTTGCCCCAAAAAAAAAAAAATCTATAAACTTTGATGTGTCATTCACAAATAACAGGGTTATAGTATAATGCTGCCATGCCAAACTCAACTTGTTTTGAGGAAACATGCTTACTGAAAACACTTTCTTCTTCTTCTTTTTTTTCCTTCTCCAAAGATGCTTCTCTTACACAAGTTGTTTTCACGCTGTATGCAGCTGTACTTGCTATTTGGAGGCAAGCGGGTTGTTGCACATACAGTGTTTTAAAACTAAATGTGATGAATGATCTTAAACTTCCCTCTGATGGTAATTAAGACTCAGACAGCTTCAGACAGTAAATGGACCCTTTGGTATATGCAAAATCTGTAGGGATGCTTCCTCTTGACTCAGCACTTGGGTAATTATAGATCTTAATTACTGGAAACCAGGAAGCAGTATCCCCACTCTAACTGCGTTCATACAGTCATTTCTTTAGATGTTTTGGCTACAGTTCAGACAAAAAGATAAAAACAACACCTGAAAATCTTGATTTCTATTAAATCTATATGCGTATGAAAACGCATAGAAATAACCAAGGTAGCGTAACACCATGTCAACATGTCACATTTTCAGCTGCCGGCTGGATCGTCTTCATTTGATTTCGCCTAATGAATTAACTTAATATATGAATTTAATTTTGCCATCAACTTCCAGAACAAGCAAAATGTCGTCGTCGTCGTTGTTGTTGTGCTGCTGGAAATAGAAAAAAAAAATAAAAATCTGAGCCAGAACTTTTGAAGTATTTGTTTTCATTTATGTGGTTTGACAGTAAATAAAGTTGATTCATTTATTTATTAATTAATGCACAAAAAAAGAGGGGGGGGGGGGGACAGAAGAAGAAGAAAAACTACTGCTTTATATCTGCAGCCTTTGTATCTGTGCCAGACTGCTTAGTAGATTAGATGCTTCAAAGCCCTGGCACTACTGCAGTGCTTGCCTTTTGTGAGTATGGCTCTTTTGTGTGCTCTCTCTCATTCGGGGAGAAAGGTTGGTGATGATGTGCTGTCTGTAAGAATGACGGTGATGTGACTGAGGCTTATTTTGTAAGATCTGGATTTTTTCTTTTTTTGACTTGGCTGTATTCAGTGAGTCATAATAAGGTCAGACTTCTTCTCAAATTGTTATTAGCTTGCTGGCTTTTACCTAATGCATTTCCCTCTGTGTGCATCATAGTATATTTACTTAATTTATGGGGGTTTTTTTTAGAAACTAAAAGATGAGGTATTTAAAAATCCTTTAAATGAACACGTAGCAGACACACGCCTGCTCTGTGAAACTTTGTGCTAAGGTGGGGGAGTTGCAAATAGCAGCTGATAAATTGGACTACATGTCCTGGTGGCTCTTGGTACCCTTTGACCGCGCCTGCTGTTTACCCAACAGCCTTCCCCTTTTCCATGCTCTCCACACACATGCTCTCCAGCCTGTCCAGCCACCCCTGACGACTCACTATTTGTTTGTGTGGAGGAATTTACACTCCACTGTGTACAGGGAAACTGTCTCTCTGTGGTTCTGCCAGGGGCTGAACTCCCATCACTGGCCAGCCTCCAGAGGTTTGTTTGGTATTGGTGCAGGGAGTGGAGGGGTCGGGAGGGGCTGGAGGATACATTTACAGCACTGTTCAGCCACCCCTACAGCGTTCAACGGTGGAGTGATCCATGATTACTTGGACGGTGCAGAGTTGTGCAAGGACAACCGCACATTATGAAGAGGTTACAATTAATAGATCGCACCCACCCTGTAGGAAGTAGGATTTCATATTTTGTGTATTCAAGATCAGTGAGCACTGCTGTAGAGGGATGGAGGGGTGGCAGCGAAAGAGGTGGGGAGAGGACAAGCACTTTTAGTTAGCAATATTTCCTCTGTGCCACTGTTGTTTAAAATACAGAGAAAACATATATTGTAACTTTCTAATGTTTGCAGGTAACAGATTAACATTTGATGGGAACATTTTATTGGAGTTGCAATAATTTGATAAGTAGTCATCAGCTGGAATCGCTTTTTTCTTTTGTCCTTTTCAGTCACCACATCCTTTGCTCCACCTTGCGTTGTTGGTTTGAAGAAGGCAGATACATTAATTATGACAGAAACTTGTACAGGATAAATTGGGATACACAGATTTTGCCATTTTATCCTGTACAGAGCTTGAAAATACGCAGATATCTTGAACAAAAACAGCTGGATTATGTTAACTTCATGTCTGTCATGTCATTAGGGAGAGCATTAGTTTTTAATTTGAAAAGAGTTGGGTTTTTTCCTGTAATATGCCCCCTTTTTAAACTTCTATAAACAACAGTCTCAATGAAAACTCCAAACAATGAGGACTTTGTTAATATTTGGGCATAGCTTAATATGAGGGCACTAGAGGTTAGAAAAAGCATACTGGGGGAGTGGGCCAACTCACCACTAACTCCTTCACTTACCAAAGCCTGTTGCAAGAGGAGAATGTGCTACTTGCATTGGCAGGCGTCACTTATACACGAGAGATCTTGTGGAAGAAACCTTGTTTGCGCGTGCTTGGTGCTAAATGAGAGCAGTGAGGGGGCAGTGAAATTACTGCGCACTATACAGGGGAACATTTACATGCTTTTAGTCCTAAAGTATCATGTTATTCAAGATAATGATCACCCACTTGTGTTTAATTTGCCATAAACTTTATTCAGATTGCAATCTACATTTTTTGTTTTATTGTGCATCAGATTAGTAGTAGGCTAAACAGATTTAAGGGTTTAACGTATGCATTACACTGAAAATGTTGTGTATTGCCAGCTAGAGTTTCTGCTCTGTAAGCCCTGGTTTTTCACTTCAGTAATAGAGCAATGTTAAAAAAAAAAAGAGGGAGAGGAAAAAAAGGGACTTGTCAGGGATGAAGCTCTTAAGGATATGTAAGGTCAAGCAGTCACTGGCTCCGATCAAGCCTGCTTCATGAGAGAGGATCTGCATGAGCGGATTCATAATTGATGAAAAAAACAGTTAAGCCGTACCAAAGAGAATTTGGATGACATGTCGGAGTATAACACGGTTTAACCTTCTTGAACTCTGAAGGAATTTGAGGTAACAGATAAAAGTTATGTTTATTATCCTGTGGTAGCCGTGAATTTTGGATGTGCTGTGCAAAAGGCTTGAGCCACCGTTCTATTTCTTTTTATTTTGCTTCCAAGGAACCAGATTTTCTTGTAGTTTTCAAAGTGGTCTTCAGCAGTAGTTCATTTTCGGTCCAGTCTTTATATCTTTATACTTTATATAAAAACAATAAATAAATGATAAAGATAATTAATACTCTACTGTGAGTAATTTAACCATTAAAAAGTCACCTAACTCAAAGGATTAACCAGTGTTTACACGTAACGGACAACTTCACCAAGAACCAATTTAAACTATCTTTAGACGCTTTGTTACTAGCAGCCTGTCACAAAAACGGCTTATTTCTTTAGTTAATCTATGAAAAAATGCCAAAGATAACAGTTTGACGAGCATAAAACAGCATTAAAAGCCTCATCAGAAATGGTCTCAGTGGATGGGTGGAAGTCAAGAAGCCATTATTAAGGAAATGTAATGGAGAAAAGGCTGAGGTTTGCCAAATTACATAAGAACTGGACTGAAAATCAGAGGCAGCGAGTCTAATGGAGTGATGGAGCCACATTTTTGGTTCGTCCTCAGGCGGTGAAGGCTCTGTCATGGATATATATATATCGGTTATTTCATTACATATAAACTCTATGTGCTTAACACAGAAGATAAAGACATCAAAACCTGTGTATGACAGTGCATTGAGGAAGCAATAACAGAAAAACAAAAACAAATCAATCACAAAACCAATGAAATCCCAAATAAAAGTTACTATAGGACAGTTTCCTCCACTGAGTGGCTTGAATCACCGTTAGAGTCGGGGTAAAGAGTTCAGACATCTGGAAGGAGCTTAAAATAAAAAGGAGATGGCTGATGTGTATCAAACGGTGATTAGGATTTCTCTTTGATGTCTTCTGTTGGAAGTTTTCAGGGCACATATAACTTTTGGAAAACGCCACCATCCGTCGGGAGAGGCTGAAAAACATTGCCGGGGAGATGAACTATGACCCACCTTTGAAAGAATGACCGATCAAGGTATTAATAACTTGTTTTCTTGTGCGTTTCAGGGAGTGGGGCCACAGCTGTGGTTCAAGCAGCCTACTGTATACCACGCAAGGAGAAGGTGGCTATTAAACGCATCAACCTGGAGAAGTGCCAGACCAGCATGGACGAACTCCTGGTAAGACACATGACACTGCTAATTAAATGTATGTCAGACTGAACATTTTTGTGACCTTGTTACCTTTCATGTGTGATCAAAGGCCAGCTACTCCCTTACAGCACAAGATTTCATTTAGGGCTTTGTCTCTGTGATCTGTACATGTGGATGGAGTTAGTTCCACCTCTGCTTTTCATTACTCGTTTTCTCCGAGCCCTCCTCCAATCATCCCTGTCACTTCAAACACTATTCTGATTGTTCTCTGAAGGAGGACTCCACTTATACTGCCAGGAAACTATTAGACCACCACGGGACATCTTCCTCAGGGCTGTATTGGAGCCTTCAATACAATCGTTTGCTGCCGCTCTGAACATTTGCTTTATGACTTGTGGTTCAGATTTTAACGGGAAAGGTAGAGTGATTAATGAAGTTCCTCTGCAGAGAGGGGGGAGGAAAAAAAATAGGATTCTTGCTCGTGGCTCCTGTTCTGGCTTTGTTGATGAAAAGAAGTTTCTCACGCAGCTTATGTATTTGTCTTCTTTTTACCTTTGTTTCCCACTTCATAACAGGAAGATGGTTTGCTGACAGTTCTCCTATTTCAAAGCAGGGCTTTTTAATAGCACACTACTTGGCTTGGACACAATCTAGGCCAAACTGTGTATTAACTGTCAGTAATGTTTTTACAGAGCGTGCACACACACTCCAGATTTCAGGTCTTTCAGGTGATAAATGAGCTGATGTATAGACCAGAAGTCTGCTCTGCTACTCATCCAAGACTCTGTGGGGGGAAAAAAACCTGTGGGAAATGAATATTGTGTAAACCTATATGTGTGCATAGAAGATCACGATAAGAGATTGCTGTTAGCTCACTTGCAATACAACCTGAAAAGGATCCTATCCCCCTGCTAGCCCTCGAAATTCTGGAGGATGAATCAGGGGAGTGTTGCTCCCGGATTCTCGGAGCAGGCAGTCACATGGAATACAGCAAGATCGGATTTCCTGCCTACAGTTTCTCCCCTAGCTCCACATCCAGCTGGGTGCCCAGTTAAAGGATTTACTCTGTGAAAGAGCTGCTTTAAATTAGGATGCAACAAGCGTTTGAAATTCTTCCTTTACACTCTAGATGTAGAAGGCCCTGAAGTTTATAATTGTTACTGCTTTTAAAGAGATGAACGTCTTCCTGTTGAGGTAGTAGCTGATTTTATGCTGCGTGGATGAGTTTTCAGCTTTTAAAGATGTTTAAACTCCGTTTTGCTCATTACGACCTGTGATCGATATTTTAGAGGTGTTAAAAAATATAAATTCCAAAAATTAAAAATTGGTATTTCTGACAACAAGCAGTCTAAATTGAACCATTTCTGAGAACTAGATGACAAAGACTGATTTTTGGTATATTTTGCCTTAGATTTGCAGTAGTTGTGTGTGCACGCTGTAGTGACATCGAGTCACAGTGAATGTGCGTGTGTGTAAGGTCCAGAGTCGCTGATAATGACGTAAACATTGCTTCTATAGTGGCTTCTCTGTGTGTCTGCCATCAGTGTGTTTCTGTGGCACCAGTTTGTGAGCCACCACTGTATTCAGTTGGGGACAATAGCTCATTTATTTTTTGCTCCGTTTCAAGGCCATCGGATACTGCAGATACTGAATAGATCATTCCTTATATAGAGAAAATCTAAGTGGCGTGAAGTGGTACTCTGTTTCCTGGAAAATGTAAACTTATTTCGAAGGCACAAGCTGGTGATCAGCCTGGCGTCATTGCAAATTTTTAGACCCATCACAAGATGGAGAGACGAGGTCGGTGTCACTTCCTTTCATGTTGCATCACTTGTGTCACAAGGTCATTTTAAAGAGCATCTTTGCTTCCCTATTTTACCCACTCGTGGTTTAGAAAAATGATGTGTAATTGGCAACCGCTGCTATTATTGCTCTATATATAAACAGTATAATTTCAGTTAAGGAGAGCAGCAGTTTTATTCTTCCGTCAAAGGAAAATCACCAGTATTGAAATTAAACTGTTTTAGCCAAGTTGGACTTAATTTAATTAAGAATTAAATACATTTTTGTTTAACAAATATCAGGAAAGTACGCAGACTTGCACTCACTGGCCACTTTAAAAGATCTCTGTTCAACTGCATGTTAATGCAAATATGTAATCAGCCACTCAGAGCAATGCAACTCTTCTTTGACCTGATAGGAAGGCGGCAGCAACTTGAATAACCACTTGTTACAACCAAGGTATGCAGCAGCGCACCTCTGAACACAACACATGGCAAACCTTGGAAATGGGCTGTAGCAGGAGAAGACCACCCTGGTGATCAATAGAAGTGTTATAGCTAACTATGTCCAAGCCTTTGTGGGTATACTTTGTGTACCCACTTTCTGATGGCTGCATCAAGTGTGCTAATGTGCCACAGGATAAGCTCAAATAATCTCAAACTGTTTTCTTGAACATGGCAGTGAGTTCACTGTATTCAAATGGCCTCTGCAGTCACCAGACCTCAGTGCAGCAGAGCACCTTTGGGATGTGGTGGAACAGGAGATTCACATCATGGCTCTGTAGCCAAGAAGTCTACAGCAACAGTGTGATGCTATCATGTCAATATGGCCGAGGTAATGAAGTAGCCAGTGGGTGTAAGATAACCTTAACTACATGCAGAGCAGTTGTACCTCCCGGAGGCCCATTGTGAGTCAGGGAAAGACCCCGGGCAGTCTCTTATTGAAAGATTTTAAAAGGAAAAACAAACCTGAAATATGAGAATTTTTGTTGTTGTCATAATATAATCTTTCTGTAGTGTTGAAGAGCGCATGTCGTGTTCAAAATTAAGGACAAATGCAGGCGAATTTTCTGTTAAGTGAGTAAATCCCAACACAGTGCCACACTACCAGGTTAATGTTTGTACCAAAATAATTATGTAATAAAAACAGAGTGACTAAGTGTGTTTTGGTGTCATTTACAAGCCTGCAGCTTCTGTCCTCTGCTGCCTCTCTGGATGTTTCATACACATATATACACAAAACGCTATTTATTTTTTCCCCGCCCACATTTTACCAAGACATGCCGCTGTGCTGCCCAAGCTCTGACCCTGAGCTTTTTGTTTAACTGTAATCATTTAAGCATAACGCTACCCAACCCGTGAACAGTAGCCAATCAAACAATGACAGTAAAGATGACAGTTTTTGCAGTGGCACCAGGATTCTGTCAGTAGCATTAAGCCAGGAAGTGAGGGGTCTCTGAGGAGATGAATCATTTATTACATATAAGCTAATGTACATACTCATGCAGCTTATGAATATCACACAGATGGTCATTAGTGTAGTTGATTCGACATTTTGTCCTATTTAGGATACCGAAGGTGCTTCTTCTAATTTATTCAATGGCTTAGATATTAAAATTATAATTGTAATCTGGTCCAGGTGAACTTATTTGTTGTGCAGAGGTGTGTCAGCTGTGTGCTTTGCAGGTTAGATGCACTGAATGAAACGGCTCTATGCGCTGGCATGAAGTCATCGTAACACCCAACAAAGGCCAGGGGAAAGACTGGTTGGAGGAAGTAGTTTTGCAATTTTTATGATTTCAGCTTCAGTAATCCCTCAACAGAAAGCATATAGAACATGTGAATGACAATGAGGTCTATCAAAAAAAATGTCTGACAACAGTTAATGGTTAGCACAGTGACTACATTGCTCAATTTAGGTTTAATGTTTTGACCAAGTTCCTTTTATTAAGAGGATTGAAGAAGAATTTCACCTGTTGCATAAAGTACAAAGTCAAGGACATTGTAGTTTATGCAGGTAAAGTATTTGGAAGATACTTGAACTACTTTTAAGACAAAACACAACGAGTGAGCATCAAGTATTGAAGGTTGCACAGTTAAAAATATAAAAATTGTGTTTTGTGTCATGAGAGCATTTCCAGGATCATTGCTGCAGAATGGGTTTACAGCCACCTAATCCTCACAACAAAGAGTCTCCCTTTCTCACATCGTCTGCTGGAAAAGATGAGAACTGCCAACTGCCCGAGTACCATATATCCCCTGTTATCTCATTGTTTTTCTCTGCTGGGGTTACCCTGCCTGGTCCACAGAGCAAAGAAGAGGGAGGGAGAGCCTGTCTCACCCTGATGGGGAAGACGACTCGCATGGTTCACTTTCATTGACAGACTTAAATTTATTCAGCTGCTTGATGATCAAATATAACTTAGTTTAAGAAGCCAAGTGTGGGTATGTGGGCTCACCTGTTGGTTAGTAAACTCAAAACATCTGTGAGGTTTCTCAGTGTCTTTTTTCCTTGTTTATTTATTTATTTTCTGGGAAACTTGGGTACTACTACCCTTTACACTCTGTGTGCATTTAAACATAACATAATTTTTGTGGTCCAGTCACTTTGATGCACGCCTGTAGACTCCCTTATTATTATGTCACTTCACCTTCTTAACCCTCTTTTTGACTTCTAAGGACAACACGGCATCGCTCACCAACCCCAGCAATTCTTAGGCACTAACTGAAGGACCCAGAGTCAATAGTGATGACTCTGCAGCAGATGCTTGCTGCTGCTAATGCACATTGTGTAGCTAAGCATTTATGCTGATTGAATATTTGACTTTGATTGCTTACTCTTTGGCTCACAGGCATCTATTGATTGATACCTTAGCTTGAGTGTTAAGGCTTCTCCTTTAAGCACCTTACGAGGGGGGGAGCAACCTATCAACCCAATACCCTAATGTCGTAATTTTTGATAAAACCCCAAATCATCTTAAAACGTTGTTTGCACCTTTTGTATCAACAGTATATTTATACTAATAATATGTTTATACTTGTTTATACTATATGTTCAGATGAAATGGTGTCTATTCTGAATCAAAATTATTAGCCAATCACCAAGGGTTTTTTTTCCTTCAACGTGGCTATTCAGCGTTCTGCAGAAAGCATACATTATTTCTGTTTGCACACAACAACGGAATTATTTTACTTACTTACTTTATTATCAAGCCGTGTCACAAACCTCTGCTTTAATGATGGGCTTTAACTTTGTAATACTCAAAGACTATAATATTAAGTTAAAACTGAGGGTTGTCCTCCATTTTGCACACAGTACAGAAACTTTAGCAAAGGTTTGAGCTGTCGCTTGATAAACCAACCAAATTAAAAATATAATATAATATAAAATGCTTAAATTTCTTTTTATTTCTTTTTTGGACACAAACCAAACTTTTTGTAATTTTTATTATTTACTCAACACTCATACCAGGGTTGAATGGTGTTTCTCTTGCCTTTATCAGCTGTTGTGAAAGCCGATATCAACAGATGAACAACTGGCAGCTGATCATTTTGGCACTATTTAACTTAAAACTAAAAGGATTTTAAAAGTGGTTGGTGGTCTCCTGACACTCTTCTGCTCGAGTGGTTAATAAGAAATAAGTTGCGGTGGCTCTGCAGCTACAGGTTCATTCACTTGCCGAGCCTTCAAAACCTGCGTGAATCAGTGGTTCCACCCGCAAAGTCGGACAGATTTTATTCCTCTGAGGAAGCTTGTCTGTCCTCGAATGAATTTGGGACTGGTGCTGAAGTGATGGATTAGACCTCTGTGCCAGCATTACCTCAGCTCCCTTCTTTACACACACACACACACACACACACACACACACACACACACACACACACACACACACACAGCTTTAAAGCTGTATAAAAGGCTGAGTACAGACTGCGTTGTCTTTTGTTTTTAATCTTTGCAGGGATGTGCATTACACTGACTGTGCCTGTGTCTCTTGTGAATACTGACATCATTAAAATTTTAAGGATCACGCTAAATTGAAAGAATAGCAGCAGCATCAATGTATTTGTCGTGACTGTTCAAGCTTTTCTCATCCTTTTTGGATGAAGTGAAGTTATTATAATTAGCTATTAGGCTCTATTTGTTTTGGTTTTGTTTTTGAGATGAAATCACAAGTAAGATGTATTGAGTCTTATGATAGCTCATCTTAGAGCCGACAACTCTGTTAAGAGCTCTAAAAATGTTTTTCTTGCTCTTCAAATCATCGGTATAGAACCTTTTGGCTCTGAAAATTTCAAGCCATTTTAATGAAGTGTGTGTGTGTTAGCAGATTAACATATATTTCATTTTTCTTCCTTTAACAGAAAGAGATTCAGGCCATGAGCCAGTGCCACCACCCCAACATTGTGTCTTATTACACCTCCTTTGTGGTAAAGGATGAGCTGTGGCTGGTTATGAAGCTGCTCAGTGGCGGTAAGTGATGCTCCCCCCCTTATTTATAATCTGTCAACACCTATCAATTTAAATATTTTGATTCCCCTCGGGCAATTATATGTAATCTTGTTCTAGAAAGAAATTACTGTCTGAGAGGAAGATGCAAAGGATCCATTTGTTTGTCCTGCCCACTTAAGTTATGTTATCGGGGTCCACAATTCTTTGGCAAGAGTGTGAGTGTTAGGAAAGCTGGGCTTCTTGCTGTCGGTGATGTTAACTGTGATTGTGGGGAATGTGACAACACTGATCCTCATTGTGTCCCCTGTGAGCTGCAGTTCTTTCCGGGCTTTAATTCAGTACAGTGCTGGAGCTAATGACAGAGCAGAGGTAATAACAACCCACAGGCTGGCGTCATGGCATCCATGTGGCAGTGCTGCAATTAACTAGTGAGAGGAGCGTGAAGAGGAGGCCACCATGGAAGAAGAAAACCTCAGAATACAACTGTTACATCTGGAACTGATTATATTGTTCAGGTTTAATTTCATCAACAACATGTATTTGGGCTTTTCCATCAGGGCTGTGAGGTAGTCGAGATTTTACCTTGGACCTTGCAGAGACAGAAAAGGCATCCAGAGAAATGTGTTTTCTGCCAAACTTTTGTCATCTATGAGAGTAATGAGAGTGATGGTGATTTGTTTACAGTGATGCAGAGACCACTCATCTGCCTCTTCAACCTGCTTTCCATCTCAAACACTTAGCTGTTCAAGCACAAATGTACACAAACACACTAACATACTAAACATTTACACTCCCTTGGTACTCCAGTCCCCCTGTGTAAACAGCGTCCCACTGTAACGGATAGTGCCCAGGTGGCGTGCTTGGCGCACTCAGATACTCGAGTCAGGAGTCCCTTGGCAGCCGTCTTGCAGCTGTGCCCAGAGCACTGTGCCCGCCAAGCGACGCTTAAGCAAACGGCCAGCTTCACAGCAGGAGCAGACACCACTCAAGATGGGCTCTCTCGTTCCCCTTATCCCAGTTTAACAGAAGGCCTTGATGTTGGGTTTTATTGTGCAGAGTAATTAAATGATGGCCATGGCGACGTCTGCCATGGAGACGGACCTGAAATGAGGTCGAGTTTATAGACCATCACTCCACAGGCAGAGCATACCAGCCCAGAGGAAGGCAAGCTTCTGTCTGCAGCTGCTGTGGCTTGATGGAGCGTAAGAAACCCTCCACCCTACAGCTCCACCCTGATTTCTTTCTTATGCTTCTGGAAGACTGATGACAGCTCAACAATCGGTTAGATAAACACTGGACATGTTTTGGATATTTTTTTAAAGACATTTTAAACAGTTTTTGGCTAAAAAGTCAAGTTCGTCAGGTGTCATTGCTAGTAGAGAAAAATGTTGTTTTACATACTGCAGCACCTATTCACACTTTCAGACATAATTTATGTTTTCTGAAACTATAACATTAAGAATAAGATGATTTCTGACTATTGCTTATGTTGACTAACACAAAAGGAACTCTAAACTGAGGGTACTTTTAGCTATGGAATAACTTGGTTACTTTAACTATCTTACAGTTAGAATTATAATGGTGTGAGACTGATAATACAGACAAATGTAATCAGCCTCTCAAGTGAGTCTCTTATCCTGCTGACAAACTCCACGGTCCCCTTCTTGGACTGCAGGTGGTGATTATAGTTTTTGTTCTCTGCAGCGTCAGGCAGCAGAGCCCATGAACCAGTTCTCCACCTGTGCAGTTTCTGATTAGTGCTGCCTGGCTGTCCGTACTAGTGCCCGACCACATTAACAGACACTAAAGTTTGTCTGACTACAGGAGAGGATGCTGTCTGAACAAGCAGCTGAATAATATTGAGGACCTCTTTGATAGGAGCTTGGCCAATAAGGCAATAACTTAAACCAGAAAGAGCTGGGCCTAGCTGGTTAGCTTAACTTTATTCATGTGTGTCTCTTAGGTAGGTGAAAATGAAAATGCAGAACATCTGGGACTGAATGCCTTTGGAAAATCTGTGTATGGGAAAAGGGTACTGGAAACTATAAGAGACCTGTTGAAGTGGACACTAATCTCAGTAAGTCGTCGAGATCATAGACGGTGATTTGGAGAATGTAAAAGCCAACGAGCACAGAAGCAGAAAAAATTAGATCACTAAAAGTAGTTTGTAAATTGAAGTCAGTTCTTAGAAACCTTTAGAACCTTTTGAATGCCAAGTGTCTGACTTGGCATGTTCAAGTGCCATTTAGGGGTTTTCTACTCCTAACTGGCAACACGCCTGAGGACTAGCATGTGCTACTGGGATAAGAGTGGCACGCTGTTAGCCACCTTTTGATAAGTAGTAAGTTGGTGATGATGCTTCTTTAGTATATGTGCCACAGTGTTGTAGATTTAATGTTCCCTTTAATGTATTTGAGGTCTAACCCTAACACGGGACGGATCTCTTATCTGACTCTCCCATTCAAGGCTTAACTTGCAGAGTTGAGTTTCAAAGTAGGTGCGCTGCAGGCATAGTTTTTCAGGAAATTCCTGTTCTGAATGTGACATGTGAAGGACTGTTTCATTACAGCGTCGCTTAAGCTGTCACTGACTCAACTCTCAACGAAGATACATCTTCGGAAACCCACAGGGATGGAGTGAGTCGTGCCAAAGCAAGAAAAGGAATGCGTTTCCAGATCAAACGGCAACTTTTCCCGGCCAACTGTACCTGCGCTGCTGCTGAGCTCAATGCACTGCCACCCAAAGTAGAGCCCGGCTGACAGCAGATATGATTGAATTTAGCACATGAAAAAGCTCTGCCGAGTTCGGAGCCGGTGGATTTCTCAGATCGTAGTGTGGTCCTCAGCTGCTGCTAAAAGCTGATGGGGAGCTTTTCGAGGCGTCTCCAGGTTCACGTAGAGAAGACTATGAAATCCAACCCTCCTAAAATTTTGCATCTTATTAAAAGTTTCTGACAGGCTTCTTTCAGTCTGAACCAGTAACCATATTTTTACACCACCCTTGCCTTGCTGCAACCCCTCCCATATGCTGTCGTCACTTTCTTCCTCCAACTTTACTTGGCATTCCCCATTGGCCTTTAGCACAGTTGGCAACAGCTCTCACTTCCCCATACCCCTCCTCCCCCTTTTTTACTCTCTCATCCTCTCTAGATCTCAAAGTTCCTGCTCTGATCATAAGAATAGTCTGCAAAGGTGACGTTCATAGATAAAGCAGAGAAATGGAAAAGTGCTGCCGCTTAGTCACTAAAAATGTGCATGAATTGAAATAATTATTTTTACAGTGTTTATATTCTCCACAGTGCACTCCACTGTGAAGGCTTAATTTATTCCATGTGATTTGTAAGAACTCGTCCTCTGGATTTCTAACCCATCAGGTGTCTTTCCCATGCAGAATAAACCTTTGGACTGTTAACCTGTCAGTCATTGTCAGTTTGCTAAAACAACCTAATGAGGCATGAAGAGTTCAATCAGATGAATCTGAAAGAGGCTGACAAGGCTGGCATTTAGTAATCCTCCAAAGCCTGCATCATGCTGTGTGTGTTTGCACTTGCGGGACCTTTTCCTCGGGCCACTTTAGTTTAAAAGAGACTTGTCAGCAGCCTTGCCAGGCAGTGGGATTCTTGCACAATTCATGAGATCACAATCACAAGAGAATCAATCTCTCCAGATTTCAAGCTATTCACTTGTAGCCAAGCAGTCAGTTACTCACCAAGCAGTGTTCCATGAGAAACTACTGCCCAACACCTGAAACATGCAGCTCTGAGCATGTTATAAGTGAGATATAATAGCTGGTTTGTCCAGTCACTTGCCAAGCAGTTCTGTGAACGTGCTTTCCTGCAAGAATCTTTTTTTAGGTGCAAGTTTTCTTTACAAAAACAGCAACAGTTGCCTAAAGAGATGCGATCAGCGCGGACAGTCGCACAGACGGTGCTCGAGGCCCTTGCGACCGATCAGTTTAAAGTTAGCCCACTGTATGGAGTGAATGACAACTCGTACAATCATCAAACCACCTGTCAAGTATTGTTTTGAATGTATGTGGTGGTTTTTCTTTCCTCTGTAAAAAACCATCAGGTACCATAGGAGATTATTGATATTTGACATCTTTAACAAATAAATTAGATCAGCTGAAGTAAATGGACCGCTACTTATAAATTGCTTTTCTACTGTAACTGCACTCAAAGTGCTTTTTTACTACAGCCCAATCAAATGCACTCATCCTCATACAAGTGCTTTTTTTAAAATACTTAAGTGCTTTGTCTAACATTTGCACACACATTCGCACAGGGGGTAACTAGCATGCCCGGGAATAATTCAACAAGCAGACTGGGGAATTGATCCTTTGGATTGGTAGACCCTCCCACTCTACCTACTGAGCCTCAACAGCCCTGTTAGTGGACTTTAGAGGTTCTGGTTGGTGTGTGTTCTGAAATAAAGACTTTTAGTAATGATCTTTTAATCTACCTCTTGGCAAGAAAGTGAAATACTACATTGCCTTATAATAAAGTGATGCTTTTATTTAATAGTATAAAGATCAAGTGGAGTCATGACTTTTCAAATTCTCTTGCGTAAAAAGCCTGTAAGGTCTGCCACATTAGCTTCATAATCATCCTATTATTCATCTGCTAGCTCATTTGGACTACATAACCCCTGATTTGGATTTGGCTCTGTTCACCTAGCCTCCTTTTCCGTAAAGCTTCCCTCATTGTCAGCTGTCACCTCTTTCCTTCTCTCCTCCATCGAGCCATTTCACATATGGAGATGGAAAACAGACTGAGCAGAAGCTCTGCGAGAGGACGGAAACTATCTACGAAGGAGGGGAGAAAAAATCAAACCGGCTGCCTTTTCTCAATGAGCTTCAAAGAGCCGTCACATCAGAGAAGCTGCACTCTTCTTTTACTCTCCCAGTTCACTCCTTCACATGCTCACGTACACACCTATTATTTCACACTCAAACACACATCTAGGATGCATTTCCTGCCGATCCTCATGTGTTTTGTTTTTTTTTCCTTGAATTTTCATTGTTTCATTCCCTCAGCGCTGAATCACATTTTCTGCTTTGCACCGTCACTGCGCGATAAACCCGTTGAACTCATCGCCTCTCCCTCGCTCCCCTCTTCTTCTGCCTTTCTGTCTCTCTGTGTATGACTCTGTAATAACACTGTCTAGTCTCAGGTGGCCCATCATCCTCGGCTCCTCTGGGGTAATGCAGCGAGTGCTCGACTAAGTGCCGCAGGCGAAGACATCCTGAAATGATTGAGCAAATAAATATCTTTGCACCTCTAGTCTGGCATTGTTTGTTAAAACACAATCAATTTAACCTGGAATTGTCATGAGCCGTCGCCAGACCTTAAAGGGACCTTTTTCCAGCTTCTGTTTTAGAGTTGCAGGGACAGATGCACAGTGTGGCTGTGTGACGTTTGTGTCTCGCTGCAGCACAATAAAGGTTGTCAGGCAAGTGGCTTTCTTTTCGCTTCTCTGCTTTGTTACCACTCACCAGTGTCGCCCAATTTTCTGTCACACAGAATGCAAATAACTCGACCTCTTTTCAGAGAGGTATTTGGTTTTTGTTGTGTGTTTTTTCTTTTTTTATTTTGTGGAAAGCTGCACAAAGGAGCTTGTATACTGACAGCAGTCAGTTATAGCACTCTTTTATGTAACAGGAGCAAAGCAGTTGGAGACACAGTGACCTGTCTTTTTTGCTCTAATCAGGGCAGGTCAGTTAACACAGCTACTCTGGTTCTCCATTCACTGAAGACAAAAACAACTGTTTGACTCGTACCCTCAAATGATGACATATCCCCCCCCCCCCGTGTGGATTTTGATCCATTTCCAACGCATTCACGTCAGGTTGTGCTTAGTTTTGTCCCCTTTCATATAAGATCAATAATCAAGACTCAAATCACTGAGCTGTGCTGAAATTGATCTTGAAATGTTCTGTAATTACTTGCATCTCTGAAAATATTCTCTGCATATTTTCTGCACATGCTGTACATATGGTGTTTACTTATTGTGATTTGCTGGCCTTTTTTCCAGCACCAATGTGGGGCCGTATTTAGTTGTACTGTTGTACAAAGTATGACTGTGCTATGGCAATAAATAGTTAAAGTTATAATGTGATACTTTACACTTTCA
This sequence comes from Maylandia zebra, assembly GCF_041146795.1. Classification (NCBI taxonomy): domain Eukaryota; kingdom Metazoa; phylum Chordata; class Actinopteri; order Cichliformes; family Cichlidae; genus Maylandia; species Maylandia zebra. The sequence continues at coordinate 21,796,302 of NC_135175.1, forward strand.
TCAGAAATTCAAGCGTAGCTGCTGTTTTCTTATTTGATCTTAAAAATCCTAGCACAGTAGGGATTCTTCTAAAGGTTGGGCTTACCCTTTGGTTATTAATGTTCTGGCTTGTTCCAGTCTCCCTCCATTTCCCCATCTATTGTTTGTTTTGCCATTGCCAAATTAAAAGGTCATGGAGCTGTTTATGGTTAAAGTGCTCTATTTTAACAAAGCTGAATGATTTGTTTTTTCCTTTAATTAAATCAGTTTTACTGGAGCCGGGAGAAAGATCCTTGTGTACCCCAAAATCTAATTTGTCCAAACAATGTAAGATTATACTTTGAGTTATCTTGACTGAATGTCTGCCAATCCATGAGGAAGTATGTGTTTTCATAAAAAGGATTTGGTTTGGAGTAGACTTAACAAATGGTACACGCTGGCCTGCGGTGACTCTGGATCATCATTTACAACGAGAAACGATTTTTCTGACCAGTCTGAACATTGTTGAAAACTGATTGTTAGCAGTAAAGTAAAATGAAGAGTTGCAATGTTTTTGCTTTCCAGGCTCAGTGCTGGATGTGATCAAGCATATCATCTCACGAGGGGAGCACAAGACCGGCGTCCTGGATGAGGCCAGCATAGCCACAGTGTTGAGAGATGTTCTTGAGGGCCTGGAGTACCTACACAAGAACGGACAGATCCACAGGTAACCAGGCCTGTTGTGCTTGAGGGTTTATTGAGCAGAAACGCAGCCCCTGATATTCTCTCCTCTGTCGCTAATAGTGTCATGCTAATAATATGCCTGCTTTGCTACCCTAGGACATTATGTTTTTATGCTGGGCAGTTTGTATTTGTATTGAAGCATATGTGTGAATATGTGTGTAACTGCAACATTAAATCACATCATGCTGTCTGCATAGAAGAGATTCCTGTATAAATTTATGGTAGGCCACCAAAACTTTATGTTTTTGACATGCAGATTTAATTATTAGTCCTTAATATTAATGAATACATAAATCAAGCTCAGACGTCTTTCCTTAAAAGCCATGGTAATGGCTGCTCTTACTGGGCTCATTAAAGGTTTTTATAATGGACTATATCAATCACACATGTGTAGTAGAGCTGTTCTGGTTTAAGTTTCTTAAAGAAACAGAAAAACAAACGTAATAAAAAAACAGGCCTAAACTTTGACTTAAAGTATATTAATAAAATTTTAAACAGCCATAGCTGAATTTTGTGTGAGATGATTAAGGGGGTTAAAAATATTAATAAAAAAAAATTAAGGTTGTGCAAATCTGGTAATTGAACTCAATGAAGTCATTTCTCATAATATAACAATATTGCTAGAGCCTGCTATCCTCGTGCTTTGTTTTTGTTTTTTAAACCACAAGTGGCACAAGTTTATGCCCCTTCTCCATCATCATGGATTTCCAAGCTAATGGGCTGTTCAGAGTCTTTGTACACTGCACTGTCTGAGGTAGCTAGGAAGAGAAAACTTAAACTTGCAAATGCTAGTTCTGTTTCCATAAACACGCAGATGGTAACTGATCTCAGAGCATGCTAGTCTTCCCATCGATCTTCCATCAAAGACCAGAGGTTTATCCACAAGGGGCATGAATAAAGAACCAGAAAAAGCTGGTGACATCACAGCTTGCCCAGCTCCAGCCTTTGTAAATCGGACACTGCCATGAAAATGACACATGCTACAGATTCCAGTGGCTCATACTCAAATAGTTAAATTAATAGCCACCAACTGATATAAATACAGATATAAATATAAAAAATATATTTATATCTACATTGATTAAATAGTTTGTTAAAGGTTGCAGCCACCTGCTGGTTGAACCTTCTGTTTTGAGGGGCAGCCAATCAGGAGAAAGTTTTCTAAGTATGGCATATGAGTTGAAATGGTTTCTTTCCCACAGGATAAACAGATATGCTACAATAAGGTCCAGTGCTTTAAGATAAAGAATCATTTTGAACTTGCTTGATTTTGTTTTAAGAAAATGATATGTTAGTGGTTTGTATCAGATTAGTCATCAGATGAGGCATTTGACTGCGCACTAGTAATGGACACATTCACTTCTGAAGGTCAGGGTCATTGTTATGTATATTGTGACGTGGCAATACTTCACCAGTGGGATGCAACAAATGGGGGGGGAAGCAGCAATGATTGCTTTGTGGCTTACCACTTAAGAATGATTGTGAATGAAAATCAGTCTGTTCAATTTAGATGTATCATCTTAGTTTAAAAACTGTGAAGGCGTAATCACTGTGTTTTTAATAGGTGCTGAAAAGCATCTGAAAGCAGACTCACAGCTTTCACAGGCTAATGATGATAAAGAGTTTCTCTATGAATATGCAAGTTAAATGTGTCAATGACAGATTTGCATGCCACAGGAAATACCAAAAGCTCCCCTTTAAGCCAGTTCAAGACCTAGCTAAGTCCCTGCACTCAGGCTGTTATAATGAACTCTAAGCCACCATAATATTTCCTACGTATGTAATATTCATTGCTCACTTATTCACACTCCTCTGTTCTCCCACCGGCATTCGCTTAGCCTTGGTCAGGCTACGTGCGTAAATAATGCATAGCTTTTTGCCATGGATAAGTGCTCAGCAGTAATCAGAGTAGAATGCCAATGAGAAACGGAGAGAGGCTTGTTCGACCATGAGCTCGGATGAGGAATGTATTGTCAACAGCTGTGTAGCTGAACTAATAGACAATGATATCATCAGCTCATTAAGCTGCTAATTAGAAAAATACTCTGTCATATAGAAACTACAGATGGAGGTAAAAGGACTTACAATAAACACTGTTTAAATTAATGTGTTAATTAAAAGAAAACTCCACCGCAGCGGTGCCTCTGCTGCAGGATGCAAGTGTCAACTTTCAGCATAATCTGACAGGGTTATCAGTCAGTGCCAGAGAGGGGAAAATGTTTTTGCCTTTTTTACTGGTGTCTGTTGGAAGGAGACAATATAGAATCGCGACTAGATCGTTAATCCTCCACGTCACTCCAGCCCTGGACTGTGATTTGTGAGAATGAAAATGTAACGTAACTCCAGCGTTGAAAGTTCTTGACGTGAAGAGAGTAAAGGGTGACGAGTTGACGAGCGCTTGCTGATGTAAATATCCACATACGGCCCTGTTTTCACCCCGTGTAAGCTGGATCATATGAGTCGGAGCCTCGGGGCAGGGGTGAGGAAAGAGTCAAGGGGCTGAGGCTTTATGAGACAGGAGGGGAAAACAGAAAGTGTCACATGATACGTTCCATGCAGGCCAGGACTGCAGGAAAGCAATTAGAGTCTTACGACCTGAGCTGTGGGCTGAAGCGGAGACATTTATCACAAGACGGTGAATTGCTTCACCTTCTCATTCACAGCAGTCTGAAAAGTCCCTGATTCAAAGGTGACACTTGTCCTCTAATTTTAACAGCATTCAGTCACCAAACACATAAGAGAAGAATAAAACTTGTGCTTGACTTTTTTCCAAGTTGATTTGTTGGAGTTCAGTAGCTAAAGCCTCCTGGGCAGCAGCGATCTTACTGTTGTGGTGAGCTCTTGGTGTTACGCATCTCTTAAACTTCACTAATGAGGTACATGAGAGGGCTTTGCCGAGCGAATGACTCACTGCGTGGTTTGGGTATGATCAAGTCATGGTGGTCTCTGGTTTGATTTCAAATACAATGTGAAATTCAGGGATATGGAAACGGCAATTAAAGTGGATGCAGAAGAAAAATCATTTTGTTGGGATGATGGTATTCTGGAAAGAGGGGAGGATGGAAAAATCTGCAGAAGACCCACAAGGCACCTAATAAACCTTCTTTTTACTGCCCTGTTAGGGCCACTGTGTGCCTGGCACCGGGATGTAATGTCATAGGAGGTGACCTGGTGGAGATGCAAGGTGCACAGTCTGCCAGATGAGAATGATAAATCTTCTTGACAGTTTCATACCATGGCTGTTCCCACCTGACTATTGCCCGGCTATAATTTCAGCAGGTCATAAATGTGAAAACACCACATGTATCTTGTTCACCATTTAGTATCTTTTGCTCAGATAACACCTTTTAAATTCTGGAAACATTTTAGAATTTGGTTACACTGCATATAAGGGGGCGAAACACTCTACTGAACATATGTCTCGATAACTCTAAGAGTTCATTTTTTTTCTCTTTAAATTTACTCCCCCCACCCCATATCTGCTCCAGTATTTCTTTGAACTTGCATGGTGCATTGTGTCACCAGCTCCTCTCTCCTCCTCCTCCTCCTTTTCCTTTCCTGTGAATCTTAATGACTGGCCACACTCTGCAGCCCCTTTTCTCAGAGCATCACAATCTACTGCAGTGAACCACAGCCTACACAGTTCCTGAATGAATGCAGGAGGTTCAATTAGATCGTCTTCATCACACTTTGTGAATGATGGAGAGCTTCACGCGTTTTTCTTTCACAGCAGAGCGTGTTATAAGTGAAAATCCTCATACAAAATTATTTTCGAGGGATTATTTGTTTTCGGTCAATTTCAACACGCTGAACAGGAGCATGTCACGACTGCAGTGGTGATGATGATGTCATATATGGAAATGTAGATGCTGAAGTCACTCTGAGGACATGAGAGAATCATTGCTAACATTACGGTTTCTTTATAAAAGAAGCATTAAAGTTAGGACTGATGTACCTTGAAAAGAAGCTGTTTTGAGAAACAAAGAGTATTTGTCCATTGGTATCAATACATCAACAGTGTTTTTTTTGTTTCATTTTTTCCCCTGTTTGAAATACCTAAGCAGCTGTATAATATTACAGTCACACAAGGAAAAACGGTGGTTAGTGGTTGGAGAGCTAAATTATTGCAATCATGTGTAATAAACGTGCAGTCTCCTTGCCTTTTGAAATTGTTGCTTTGAAGACAGGGACCAGGTCTGCGATCAGTAACGGTCAGTTGTTGTCTTCAAAGTGACTTTGGTGCATCAATACTGCGATAAACTGGCACTAACACTGACTCAATCTGCTCTTAATTTGCAGTTGAATGTGTTGAAATTGGGAAATTACATGCAATCTGTTTGTGATTAACTATGATAAATTGCAAATTTGTTGTTGTCTGCATGCAGAGAAATCCACATTAACTCCTTACATTCAACCAGAACCTCACAGATTTAAGACAAATTCAAAAATTCTGCAAAATGACATTGCATGGCAAGGCATGGTTGCCCTTGTTTTTATGTAATAACTGGTTGCCACCTGGTTTTATTGAGTCGAGTCCCCTGTTGTAAAGAGACACAATGCAGACGAGTTTGATTCACTGGGACATAATGACTCAGATTGCAACTTCTTGCGGCCCTCAAGTACTTCTTTAAAATTTTCCAATCCTCCAATTTTGAATCCTGATAACTTTTTTCCCTTGTTGCCTCCAGCAGGTTGAAATTTTAATGTCCAGTGAAATGTCAAAACAGTTAGGCGACGTTAATGGCTACATATAATTTAATGTCACGTGGAAAGAACCATTTAAAAAAAAAAAAAAAACTGCTTAAAAACCCACCTTATTTTAATATAAGGAAGTACAAGTAAAAATGTAATCTAATTCAAATAGTTTTTGAACTAAACACCTCTGTTTTGCTTCTTAGGTCAGTCCTGTCTGCTTTAGCTGTAGTCTGTTTTTTAACTCAGATTAGCAAATGTAGCATGCCAATGCAACAGTCAGCATTGCTAGCACCAACATATTTGACTTGTAGCTGTGAACATGTTAGCTTACCAGTGTTTGTATTTTGCTCAGAAGACTATTGTGCCCAAACTACTGGCTGTACACTCTTAGGCTTAGACTTTAATACTAAAAAGAACCTACTAAGAGGGCTAGAATAAATGCTGAATCACAAGCATGAAAAGACACGACTGGACCTTCAGAGAAAGACGGTGACTGTGCAAATGAGGAGAGGTAATCTGAGGATACCTCCAAACCTTCCTTTTAGCTTAGTTGGTCCACTCAGCACCACCTTTCCAGTCCTGTTTTAAATAGCAACATCTAACTATCAGACGTAAAATATTCCTATCCTAATTTCTGAAGTAAAAATGGTCGTCTAAGAAAAAGTAACAAGTGCGGGGAACTATGAGATACTGTGACCTGATGTCACCGAGCTGTTATGTCAGGGCGGCGAAGTGACAGCGGGACAAGCTGGAGAACCACGAGCTCAGACACTTGTATGACAGAAGACATTTCTAACAGTCTGTCTCAAAGCCAGTAGCAAACGCTGTCATGTTCACTTCTCATCCACCCTTTCTGTTCCTCTGCATCTGTGTCCCTACAGTGACTGTTACATAATTGGGCTCCCCTAGATATAAATTCACATTAAAGTATTGAGCACAATCAGCTCTTTCTGCCTCAGCTGTAGCTTAGAGAAGACATTGGTGCAACCAGCATGCTTAGTATCCCAGCCTGCTTCTCGAGAGCTGTTTAATCCATAAAGTCATTTAGCCCTGAAGTAGGGATCCCCATCTTTAACATTCCTAATGTCCTAATATTGTCACGTTCGCTGCCTTCCTTCCCTCTGGTACTCAGCATTTACCCACTCCCTGTCACTACAACATCTTTTGGCTGTGTGGTGTTTTCAGTGAAGCACTCTCACTGAAAGTGGCCTCTACACTCAAGTATTCATCAGCATTTGAACCAAAAATCTAAAGCGTGGCCTACAAACTCTTGGCTCCCTTATGCATGCTTTCTTGGGTAAAACTGTGCACCGAGCTTGTAGCTGCAGGAGAAAAGGCCTGAAGCCAAACTGCCTTCTCTAGTTCCTTGAGTAGTTTTTGATAAACTGGAACCTCTGGACAAATCGGAAAATCTAAAGGTGTAAACGTGCTTCAGCACTCGTCTTGTCTGACTATCTTTCATCAAGAATCATAAGAATCTGTGCAAACACCACATTTCTCTCTGCAGCATTTTCCCCTCCACATATTTGGTATTTGGCTTGTTCTTTTACAGTCTTTCTGGATTGAATTATATTCCTAATTAAGTGGTGAAGAGAGCCTTTGTTTCTTGGAAGCTGTGTCATTCTCATCTCAAACACTGTGCTCTGAAGCCTATTCTATTTTTACATTCATTCAGATGCATTTTAGTTTGCAGGCTGGATCCTACAGCATTCGATTTCCAGGCTTTTTACTGCACTGCCTCCATCTGGTAGCAACATAAACTGCTCCGTGACTCCGATTCTGTCTCCTTTGAATCGTTTGTCTGCTTGCCGATGCAATTTAAAGTGCAGTCTTGGGGTGATTTCTGGAAAGCAAATCTTTCGGGTGTAGTAATCTGTACTTGGCATTCTGTGAGCTTTTAGTGTTACAGTGTTAAAATGTACATTGATTTCCTGAGAGGCTGGACAGCACAGAGCACTAGCTGTGGTCCTCAGTGACACTGCTGCTATCCTTTATTTATTTTTATTTATTTTTTTTATATCCTCGCCTTTCGCTTGACCCTTCGTCATTATCTCTGTTGCTATGACAACTCTGTGTCTGGCTGGTGAGGTGGCAGTATTCGTTCTGTGTGGCAGACAGGCAGTCAGGCAGCCGTCCCTGCTGAATCCTCTTATCGCCACCAGGGGAGGCTGAGCAGGGATGAACAAATTAACCACAGACTGTGTCTGTAATGAAGTCTCTCAACAAAAGAAATGGTGCTAAAATTATAAGAGCTAGTTGCTTGATGATGCCTCCTACAAATTGTAAGTGCTTTTGAACTGAAAGAATTCCTCAATACTCAAATTATTCAGACTTTAAATGTCTTTGCATTTTTGATGTGACAGCTGTGTGAGAAATGTTCGTTTCATATACAAATTCTTGTCTTGTCTTCGCAGAGATCTTAAGGCTGGAAACATTCTCCTCGGGGATGATGGTTCAGTGCAGATTGCAGGTATTTACCCAGAAGGCAACAGCGCCTTTCCTCTGCTGTCATTAGTGATTGGAGTTAATGTGCGGCAGCCTTATTTATTGCTCCCCCGTTCGACATCTGAATGTTTCTCGGTGTATTTATGCACATGAGCTGCAGTCTGTGGAGGGAAACACGCTCTCTCGACAATAACATTATTGACTCGCTGCTTTGGGCTATTTGTCTGTTTGTCTCACTTTCTTTTCATTCAGACTTTGGCGTCAGTGCCTTTCTAGCCACGGGAGGTGACATCACTCGAAATAAAGTGCGCAAGACTTTCGTGGGAACGCCATGCTGGATGGCCCCAGAGGTCATGGAGCAGGTCAGTCCTCGTCTAGGAAGGAAGTAGCCGAGTTTCTTGGAGGCACAAACGGCCAATTGCAAAGCAGATATTTTTGTTTTGACCTAATTTTAGACCGTTTTAGAAATCTGCCATTCTGCTGCACCATCACCAGTAAGGCAGGAGGAATTAAACTAGCAGATTATTATTATTATTATTAAACAGTCTTATCTTGCATTTTATTTTATTTTATTTTATTTATTTTTTTTTTTCTACTGCAGTGCAGAACTAGCTGGAGCTAGTGAGGAGTCTGATGTATCTTTTGACTTGAATGAGGTGATGCGGTACAAAGTTGTAAATCACTGTGTCTTTCTTGAACAGGTGAGGGGTTATGATTTCAAAGCAGATATTTGGAGTTTTGGGATCACGGCCATTGAGCTCGCTTCAGGAGCTGCACCTTATCACAAATACCCACCGATGAAGGTACAGTTTAATATGCCTAACAAGCTAGATTATTACTATTTTACCGTAACGATGAATAGACGTGAGTCAAAGTCTTTCTCGTGTCTTTTAGGTCTTAATGCTGACACTGCAGAATGACCCTCCAAGTCTGGAGACCGGCATCACAGATAAGGAGATGGTAAAGAAATACGGCAAATCCTTCAGGAAGATGATCTCACTGTGTCTACAGAAAGACCCTGAGAAAAGGTGCTTTTATTATAATTTACTTGTATACATTTCTTTTTTAATCAAATGCAATTTTTGCTCATCTGCGGTAATTACAAAATTGATTTACAGTCTGTCAGTTTACACTGAGTAGAGCGGATTTACATGTGAAACAAAGCAACCTGTTACTGGAGTCATACTGAGCAGACTTGTTGTTCCAGCGACATTGTTTCACTAGATAAAAAACCTAGTTGTACAACATTTACAAATTTATTATTGGCAGCCGCAAAGCCGAATCAGTCAGGTTAACAGAACTAATTCAGTGTCGCTGTTCTTTTTCAGGCCAACATCATCAGAGTTGTTGAAGCATAAATTCTTTCAGAAGGCAAAGGTAGGTGTTTGAGCTGCCTCCACAACTTAGACCGAATCTTTTGCACAGTGAGTCAGCAGCATCTCTGCTTCAGGCAGCTCTCGAGGCGGTTGATGAGTAAAGGTCTGTGTCCGCTCTAGTGTTTGTGTGTGAATGGCCTCAGCTCAGACTGTGCTGTTCATGACTGGATGGATTGTTTGTTGCTCGCAACGTTTTCAGTTGATAGAAGCAGGGGGTGTAATTGATGAGTCACAAGATGAAAATAAACCAATAACAGTTTGTGCACTTTGTGTACTTTTTCAACTTGTCAGTGTGTCTGACCCAAGCTGAGATCATTGCAGCCTTACTCTTATTATTGTTATGTTTCTAACAAAGGCAGGGATAAGCGGTCTAACGCCAGTGTATGGCTGCTCAGTACCCAAGCAGCTGGAACAACCAGAATGCTGGCTCAGCAAGTCACACAGCCCAAATACAACCTGGTTGGTTTTCTAGCTGTGATCCCTGTTCGCTGTAATTACTACAGTACCGTGAGTGGACAGAAGAGGGCAGACTTTGTCAGTCTTTTATAGCTGGTGTGCTGTTGAGCATGCAGGAACTACTTTTAAACAGCCATTTATGAATTTCTTTTCTGTTCATCTTGTTAAATGTTATTTGTTGTTATCTTGCAAACAAGGATACTTAACAAACGTGCTGTAACTTCAGTCATCAGTAAGGCATCTTATTGATTGAGGCTTAGTATGAGATTTAAAAAGACTGACTTGACTCTCAGAGTGAGACTTTGATAACTTGGCAGCAAAACGTTGCCCAGTAGAAGTCTTGAACTCATCAATGTAAAATTAGAGGCCCTTATTTTGATGACCTCAGTGGACTCGTGTGCCATGTTACACCGCACTAGTAGGCGGTTGAATCTCCTTTTGCCACCAAAACTTACTCAGTTCTTTGCAGCGTAGATTCAATAAGACAAGAAGCAGTTTAAGAGGTGTACTTAATAAAGTGTGCATATATGATTCAAATCTAGGTCAAGCTGTCATGTTTAAAGTAAAGTAACTGCCCTTTCATGTGCAGTCTGTAACCATGTCAGAAAGACGGTGGATACTTCCCAGCTTTGAATGCACAGTTGTCTTAGTGATACCTCTGGAGTACCTAATGAATTGACCAGTGAGTGTATACAAGGTCATTGGATCCAAGTGTTGCATGTTTTTAAGACGGGTGTGAAAGATTTTGAATTCAGTCCTAAATTTGACCAGAAGTCAGACCGACCAATGATAAGCTTCCGTTTGTCCTCGTCAAACATGTTTGAATAAATACAAATGTTGATGATGGTTTCTTTCTCTCCTGGCAGACACACGAGTATTTACACGAGAAGTTGCTTCAGAGGGCGCCGACAATAACGGAGAGGTCAAAAAGGGTAAGGCAGCAAAGCTTTAAACCCGCTTCTCTACTGCTATGAAGATCAGCTCAGATGTGTTACATGTGAATGCATCAGGTACGTCGAGTGCCAGGCTCCAGCGGTCGGCTGCATAAAACAGAGGACGGCGAATGGGAATGGAGCGACGACGAGCTCGATGAAGAGAGCGAAGAAGGCAAAGCAGCTGCTGCAGCCATACGGGTAAATGGAACTTCCTCCTTTTTTTCCCCCTCACATGCACATATTAACACTTTAGCTGTAGTCCACGTGTTGTGTTGTGTCCTTTGATCACTGTGCTCTGTTTAAATTGTCATTCTGTGCAGTAGCATGTTTGTCCATGTGTCTCACCTATATATATGTGTGTGTGTGTGTGTGTTCTGTCTGATGGCCAAGGAGCAGCAGGTGAAGCCTGTTAGTGCCCCCAGGCGACAAGTGCGCTTCTCCTACCCTCTCGAGCTGCCTGCACCCAGGGTTGTTCACTTGCCACCCTAATACAGATGGCATTCCCCTAACAAGGAAGGACTCTCACATGTTAGCTGGGTTAAGCCTGATGAGGGGAAAAAAAGCTGGATTATAAAGTTTATCTTTAGAGCTGTGATGAAACCGATTAGCAGGTCTCGTTTGAATAGAAAAACAAATCTGCACATAAATAAGCTGTTATCCTTGAGATAATGCTTGGTTTGTTTTTAGCTTTCTGTAACTTTACACCAGTAATTAGCAGACTGCAGGAAAACTTTACTGCTTTGTTTCTGAGCTGAAATCTGGACGTGCTGTAGATCATATGTTTGTAGAATTTGACCCACAAGTCATTCTCATCAGAATCTATTAGTCAGGATTGCAGGTCTGTCTTTAAACAGGGAAAAAAGATATATATTTCACAGGGGAGGAAACCAACTGTAGCTCTCACAGAAGTGTTAGATTTTAATTGGATTCAGAATATCAGTAGCGCTTTGCTTTTGGAGAGCATTATTTAAATCAAAGGCGTGAGAGTTACTGTTCCTGGAAGCCATCTGTATTTTTAATCTGTCTTTTTAAAGTAACTTTCTTTTGTAATTTCTACTGACCAAATCACATTTAATTAAAACAAGGCAGGTAACTTATTAGCCGTGAAAACGATCATTAAGTGCACTAATAACCATCAAGGGAATAAAACAGTGTCTACTCCTTTCTCGCTGCTTTGTAATTGGCTGCTTGATGGCAAACTGAACTTTCACTGGCTCTAAAGCTCGTTATATCTACAGACTCCATGAATTGGGGGTCAGTTATTTAAACTCTGCATATTTTTAATACCAACCTGAAAAACTCCTCTCCACAGCGATGTAATTAAAGATTGTTTGTGCTGTGCAGAGTGGCTTTGTGTGAGTCCGAACACAGAGCAAATGTGATTTCTGGCATCAGTCCAGTCCTTATCATGTCCTCCCAGTGAAGTCTGTTTGTCTTCATTTGGTCTGCAAGGCTTTTGTTTATCGCCACATATTTTTTGGAGTTGGATTAAATATGAGGTTTTCCCCTTTATTATTCACAGGTATGCAGTTTGACTTTTAAAAACGTTTTTTTTAATTAACTTATTCCGCTTCTCTGCTTTGTAAGCACTAAAAAATATAACTGTGAAATATGTTACCACTCGTTTATACCTCAGTCATGTTTCAGTTTAATTTCATGAGGTTTATAGTGATGATGTAATCTTTCTGGGAAATTAAGCTGAGAGGATTTCTGTGGATAACACAGGTACAAATTAATTTATTGCTGGGTGTAGCTGTAATACAAACCGAGATAGCAAAGTGTGGACAAACTTGCCCGAATCCAGACTTTAAATCACTCTGCTCCACTGAGTGGACTGAAAGTTTTTTGTTTGTCTGGTTCAGGCAAAACGGCAGTTTCTAGGTTTAATAAGGAGTGACGGGGAAAATCAAATCCACTCTTCAGTGTCAGACTTGAGGAGTCAATAGAAGTGAGACGTGTGAATGAGAAGGAGTCAGTGAAGCTGCAAGGAACAGAGAGAGAATACCTGGGATCAACAAGAGACGAGTGTCACGGGTGATTTGTGACAGACAGACAGACAGCAAGAGTGAAAGGGAAGGTTTACAAGATGGTAGTGAGACCTGCTATGATATGTGATTTGGAGGCAGTAGCACTGACAAAAAGACAGGGGGCAGAGCTGGGAGCAACCGGGATGGGCAGAATTAGAAATTAGTACATCAGAGGGATGGCTCAGGTTGAGATGAGAAGTTGAGAAGTTGGAGAGGCAAGGCTGAGATGGTTTGATGTGTGCAGAGGAGGGATAGTGGATATGCTGGACATTGCATTGGTTTTCGAAAAGAGGAAGACGACATAAGATTACAGGATGTAGTGAAAGAGGACATGCAGAAGCTTGGTGTGACGGAGGAAGATGCTAGGGATAGGGTGAGATGGAGGCAGATGTGGCAACCCCTAATGGAAGTAGACAAAAGACGACAAGCGTCAAACTGAGGAAGGATACTGAGTGCAAGGAGTTAAATTCTGTGTGATAGGAGGGAGGTTGATGGGTTTCTGTCAGCTTACCTAGAAAACAGAAAAGGCTGTTTTCAGTATGTCTGAGATGGGATTAAAAGTCCTACAACTCATTCCCAAAACCTTGCCTGACTAAAATTTGAACCCACCCTCTCCTTCAGTGTAGTCACTGTTGCTGTTAGAAGTTCTGCTTACTGAAACCAGATAAATCAGCCCTTTTAGCATCAGCCACAATTAGCAAGTATTGTTAGCACTGGTTATTGCTTTTCCCAGTCTAATGATATCTTAAGAAAGTTATAATTAACTGTGCGGACACAAAGGAGGAAAGTAAACGAGTGAGCCTTTTTAATGAGTTTACTTCTTTTGCTTCCAGTGTGATTATTTGCATCCATGTGTGCTTTTATTCTTTTTAATTAATTTAACTCCATCTTGATGAAGTTGTCATCCTGACTGTTGCTTTCTTTTGTCTATTTTTAACAGTCACCAAGAGTGAAGGAGGGATCACAGAATTCGGAGGTGAGTTTAACCATTTTACAGACTCTTTAAATGACCGTAACTCTGTTACCATTTGTGCCGGAGACACAATTCTAACGGTTTCAGAAAGAAGAGAAAGACAAGCTTTAAGGATATTCACTGTATCATGTTAGCTGTTACGTTCCCCTGAGGGGTCTAGGCAGGGAGGGGGGAAGTAACAAAAGTGACCGGGTCAGAAAAAGGAGTCAAGGAGGCAAAAGGGTTAAATTAAAGAGTTTTATTAAAATAGCTCAACTAAAAGAGACTGACAAGCCGCTATCACCATTTAAGAAAACAAACGAAACTCAAATGTTTGTCAATAAAGCACAAAGAAAGTCAAAAAGAGTGCAGCTCACAAGCTGCAAACACAGACACGCAGCTCACTAGCTGAAAACCACACTAATGGCACTCTGGCCCAGAGCTCACCTTTCCCTGGGCTTAAATCTCCTTAATTACTGACGTGAGTCAGCTGTGTAAAAGGGAAAGGTGGCACCTCAGGCAGAAGAGGTAGTGTGACACGCCCACACAGGCACCTTCAGGAGGAGAGAGGCCCTGCTAGGGCCGTAACACCCCCTCCCATAAATACAAACCCATGGTTTGTCAAATTACGATAACCAAAACAACTAATCAAGTCCGTAACCGTCGCATCAACAAATTGCAGGCTTTCCACCTACCAAACCCCATAGCAACGGTTAGGCATTTCCTGCGGCAGCTGCCAATCCCATCTCAGTGGGTTCACAACATTGCTAGAGAGTGGCCCCAGACCCTCAAAACAGTGTCCCATGTGATAGCCAGGGCTTCAAACCATCACATGTGGAGAACCCAGCAGGCAGCTAGCAGGCTTTACTGAAACACAGACATGATTGTTAGCAAGGGGTGCAGGTCTGAGTGGTGGTTTTAAACATGAACTTTCTCCCCGCAAATAATTTTTAGGACCGGAGAAATGGTCAACCAGCGGCAGCTCAGGGTTAATTGACCCCTTACACTGACCACAGGAGCCCCTTACACAACTATGCCCCAAGTGTGGTCCTTTGCTGGGCCTGACAACCTTGTTAGTTTGAGAACCATGAGTGACTGTTTTCAAATCAGGCCTTCTTCCCTTTCGATACGCTTTCCGCTTAAGTTTCACACAACCAGCAACCACATGGCCAGGCTTGTGGCAGAAGAAACACAGTTTTGCTTTGGAACTTGAAACCACCACTTTTTCAGCCTCGTTAGCTGGCTCCCTCCTAGCTCTCCAAGATGTATTGTCGTGAGAAGGGATGTCACATTCTACAGCATTTGTTTTATGAGTTGGGGTAAACTCATCGGCCAGTATGGCAGCCTGCTGTAAAGTGGAAACCCTCTGTTCACTTAAATAAAGAGCAATACACTCAGGAACAGAGTTTTTAAAATCCTCCACAAGCATGAGCTCACGTAACGACCCCAAACTGTTAACCTGGCTTGCAGAGCACCACCTACCAAAAAGCTTTGCCTTCTCCCGAGAAAAGTCAAGGTAGGACTGACCCTGTGCCAACTCCAAACCTCGAAAGTTCTGCCTATAGGCCTCAGGCACAAGTTCATAGGCTTGGAGGAAGGCACTTTTGATCTTTTCATAAACTAGGCTGTCCAGCCTAGACAGACCAGAGCAAGCTTCCTGAGCCTTACCTGTGAATTTACACAGCAACATCACCCCCCACACGTCTTCAGGCCACTGTAATGCAGTTGCTATGCTTTCAAACACACTGAAGAAGCTCTCAACACTGGATTCACAGAAAACGGGAACCAGGTGGATGTTATTGCTTACAAACGAGCTTCTAGACACCTGTGCACTGATGGCTTCATCAGCCATTTTGGGGGCCAGAGAAGGCTTAGCAAACACACCCTAATTAAGACACTACGACACCCGTCTGCCAACTCACTCAGCGACTACTGAACAATTAACAGAAAACTACACAACTTACTTTAACTGACCAACTTACCTCTTGCCACACACACATATTAACAAATACAACTTACCCAGTTCCTAAGCACAACAACCTTTACCTACCTATCTTCTGGAGCGTGCTGGGCTCGAGGCAACTTTAAAGGCAGAACTTCAGCGACCGGAGCCCTGAATTGCCTACCCCCAACAGGGAACTAATCCCCGCCCAGGATTACTCCGAAAATAAAAAAGGCAAAATAACAAAAGAGTGCCCGAAAGAAGAACTTAAAACGAAGCTCAGCTGGACACTCACCTAACTAAACTGGGAAGTTGAATCTCTAAAGGTGAAAAAAAAACCCCAGATAATCAAAAACCAATTCCAACTCAAAACTCCCTTTTCAACAATCCCGGACGAGCCCCCACTTATGTTACGACCCGGCTCAAAAGCCGCAACATAAAAAAGGAGACGAATACCAGCGTGTAGGTGAAAAGAGGCTTTATCTTAAAATGGACTATCAGGTTGTCTAAAATGGCTGGTGCCACCAAGGCAAAGACTAGTGAGCTCCCTGGGAAGCTTGCCTCAGGTATGCTTTTATCCACACCTGATTAGGTGTGGCCAATTAGCACCAGCTGAACACACTGAGCAGATTAGAGGCTGCAGAGGGACGTAACATTAGCACAAAGCATTCACAAGGTATTTGACAGATTACAACAGACGAGGTGAAGAAAATGAGTTTTCTGGGTATGTGTGAGGTGGGTTGCAAAGACTTCAATTTGGAAACCATTGCCTTCACTGTAGTCATCTTGGGAGTCCTGCTTTATTTGGATTGCTTGCAGAGTCCTGTTCAGTTGCACAGACCACAAGCTTCAACATCCAGCACATTAATCTGACTCAGTTTCCCGTCAAAGCTTATCCCTGGAGGTGAGAGTTGGGCTTTCACCTACAAATCAGATCAACCAGCAGTTTTCGGTGGGATACTCTGCAGATTCCAAGCTCAAGGGCGTTATCACACTAGGTCATACTGTCAGTGGATTTTTCTCATTATCTTCTGAGGCGTCTGAGGGACGAACATTTTGCACAAGTGATTTAAACTTTGCCCTAAGACAGCTGGGATAGGTCCCGTGATCCTGAATATGGATAAGTGGAAGGAAATGGATGGCTGGTTTTGGCCACATCAGGACAACCATTACTCACTACACTATAGACTCGCCAGATTTGGCTTCATGTAAGTTTTCTTGAAAATGAAATTCATAGGGTCGCCGTCGTGACACAGTGGATGTGGGTATGTGTAGCTGGTTAATAAGGGGCTTCCAGAAAGTGATCCAGGGGTGCACGAGAGGGCCGCCTAAAAGCGGGGTAGTGGCCGAATTTTAATCGGATAAGTTTCAAATTCCAGTATTGACCTGTATATGACACAAAGGTTTGAGATCATCAAAAGTTTTGGCATGAAATCATCCTGAGAGTGACAAATCTTTGTAGCCAGTTTGAGTATGTCTAGTGGGTCTTAACATTTTGACTTTAAACTAAAAATAAAACCTCATAATCTTCCTTTAATAATAGTCAAACATCACCAAAGTCAGCGACTATCTTAATATACAGACCAAAAAAGTCAATCAACCAATTTTCCCTTTAGGTTTTCCAGACTCCTGAGCCTTTAAGTAGTCATCTCCAGCCTATGGCCGCAGGTCTGGCTGAACTACCTCAGGCTGCAGGTCAAGTTCCGCTGCAGCCCACACCAGCCACCGCTCAATCTACTGCCCAGGCTGCATCTCCCCCACCAGGAGTACCTGCTGCTGCTGTTCCCCCTCAGGCTAGTCTCCCTAACTAATACTTCCCATCATAAGCTTTTATTTAAATGCTACATGTTTACCTATCATTTTTTTTGTAAAGAGGTAGTTTGCTCATCTTTCTTGAAGGTATCAAAATATAGTGTGAAAGTGCAATTTTAGTAAGATTTTTCCTTCTGTTTCCACAGATTTCAGCTGCCTCAGGGGATGTTCAGGCTCCCATTAGTTTGGTATTAAGGTTAAGGTATGTTTGACTCATTTCTCATTGTATTTTTACCTTTCGGTAAACTTTGCGCCTCTCATTTGCATTCTTTCTTTCCATCATCCCTTCAGAAATTCAAAGAAGGAGCTAAATGACATCCGCTTTGAGTTCATGCCAGGGAGAGGTAAGTGTGGCTGTCACAAAGCAGTATACAAAATGTCCTGAGGCAAAGAGTTGACTGTTCGGGGTGTCACATTTGTGCATAATCAGTAGGAAAACCGACAGTTTAACAAATTGCATGAGCTGTATTTGGTAAATTGGCTTTTTGTCATTGCAGCTAGTAAAGCACATGGGTGCAACAAAGCACAAACGAGCTCATTTAGAATGTAAAGTGCTGAGAACAGAAGGTGCTTTTTTTGGTTTGTTTGTTTGTTTAAGCAGGAAGAGCGTGAGTGTTTTGAAAATTATTAAGCCGCGGTCGTGTTCTGTTTAATATTTGCTTTTATTAAACTCTGTTGTGTTGGTCCACCTGTCACAGTCGTCGTCTCATGCTCTGACTTTTCAGACACAGCAGATGGTGTGTCTCAGGAGCTGGTGTCGGCAGGCCTGGTGGACGGGAGGGACTTAGTAATAGGTCAGTGATTTCAAACATTGCCCTGCCACGTTAACAAAATCGCCTTTTCTCACTCAGCATGTTTTTGCTCAAGGCTGAAAACGAGCCTTTTAAAGGGGGATATTTTTAACTCAAGCAGGTCTGCATTACTGCACATTTACTGCATTAAGCAGGCATAATAAAAGCCTTGCTGTGCAGCCACACAGGCCAGGGATTCAAGAAAACCTAAAAACAAATAAGGAATATTCTCTCATGTTGAAATGTAGTTAGTTGTATGATTAGTTAGTCTAGTTAGAAGGTTAGACACTGAAGAATATGTTTAGCTTCTGCTTCCACTACGCTAATTCATACTTATGTGAACAACTGATGTAGAGCCTCTTGTATTCCTAGAGAGATGCAGGTTACAGCGCAGGGTTACAGAAGGGTTTGAGATTACAGCATACTTGTGGTAATTGATACAGAAGTGTAAGATATTTAAGATATTTGTATTAAAACACTCCAAAAAGCAACATAACTAATTCAAATGAAGTCTAGTTGACAGCAATACTTGGCTAGTAATGTTGGCACCCATCTGTGGGTCAGATTTTCAGTGTTACAGCAGTTTGAACAGACGAGTTATTTAAAAAAAAAAAAAGAAAGAGACAAAATATAAACATAGCTTTAGAAATCAAAACTGTTTTTGATAATTGGGTATTTTAACACGGCAAGGTGGAGTGTGCCTCAAGTGGCTGTTCCAGGAATTGCCATTTTTGGCATTTAACTCAGTTTTAAACTCCAAAAGTTGCAAATTAGATCAAAGAAATTGAGCAGGTAACAGCATAATGTTAAATCTCACAAAGGCCTATTCTTGGTTTCCGAGTATAGACAGTGATGTTAGGATGTATTTCTTTTCATTCAACTTAAAGATTTCTTCTCTTTTTTAGTTGCTGCAAATTTGCAGAAAATAGTCGATGAACCTCAAACCCATAAAAATGTCACTTTCAAACTGGTGAGTGTAACATTTTCCATACTGGTTAGAGATCTTATAGAATTGAATCTAAATAAACTATAGAAGTTGTGTTTCGGAAATAATTTTCAGCTCTGTGGTGTAGTGGATTACACACTCGCTTGTGGGTTAGAACCTGTGAGGAGAACAAATCTCCTAGCATAGGTTTGGGCACTTAATAAGAGACTGGGACTGTTGTGGATTGCCACACTAACCGGCTTATAAAGAGATCAAATGAATTGGTTCGGCCATCCACAGCAGTCCTAGTCTCCCATTTAGACCTCTTGAAAAAATGTCAGAGATCAAACATTAGAAGCTGCCTCACTTGATATAATATAACAAATGTTTGGAAATCTGTTCAAGTTTCTCGTGCGGGAAACAAAAAAAAAAACGTCTGCTATGTCTGCATATTTTGGTATCGGTCTTAAAAATCCTGTATCGGTCGGCTTTAATTTATTAAAACAAAAAACTCTTTAAAGGAAAACAACGTTATTGCTTTTCTGCTTAAAGATGTTTCTGCTCATCATTTTAAATCCATGTATTTATCTTTTTTAGGCTTCTGGAATTGAGGGATCTGAAATACCAGACGACATCAAGTTGATGGGCTTTGCCCAGCTCAGCATTAGTTAGATGTTCTACCTGGGACCGTGACTTGCCTAAAAAATGTGAAATTAAAAAAAAAAAAAAAAAATAGTTTGAATGCATTTTTTTTTCTTTCCATGGCTGTAAAGAAACCACTACTGCCAAAGAGAACAGTACCATTATTTTCTTTTTCTTTCTTTTTTTTTTTCTTTTCTTTTTTTGTCACGTATAGGATTATAAAATGCCACCTGTTGAATTTTAGGTGGTCAGCTGAAGTATCAGAACGTACAGTATGAGAATCACTCGAAAAAGTTTACAATGTACATGTAGAAGGATGCAATTATCCACAAGAAATGTTTTCATTTCCAATCCCGGTCTCCCCCCTTTCCTATCTCTAATGTGACGCATTTGCACAATCTGAACTAACACCCTTGAACCCTGACAAGTGTAACAATGCCTTATATATTCATCAGAACTACTGAATGCACATTTTTTTGGGGGGTGGGGACATCCCCGGTTACCGTATAGAGCATTACGTTGTCTGAAATGCACAAGTGTGCTTTCAGGTGCAGATGCCAAACTTTTTGCTGCAGCTTCACACGCCAAATAGAAATAAAAAGTTTCACATACTCTTGTTTTGACGTTGCAAAACAAATTACTTCCTACAGAAAGAGATGGACGCATCTTAGTGTCTCGGAGTCTTTGCATTTAAAGGTTTTTCATATTCTTTATATTTTCCTATCATCAACAAATCCCATGAAAGACCAGTTACTTCCTGAAACATCTGAGCAGCAGCTTTTTTTTCAACAAAGTAAATGATACAAGTCTGTGGGGACTATTCAGCACTTAACTGATAGACATTAGCTCTCTGTGTAGCATGTTTGCATTGATTTAAATTAAATACCAGAAGCAAAGTATGCGTAAAACTTTGGATGTGCAGATTACTATTATTATTATTATTATTGTTATTAGTATGATCACGTCTTGGGTTATGTTATGGGATTTAATGACAATAAATGACCCAATAAATTAAAAATTAATGCCCTTCTTTAAAAAAAAAAGAAAAAAAAGCATCAGTGCTTTCCAAAACTCCAAACCGGCCTTCGTGTTGTGATTGATTGAAATACGTAAGTAAAAAGTTTTGCAGCAGCTGAAACCACATGTGCTGTCTGAGCAGATGTGTCTCTCTTGGTGTTTGTTTGTCTGTTTGGAATTGGTTTTAACAAATTCTCACAAAGAAAGAGAAAAAGACTAAAGTGTGTATTTGTTTATGTGAATGGATTCTGAGTACTTGATTTAACCTTTAGTATGTAAATAATGACATTTGGCTCTGATTGGTTTGTTTTTTTTATACTGGGTGTTTCACTCTTGGCCTTCTTTCTCTTAAGACACGATTGGGGTTGTTTGGCTGCGTGAAGGATGACGACGATGACACTGCACATCAGGCTTTGAATTTGCTCGTTTCTTTGCAGGACGTATTATTGCTTAATCTGTCACGTGTGATCATTTGCGCATCAACAGTTTTCAGCTTTTAACTTTCTCGCCTTTTGAAAATATATATTTTCCTATGGCGCTGTCCCCATGCAACATTTCCCCCTTCCAAAAAAAAAAAAAAAAAAAAGATCTTTCGCTGGGCAACAGAAAAAGTGTCTCTTAGTAAGCACCAAGTGTGGGAGCTGT
Organism: Maylandia zebra; assembly: GCF_041146795.1. NCBI lineage: Eukaryota > Metazoa > Chordata > Actinopteri > Cichliformes > Cichlidae > Maylandia > Maylandia zebra. Next base: position 21,817,664 of record NC_135175.1, read on the forward strand.
TTACAGTAGCTAGTCCTTTTAAGACGCATCTGAAGTAATACAGCTGCTTTGCCATCGTTTCTGAAAGTGTCTTTAATGAAGATTTCCGTCACTTTTGAAGATCTGAGCCGTGATTGTAAACGTGTTGAATGATCAGAACTGTTCGACCGCGCTCTGGATAATTTTGTGCATTTATGTCCACCGATGACGTGGCTCGATGATGAATGTGCATATCACAGTTATTTGGCACCGACGGCTGCAGAAGGTTCATTTACCGCTCTGCTCTGCTCTTATGTGTGGATCTGAAACGCCAGCGAGGTTTTAGTGTTTCATTTGATGATGTGACAACTTCGTAACCAGATGCCATAGTGAACCAATCTGAATGCATTCGTTTTTCTTTGCTTGCAGATGAAATGTTACAAGGAATATTTGAACACGTTTATAGTCAAAATACAATTTTACGCTAGCCTTAAATTGAAAATGACCAAGTGTAATTTTTTTTTCTGTGTGTGCGTGTGAAGTTTCTCTCTGGTTTTGAGTTTGACTTTCGCTGTCTTTGAAATGTACTTCCTGTTACTTGTGAAGCTACCTTAAATAAAGATGTACAGGCGTGTCGACCCAGGTTTCCCCCCTCGGAAGGGAAGCGACGAAGTCAGCCACGCAATGTTGTGCATACGTTTTCAAACTGCAGTATTTGGTGCCATTCTCCCGTTATAGTCTGCAGACTGCAGAGAGGATTGGTCTGTATGAGCCCTGAGAGACGTGTGTGTGTTACATAGATTGAGCTCTGCTTTCGGCAGAGTTGAAGATCTAATGGCTTTCTCATCCTTTCTCCAACAGTCCCACTTACACGCAGTCTAAGAATAAACTGTAGCAAATGAACAGATGACCGGTTAAAAAAAAAAACTAAAACAACCCATAATACACTTTTGTCCAGGCAATAACTAATCAAGGCTGTAATATATTTGAAGTTTGCACCTGTTTTCAGTTTAGTTTCTTTCCATTTCATTTCCTCTGATTTTAATTGTTTTGGAGTTCAAAGCATGTTTCTCTTGATTATTTTTAATCAATAAAGAATGAGCATATCAGCCTCCTTTTAGAGGTCTGTCGCTTCTTTTAAATGCACCATTCGCTGTGATTTTTGCAGAAGATGTGGGCAAATTGCACACAATAAACAAAGGCATCAGAACTGATTCTAGATCTGTGCATTGTCATTTTCCTCACGTTGCACCTGTTTCTGTTTCAGACTGAGCTTGCTCCTTTGGTATCAGTTTATTGTCCTTACTATCAGTTTTATTGTGTTCACTTTCTCCTCTCTCAGCATTAAAGGGCTGCATCAGCAGACATGTTTAAAGCAGGAAAGCAGGGGGAGACGGATTCTGTAAGGCTTTGAAAACTTTTTACATTTAGCATAATGAGTTGACCCTCCTGTCTGTGTCTGTAACTACGAAAATACAAATGCTATCTTTGACCTATGTAAGGGAAACACTGTTGAAACAAGGGTCTGACTGGGCAAACATCCAGGTGGACTTTGTCTCTAAATCGCCACTTTGCCAGTTTGGGATGGCACATTGTTGTGTAGGATGAAAGGCAACAGAAGTTATCAAATTCTGCATTGCTTTCTTTTGAGGAAAAAAAGCAAGAAACTGAGAATAAACGTGCTTTTTGCTCACAGAATTTCATCATATGTGCATCATTATTAGCCCAGAGACAGATCTTGCCCCCCTGTGACCATTTATTGGATAATCAGAAGAAAATAAATGGATGTTAAATGTGAACTGTTAACTGTCCTGAGATATATATTTAGATCATGACTTTTATAATAGAACTTGTTCAGTTTTTCTGTCTAATATTACAGAAGTTTAATGAGTTTTAAGAGGCTAATGCTGCCATTAGGTGACAAATAAGATGGCATTACTACTATCAAACGTACTAACTAAAAAAAGAAAAACTAATGGAGTGTTGTTATATACCTTTATCAGATGTATGCAGCCGTCATATATCTCTTAAAGGGAAAGCGACATTTTAAAAAAGATTACTACATCAGAAGAGATGGGAGATTTAATGAAGTTAAGAAGTGGATTAATCAGTCTAACCAATGGCCTGTTTTAGTGTTGAAACATAATCAAAACCTGATACTAATGGATCACATTTGGCAGTGTACAGTACATCAGCAGTCTGTTAGCGAGTTGGGAGGTCGTAAAAGCACAGTGATTATCAGTTTAAACATTAACCAGGTCACGTTGATTACTTGTGGCTGAACCAAATCTTTTCTCATTTTCACATGAAGCTCTGAGGACTTAGATGTAAATATGAGCAACTTTGGGGAGATTTTGAAGGAGATTAATTCATTTGGTTTATTTCAGAAACGTTTGGTGGTTGCATTATGCATCCCAAGCATATTTCTAGCTTTTGACGTTATTGGCCAGGTGTTTGTCGGCATGAGCTTCCCACACAACTGCAACACCGACTGGATCGTGGAGCGTGGGCCCAACCTGACAGAAGAGAGGCAAAAAAATCTGACCATCCCAGTGAAGGAGGATGGAGGATTTGAGAGCTGTTTGATGTTCACGCCGGTGGATTGGGATTTGGAAATGATTGAAAAATATGGGATCAACACCACAACAGAATGTGTTAATGGAACAGATTTTGAGGCATCTGGTGGTGCCTCCAGCATTGTGACAGAGGTAAAACGTCCTTAGTGTTCGCAGGAATGTACCTAGTTGTTCCAGGGATTCTGTTGGCTTGCTCTGTATGAGCTGATGACCATCAGAAGAGTAAATCACAGCAAAGCATTTCAACATCTTTTTTTTTTTATATAAATGTCTCCTCTCGGGTTGGTCCTTTACAAAAGAAAGTTGGTGTTTTGCATGACAATAAAACCGACTTCTTCTCTGCTACTAGTTTGACCTGGTGTGTGACAGGAGCAACTTCATTGAAGCATCACAGTCCATCTACATGGCCGGTCTTCTGGTTGGAGCACTGGTCCTGGGCTCCATGGCTGACAGGTATGGATCATTATCCTTATGTAATGACACTGATTAAATGCAAATCAACACTGAATAGTTTTAGTGTTGATCTTTTAACCCATGTAAAAAATAAACTTGCAGTAGCTTTAATAGTAGTCAAACTGTGTAGTTGTAACTTATTGCTTTGATTGGGACGTTAATGAGGATGCACAGAAACGGCTCATCCCAATGAGTATGATTTGTTTTTCATTCTTGTCAACAGATTTAGTCCAGATTCTTTTTACACGCAGTGATTCAGACTATATCTACACCGTTAGGGTTGACTGCCAAGTGCAGCATATTAAATCAGGTCACCCACTGGACATAATAAACATGATGTTGGTTTATTTTCTAAATTCTGAGGAAAGACCATACACATCATGCTTGCATATTAAAGTCCAGGATCAGTGAAACAGCTCTTTCTTGTCTCTGTAGGTTTGGTCGCCGCTTTGTTGTCCTGCTTTCACTCCTCTTGCTGATGGTTTTTGGTGTGGGAGTTGCTTTCTCACCCAACATCTACGTTTTTATAGTTCTCCGATTTTTAGGCGGAATCTCGGTCTCCGGCATTGTTGCTAATGCATTTGTAATAGGTAGGTACGATGTTTAGTCACAGCTGAATTTAATGCCACAGTGTACCCCTGCATCCTCCCTGGTACCACTGAAGAGTATCTACACAGCACTGTACATGCAAAAAAAACCCAATAATTTCTTGTTTTTTTGTATATTTTTTGCACAAAGTTAAATGTTTCAGATCATCAAACAAATGTTAATATTAGACAAAGATAACGCAAGCAAATACAAAATGCACTTTTTAAATGGTGATATTCACTGTTTCTGCTGCAAATCATAGTACACACACACACACACACACACATACACACACACACACACACACGCACGCACGCACGCACGCACACACACACACACACACACACACACACACACACACACACACACAAACATGCCAGCAGTGAATCTAATAGATTTCAGCTTGTTAATTTAATTCTATCTAATAATCCAGGTGTATGTTGTGTACAGAAGTACAAATGAGTTTGGCATGATCTTGTCAGGGGACACACGCATGCTAAAGAAGACTGTAAACCAGAAATCATCCTTTTCCACATTTTCTGTTGGGCTGAAGGAGGAGAATGGAGTGATTCTTCCAGGTTTGCGTTGTGCACCATTATCTGCCACTCCACTTTTCCTCTTGGACTGATGCTGATGTCTGGTGCTGCCTATTTTATCCGCAATTGGAGGATCCTGCAGCTGGTGCTCTTCTGCCCACTTATCCTCGTTCTGGGTATTTTCTACTGGTCAGTTGGCACTCCTGTCACATTAAATATTATTACCAACATCGTAGAATAACTTTATAAATAAAATGACAGTTTGTGATCCTTTTAACCAGGATTCTCCCTGAATCAGCTCGCTGGCTCATTACCCAGGGCCGCAAGAAAGATGCTATAAAGGAGATCCAGAGGGCAGCCAAGGTGAACAAGCGAAATGTCTCCAAAGACCTGTTGGAGAAGGTGATCAAACTCTTTGGCTTCAACCAAAATCAAAGAAAATATAATACTGAAGCACACTCACGTAAAAATGTAATTGTTTAGCTGGAGGATGAGACTACAATCAAAAGAGGAAACATGTTGGACATCTTCAGGATATCATATCTGAGAAAACGTGCTCTCATCATGAGCTACGTCTGGTGGATATAATTTTTACCCTCTAAAAGCTGCCACATTTATTTCCTCTCCTTTTTGGGTTGACTAAAAATATCTCTCATGCTTAACAGGTTTGGAACTAGTCTGATGTACTATGGACTGAGCCTGAACGTTGGCAGTTTTGGTCTGGATATTTACCTGACACAGTTCATCTTTGGTTTGGTAGAATTTCCCGCACGTCTGGGCAGTCTGCCTGTCCTCCAGCTCATTGGGAGAAGGATTGGTCAGTCAGTAGTGTTACTTTTTGGAGGTTTAGCTTGTCTTGGGATCCTTGTCATACCAAAAGGTACTTATATGCTTTTTCATTTATAATCTTGAAGATTAATTTCCCTAAAAAAATAGTCCTATAAAAGCTAAATCTGTTAAATGCTATGTCTAGCAGGAAATGTACTCCACAGTATATGTGTAACTTGTTTTTTGTTTGTCCATCAGATCTTCCCATAGTAATAACAGTCATAGCTGTATTGGGAAAATTTTCTGCCACTGCCAGTTTTTCCATAGTCTATGTTTATACGGCAGAATTATATCCCACCAATATAAGGTAAGGCATTATAATAATGAAATGCTCAATTTTATTTATTTATTTTGATCCAGTGAGTTTGATGATTGGTTCATCGTCTGTACTTGCAGGCAGAACGGTGTGGGTCTGAACTCCATGTTGGCTCGTGTGGCAGGCATCCTTGCTCCTCTAATCAGGCTTCTGAGCACCTACCACTACACCATTCCCATGCTGATCTATGGAATCATCCCCCTTGCTGCTGGGGGTCTCTGTTTACTACTGCCCGAAACCCGTAACGTTGAACTTCAGGACCATGCCGAACTTACGTAAGTTACCAAACTCCACTTCAAAAACCAAAAAATCTAAAGGGTTTTTCATAAATATTGTATTTTTTTTTATTTCAGCAAACTTGAGGATGGGGCTGCTGAGGATGGGTCTTCGACTAAAGTGGACAAAATGGAAAAGAGCACAAAACTGTGATTTATATGGTGAATTTATATGGTTCACACCTTTTTACACTCATTTTCTAAACCAGTGCACTGATAAAAAGATTTTGTATACGGTTCGCTAAAATGAGCAACTTCAGCTGAATGTTTTTGGTAGTTACAAACTGTTAATGAATCTTGTTCTTCCAAAAGTTATATAATATTTGATAAATTAGATGTATATGTATAGTAAAAGAAGTATAAACTGTAATTGTTATAAACTACCCCCAAATAAAACTCCCAAACACCAACCCCCTGAAGACTATGCCCCCCCCCCCCCCATGTGTGTGTGTGTATATATATATATATATCTATATATATATATATATATATATATATGTATATGTATATATATGTATATGTATATATATGTATATATGTATATATATGTATATGTATATATATGTATATATGTATGTATATGTATATATATGTATATATGTATGTATATGTATATATATGTATATATGTATATATATGTATATATATATATATATATATATGTATATATATGTATATATATGTATATATATATATATATGTATATGTATATATGTATATATATGTATATGTATATATATATGTATATATATGTATTAGGGGTGCAACGATACACAAAATTCACGGTTCGGTTCGGTTCGATACTTTGGTGTCATGGTTCGATATTTTTTCGATACAAAAAAAATGTTCATGCCTTTTTAATTTGTCATTTATTAAAATTATAAATATATATTTTAACTCAAAAGTACAGTTTTTAAATTTAACCCTAACCCTTGTGCGTGTTTTTTATTTTGACAGCGAATGCGCACCTGCGGACCACTTATGTGCAGCCCTGGTTATTTAGCTCGTCATATTGCAGCCACAGAAATTCTTTTGTCCATGAAACCATAAAGCTGCACTTTCTTTTTGCCTTATAGTCTGATTTGTCATAACTTCTCCGTTTTGTGGTAAGCTTTTCTTTGGCTGTCACTTCTTCACCCTGACCTGTCTTATTTGGCTCAGCAGAACTAAAATATAAATCCTGCTGCTTTTACACACTCACTCACATAAGCTCAGCGATTCTCTGCGCGATCAACCTCTCACATGTTTAAGCTTGCTGCAGGAGATTTCACTTGTCATGTTTGCATAGTAAGCTAACGATTAATAAGACGATGTCAGAGGAATTGGTGCACAAATTATCATCACTCACAGATCAGTGCTGTCGCTCTCTATACACAGTTCGCACGATTTCAAAGTGAAAGCAAAAAAACAAGCGCAAATTCAAACGCGATTTCAATATGTCACATATTGACAGTGGCTCACCGATGCCAATGACATAATTACCCAGCTACATTTCTGAAAGAATGCAAAAGCATTGACATATATTTTTACTTCCTACAATAGCCCAACGGGCAGGGAAGAGATAGATTTTGGTAGCCCGACTGAAAAAATCGCTAGCCCCAGGACGTCGGGCTAGCGATTTTGCGAGCCCTGTATCTGATTGAGGAATCACTCATCTTTGGAAAAGAGAGTTTATTACAGAGAAATGTCTCTTTCCAAAATAAAAGCTATACTATCCGCTTCTTCTGGGCTATATTCTCAGCAGCATAAGGAGAATCATGTGCTAACAGCTGTCTAAATGACTCGGCTAAAGTTAGTAGCATGCTTGTTGTTTTTGTCTTTGCACTAGGATGATGTCGGCGTAAATGTGCAGTCATATTCGTTGTGTTCCCACTAGTGCTTTCAGGTTAATCTCGTTGAAATGACCTTAACACCACAACACGGCAAATCTCCGTTAACGAGCTACCGCCGATCACCCCGTGCATGGGGCTAGACGGCCAACACATTAACGAGCTAACTGCGCTAACACACTAGTTCACACCAATGTAATTGAGCATTGCATGGCACATCCAACATACTGTTTTACTTTAGTCCATGACTCGCTTACCTTCAGGGTCATACGTCACATGAAAACCAAAATAATTCCAAACGCCAGATCTGAATGAGGGTGGGGGAGGTCCATGTTGCAAGGAGAGCTTAACTTCTGTCTCGCTAGCTTGCCCTGCACTCTTCCTTCTGACTATGCTGTCTGTGTGGAGCGCTCAGTGGATCTGCGCTGGACAGTGCAGCCTAGGCGGAGTAGTCGAACGCAGATTCACTGAGCGCTCCACACAGACAGCATCGTCAGAAGGAAAGTTGATAAAATAAATTACAAATGTTGTATTGTTCGATACATATGCGTACCGAACCTAAAGCACTGTATCGAACGGTTCAATATCGATACGAATATCGTTGCACCCCTAATATGTATATATATATATATGTATATATATATATCTCCAGTATGAAGAGTTGGACAGCACCAGGGCCCGACATGGTTCACGCCTACTGGCTGAAGAAGCTGACTGCACTCCACGAGCGTCTGGCAGCACAAATGAACCAGCTGCTAGTTAACAAGAGACACCCGGAATGGCTAACCGAAGGCCGGCCTGTCCTGATCCCCAAGGACCCCAAGAAGGGACCGGTCCCCTCCAACTACCGACCAATAACAATATATATATATGTATATATGTGTGTGTATATATATATGTATATATGTGTGTATATATATATATGTATATATGTGTGTGTGTATATATATATATATATATATATATATATATATATAATACAAATACAAAGAGCCTGTTTCATTTGTTGTTATCTATCAGTAGTCTTCCCCTTATTGAGTTTCTATCTCATTTCTTATAGTTTTTATCTGATTTAGTGCTCAGTTTGTATAAAGGAATCAGTGAACTTTTATCTACATGTTTCAACACTGCAATTAATTTATTATTAGACTCAGCTGAGCCCACTCACAGTCCTCAATCCCCTGCGTCACTAGTGAAGGCTCTGAAAAACCTCCTAATGGCCTCTGGTAGGAAAAACATCTCTGTGCTTTTCCTGCTATCTCAATGCAGCATTCAGTATTGCTGATCATAATATTTTACTAAAGAAACTAGAGTTCATTGTTGGTATTAAAAGAGGTGCACTGCAGTGGATTGAATCGTAACTGTCTGCTTTGTGCATCTAAATGGGTCGTCTTCTTCACATGAACTTAGTCATGCAGTTCCACTGGAGTCTTTGCTAGGAGCAGTTTTATTTACATTATACATTCTTCCCTTGGGTAACACTGTTGGAAAACGTAGCATACATTTTCACTGCTATGCAGCTGATTCTTTATCTATGAAGCAAGAGGGCACAAATCATTTAATATAACTACAGGTATGTATTAAAGACCTAAGGCTTGGATGTCCTGCAACTTTCTTCTTCTAAATTCAAACAAAATTTTATTTGAACCTAAAAAATCTTAGAAACATGACGTCTAAACAAATACTTACTCTGGATGGCATTACCTCAGCCTTCTGTAACACTGTGAGGAAGCTTGGAGTCTTTTTTTTTTAATGAATATGTCCTTCAATCTGCATATTAAACAAGTATGTGGGCCTGATTTCCACCAACACTATATTATTCCAGTGGAGCACTCAGACTGTAGGCTCTCTTGTGGTTTCTAGAGTTTCTAAAAGTGGAATAGGAGGCAAAGCCTTAAGCTATTAGGCTCTTCGGCTGTGGAGCCATCTTCCACTTCAAGAGACGCACATCCTCTCCAGTTGTAATTAGACTCAAAACTTTACTTTTGATAAGCTCATAGTTAAAGCTGGATCATGTGACCCTGATCCATCCCTCAGTTATGCTGCTATAGGACCAGAATACTGTGAGACTTCATGAGCACGTCTTCTACACTCGTCTCTAGTTTTGTTGAAGGTTTTTCTTGTTAAACGGGAGTTTTTCTTTCCCACCTTTGCAAAGTGCTTGCTCATAGGGGGCCATTTAATTGCACAACAGTGAGCATGATACCTGAAAGTATTGAAATGTTAAGTTTGTTATGAGTTCTCTCTGTGGCAAAATTACACAGTACACATATTTGATGATAGTAGCTGTATTGAGTAATGTGGCACACTCACACAGACTGCCCTGCCCCATCTGCACTGCAGATGTCACCGATTAGGCGATTTGATGAGAATTTCAATAGTGGATACTGTTGGCATTTTTTGAGTAGGGTTTTCATAGTAGCTTAACAAAAAAACAAAATTCAAGTAGGAATATTAATAATATAATGTATAAGGGTAGAACGGGATCTTTACTAAACTACAGTTTGTTTAGCAAAGGTCCTGCAATGCTAAAGTGAAAACTCCCTAAATTATTCGCCTTCCTGTGAGCAAGCACATGGTGACAGTGGGAAGGAAAAACACCCTTTTAACAGGAAGTAACCTCTGTCAGAACTAGACTCAGGAAAAGGATTTAAAAGCCTATGAAGATATTATTTTTACTTTTGATCCTTTCAGCAAATTTTGTATTTTTTTAATGTTACATATTGTAACGATACACTCAGTGTGTGCTGTTTTTATATCCAGTTGAATTGTTGTTATCTTTGTTGTGCCACTAATTTAACTGAACTTCTTAGTTTGGATTAAGTATGGATACTCGACAGCCTGTGATTGTCGCTGTTAAAGCGTTCTTAACAGAAACTCTGTAATGGAAACTTTCCAAAAGATACAGACATTTTATTTTATAAATAGTACTGAGAATTAATAAAGCCAGTTTTACTTTACATAATTTGCTGTTGGCTAAAAACAACACATTTTGACATAATCCCTATTCTAGGAACATATTTCCTGGTGAAGATGTTTTTTTTTTCCTTCCTGTCAGCACTTGAGGTTACCAGGAATCTTTTTCTTGCCATTAAAAATATGTACCTGATGTATGTCAAGTTATGTTTATCAATGGCAGTGATATTTATGTTGCCTCTTTAGTACTTTAGAAATATATAGGATAAAAAGTTTAGCGTGGCTTTACGATACTAACAAAACAACAACAATAAATTAAAAAAATCATTGATGTAGCACAAAACATTGAGCTCTAAATAAAAGCTGTCTCTGATCTTTCTACTTTGAGCTTCATCTCTCAGTTGAGCCAATGACTGTACAACAAGCTGTTTTGGTTCTTATGTGCACAGTAATGAACTGTTCACATAGCATAATTTATACATTTAAGATATGTCCATAAATCAGCACAGGCTGAAATCTCACCATTTTTCACAATTACTGTATAGTTATGTGAGGGTTTGCTTGGAGCATTTAAGTGTATGTTATTTTCTTCATTTTAATTTAAGTATGTAATGGAATTCTTAGTTTACTAATCCTTACATTAAGAAACTGTTAGACTACTCTACTGCATAAAGACATCAATTGTATACAGAAAAAAAAGATTTAATTAGAAGAATGTTTGATTTGCAGAAAGAGACAAAAAAGAAGTCGCTTTCTTGAACTACAGTGTAATGATTGAAAAACATGAAGGCCGAAAAAAAAAGATCAGAGAGCCTCCATATTGTATATACAAACAATTTAATTGTGACAGTTTTTACTTATAAAAAAATTAATAAAATCAAATCCATACTTTTTAGTCTCTCTCCTCTCTCACACACAAACACACCAAAACAGAAAAGTAATATAAATAAAGTGCAGTATATCATAAGGTTTTTACATTTTTTTTGCATTAAATGTTAAGCAATACTATCCATTTTTATTCAGTCTTGGTAATAATCATTTGACAGTTGACTAACAATCAGTTTAACCAACAGGCGGGACTTGTCCCGTCGATGTTCAAAGACACATGAAGTACATAAAACATCCAGAGTTGATTTCCAGTGTTGAGCTTGTGTCTGATAGCTGTTCACTCCAACTCTCAACATGACAACTAAAGACATGTTAGTATTCATTAGGATGAAAAACCACATTAAACCTATCAGAGAGATAAAAAAACAAACAACCCCAAAACCAACAGTCTGGTTCTTAAAAACACTGAATGCACAGAAGACCACTAAAGTGCATGATGCCAGAATTATTTTCATACTTAAGGAAAACCCTTGCACAACAACTAACCAAGCCAAGAACACACATGCTGTAGGTGTCAATGTGAGCATGAATGGTTGCCTGTCTATGTGTTAGGCCTACAATAGACCGGCTCCCTGTTCAGAGGGTATCCCACCTCTCACTCTATGACAGCTGGGATAGGACAGACTACAAGGCATTTTTGGAAAAATCCCATTACAGCACATCTCTATCTACAACTATAGTAACCAGTCATTATTTAGATCAGTTACTGTTCACTGGCTGCCAACCCTAAGACCATGTACTTTGTTACAAACAAATTTGTGTCATGAAAATCTGAAATAATTTAAGGTTCATACAACCATGTTGTCTCTGTAAGCATTGAATGTTTATAGAGACAATTATCAACTGCAATCACACAACGTTATTGGGATGTGATAATAAAAGACAACTCGTACATGGACATGTGGCATGAAGGATTACAGATTAGAGGAGGTTTCCATTCAGCAAGGTCAGGTTGATGAATGGTTAATGTGTGGCATCTTCTGTCACTGTATAGCAGCTTTAGAAATATCCATAAGATTCTGGAAGGAATGGCTTGTCAAAGGCATACACAGGATAAGTGATCTTTACTCAGGGGGAGTGTTTATGTCATTTGCTGAAATAACCCCAAAATATGGTTTGATAAGAGAAAATAATTTTTGGAAATATTTACAAATAAGGGATTGTATTACCAAAGGAAAATTTACTCAAAGCTCAAATATGGTGGTGGAGTTTTTAGAATTGTCCAGTACAGCACATAGAGCAGCTGTTTTCTACAAACTGTTTAACAATCCCAAAAAAGAGATATGTGAAAACTTGAGGATTATATGGCAGAGAGATTTGAGTTGTGCAATTTCTAAAGAAGACTGGTGTAGAATTTTGTCATTCTCTGATAAATATATAAGAGAGGCCAGGGGTAAATCTACTCAGTACAAATTAATACACAGATGGTACTTCACTCCGTCCAAACTTTATAGAATGGGAATCAGTCCCAGTAATATATGCTGGAAATGTAGTTCAGATCCAGGGACATTTATGCATGCTATTTGGAAATGTGGGAAAGTTTATCCCTTTTGGCAAAAAGTATTGGACAAAATAGGAAGGTGGATTGGTTTGATAATACCCTTGTCACCAAGACTGTGCTTACTAGGGGATCGGTCGGTGTTACCTGGGGTTTCAAAATATGACTTTGTGGTTATAAAGGTGGGGGTGATTGCAGCGGCTCGAGTTATTCTCAGTGGAGGAGATGGTTCCTTCCATATAATAGGTGGAAAGAAAATATGCTGAAAATGGTGTTGTATGAAAAATTCTTGGCTAGGATTAATGATGATAGGTTCCCCATGTTTTGTCAAAACAAATCAGAATCAGAATACTTTATTGATCCCTGGGGGAAATTATTTTTTGTTACAGTGCTCCATTATAAACCAACATAAACCAACATTAAGACAAGACAGACAATACGCTAACTAAGAATAGTACAATATATATATATATATATATATATATATATATCTCAGACGGACAAAATGGTGGTGGCTAACCAACCGGACATAGTGGTGGTAGACAAACAGAAGAAGACGGCCGTAGTGATCGATGTAGCGGTTCCGAATGACAGCAATATCAGGAAGAAGGAACACGAGAAGCTGGAGAAATATCAAGGGCTCAGAGAAGAGCTCGAGAGGATTTGGAGGGTGAAGGTAACGGTGGTCCCCGTGGTAATCGGAGCACTAGGTGCGGTGACTCCCAAGCTAGGCGAGTGGCTCCAGCAGATCCCGGGAATAACATCGGAGATCTCTGTCCAGAAGAGCGCAGTCCTGGGAACAGCTAAGATACTGCGCAGGACCCTCAAGCTCCCAGGCCTCTGGTAGAGGACCCGAGCTTGAAGGATAAACCGCCCGCAGGGGCGTGCTGGGTGTTTTTTTTTGTTTTTTTTTATACATACATACATAAGTCACTCATAAATAAATAGCTGGAAAAGAAACATGTGTAGTTGCAGCAGCAAACAGTGTGTTAAGTGGATGCGTTGTACAGGGAGATGGCCACAGGCAGGAATGATTTCCTGTGTCGTTCAGTGGTGCTTTTCGGTAATCTCAGTCTCTCACTGAATGAGCTCCTGTGACTGACCAGCATGTCATGGAGTGGGTGGGAGGTGTTATCCAACATTGTCTTTATCTTGGACAGCATCCGCCTCTCCGACACCACCTTGAGGGAGTCCAGCTCCATCCCCACAACAGTACTGGCCTTATGAATCAGTTTATTGAGTCTGTTGGCATCTGCGACCCTCAGCCTGCTCCCCCAGCATGCAACAGCATAGAGGATCGCACTGGCCACAACAGACTCATAGAAAATCCTCAGCATTTTCTGGCAGATGTTGAAGGACCTCAGTCGCCTCAAAAAATAGAGATGACTCTGGCCCTTCCTGTAAAGTGCTGTGGTGTTTTTAGCCCAGTCCAGTTTATTGTCAATGTGTACTCCAAGGTATTTATAGTCCTCCACAATGTCAACACTGACCCCCTGGATTGAAACAGGGGTCAAGTGTTTCCTGGTCTTCCTGAAGTCCACGATTAGTTCCTTGGTCTTTGCCACGTTGAGCTGCAGATGATTCTGCTCACACCACGTGACAAAGGAGTCGACCACAGCCCGGTACTCTTTCTCATCATCCCTGCTGATGCATCCAACCACCGCAGAGTCATCAGAAAACTTCTGAAGATGGCAGGTCTCTGTGCAGTGGCTGAAGTCTGTGGTGTAGAGGGTGAAGAGGAAGGGGGAGAGGATAGTCCCCTGTGGTGCCCCTGTGTTGCTGATCACCTTGTCAGACACACACTGTGGGAGACGTACATATTGTGGTCTTCCTGTCAGGTATTCAACAATCCAGGACACCAGAGAAGCATCCACCTGCATCGCTGCTAACTTATCACGTGTTTTTGGCTGAGATGGTTGGAATTTATTTGGTCAGGGCAATTATCTTTAGTTACATTTTATGCTTGCTGCGCTGTATGTTTGTGTAGGCACTCAGTAATGGAATAACTTAAGAATTTGATTTTATTGTCCTTTTTTTGTAGGTGTACCGATAATAAGTATTGAAAATAGACCCAAAATACAAAGGTGAATTAACCATGGGATTGGAAGCTGTCTTTTCTTTTTTCTTTTCTGTTGTTGTTTTGTTTGTGTTTTCATGTGGTTAAATGTTAAAAACAAATAAAGACTTCAATTACAAAAAAAGAAACATCCATAAGACCTGGTTTATGTTCAGGACACTTCACTCATGTTGCCTCACGATGATCACCTGAGCTGTAGATCTCTCCAGCTCGTCCAGAGTCACCATGGGCCTCTTGGCTGCATTTCTGATCAGCGCTCTCCTTGTTCGGCCTGTGAGTTTAGGTGGACGGCCTTGTCTTGGTAGGTTTACAGTTGCGCCATACTCCTTCCATTTCTGAATGATCGCTTGAACAGAGCTCCGTGGGATGTTCAAGGCTTGGGAAATCTTTTTGTAGCCTAAGCCTGCTTTAAATTTCTCAATAACTTTATCCCTGACCTGTCTGGTGTCTAAATCCAATCGAGAATCTGTGGCAAGATCTGAAAACTGCTGTTAACAAACGCTGTCCATCTAATCTGACTCTTCATGGCTGTCATTGCTTAACAAAGGATGTGATCTATTAACTTACTTTGTTCACATTAAAGCAGAAATAAACCATTATGCGTAATTTTTTGTTTATCTTACAGCCTTGGGATGGACTGATCCCTCAAAGTCTGCATTTAGCAGAATCTGTCCATCACAGCTTTCTTCACTGTTGGACAGATTCTGCTGGCTGGTATTGCCTATTTGATCCAAAACTGGAGAATCCTGCAGCTAGTGCTTTTTTACCCTCTGATCATTGTCCTGGTGGCTTTTTATAGGTCAGAAGCTTTTCACATCATAATGAACATATTTTTAAACATTGCTGAAAACTAAAAGCTCATACAGGTTTGAATCTGCTTTTTAACAGGCTGTTGCCAGCATCAGCCTCAATGGCTGATCATTTAGGGCAGGAAGGAGGAGGCACTAAAGGAGCTCCAGCGGGCAGCCAGAGTCAATAAGAAAAAAGTACCAGAAGATGTCCTAAACAATGTGAATAACATGTAACACAGAGAACTTTGGTTTATCCATATGATATCAATGTTTTCTAAAGATTCTTTTCCACCTTCAGATAGAGATGGAGACTACATCTGAAAGAAGAAACGTACTGGACATCTTCCGCATTTCATATCTGAGAAAACGTTTTCTGATAATGGGTTTTGACTGGTGCGTCTTCTCAAATGGAAATCACATGCATGCTGTATTCTTTAATAACTAAACAATAAATCACAAAAACAACTTGAAACTAAAAATATCACTGTGACCTCTAACTCTAGGTTTGCTCTAGTCTTCTGTTCTATGGACTGAGTCTGAATGTAGGAATGTTTATCTCACACAGTTGATCTTTGCTGTTATTGAAATTCCTGCAAACTTGTGCGGTATGACTCTAATTCAGCACTTTGGAAGGAGGATATGTCAAGCGTGTTTCCTACTCTTTGGAGGTACCGCTTGCTTTGTGGTCCTTGCTGTGCCAAAAGGTATCTTCCCGATCTGAAATCTATTGTTATGATTGAAAGAAAAAGTCACTCGAGGGCTGAGTTTTCCATGTGATTTTCTACTGTTGCCCTATCAGATCTTTCCGTGGTGGTAACAGTCTTAGCTGTGCTCGGGAAATTTTCTGCCACTGCTTCTTTCAGCACAGCCTACGTTTATACAGCAGAATTATACCCCAGAGTTTTAAGGTAACGTCACTCACCAGCAGTGATTCTGGTAACAGCAAGATTTTCTTTTCTTTGTGTTTGTTTTAGTACATAATCTTACAGTGAATTTTACAGCAACAAGTTCTGCTAAGTGTCGGTTTGATTGATTTTTCGAGCTAATCAGTAAAATGTAAAGCATTGCAAAAATCACCCCAGTTTATGTTTGTGCAGGCATAATGGCGTAGGTCTGAACTCCATGTGTGCTTGAGTGGCAGGTATAATCGCACCACTGATCAGGCAACTGGAAAGCTACCATCCCATCATCCCAATGTTGAATTTCCAGATCACACTGAAGTAAGATAAATGCACTATCAGTAAGTGTGTTTCTTCTTTTTTTGACTTAGAAACCCAGTGAATGAAGCAAAGGGAGACGGATATTGTGCTGAAGAAGTTGAAGAACACAAGCTATAATTTTTATTGAAACCATAATGGGACTAAGTATAAATTTGTTATGTTAAAAACTGAAATGTACAGTGTATTAAGTGGCTGATTATTAGTTATTGAAAGAGAATTTCTCAGTTTTTATATTAACTTCTAAAAGTGTACAAAAAATGGATATAGCCATATATTTAGTTATGTTTTTGTGTTACAACAAACATGCTGAGATCCATACACATCATTTACAGACAGAGGAATTGGGCTAAAAGTTAACAGTGTCTGTAATCAGAGCAGTTTTCCACAGATTGCGTAACTTATCTCAGTTGTCTGCATGTACAGAAGTATTTTTTTTCTATGTTTTTGTCTCTTGCACTAAGGTGAAACCTTTTTTTTTTATGCAAAGTATTTTGTTAAATGCACTGGATAAATAAAATATTGCAAGTTACCGCCTGGTGTTTTGAGTGATGTGTCACCTACTACGATAAAGTGAAGTGGGAAGGAAGTGAGAGGACTGTTTTTACAGCCTTTGGTTGTATTGGTTTAAATATTAATTAGATGTATTTGTGGAGGTAAGAGCTGGGGATGCAACGCTTCAATGAGGAGGCTCTGCTGCCAGGTAGAAATTTAGACAAATCCCAAAACCAGAGGAGAGTCAAGATTTTGGTTTTATTTGGTTTCTTTTTGCTCTTTCCGTGCTCGTGTAAAATTTAATGCAATTTTATTTTCATTCAAATGTTATGTCACAGAGCTAATCACAGTTATAGTGAACAGAATCATTATGGCACCTTTAAATGTAATTTATGAGCACTCAGGAAGGAGAATGGAGCACCGACAATTCAGCAGTAATGGAAAGTGAAGGAACGTGTCTTCTTTATTATGATCTGTACAGACATAATAATCCTAATGCATTTGCCTTTTCATAGTTTGTATTACCGATATAAAACAAGAACAACAAAAAAGTCCTAAGTGTTATTGCTTTTATGCAATAATAATAAAATCAAGCTAATTTCTGATTTATTTTTTTATCGCACTTTAAACAGTTTCTTAATTTAATGTTAATCTGTTTAATTCTTTGCATTTTACAACAGTATTTACAAGAATTATTTTTAAAAGCTGTAAAGTTATTTTGTAAATTCACTTTTAAGTTAAAGTGCATTTACATGTGTGAGTATGTACAGGCCCTGCCCAGTTTCTAAATTTAGTTACCTATCGTTGCAATTAAGTTGTAGGTTATGTCTCGGCACGCTATCATTCATTAACAAGAAGCACATGAACACACTGCAAAGCTTGGACAGGATGGCCTCAAACACAGATTCTGTGCCTTCACCGTCTCATCTGAGCTGAGGATAGAAAGAGAGCCCAATTTTATAATAATCAATCAATGGAATTAGTCAAACATTCATAAAATCAAAATGCCTTGTGGTACTTACATGTCTACTGACTGCTCATGCCTCAGATTCATCATGCACCAAATCAGCTGCATTCTTCAAAAGCCATCGATCCTTGTGTTGAGCGTGTCCAAATCCCTCATCGTAATTCCCCTTTCGTCTGAACAGTTGTTGGTAGTGAAATATGCAGTAGAACTCACCGTTTAAAGGCGCGTAACTGTACATGCTATAAATGAGCACAAGGTTTGTCAGTCATTGTTCAAAATAAAGAGAGTAGTGGGGACAGTTTTTGATTAACAGTCGATGTAAACATCTTTCAGCTACTTCTTAAACATATTCTGGCATATCTCCACTTTTCTAATTAATAGTGGGAAACTTACAGGTGGTCCTAATCTGTACATTGAATCAAATTAGCAATTGCTATGTTATCTGCATCACATATTGGACTAAATAAAATGTTTCAAAGATGAAATGTTTGGTGGCAAATGATAACGTTTAACTGCAAATGTCTATCTATCTATCTATTCTAGTAAGTTCTTATTTTGTGTTGTTTGTAGCCTTAGCTTTGCTAGTAGTTTTATCCTGTAGCCTATATTTTAGTAGTAACCATTTGCCAAGTGGTTCAAGTTAACTCTCAGCTTTGTGAACGGGAGATGAGAGAAAAAAAGGAAAGTCTAAAAGATGCCGACTATAAGAGCACATGAACAAAGATCAGTTAATCACCATCAGTGACACAGAGCAGATTGATATATATGATGTAGCATGCAAAACAGGGCTAAAGTCTTTAAGTTTTCTAAAATTTCACAAATTCTACATTAGCACACAAAAAACAGATTTAATCTATCTTTCTTTATTTTTTTTGACGACTTTTTAACCTGACAAAGTCGAACTGAATGGAGTTCATTGCTTAGTAATGATGCAAATGGAGAAAAACATCATTTGTAGCATGTTAAGCTCCACTATATTTACAAAAAATTGTTGTTTGATCACAAACCAACAGTCTTATCAGCACAGGCTAAATATGGAAAAAATTCACAGGGCCACTAAGAAGACTTTCTAACACCCCCCCCCCCCCGGCCTGTTTGTGGCTCAACTGCTGTGAGCTCGTTTTTTTTCCCTCATTCCCTAGAGGCTTGTTGAATGAGGATTTGGGGGAAAACAGTCTGTTGTATATTTACAGTTTATGCATCAGAAGACATTTAATAAAATACATTTCCCTGACATAGTTTTCAGAGATATGTGCAGACATTGCAGTTAAGATAACAAACACTGGAAATATGGGAAAGTCTTTGTGTTTGTTTCTTTTATTTTTTGCTTGCCTGGTTTGTGTGCAGTTGCATTTTGGCCAAGTTTTTACATGCTGCAGCATCACATATCTGCAGATCACAAAATACGTGAGTATCCAGTTTTAACATTCATAGTTTAGTATGTTTTTTTTTTAATATTTCAATTTAGTAATACATATTAGATATGTTAGATATTTACATATCTAACATATCTACTTACAGTTATAAAGTTATAAAGCTGGAAAGTTATATATATAAACAATATAAAGTTTTTAAAAAAGGACAAAGACACTAATCCATCAGACAAGAGGAATCACTGATTAATGTTGCAGGTTTTTTGTATAAGTCCAACATCCCACCTTAATTTTTTCTTGCAATGTTTGCAGCAGAAGCACGCTTTGTGAAAAAAGTATTTGTCTGCAGTTATTTTTTCCATCTGATAGACTGGCTTCAGACATGCTGAGCACATCTCTCGAGAAGCCGGTTGAAACTGAAGAAAAAAAAACAAGACTGACCTTAGTGGAAATGTTTTTTTTTTTTTGTTTTTTTTAAACCAAAAGCATTTATAGTAAACCACAGTGAAATGAGAAGTGAAAATCAAATATATATTTTGATTATAATGCAAATCAAAGACAGTTTTTAAGATCAAAATAGATACAAAAGCAAAAACCCAAACTTTAAGCCTTATAATTGATCTCTTTTCATACACAGTCATATATGTGACAGCTTTCACATAACGAACAGGTAAAATGCTGCCAGTCTGATTGATTGGCAGCTTCACTTCTGGGTCTGTGGTGACCTGAATTGTAGATGGACTGATTATGACATGCCTTGTGGACGATGTCACTGTTTCTGTCTGAGAGTTGACCACAGTGGAGGTCCTGGAAGATTAAAACTTTGTTCCGGATCCTTCGGTCTTCTCATGTTTGTCGGTGACTGGTTTTGTTCCTGTGACACAGTCTGTCTGAACCTCGAGCGTGCTGAGCTGTCGAGGACTGAGTGGGATGGAGGTGGATTGTTTCTGACCTTCTTTTCGTGGGTCATTTCTGTTTTGAGCAGGGCTGTTGCATATCAGCGTCTTTGTCGTCCGAAAAGTCTCCTCCAACTTTTGGCTCTGCTGACACGTCGGGCAGATCAAAGCTTCTGGTGGTGCCAGGTCGGTTTTATTTGTCTTTCTAGCTGCTGATTGGATAGTGATAAACGCAGGTGAAGGTGGAGGATTCGACTGAGGTTTCCCAGAGGCTTCATCAGTGCTCGCATCTTGCCTTGCTGAATTAGTTGTGTTTCCCTGCATGGTAGCACTTTTCAGTGATTTTGTTCTGCTTGACCCAATGCTAATTTTATTATCACCGCCAGAGGATGGGGATCCTTGTATAACCCCAAAGGATTCTTTGAACAGACGTGATAAGCCAGCAATATCTGAGTCAGATTTCAGTGTAGAGACGGCATAAAGTGCCTTCTTTATGGCTTCCTCTACATCGAGGATTCTTGCTAAAGTCTCCTCTTTAAGAGTCGTGATTTCCACACTCGCTCGCTCAAGATCTCCAAAAACGTGTGCCATCGATGACTTGTTTTCAGCGCTTTCTCTTGATACTGGCAACCTTTCGTCTTTGTTGTCAGCTCTGACCTTGTTTTGTTTCTTTTTGTTAGAGCTGACAACCCAATCGGGGACGTTCTCAAAAACTCTCCTCAGAGACCTTACATCAACCTCACTTGTGTCTTTTTCAATTTCTTCAACTCGGCTCAGAAAGCTCTGCAGTTCCCGCTGTTTTCGTAAGTTGTCAAATATTTCCATTGCTGCTGGTATGTTCCCTCTCACGATCTCATCCATGTGAACTGACAGTCGCTGTCGGCGCTCGTCGTCAGTCTCAGTTCGCCCTTTCTTTTCCCTCATCTCGACTTTGCTTTCTTGCTTCTTGATTTCTTTCTCATGCTTGTCTCGACTGTCAGTGGTTTCTCCACAGGTGTCACATGATTGATTGCTTGTAATTTCTGCCACATCTGGATCCACATGTGCAAGAACAGACATTTCTTTATTTCCAGCCACTGGTTTCAGGTTTTTGTTGTCTGGTTGGGGGATTTTCAGTCTTTTGGGCTTTACAGGGGCAGTCTTTGTCTTTTTACCTCCAAATTTCTCAAATGCATCATGGAAATCTATGTGACTTTCATCTGCTTCACTCGTATCACTTTTGGCTGCTAAATCCTGGGTTCTTTTCTCCTCAGCCTTGATATCAGAATTATTTTGGGTTGACTCGTTATTGCTTTGTTTCTCCTTCAGATGTTCTGGTTTAGGTGGAATGGCTGGTTTTGGACCAGTAGGCTTTTTGCTTTTCTCTAAAATGAGTCTCGTTGTTGGGTTACTCTGGGTTTCGTTTTGGTGTGGAGGCTCTGGATTTGCTGCAGTTGCCTCTTGTTTCACTGATATTTGACTTGCTTCATTTTCAGTCACAGTGAAAAGCTCGTCAGCACTGGTCGTTTGAATAGACACCACATCCACGTGTTGAGCTTTTTCTCTGTGAGGCTTTGAAGAGTTTCTGTATATCATAGCTGCTTTAAAATCTCCTCTTGTGACATTAACGTTAGATCTTTCTAAAGATTGCAAAGCTGCTTTAATTTTACCATGAAAAACAACTTCCTCATCCTCCTGTTGTGCAGGACTTGTTTCCAAACTTTGTGTAGTGACCATAGGAGTTTCTAAAGGTTGTTTCTGCGCCCCCCTTGCACCTTCCTGACCTTTGTTGCTGCACGATTCAGGAGTGTGTGTTTCCTCAGGAGTAGCATCTTTGTGGCTTGTTTCTATATTTTTGTGCTGGTAATCTGTTTTCTGTGCTGAGGTGAAGTTTTCTTGAGGAAATTCTTCTTCTACTCTTGAGCGTTTCACAGTATCTGCTGTAACCGAGGGAAAGAGCTCCTCAGATGATTTCTGAATAATAGTCTTTTGTTTTTCTTGTGATGACTGATGCAGTGCAGTTTGGAGGTTAGAGATCTCTTCATTCTGATCTACCACCTTGACTAATTGAGCTTCGTGGGCACCAAGCTCGTGATCTTGTTTCTCAAACTTTTCATAGGACTCCTGCGTCGCAACTTTGGGACATGCTTGCTCTTGTGCTTCATCAGTGCATTCACTGCTTGTACTATTTTCCTGCACATGAGACAATACCCCAGAACTGCATTCTGTAGAGACATTTTGACCTGCGTATATATTTTTGTGGATCTTTTTCTTTGCTTGGTGTTGACTTGGGTCTCCAGAGAACATGCTTTTAAGCCTCTTTACATCCACGGGTACCCACTCAGTAGTTTCCTGCACTTGATCACTTTCCTTTTCATGAAGAACTTCCTGTCCAGCCATAGTTTGGTTTTCAGGGAGTTCTTGAACTGCTTCTTCAGTCTGAAGACTTTTTAAATACTCAAAATCTCCCTTTTCAATGCAGCTTTTGAATAGTTTTACACTCCCCTTTACTTTCCCTTCAGGTGTTATTGATCCTGGGCATGTTTGTTCTTGAGAGAGTTCAAGTAGATCACCTTGGACTGACTTAGTAGCAATTTTTATTTCTTTATGGCCTTTTTTACTCATGTCACCCCTTTCCAGCTCTGATTGATCACATTCAGCACATTTTGGAGGGACGAAGCTCTTCACATCCTTCTCATTATGGTATTTGTAGAGGGAGTAAACAATGACTTTGGCACAGTTGTTGTCATCCTCTTGGATTACCACTCCTTTTCTCAGAGAGTTATCTTGATTGAGAATATCCTCAACAAGCTGAACCACACTGGCAGTTCTGAACTCCGTGTCCTTGTTCGCATTGAACTGATGTTGTTGAACAGGTGCCGTCACCGCCGTGGTCTCGATATCCCCTTTGCTGTCCTCCTTTAGGTAAGTGACCTGAGGTTTTAGGTTTACCCGTGGTAGCAGCTGGAGTATGAAGTTTTGGGCACCGCCTTCAGCCACCTCGTCATGTTTTATCTCAGGCCCACTCTCTGATAGTGTAAACTTAGCTTTTTTAGCAATCATTGTCTCATTGACCTCAATGATAAAGCCAAACGATTGGATGACTCTAATCTGGTAGAGGAAATTCAGCGTTTCCTTGATGTTCTCCACCATTGTCTCAATTTCATCCTCGTTCTGACGTCTAATTTTGTCAAATGGCATTGATTCAAAAAGATGGGTTCTGTTTTTAACATTGGTGGTCGTGTTGTCCTCACTTGCACCGCTACCGCTTGTGATTTGAGTTTTTGATGTATGCACAACGGAGGGCTCTCTTTGTATGTTGGTGGAGATAAAGGGGTTGTTTTGAAAAAGAGCTGCCCTTGTTTTAATAATTTCATCATTCTTTTCCAAATCGGATAAGCTTATAGACTCCTCTTCAAAGAGTGCTTCCTCAGTGGAAAACTCATCATTACATGAGAAGTCGCGTTCAGTTCTTTGACTGACATGAGGACATGGTTGTTCACGGGGCTCTGTTGCTAAATCATTGCTTGTGCTTTCATTTTTTCTGTGTATACTCTCACTGCAAGCCATTTCAAATAGCTTTTTTTGTTTTTGGACTTCCTTTGTCTCATCCCCGTTAATAGAAACCTTTCCCTGGATTTTACCCAGATTTGGCCCAGACATGTTCACAGACTGACTCTCAAATATCCTTCTGGTAGCCTGAACGTCTAGTCTGACCGTCTCTTCCTCACACTCTCTGTCAGTGTCTGGACTAATACCAAGAGATTTTTCAGCTTCCATAACCTCTTTAGCACTTTCTGCACGAGGCGTTTCTTTTGTTTCCTCCAGAACAGCCAGCGTTTTACTAAAATCACATTGTTTCTCACGTCCCCCTTCCATGTGCATCTTGGGGGTGTAGTGAGACACTTTGTTACTCGAGCCACAGTTCTCAAATATCAAGCGTTTCGAAAGGACCTCTCCCTCGTATCCAGTTACGTCAGCTGTCATCCTCTCTGAGCTCAAAACTTCAGCAAGCTCTTCATCTACAACATCATCCAGCATCTTCACCTCTGGATGGGTGTGCTTCAGGAGACGCCTCAGTTCACATTTCTGCCTCTGTTGATATAACATTTCTTTGGAAAGCTGGGGCAGATTAGGTTGCGGAGAATTTGTCCTACAGCTTTCTTCTAATTCTGGCTGATGTCTTGCTGAAGGAGGTAATGGTAAATCCTCTTTTTCTTGGACACTTGAGTCTTCTGACATCTTAGAAGAACAAAGGAATGTTTCTTACTGTTTCATCCATTCAGAGAAATTCATGCTCAAGAGCAGTCACACCTACTCACAGGAATGAGAGCCATGCCAGGTGATTTGTTTTCCTCATGCCACGTGTTAGCTGCTTAGCTGAACTCCAAAGCAACCAGCAAGTACAACCACAAATGCAACCACAAAATGAGTAAAAAATAAAAGCGTGAGGAAGTCTGTGAAGGGAATCTGTTTCTTTATTTTGCAGGTAAGCAGCATATTTTGGATTTTTGAGCCAAAGGGAACACGATACTGCTCGCTGTGCAAATCCAGTGTGCACAGAACAATGTGCATCAATCACAACATCATGCAACACCACAGTGACATTGCACTTTACCTTGATTTGGTTTACTCTTTTCCCAGACTCACGTGACACTTTTCGTTCCTGCAAAGAAATAATAATAATTAAAAGAATTACATCAGCATTATTGTTTGGCTGCTGCCAGAAATTCACTTATCAATAATTAATTTATGATATATTATGATGACATATAGATACCAAACTTCAATGTGTAGCTGAAAATCTACACTATAAAGGCTGGTGGAATAAACCTTTAACTCTTTATTTTCATTGCCAAAAAAAATTTTGATTTTTTTTTTTTACCTTGCATAAAAATCTCTGAGATAATTTAAACAAGTTTACTTTCTATAATTAACGGTGAACTAAAAAGAAGGGGAGATGTGACATGTACCAATTTTACAGGACTGTTTGCTGATTCCTTGGTTCCCGCTTTGGACAGATAGAGAGCTGATATTGCTTTCACCGAGACAGAAAGTTTCTCCTTGGTTTGGACAAAAGAGCTGTCTCTGAAGTCTGCAGCTGACCTCCTCTTTTCATCTGCAGAGACATCAGACACGGGAGCTTTAATGTTAAATTTTGTTATGGCTCTGTTAAGAAGTCAAACTGATCAGGGTTGTCTCGTGACATTTTCATCATCGACACGCAGCCAGATTGGAAATAAGTCGTGGCTCGTTTAACAACATACGGCTGACATCTGTGTTATTAACAAACGGCTCGTGCTATTTGTTAATAACACAGGTCCCAATTCTGGGTCCAGCACTTTCGAAGCTGATATTAACAGCTGTCATGTGGCCGAGTTATAAATGTACTGCTTGTTGTGGAGCAGGAGAGATACCCGACTCTGCTGACACGCATACTAGTTAAAACAGGCAAGTCACTGCAACAACGGTTGACTAAGCATCGAAGTTCAAAGGTAAACAGATGTGTCTCAAAGCTGTTTATGAAAGTACAGATACTTTATGAAATCATGAGTCCACAAGCTGGAAAACACTGCAAAAAAGGCTCTGCGACCAAAGAAGAAGAAACATAAAACTCATTGCAGTATCAGTTAACTAATATTACTAATAGCTACTAATATTTCAGATTTGGGCAACTGTTAAAAATGTGAATAATAGCCATTAGTTTTCAGCTTCTACCATACATACTGTATTAAGCTTCTTTAAGTGCATGTGCCACTCCTTTCATTCAAAAATACAAATCTCTACTCACAGAAGAAGAAATATTCCCAGTTCCTTTCTCCCTATCTTCTTGGTTTCTTCCAAACTTTAGTTGTCTGTTGGTTTGTGTCGTGTCATGGAGCCTCTGCCACTCGCTCCTTCTTTCTGTCCCATTCCTCTCCCGGAAACAGCTGACCCTTTCACCCTCCTGCACTTATTCTGGTCTTGTAGCACACCAGCTATTTCTGTCTGGTTGTGGAGTGGCTTACTATTCCTACACCAAGTTGAGTCATCCAAAGCTTTGACAGAACTCGCTGAAGACAGCTCTCCAAGGCACGTCTAACATCTTTGTTTATTTTTGTTATGTTTTTGTGCCCAAAGATGTTTCTTTCAGAACAAATTTTTGAAAGAGCCACATATGTTTATTTTCTTTCTGATATTTTCATCTTAAGCTGAATCGTCTTCAGCAGTTTGTTATTTGACCCTGAATTTATAGAACCAAACCATATTCATCATAGTTCACTGTTTACTCATTACCTAAATCAAGGCGCAGTATTTCCCGGTTTTATCAGCCGGTCTTTTACCTGGAAGCTTGCACTTTGAAGCTCGCTGTAGCTGCTTTCATTATTGCAACGTGTAATTTATGACATGAACTCGCGTTGTTTGTTTATGTTGCTACTCACGTATCCCTAATCAAACTGTAAAAAGTTTAAATCCGAGCTCTGCTGATAACTACTCAATAAAGAGATAGTCCTTTAATCTTAGAAAAGTGAAACTATTGTTCTGAATGCTTTAAAAAAACATTAATTTTGTCCGTTTCTTTAACATGATAGCAGGCAGGGTAATATGATATTCAGGCTGACACAACCAAAGCTTTGCTGAGCTAGAAAGAAGATACTCACCAGCTTGAGATGCTGCAATTTTTTCAAAATCAATACCCCCTATTGTTCTTTTCCTCTCTGGCCAGTGCTGATTTACTACCTATAGAGAGAAACAATAAAACATCACTGCTGCTAAGTAAACTCATTGTGCATCATAGTTTCTATGTGTCAATACAGTTGCAGGAAAAATCTAAGCATTACTAGAAAAAATATGCTATTACATGAATGAGAAAGAAGTAAGGATTCATTAGACCTAAGGCAGGTCAAGAACCACTGAAGTGTGTGATGGATGAGCCGATCTTTTGTGAAACAAGTGCTCAAAACGATGTTCAAAATGATTTTTCTCACAAACAGCTGAAAACACCTTATTAACTATTAAGCAAACGGGAAAATGAAGTGTTTTCAGTGTGTGTGGTAGTTCTTGGCAAGGGAAACGCTGTGCAGCTAGGAGAGAGAATGGATTCCACCAAATGTTGGGAAATTCTAAATGCGTGTGTCTTTTTCTTCTTCTTCTTCTTTTGGCTGCTCCTTTTAGGGTTCTCACCGTCTCTCTAACGTCTTTCTGCATCTCATCCTTCACTGTATCCATGAATCTTTGGTGGGGTCTTCTGCACATGTCCAAACCATCTCAGCCTTGTCTCCCTAACTTGTTTCCAAAATGCTTAACCTATCCACCAATGAAAGTCTTAGCATCTTCAGTTTTGCCAGCTCCAGTTTTTTCCCACTACCACTCTGTAAACCTTCTTTTCCACTCTTGCTACTATCTTTCTGTCACAAATGACCCCTGCCACTCATCTCCACACAAAAGATCACTCCAAAAGTTCCAGCTTCAGTTTCTTAAAGTATTTAGCGGCAGCATAATACTGAAAGTGAAAAGGTGGTGGTGCAAAATACTTCAAGATGACTGAAGCTGGAATTTCTGGAGCGAAATCAATGAAAGCTTTGTTTATGCATCTTTAAACTTCAAGAAAGAAGAAAGGAATATTTTCTGTATTTACAAATATATAAAAACCCTGATATTTTTCACACATGCTTTCATCGGTAAATATTTGAATTTTTTACCCTTTAAACTAACTGTGGGTCTATTAGGGAATCTTAAAGTAATAATGAGGTTGTATTTACCTTTCGAGTTACACGATCATCCTTCACATCAGTTTTATCAGTGCATGTTTCCATTCCCTGTTCCTCCACAGCGATCTGTACATCCTCAACCTCTCCGTTCATCTTTGACACGTCTGTCGTGTAACTTGATGTGAAGTCTGCAGCTCTAAGGCTGGTCTTTGCGTTGTTTTTAAGAGAGGCCTTTGACTCAAACAGAGCTCTCAAGGCCTCTATGGACCCTGTGCTGCTTTTAAGGCTGCTCATTGATTTGCTGCGGGTCAAATTGGTTTTGGCTCGAGACTTTTCCTTCTCACTGTTTTTCCTCATCAGAGACTCCAGATGAGTCTCTTTACTTTCCAGTCGAGATGGCGTTATCTGAAAAGGATACACAAGGGAGGGAAGTGTGTGTAAATCCAGCTGCAGTGATTATTCTTTTTCCTGCTATGCCATTGATGCTTTTCATTAATTGGACAAACAGCTAAAAAAATCAGAAGTTACCTCCTTTAGCACCTGGTTTGGCTTTCTGTCATCGTTATCTACTGAGGGTCCTTGAATGGATTTGTTCCCTTTCACAGCAGTTTGATATCTGTCACAAACACAAACACCACATTAATGATTTGATGTCACTAATGACCTACAAGTAGCTTAGAGGGGTGCACAGATACAGAGAGACTGATGCTTTTTTTTTTTTTACCTGGCCACCAATTGGGACACTGACGTCGTCTTGTCCCGCAGCCCCGCATCCGTCCAGACTGGCTTATCACATGACGAGCTGAGGCTCTTCAGCGATTGGGTACGCCTAATATTGCTCTTCCATTCCATGATCAGGTCACGGGTGCACACAGTTTGGATAAATCGCCTAGAATACAGATGCATAATCAATAACATTTGATTATGTTTACATTTCAAGTCCCATAACAAGCATTTATCTTCACTTCATTCAGCTCCACTAACTCACAGGTATGAAATGCCTTGACATCAATAATGCATAGCTCTCAGGGAGTGAGAGAGAAGGATTTGGACGTGTGCCTTTCAATTTAACAGCGATGCAGAGTGCAGCAACTGCTCGATGTAAAGACACGAACTCGAGTTTGATGAAAGCAAGATGACGGCGTAAGTAAAGGAAGTTTTGAGAAGAATAGTTACCTTACAGATGTCGGTCAGTGTCTGCTCTCTGGGAAAATCAAAACACTTCCGCAGCATCACAAGACCTGCACACGGTATAAAGGCTCTGCGAGCAAAGTCCTTTTTCTTCCTCATTACCTTCGACTGTAAAATGTTCGATGAGTAGCAAACAGGGTGTACTCTAAATCCACTGACGTTATAAATTAGGAAAACTTTTATCCTGCAATCCTCATTTTGCTCTGCTATTGCATTGTGTTGTGGCTCCTGTGCTCTCAGGGGAATCATTGATGTTGGATTTCAGATTAGCCCTCTGATGTAATTGTGTGATCTTTGAGCAGCAGTACTCTCTCTATTAAGTAAAAATTAGATGGACTTTATTGATCCTGAGGGCGCCTGGGCCATTACAGCAGCAATGTGGACAAAGGAGAAGCATAGAAGGCATTATTAAATCAAAGGAATTATGATGATACTCATCTTTCATGCTGACAGAGCGACCTGGTTACAGATTTACAGATTTATTGCTATGTGAGAGTAGCAGTAGTATTGTGACTGTCCAAAGTTTGCACTGTTGTGTTCAACTGAAATTTTCTTAAGCAAAATAGAGAATCAGGAAGGAAGAACGATAAGTTAGATACAAAAAACAAAAACATTAAAAAAATTCACATGTGTGCAGAATTCCTAACGTTAACACACCATTAAAGCAGTTTGGCTGTTCATGGAAACGGCTCATTATGAGGTTATGAGGCCCTTATACTTTAACTGTGAACAGTTATGCTTGTTGAAGACAGGCCAGTGTGTAGATGTAGGTGTGTAGATGTGAATGTATGCAAATCAGCGTGGATCCGAAGTGGGCCAGACTAGTGAAATCCCCCCTTTCTGTCACTGCAAGCAAGTTTAATGCGTTTAATCCCCGAAGTGCATTCTCAACTTAGTTTTTCAAGAATTGCTCTTGTGGTAAAGGAAATAAGTCTTTGAGCACTACGCTTGGAAATGTAAGAAATAAATGTGTAGCTCATTGATCAGACTGACGTATATTTCTAAAACATGTTTGTGTTAATTCACCAAAATATTTTTTTTTATAGATAGTGAAGGAAAGGGAAATTTTCTGTCATTTAGTTATCGATGAATTACTGTGGTGTCGTATGAATGGCCAGGTAGAGACGTTTAAAAACTGTAAAGCTGTAAAAATACAGTAAAAATTCCAAAGTTGATCCAAAGCCATCCAGTGGGCCAGATTGGAGTCTTTGCCAGGGTCAGTTCTGCCCCCAGGCCTTATGTTTGACACCCCTGATTTAAATAATTTTAAGGAACTTTTTAAGCATTTACACCGTTGTCATTTAAAAAAAACATTATTTATAAAATTAATTTATAAAAAGTCATTAACTTTGTAAAAACCTCTTTGGAGGCCCCATTTACAAGGCTCTTATTTTAAATCAGATTCCAAGTTGCTGACTTTCCTTTGGTTTTAGGAAGCCAAGGGAGGAACAAGTGTTGAGTAAATGTGTCTCCACCCAAGAATTCCAAGAGCTCCTGACCCCAAAGTGTCAAATGAGAGAAGGAGGAATCTTGCTGACAGCATCAATACTAACGCAGGACCCCCCAACCAGAATTCACTGCCACACGCTGCATTATAATGTCTGTGAAATGTGTACGCAGACTGCCAACCTGTGAATAAAGCCCATATAAACCACTGCTGGCTTTTCCTACAGCCATAGCCACAGTGTGTATGCAGACACAGCAACTCCCCATCCCCCTCATGTTAAATAATGCGCAATTTTTGATAACTGTGCCATCTTATGGTGAGATATATTTACTGCAGTAAATCCATACGGGTTAAGTAATGTGTTTAAAGCTGCATTTAAGGTATTGATTTTTTTTTGGCCACTTGGGGGCAGTGAAACAACCTGAACATTTACATATTATGGCTAATTTATTATTTGCTGTTTTTCTGTATTTTTGTGAGTCTGCGCTGTGAAACACAGAGCAGTTACATTTTCCGTCCACCTATATAGTTAAAATATACACAAATTGCTTTGATTTTTAAGGTAATCTGACTGCAGACACGTCTTTTAAAAAATAATTTAATTGTATTGAATTAAGATCTTCTAGTGTGTAAAATTTAATTTGAATGTGGTGGTATTTAGATTCTTACCCGATCTGAGCACATTTTTCGTGTGTCTTTTTTAATTAATTAATTAAATAAATTATTGATTCATTACCTCCATTTCACCAAGTAGATGTTATAGACAATGGAAGCTTTTGTCAGAGCGCACAATTCATATTCCCCCTCTTTAGTCTTGCTTTCTGCTAATCAGTCTTCAAACAAAGAGAGAGCAACAGCAGCAGCACACACCCCTGGGGCAAAACTGTGAGAATCAGCCTGGTTGTCTCTCCCCCCCGCCCTCCCCCTCTGACTACAGCCCTCATCCCTCCCATCTAAAACCCACTCCTGTCTCTGAGGCACCAGGGAGATGAAAGGGAATATGCAATGCGCCGCCTTTGACTGCGAACTGTGCGGCGTTATTAGGGGAAGTTTACTGGCCTTGTCTGCGTTTTAAACACACTTGCTTACATCAGGCAAGTGTTTACAGGGAGGTTCCGTGGTTGATTGGTTGGTGGGAGCCTTTTAGTACATGCAGATTACACTCCGTGTCTGATCCGGGGCTGCAGAGAGCACCAGCAGACGCACACTGATCTCTCTCTTACTTACTGTCCTTTCTCACTGTGCACAAGCAACTAGGAGAAGAAGCTCGGCCATATTTCAACCCGATAACATTCGTAGACCAGCAGAGGGCGCAAAAGACCACCGACAGGCACAGCTGTGTATGTTTCTCAGCCACATTCGGGTTATGTGGGAACATTACAGTGAGGCTATTCAAGGCCAAACTAGGTTATTGCAGTGCACCAAAATAACTCACAACATACAGCAGCGAGAACAGACAGCAGAGAGCTGTGGAAGATAAGGTCAGCGCTGCTCAATAAATTACGTCGTGCATGAAAGTATTTAAAATAAATAAATAAAAATCCCAGACAGTGAAATTCATTTAGATGCAGGGTAACTCTTCGTGTACCAGACAAATACTCCCCTAGTCAGGCGTTACCTCACTTAAACCTGCTGCAGTCGTGCATTTCTGATGGGCCCTGTCTGCATCACAGAGGAGCCAGACTGTGGTGTTTGCTCAGAGGCTCGTGCACGAGAGTGACACACGCGCGCGCGCGCAAAGACACATCACGCACCTCATATGGCCAGCTGTCATGAGTTTGGATAATATGCATGCATTGTGACACAGCGTGTGTGCGTGACTCAGTACTGGCCTGTGTGCGCGCGTGTGTATGTGAGTCATGCTGCCGCTACTAGTGATACTGCCCAACATGTAATTGAGGTAATCTAGCTGCTGTTCATTCAGAGTATTCATGACATATGTGGAAAAAAAAAAACAGGCTTAAAAGATTAATTATTAATCATTAAAAATTAAACAAGTAATTATTGTTACCACAAGCTTCTGCTAAGCAGTGTGCTGCACCTTGGATTATTTCTTTAAACACACATTCTTTCAGATCATTTTTTGGCACATGTTGGGATATCTTATTTATTCAACAGTCATTTCTTGGCCAGATCACTTTGATGCCAGTAGGAAGCCCAATTAGTTAAAAAAAAAAAAAAGTCCCATCTGTAGTTTAGATCTCAGTCTTCCTTTTAGACTCAGACCACCCTTGAAGAGGCTGAAACAGACAGCTACAAAGAGAGGTAACTTTAGTTTGCTGGTTTTTCTCTCGTGGTCAAACATTGATGCTGTGTTGTTTTGGTAGTTTTACATTTTCCGTGGCTTTCGTGTTTAACTTGTTTGTTCTGGCTTTTAGGCTAAAGGTGACTGCGTCGGGCTATATGAGTGCATTTCTTCTGTGCAGTATGCAATCAAAAGTCTCTGGATTAAATGTAGTAAATGCAACACATTCAGATCACTTTGATTTCTTTTTTCTTTCATTTTAATCTCATGCAATAACTTAGTTTGCTCAGTGTGTTACTGGCTTTCCTAACATTCAGACATTTGAGACAGAAATCCAACATTTCTAACGAGCTATACAGCACAGATTTGTCAGCATCTTTGAAACACATCTGCTCCGCCGCAATATGCATTCTTGTGCGTTCATCTGTTCTTCATGATGTGTTTTTGACGTAAGAGCAAATGTTCTGTGTGTGCATCCAAAACAGAAGTATTCACACAGAGAAAGAGAGAGCAGATGATGGTTTCCGGATCGTGCTGCCAAATGTGTAAAAGACGTGGAGGATGCACTGTGTGATGATTTGGCTAAAAAATAAGAAATGCAAGATTCATTTTCGTACTAACATGACACTTCTAATCTAATGTTTCACGTATAGTGCTGTCAACCTTTAATAAATGAGATTAGTCATTGATCCAAAATGCTGCAGAGAGAGTAGTGTCAGGGACTAGAAAGGGAGAGCACATTTCTCCCATATTGGCTTCTCTTCATTGGCACCCTGTTAAATAAGAATCACATGTAAAATCCTTCACCCCTCATACAAGGTCTTAAATAATCAGACCCCATCTTATCTTAAAGACCTTGTAGTACCATATCAACCCAATAAAGCACTTTGCTATCAGACTGCAAGCTTACTTGTGGTTCCTAGAGTATTTAAAAGTAGAATGGGCGGCAGAGTCTTCAGCTGTTAGGCCCCTCTTCTGTGGAACTGGCTCCCAGTTTGGATTTGGGGAAACAGACACCCTCTCTACTTTTAAGAATAGACTTAAAACTTTCCCTTTTGATAAAGCATATCATTACAGCTAGATTAGGTGACCCTGGACCCTCCCTAAGTTATGTTGCAATAGGTTTAGGCAGTTGGGGGCTTCCCCTTTCTTGTTCACTCACTATATGTTTACACCCTCTCTGCATTCAATCATTAGTTATTATTAATCTCCGGCTCTCTTCCACAGCATGTCTTTTGTTCTGTCTTCTTCACCTCACCCCCAACCTGTCATGGTAGATCGTTTTCCTCCCTGAGCCTGGTTCTTCTCCAGGATCCTTCCTGTTTAAAGGAAGTTTTTCCTTCCCGCTGTCGTAAAGTGCTTGCTCTTATGGGGTCCTTTGATTGTTGGGCTTTTCTCTGAATTATTTTGTCTCTGCCTTACAATATAAAACAAATATAACTGACCTTGTTCTGCCGATTCATGTACATGACTAATTGTGCACTCTGGATCGTTTTCTTGGGCCTGTGAAAGCACAGGTAGAAAAGTCACACAAGCACAAATCAAAAATGACTGTTTTTTTCCCCCCTTTTACACTGATCACATATTCATAAGCAACACCAGCACCTGACAATTAGGTTTCGTCTTTCATTTTTTGACTTGATTGATAGTGAAACTTAGCCTACTGCAGTTTGCAAAGTTGTTGCCACAGACAGGTTTACGCTGAAGAATGGGCGGAGTGTTGAAAACACTACAGCGGAACTGATTTGTCAGAGTTTCGTGGAATATATACACTCAGCATATAATGAAATTTATATTGGTAATGATTACGATGCTGGAAACATATTAGAAGACAAAGCATCATGAAAAGAACTTTATAATATTAATGTCTGTGTCAGTAATAAGAAATTCCCTCTATCGATTATGTCAACTGCTTTTGTGATGTTTTGATTCCACATTTGAGCATCTTTGTCGGTTTGTCTGCCACTGACTAGTTCCTTCATTCTTCTCTCAGTAAAGAAAGTGAGGGGGAGGAAGAGAGAGGGACTGCAGGAGAAAGAATGAAAGAAGCAAGATAAAGGTGTATATATTTATTCTTCAGCTGAGTCACAAATCAAAGGGAGAGCTGGAGAGGAGCCGAGGCTTAAAAGAAATCTTATTTTAATGCAAGTGGAAACATCAATACCGATCTGCGGCTGCTGAGTTTACATTACATTTTTACAGTTTGAGTCTTAGTTATTTATGTGCTTCTTATTAGGCAAAGTGAAAAACTATTTACAAAACAAAACATAAAGAGCTTAAAAAGCTTTTGTCCGCCATAATTGCAAGGAGCTTGTAGTAGGAGTCGATGCAGTCACTGATAATATTTCTGCTTCTGCGGAGAAACAGTACAGGATAAACACGATTTTCTTCTGTTGCCAGAGAAACTCCACACGTGTTTTTTCTTGTACATAATGGATTCTAACTATGTGTAGCAGTTTATTCAGGCAAGCATCATGTTTTGGAGAACGGTGAAGGAAACAGAACAAAAATAAAACTGAGAGTTACCAGAGTATTTCACAGATGATTTGTTTCCAGTGCCTCAGGACCTAAGTGGGAATCTATGTGTCATTAGGAAAGTCTTTCCAGTGCTGAAAAGACAAAAAAACAAAACAAAAAAAAAGTTCAGGGACAGGCTGTCAGCTTCTACCGACACATGGCTATGATTTGCAGGAGCACTCAACCCCCTCCCTCCTCCCCACCCTTTCCAAAGGAGAACATGAGCAGTGCTAAGAAGCAGCACATTGTGTTTGCGTTCCCTGCCCCTGTCCTGCATGTTTTCCTGCAGGTGTGTAAGCCAGCGTGTTGTGCTTGAGAGAAAACGTGCGTCAGTACAGCTGAGTGGGAGTGACTATAACCTTTTTTTTCCCCTGTCCCTGAACAAAACCCCGCCTATTTCAGTGTGCCCGCGCACATGGGTAGTGCCGAGCCCGCGTGCGTGTGTTTTGTGTGTCAGCAAGAGTGTATGTTTCACACGTGTGACCACTGTGGAGGAGCCTGGTGCTCTAAGCTGCTTTGCAGAGCTTAGGAGGGCAGGCGCTTGCTGGCTACTCAAAGGGCTGTGCTTGCTACATGCCTGGAGGGGGTGACGGCATAGCTGAGCACTGGAGCATGGTGCCCAGGGTTTCACATAACAATGCTGGGTCAGGGGCAGCCCACAGAGGCCCTGCACTGAACTGTACATGGCCACAAACATAGCTCTTGTTCAGCAGTCGGAGAAAGTGGCAGCAATTTATCAGTTAATGAAAGTCAAAGTACTTCCTGCTCTTTGGTGCATTGGTAGCAAAGTACTACTTTTTAATCACGAATGATGTCTTTTCACAGCGTGTGATAAATGTGATATCGTTGGTGGTATTTTGCTGCTCATATCTGATGAAGCAGGTAAAAACTGCACAGTTTGCACTGCTCTACATCTTGAGTTAGTGCAGATGTACTTTATGCACACACAAACACATAAACACAAACGGATAGCACGCATGCAAACATGTACGCATGCAGTGTACACTTTTACTGGGAGCATGGAGTCCTGCAGGACTTCATGTTCGCTGCTGTTGATAACACACACACACACACACACACTTTTTCTGCCTCTCCCTAGATTCAGTTCATGTGGGGAGCTGGAATATCAGGTTTCCTGTCTGTGTGCACAGTTTGTACTTGCAGCGTCACCTTTGCTCCTCCTCCGTCAGCACAAGGCAGCACTGCATCGGGGCACTCTATGCAACTCTCCAAGGATATGGCAACCAAACCACTGGCGGGCCCTGTCACCAGTGGGAATAAAGGGTTGCCAGGAGATAATTATCACAGGGAGTTAAAACGGGCCTTTGTATGCATTTGGATAATTGGTTGCATATGAAGAACAATGAATCCTAAAAGTGTTTAATGAGTTTTTATTGGTCAGTGCTGCTGGGCTTTTGCTGGCCAGAGTATTTTGGGGCTTTGTGTGTGGTTCATTCATGGTTTCATTCTGTAAAAATGTGCAATTGTTGTTTCTGCGCATTCCCCTCTTCTGCGGAACCCCAGACGACCCTCCGGTGGCGCCAGTCGAGGCTGGGCCCTGTGAAAGAGGATGGGAAAGAGGAGGAGGAAGACAGGAGACACGAGTATGAGGGAAATGAAATATATTAGGACAATAGAGTATATTAGGAAGCTGGAAAAAAGAAGACACATAAGTGCTTAATACTACAGCACAAAATTTCAATACTAGGAAGGAAAATCAAGATGCATCTGTTTGGTTCCCTTCTAGTTTCTGAGAAATGAATTGCTCCTGTGTGTACGCTCGCTTTTATCTAATAAGCCAGTCCCGAAGTTAGTTATTGTTAGTTAAGCAATCAGCTGCACCGGGAAAGACTTCTGTGGTTTGACTGTGGGCCCAGTGGAGCCTTGCCTTTTGAAATACGATCCTGCACGAGAGACGTCACACGGCGCAGCTCCTGGAATGTCCTGCGTAGACTGAACAAACACAAACAGAGGCCTGCTGTAATCTCTTATCTCTGCCTGTGACACTTTGTACTGCAATACCATTAAATAGGCAGATATCGCAGAGAAGCTGCATTATTGATCTTTTATAGCTGGAGAGGATCATATTATCTGCATATGCAGGGAGGTTTTGTGATGACACGTGACACTCGTCCTTTTAGCAGTTCTTTTACACTTTATATACAGTCACTGGTCATGACCAGATATGTAATTTCATTCTTATATACAGTTATAAAGTCATCTGCACCAGTTTTGTCTTTGTTTATGAAGCATTTGAAAACTCTTCTTTTTTTTTTTTTAGAATTTGACAAATAATATCTCCTGTTTATGTCTCCGTTTATGTCATCAATCTTTGATTTATTTTTGGGAAAACTGTGATAATTTTAACAGAAACCTTGAGTTACATGGATTTGGAGAATGGTGACATAATGAGGACTGTTGGTCATGATGTCACGGCCTTTGCTGCAGAGATCTTTTGAAGGATTGTGTAACTGCACATGCAGAATCCTTCTGTCTCACATATGTTGCTTCTTTGTCCTATTTGCACTCGTATCACGAGCCTATGAAATTATAGGACCTCTCACGTATAACAACAAGTGGAATCGAGGTCTTTAGTAAACAGTTAACGGTCTCGGTTAAAAAAAACAAACAAATATTACAATGCTCAAAAGCTTTGATCTAAAACCCATTCTACACAATGCTATTCATGCTGTTTTGTTGTGGTTGGATTTGCTGCAGCACTTCCTTCAGGATCTGTTTTGGGCATACCAACCCTCTCCACTGGAGGCACTGTCCCACAGGCTCTCTGCACAGTCCTTGCTCATGAAGGGCAAGATGCTGTATACAAGATACTGTAAACATGATGCAATCATATTGAATGTCACCCAACTATTGCAGTGTATGCTCTCATTTTATGTGCATGTTTTAATGACTGAAAGAACAATAATGTGTAGCAAAGCTTAAGAGGTCTTATTTTTTTGCACAGGAGAATAATAGAGGAAACAAAATGTAAATTCAACAAAATGCAAAATGCTGCATATATAATCCAAAACGTGTCCACAGATTGGCAACTGGGTTGCCTTTTCTATTGTGATTAATACTGCATCTGACCTCAGGTTGTCCACTCGGACATGTGACGCTTTGAAACTGCACATGCAGAATCCTCCCCTGTTACACAAGGCAATCACCAGATCTGTGCATGTGTTTGTGTGCGAGAGTGTTTTGAGGGCTTGGGAGCACATGACCAGTACAGATATGATTAATTACTGCAGCTTGAATGGACATTCAGACAGAAAATGGACTTTATTTGCACATCTGTGTGTACTGAGATAAAACTCCTCTTTACACATTAACACACCCAGTTTATATCAAAGTTTAACATTTACACTCAGGGCAGCTTTTTTAATACTTGCCTCATCCTTATACTCACCTTTTTCTCCTGATTTATTTCTCATATTTAAATCACGCAATCTGAGGGTTTATCTCACAATCTTTTATTTCATATTAATAGTCAGCCTCCAAGGCTGATTATTAATATGCTCCTGGGATATTAGCGGGCTGCAGTGTAATTAAAGCACTGCAAAATCCAGCCTTAATTCATGACTTCTTGTGTGTTTGTGTTTTTTGTATATTTTTTGCATTAGATTGCATAGGATCGACTCCATGGTCACTACTATGCAAAACTACTAGTATTTTATGCAATCTTTTATGCAATCTCCTTTATGCAATCAGTTTGCATATTGTTTATGTTTTGAGAGTTAAAGCATAAAATAATCATGCTGAAAAGGTAATGTGACTCGGGACACGTCTTCCTTCGGTTGAAATCATGCACAAAGATGTCAGAGAGTCAGACATAAAGACGTCATTGTTGTTGCTTCAGTCAGCAGAGGGAAGTTGGAGAAAAGATGACAGACTGTTGGTTGTGTGTAGTCTTGCTGAGCTCTGGCTGTATGTCCCTCGACTGCCGCTCTCTTTTTCTCTCCCTCTCTCCACACACCTCCGCACCATACTCTCTCTCTCCTGAGGCACGACTCTGGTCACCGTGGATATTAATACACTGCTCTGCCACTGAGTGTGCTCAGCACAGAAGTGAAAATATCTGACAGGCACTATTTATAGACCCTGCAGGCGGACAGGCAAAATCCACAGCAACACGATCCAGCCTATTCTGGAGTCGTGTTCCACAGAAATCGCCTCAGCAGAAAGGAGCTGCAAAGCCTGGGGGCCGGGAGCACAACTTGGCCATGGTGGGGTTTTTTTTTTGTTATAGAACGGTGGTGGCAGTTATGGGTGGGGAAAGCTGTTGTGGAGTGTACAAATGAAAGTGACACATTTGACTGTAAAGAAAAACAAAAAAAGTGAAAATGCACGCGCATTCACAGGTGTGTACTTTTGCTTGCTTCTGTGCCGTTGCCGTGAAGTTGTGCAGACATTCATACAACCTTGGTGAGGATTTACACAATGTACAGGATGCACGTGTTAATGATGAGGACTGTGTGTGTTCCAGCTCATGCTATTTGGCTCACATTTCGATGTTACGCATTATTAAAGATGAATCACACACACCAGCAGCATGAGAGTGTAATCTGAGGCAGGTCAGCTTGGTGGACAGATCTGCTTCAGGCATCCTGTGTCATCCTGAGAATTGGGACACAAGTGGAGAGGCGAGATAGATGAATAATGAAAAGCAACTTGGGTGCATGTTGTCCTCTGTCACCTCCCTGATTATGCAAATCTGAGAAAGAAAGCGCTAATACACAGGGACTGAGGAGAGGTACAGTATCTCCTTCTCTTCTCAGATCTACTGTGGAGACCTGCGCAAGGCTGATCTAGCCTCTTTCATCACCTGTGACATTTTAATAAGAGGTTCTTATGATGAGCCTGCAGCTCTGTCCCAATAAAACTATTTTATTTTTTCTAATTGGGAATCTTTTCATTTCAAAACATCACCATGCTAATCGTGTGGCTGCTAGACAGTACCTGCACTCTATTGTACCAAGGCTCCCTGCAGCTGCCTCGGGATAGTTTGAGCGTCATACCCAAGCACAGAGTGAGGAGATTTTCTCCTCTTATCTCCCTAGAACAGGAGACAACAGAGGAGAACTCACAGAACATCTTTTTTTCTTGCAGCTGAGGTACTCTGAAATGTTAGTCATCATGAAACATGGGAATCTTTATGATGCATATATGTGATTGTGAGACACTGACTCTCTAATTGCACTCTGTCTAATGATGGGTAATTTCTGTCTTTCTGCAAGCGCTTTCAAGTCTGTCTTTACCTCAGATTTTTCCAGACTCTCTCTGCGGCTGAGGATTCAGTGCACTGTGGGCTTAACTCAAATCTCCAAAAATGTACAGATTGATTGATAACGTACAGAAATGTATTGTTTCAGAGGATGAAACCATATGACTGGCGACTGCACTGACATCGACTGCCACCGGGGGTTGGTGTTTAAGGTTCTCAGTGACACGCTTTAAACACTATTTTGCAGATATGTCAATATGCTCTGTATCTAATAGTTTTCTTACTCTCTGCATATAAAAACTTTAAAACTCATATACTGTATATAAAAGATGGAAGTGGCCCCATTCAGGTCATCCATCATGTTTGAAGCCTCCAGATGTGACCCTCACCATGTTTCTTTTTCTTTCTTTTTTTTTTTTTTATAGCCAAACATGTCCATATGTTGAGAAGAGGCTAATGCTGCAAATTATTAGGAATATTAGCACAGGCTAGCTAGCTTGATAATTCACTATTATATTTAATAGCATAATTTTTCCCCCACTTATCCAGTCCAGTTATTCCAGTTATCATAAGGCAGAGCTGGAAACACTCCAACAGTCAATTTAAAGTCAGTTAAGTTAACATACATGTCTTTGGACTGTGGGAGGAAGCTGGATTACTCACAGAGGAAAACTCCACACACAGAGGCCCCAGCTGGTCAGTGGGTTCAAACCATGGACCTTCTTGGTGTGAGGCTAGCCGCTGGAAAATATTCAGCAAAACAAATTAGCATGTTTTATACGGCTGAATGCTGAATAAGCTGAAATAGCAGCCAACTGGCATTCAAAGCAGCTTTGTCTTTATTAGTAGCAATCGTCAAGTCTCAATGGGTGATTTATTTAAAAATAAAAAAACTGTCCCTATTTGTTGTTAAGTTAGAAATTATTTGTCCATGATTTTTCTCATTAATAAAGGTGGGAGTTTATGGAAAATATATTACTTTTAGTGCTAGCCTGAAGACCCACTGCTTCCACATCAGCTTTGTCTTTTAGCAACGTGTTATTTTTTTTCATCAGCTCACTGTACTTTATGTCTAGCGCTAATTAGCATAAATAAGCATTTTTTATGTCTGTGATGACAGATGCTCTGACAGTAAAAAAATAGTCAGCACTATGCCTTTATACATCAGCACCAAGGTTTACCTTAAATCACCCCACAGTCTCACTGACCTACTACCATGCCTGAGACTAGCGTTGTTTGAAACTGGTGCAACATACTGTAAACGAATATACATCTGGTCACACACAGGTTTGTTTTCTCAAAGTCTATTTTTTTTTATTTGTCATCAGAGGTAATCTTCCTTCTCTTCTCCAGACATTTGTGTAGCTTTTTTATTCTCACCTCCTCCTGCTGCTTTATCATCTCTCTTGCCCTTTGTCGCTGCAGGAGAACTGAACTTGACGTTCAGAAGTTAAGACACATCTCAGTTTCCCCCCTCTCTCAAGGGCAGCGTCTTCTTCTTCTGAACTCCACAAAACGATGTGTTGCTATTTATGTGCATGCGTGTGTCTGTGTGTGTGTGTGTCACGCAGGGAGATAGACAGGGTGGCAAACAGATGGACTGGCAGACTGGTCGTCTGCTTGTCGACTTTCAAGACTCACCAAACATCGCCTTTTTGTGACTACACTGTGTACTTGCAAGTTTGAAAAAAAAGAAAGAAAGAAAAAGAAATGGGAGGGAGTGAGCCTCCTGTTATCTGAGAGCGTGTGCTGCCTGAGCATGTGGAGGGAGTCACATGTTCCTTGCCGTGCTTTCCAAGCCTGTCTGCTCACCTGGTGGTTGCCATGGGAACAGCCAGACAGCGGCAGACTTTGCACCAGCCTCCTTGGGGGGATTGTGAGAACAGAGAGGAGGTTTAAGAGCGAGGAATCTCTCCGAGTCTTTAAAAAAAAAAAAAAAGCTTCGGGGAAAAACCTCCAAACTTTTTGTTTTTTTGATGCTTAAGGCTCTTAATTCTACAGGAGTTTGGTGTTTTTGAAGATTTCAGCAAACCTGTTTTAATTCAGGTTTTAACAAGGACCTTTGTTCTATATTTTTTTTTCCTTCTTTTTGTGCAAGCCATAAAGTTTTAAAACACTTTTAAACGATTGACTTTATATGAATATCCCACTGTGTGCAGTAGCTGCTGAGGAATGTGAGCTTTTGGGAATTTGTTTTAGACAAAGGGAGTAATGTGTGCACACGCTGATGCATTAGACCTCCCTAACACTATCATCTGAGGTTAAAACACACATGCTTTGTCGTCACTGCCTGATCATTTGCATTCTCAAGACGGGGGGTGAACAGAACAGCTCTGTTGTCCTTTTTTTTCATGTGTCCTAAAGACAACTCGCAGATGGACTGAGGCGGTGAACGCTGCCGCAGCACTGAGCACTTGTTCTTGTGGTTTGGGGATTTTTTCCCCCCTTAATTGTGCCTCCAGTTTATTATGCTGACACTTGAATAGCAAGATGTTCCCAGCTTTATCGCACCAGTTGCACACTTCTCTCCTTTGTGTTTTGCCAGCTGCCCTGAGCGAAAGGAGACCGGTGAGGGGTGTGTGTGTGGGGGGGCTGACTGTAAGGATGTGTCTCTTAATATATATATATATATATATATATATATATATATATATATATATATATATATATATATATATATATCTATCTCACCATGGTTCTGATCACTGCTGTGTCTGAATGGAAGAAGAGTCAGCACCAGCACCTTTGATCCTCTTCTCACCACTACCAACCCTCCCTCTCCTTTTTTTCTCAGCTTATTCCTCCTTCTCCCAGCTGCGAGCCCTCACAGCCAGGAGAGGACCACAAAGTAGCTGTACACGTAAAAAACCAAAAAAAAAAAAAGAGCAAAAGGAACTTGCAGAAGATGATAGAAAACCAGAAGACAGACTGGTTGGACAGACAAGCAAACCACCAAATACTCATACTTGGGGAGAGATAAATGATAAGTGGTTTGTGATAGGGCGCTCTGTGGCACGGTCCAGCTGAGCCC
The DNA here is from genome assembly GCF_041146795.1 of Maylandia zebra. NCBI lineage: Eukaryota > Metazoa > Chordata > Actinopteri > Cichliformes > Cichlidae > Maylandia > Maylandia zebra. Next base: position 21,861,466 of record NC_135175.1, read on the forward strand.
TTCCCGTCTGCCCATGTGGGATTACCGCAACACAAACATGTGAGGCTGTCCATCGGTCCCACAGGATGCTGGGAGACACTTACATAAAGCAGCTCCCGTTCTTGGTTGGTGCACTCTCACATGAGGGAACATGTGAGACAGGCGCTCTGTGTCGCTTCCGCTGCTTTCACCCTTTTCCCTCTCCTTTGTCTGTCGCTCTATCTGGGATGGCACTGCGAGACTACAGCACAGACATCCAGACGAGCACCAGTCATTTATCACTTAGTCTCGTCGCTCACTGAACAGCCAGTCTGCTGTCTGCAGAAGTTGTCTGACCTTCCAGCCAAAAGATTTAGCTTTTCACACCCGTCTCTTCCAACCTGTGCCTTCAACCCCTTCCCCCTGTGCCTCACAGAGGATGGCCAGAGGTCAGTGTGCGATGTGCAGCTGTAGGACAACAGAGAGGTTGAAGAGGAGCAGGGGCAAAAAGTGCTGAGTGCAAAGGAATGGCCACCCACATGACGTCACAGTCACAGTTTGAGCTCACAGCATTGTGCCGGTGCCAGACTCCCATGCTGCCTCACTGGTGTAAGCGGCACAGCCTCAGATAAACACTGGAAGCCAGCCATGCTCGGGACATAACACAAAGCTGCTGTATGTAGTACTCATAGTAAAAAAGGGATTTTAAAAGATTCTGAACAGTAGTAAAATGCTTAATTATTGATTTATCTCTTATTTTACTTTTATGAAGTCACTCATATGATGGTTCACTAGTTTATCTTTTATATTATGCAACCTAATGCATTAAAGAAATTGCAAAAGCCAAGCCTTTTTCAGTTCAGTACGTTTTTGAATTTACACTCATGGCAGGCAGCGTTTTTGAGTTCTTCTGTGACATCATAGATCTAAGCTCATACCCATCTCTATATTTTGATTCGCCTTGAAGTTATACACTATCACAGCAATCAAAATTGGCTACGTAGAAGTTCCCCCACATACTTTTTTTTATTCAGGACTGGAGCTCCTCATGACCCGCACACTCCTGCTACTTTAACTTGTCTGAAATTGTTGCTATAGCAGCCACTTCACATTTCTAACATCATGGGCAGTGAATTTTGAAAACGGATTTCACAGCTACAGAAGCCACATGCTACCCCGAGAAGCACTCTGGCAACCTGCCACGCCACGACTTGGCATCCCGGCCGAGCTTGTACCTTCACATGCAGCATCAATAGCACGTCCAGACCGAATTAATCCTCGGCTCCAAGAAAAGCGGCTGCATCGCCTCCTGTCACCTGTAGAGACACTATGCTGTCACATTCATATCCTGCTTACTTTGCAGGGGAAAGATCCCTCAGATAGTTATCTATCTGTACACATATTCTGGGCGTGCTTCCCAGTCGGCAGATCGCCCTTGGCACAGGCACAAGCAGTGATGCCTCCCTGTCCTTTATCTACTTTCCTGCAGCTTTGCTTTAGTGTGCCACCATGAACTGAAGACTGAGGCTCCCGGGCAAACAGGCACAGTACACAGTGAACTAGACAGATTATCTTTGTCGAGGGAAGAGATCGAGACAGATTATCGCATAACAGTCATCACCATCACTATTTCACTCCCTCCAGGGAACCCAGCAAAAGTCTCTGACTTATACAGATTATTATCAGCAGAAGATAGTGGTTAGCTCATTAGGAAAATGCTTTAACAAAGGGTTTATTCAAGGCATCCTTCCTATTTATATGTTGTACACCAAGTACATGCCACTGATCTGTCTCTGACAGATTCCAGACATATCACACTGATAATCTAATTTCTGGTTGTCAGACATAAATTGTTGGACTGGCACGAAACTATGAATATTTAATGAGAAAGTCTGAATTAGAGCATCAACAGTCTCTGGCTCACAAGACAATGTGTGCAGACTTTTTAATCCCAGCACTGCTGCCGTTGCTGTAGATTTCGAACACTCAGCATTTTTTGCTGATCGCTGTCACATCTGTCTCGCAGAGTAAACATGCTTTCATTGTAGCTGTGATTATTGACACGTATTTGCTTTCCAGGCTGCTGCTGCCTCAGGGCACTTAGAGGTAAGAGGTTGTAACCTCTTCAGGCTGAGTGATAGGCATGGAGAGAGCTGACCGGACTTGATAATAATTTATATAACAATGCTTTCCAAAATAAGTTACAAAACTGTTCATTAAATCTATTATTTAATGTGAAATATTAAGAAGAAACTGCTGAATTAATAAAAAGCAAGTCTAAAGTAATGAGTTTAAATAAAAGAACCTAAAACATGGCAAAATGTTAGCTTTCCTGATCTCTTCTGGGAGTTCTGTAACTGATTCAGGACATTAATAGCAAAAGTGAGAAAAAAATGGGACTATTGTACAAGATCCTCTTACTATACTTTAAATGAGTGAGACCCTTTGGAGTAAAGCCTGCACTGCTCATGACCTAACTGAAATAAAGTGTTACCCTTGGCTTTGTAGCTGACTCCCCGGAGGCGATACCTTCCTGAGATTACCGCACTTCTTGAGTTTCGGCAGTTGCCATCTGCAGATTTATATCAGAGTATTAATCATTTGCCTTCTCAGAGGTGGATTGTCGTTGGATATTTGCCAGAAATTCAGAAGTGAATTTACTAGCTGCACTATAGCTGTCTGTTTTAAAGAAATCATAAGCGTTCATCCCCATCGCTGCCAGCTGGACCCATATTTAAGTGCTTCTGTTTTCATGCTGTACTTTAAAACAGAAATGGAGGGGAAAGGGGGGCAAAATCGGCTTATAGATCGTTAAGGGCGGCAAAGAGTCATGATGTCTTGGTTGTATGGTTGCCGTGGCAACCGTGACATCAATGCAGACTCGACAGAGGAACTGTGGGATTATTTTCCACTTTGACGGTTTTGATGTGTGAGCAAAATCTCAACTCGTCTTGAAAGTCAGGGTGAAATGTACACTTTCAACACCGCATGTAAGATGAGCACTATAGTGCGTTTTTTTCTCTGTGAGTTACTGAAAAGTCTGAAGGAGATAAGGACCTCAGCACCGAGAATGCTTTCCTTGGTGAGATGCATGCGTTCGCAGTTCTTGCAGTAGAACAACCTGACTTTTTACTAGATCCCAGCAATCTAAATGAGGGCCAAAGAAAATGTTTCCCTCTCCACAGTATTTAAGATTTATATATATATATTTTCTTTTACAAAAAGAAATAATAATTTAAAAGTTATGTAACATTTTACAGAGATAAAAGTAAAATAATTAATAAAATAATAATATCACAAATATCATAATATCATAAAATAATATCACACACATGAGTTTCACTTCGTGAAAGCAGTGTTTCAGTCAAAGTCTCAAGTGGTGGAATTCAGACTTGTTGATCTTGAATCTTGCTGAACTCAGTGGTGAGTGAAAGCGTAGGATTTATGACTTGTGGATGAGCTCCAACATGTCAGAGCACTAATATTATGACTCGGGATGAGATCACCTTCACAATGGAAGATGGATTTTGAGGTGCTGTTCTCTCTCCCTCTCCCTCTGGTATGAGTAATACTCTACAGGAAATGTGTGCCATTACGAATGAAGGCTGTCAGAAACCTTCACCATTAGCTACCTAATTAGAAAAAAGAATCATGCACACATTACAGAGTCCCTGGTGCTTCTGTGATGATGAAAACTTTAGTCATAGCAATGACGAGACCCAGAGAACTCTGATTAAAACAGGAAAAAAGTGATGCAAACAGGTGCTTCAGCTTAGAGAGTGATTCAGTCCCTAAATTGTATAATTTTCTTTACCTTCTAAACTTTGATTTTACTGTGATACCAACATTGTAACCTTGAGTTATGATATTGGGATCTAAGCTGCTTGTATTAGGATGAAATTGGCACATTATGTGGTAATGGATAAATAGAGAGAAGTTAAAAAAGGAAACAAGCTGCACCACTGTGGTAGACTGAGGTACTTATGTCATCCCAATGGCCTGGGGTGAACCTATTTATAGGAAGTGTTGCCTTTTATATCAATGCCAGCAACAGTGGCCTTTTATTTTCCACAGCACAGCATTAGTTATTGCTTGTTGATGTGGCTGGAACTTAATGACTCACATGCCCCACCACAAAAACATGTCAAAATAGATCTGAACACAAAGTTGCAGTGGGCAGTCTTTCAGCTTTTGGATATTTACTGTAAAGATTGCAGCACCTCATTTGCCTTTGTGTTGATTGTTTTCATGGTTCACAGAATGCAAAAACAGGTAGGCTTTCATCTTTCCCCCCTAAATACCAGAAGCTAAAAACCAGAATCACATTTCCGAAAATACTTTTTTCCTGGAAAAACAGGCCACCAGCTATAGAGCCTTTGCAAATGAAAGGTTTTTCAATGAGGGATTCTGTTTGCCTGAGACTCGTCTGCTTGTTTTTCCTCTGAAATGTGATAACCCCTCGGGATACGCCACTTAGTCTTCACCACCTTGGGACTTCCCGGGAACAGAGGGCTGCATCTGCAGAACAAACAGAGTGCCATCCTTGCTGTCTTACTACCATCCTGCCAGCTGCCCTATCTGAGGGTTTCCATGACAACATGGGGACATATCCTCAAACCAAAACACTGCTTCACTTCAAAAACAGTTCCTCCTTACAAAGAAAGATAATTTCCTTGCAAGTAACAGCCAAGTATTGGCAGCATTGTACTGTCATTTTACAGTGTGTCTAGTTTTATCTACTATAATGGATTTGTGAAATTAATATAAGCTTTACAGTAGAGCCTGACTGATATCTCAGCCAGTCAGCATTATCGGCCTATGCTTGCTATTAGCTCGTTAAATAAGTCTCAGCAAATATTTTTATTTACTGGCCAATAATTTTAATTATTTCAAAGATTTAAGACAGGGGCTGTCTTGTATCTGTATCACAGTACAAATGTGTAATTCAGAACCTGTGTGACAATAAAGTCGATGTCAAACTCAAATTTATTTATATAGCACATTTAAAACAACAACCATTGACCAAGGTGCTGTACAATTAAGATAATTAAACGAAATAAAAACATAGGGAGACATGATAAGAGTTAAGAAAAAGAATCATAAAATTAGAAGATTTGAGTAAGAAATAAGTTAGAAATAAGATAAATAAGTAATACAAACAAAAAAATGAATTTATTTTGATCCTGCATTGTCATATTATCTTAGTATACTTTTAAATAACTAGAAAGAAATTCTGGGGAAATCCATTTGTTTTGTGTGACTGAAAGAGAACAAAAATATTGTAGCGAGCTCAGACAAGGAGGAGACGGAGGTATCGTTTGGTCTTGCTTCCCGTGAGCTAGCCAGGGAGCACAGCCGTTTATTAACATCTGCAGAAGAACACTGCCGCTAGCTAACTGCTCAGCGCGGCAACAGCATAGCAACAACAACACACAGGGCGCCCTCTGACCCCGGAAGGACACACCGTCGCAGCCAGAGGGCGTCACCCGTCACTATGGTAACATAAACAAAACATCACAAACAGAACCCCGAACAGCCCTGACCCGCTACATAGCCCCCACCTAAGGGGTCAGTCGTCCCCGACGACCCCATTACCCCACACAAAGTCCTGCAAATGTCCAGGTGCCTTCTTTTGGCGCACCGGCCGGTCTCGACCGGCGGGGGGAAAGTCACTCGGGTCAGAACATGGGGTTCCACCATCATCCCCTGCCCCAGCGTCTGCCAGAGCGAGCGTTCGGTACGGTGAGAGCCTGTCCCGGTGCAACACCACCATGCGCCCCAGGCCCGGCATGCGGATGCGGTAGACCACTTCTGTTAGCCGCTCCACGACCTCCACCGGCCCTTGCCAGTGACTGCACAGTTTGGGGGACACTCCTCTCTTGCGGACTGGGCAGTACACCCAAACACCCAAACTCCCCTTCGGCATTTGGTGTCGTAGGCTCTTTTCTGTCGTACTCCGGCGCTGGCCTGGGCCTGGCGGGTGTAGTCATGAACCACCTGCAGCCGCTCCCTCAGCCTTCTGTAGTAGTCCATCTCTGGCCCACCATCAATCTCCGGCTCGGGGGGGGGACCCGAACACCAGATCCACAGGCGTCCGGAGCTCCCGTCCAAACATCAGAGCGGCAGGTGTGCACTGCACAGTCCGGTATGACCAAAGGACCAGGGGGCAGATGTCGGTCCCAATCCCGCTGGTGGCGGCTGGTGAGAATGGCGAGCTGGGTGGCCAGCGTGCGGTTGAAGCGCTCAACCAAGCCATCGCTTTGTGGGTGGAGCAGTGTGGTTCTCGTCTTCTCCACCCCCAGCCGCCGGCAGATCTCCCCGAAGACCTTCGATTCGAAGTTACGCCCCTGGTCACTGTGGAGCTCAGCCGGGACCCCAAAACGGGTGAACATCTCCTCCACCAGCTTCTCGGCCGTCGTCGTTGCGCTCTGATCCGGCACCGCGAAGGCCTCTGGCCACTTCGTGAAATAGTCCATAGCCACCAACACATACCGGTTCCTTGACTCTGTGACGGGGAAAGGCCCTAGGACGTCCACTCCCACTCTTTCCATTGGGGCCCCCACCAGGTACTGCTGAAGGGGGGCAGTGGAGTGTTGAGTTGGGCCCTTCTGTGCCGTGCAGGTGTCACAGCAGTGCACATGAAGTTCCACATCCCGTCGACAGCCAGGCCAGTAGAACCGTCCCCTGAGGCGGCGGAGAGTTTTGGCATTCCCATAGTGTCCTGCCCCCACCGAGCCATGGACCAGCTCAAGCACCTGCGACCGCAGCGACTGAGGCACCAACAGCTGCAGGAGATCTCTGCCCTGACTGGGGGCCCGCCATCTCCGGTACAGGAGGCCGACGTGGGTCTCCAGATTGTTGTGCTGGGAGTAGTAGGTCTTCACCTCGGGCTCCTGTCCTGACACCCCCGTCCAGGCGGGGCGTTGCGCCGCCTCCAGCCAGGCCCCCACCTGAACCAACGTCGCGTCGGCCTCCTGCTCCCGCTTCAGCTGCTGCATCAATGGGAGCCACCCCCCTCCGCCGGCTGTGGCCTGAGCAGTAGCCACCCCCAGCACCTCCTGGGCCCGCTCCTCCGGTCGCAGGCAGTAGCGGCACTCGACGGCTACGCAGGGCAGCCTGGAGAGGGCATCAGCGTTGCCATGCTGTCGACCTGCCCGATGCTGGATCTCGAAGTCATAGCCCTGAAGGACCTCCAGCCACCTCCCCTTCTGGGTGTTTGAAGTTCAGGAGCCAAGTCAGAGATGCATGGTCAGTGCGCTGGAGGAACCGGCAGCCGTGCAGATATTGCTGGAAGTGCCGCACCGCTAGCACTACGGCCAGCAGCTCCCGCCGGGTCACACAGTAGTTCCGCTCATCTCGCCCCAAGGCACAACTGAAGTACGCCACCACCCATTCTCCAGCCTCGTCCTGCTGGGAAAGGACGGGGTTAGCCTGTTGTATTTCGGTACCTTAACTGGCGTGGTAGGCATAACTGCTCGCGGTTGGGGGCTCGGCGTGTGGGTCGACAGCGGTAGCCCATAAAGCATTGCCCTAGCATCTGTTGCGACGGGCCGCCACCGCGGTGCGCTCACGCCATCGGGACCCGTCGGGGGACTTACATGGCCGCTCACATCCTTTCTCTTCAATCGCGAGTTTCCCAAGCGGGGAATGTTCTCCTTGACAGCTTGCTCCAGCCTCTGAATGTCTCTCTCCATTACAGCGAGGGTGAGCTATCCCACTTCTGACACCAATGTGGCGAGCTCAGACAAGGAGGAGACGGAGGTATCGTTTGGTCTTGCTTCCCGTGAGCTAGCCAGGGAGCACAGCCGTTTATTAACATCTGCAGAAGAACACTGCTGCTAGCTAACTGCTCAGCGCGGCAACAGCACAGCAACAACACACAGGGTGCCCTCTGACCCCGGAAGGACACACCGTCGCAGCCAGAGGGCGTCACCCGTCACTATGGTAACATAAACAAAACATCACAAACAGAACCCCGAACAGCCCTGACCCGCTACAATATCGACTGACATATTGGATTGTAAAAATACTAGTACTGGTCTTACAAATCGTATATGATCCAGCCAGTGTTATTGGCCGATATTAGCCATTTCCTTATAAAGTGGTATCAGCAAATAATTTTAATTTAGAGAAGAGACACTCCTCAACCATGCTGTGAGTGCTAATGCTGCATAACTTGTTCACCAGAGTAATCCACAACACAAATTTGTTTTACCCTGCATTGTCATATCATCTTAGTAAAGAATCAGAAATAACCACACATAAGAAATTCTAGTGATATCTGCATGTTTTGCGAAAAAAAAAAAAAACAGAAAGAAAAAAATATCGGCCCACATATCAGATTTTTATCATTAAATATTGGTATCGGTCTTAAAAATCCAATATTGGTCAGGCTCTGCTTTATGATAGCATATAGTGAGGTGATTCAGGTCCAGCTCTTATCTCCATAAATAGCTTACTAGTTAATACAAAGAAATGTATTAAAGTTGTGTACATTAGATATACTGTATCTAAATAAGCTTTGGCAAGCTTTCCTACTCCTTCAATGCAACTACAGGAAGCCAGCAGTTTTCAAGATTTTAACAACTTTAACTTCCAGACTATAAACGTTGTCCACAGGTAATTAATCCCAATGAGAGTGCTGGAACAATGGAAACTACATCCCAAAAGCAAGTTTAACATAACTACGATAAGCATCTGAAAACTACTCAGTTAATAATTTAAACACCAACATTAACATTATCAGGATTCTTTGATTCTGCTTGCTACATTACTTTTTACAATCTTCTTAATTTATTTACCTAGGCTGTGTGAAAAAGACTCGATGCAACATCATTTTGCTGACTTCAGTTACAGGTGGAGACTGAAACTGACTTAACTGAAAAAGAAAAAAGTACCGTATAATACTGCAAATTGCTTGTTATGAGTATATTGTCAAGGATATCCATGTTTGCAGTAATTATCTGTATTAAAAAAAGAATATCACGCTAATCCTCACTGCACTATATAGTATATTCACTTGGAAAAACCCAAACAAATACTGCATTGCTTTCTGTCTCTAAGGATACAGTTAGTATAACCCCTCCTTCTTTTATTCCCAAGGACGCCAGGTGGGACCATAAGGTGGAGGATTTTAACGTATAATAATACACAAAGGCTCAGCTGCTCCTGACCAATTGTTGCTAAACCCTGCTTCCTTCACCTACAGTAGCCCCCCCACCCACCCCCACGCCACAGAGAGTTGCTCAACACCGCCTGGCGAGAGTGTCAGTCACCATGGTGATAGGACATGCACCAGCAAATATTGTTGGGGGAGATTGCTCGAGGTTTTTTTCTTTGCACACCCGCTCAGACTGGGGAAAAGCCTTAACACAGATTGACCGGGGAGCCTCCAAGTCTTGCCAAATATAGGACACGGATCAACTAGGATTTTTCTTCTTACAAGTTCACAGAATAGACTCAGGCTTGAGAAGAGCCAGTGTTTCTGTGTAGCTCGAGCTTATCCTCAGAATTTGTGTTTTAGATTGCTATCTTTGAGAAATACAGAGTAAGATACAAGGGCATAGAGAATGAGGATTGGAGGGATCTGTGCGCTTCAGTACAAAGACAGTAAAACTGTGTCACTCTGCTCCTGCTCAGCTCAGGGTTTATTTCAAGTTCAGGCTGACGTCAGAGCTGCTGACAATCCGACTGTGACGACGACTGACTCTGTGGAGCTCGTGTACGACTGACCCGACACTGGTTGTGCTCTTTCTTTGTCTCTGCAGCATTTTGTGACTCTTTTTCTCTTTTCCATTGCACTCTCTGTCATGACTCATATATGCCTCAATCTGTACGCCCAAACACAGACAGATTCATGACTGGATGATTTCTAGCTATGCTGTGAGTCAGCCTCAGCACATGCCTCCTCCGTAGTGGTGTGGGCTCAGCAAGTGCTGGCGCATCTCTGCTTTTGTCATCAGTTCTGCGTGTGCCCGAATGGACTGTACTGCAAACTCGACCATTGAAAAACATTTTTCAAAAGTACCATTGCAAAAGATAGATTTTTAAAACTTTAAACTTTATATTTTTGTATGGTGTGATTATAGCCACTTGTCTTGTTGTCATCTGATTTACGCATTAAATTTTTTGTACTACACATGTAGCTGATATTTGCACTACAGCTCATATCGCACAGCATAAAGTGTATCATAATGAAAGCAGGCACTACACCCAATAATAAGGTGAGGTACTTAAGTGTTTGGCAGAGGGCAGCATGTGTTGCACAATGTGAGGACCAGTGTTGGTCAAGTTACTTGAAAAAAGTAATCAGTAATTAATTACTGATTACTTCCCCAAAAAAGTAATCCAGTTACTTTACTGATTACTTATTTTCAAAAGTAATTAATTACTTAGTTACTTTTTAAAAACACGATTTACAACCTGAATCGGTGATAAAACGATAGATCTTTCAGCCCAATTCTACTTTTTCTGCATAATCCATCATACAAAATGTAATCAAATGGAAAGGTCTCTCTGCCCATCTCTGGTGAGGACATGAGACCTTTGACCCCTAGCATAAATTGCATTAACTGAAATTAATGACACAAAACAGATGTAAAATCAAGACCACCTCTCTTCCTGACCCAAAGGCATGAACTTTACAAGGTGTAACAGTCTGGTGGTATGAGGCTCCAACACATTAAATCCTGCAAGTCCTGCAAGTTGCGTGGTGGAGCCTTTGCAGATCCACCCGGCTTTTCCACCGCATACCACGGATGCTCGGTGACACCCATTGCGGCAGCCAGCTTGCGTTATTCTACTGACAGCACTCACTCCCATCAGGCAATATACAGGAATGTGAATGATCTACAAAGCAGCATCACATGAAAGAATCTGTCATGTACTATGTGTCACCATAAAAGGCTTCAGAAACTTGTTTGTTGGATCAGCCTTTCTTTCCCAAGCACGCCAGTCAGCTTCGGGTCCCCGAGAACCTGTCACTGGTTGTCCTTTTATTGATGGGTACTAACCGCTGCATATCTGGAACAAGCCAACGTGAAATGTGATTGTGGAAATGTTTTTACCTGCTTCTATCATATGAACTTCAAGAACCCGTGAATTCACTCGCTGCCTAGTCTGACAACCAGCATAAAAAATGTTATTCACTTAGTCTGCCAGTGGCTGTAATGGTGTAAGCTGTAATATACACACACATGCTGTTGCGGTCTGGGTTTCTCTGTGTGAACAGAGGAATGGAAAGTTTTAGACCAGTTGTTCAACCATTCAGCTTTCAGGTTTTGTTTTTTTCAGTGGGTATTTCATGTTTGAGTCAGATGTTCCTAAGACTTCGAACACTCTGTTTTCTTGCACCTTATCTTCTGTACACTGTACTGAGGATGCTCTGTTATAAATACATATCACATGCAAGCAGCCGCGAATCAGAAAGCAGTCATTTTAGCGCCGAGAGCTGCAGAGAGGAGTACGCTCCGTTTCATGCGACACTGAGGCCTGAGGCTGGCTGGCGTGCACGAAGCAGGTCAGGCTGATTGTTACGTGGCCGGAGCTCAAAGGTCAGAACTTTCGTAGTTTTCGCTGGTATCAGGCTCCAGCTGGATGTGACGTACGGAGCGCACACACGCACGCTTTCTGTTGTTCTCTCATGTCTGCAAGTGCGTCTGCACACACGTGGTACAGGACGTGCACTCAGATCAGAGTTTTCTAGTTAATGAATGTCAAAACCTGATGTGGAACAGCTTGCTGGCAGATTTTAGCTAGAAGTGATTCAGAGTGGTTTTTGGCCACTTTATCTTAAATGCACATGAAGTTTATCACCACGTAGTGTGTTTATGTGTGTATGATGCCAAACTCCCACTTCCCTTAGGCTGCTGTGTTTAAAACCAAAAAGGGACAGATTAAGCACAACATGTTGCTGAATATGACGCTGTAGAAGAGAAGATATATTGATTTTCCACTGAAAAGAGACTCCCCCTTCTCTCTTATCAAATATGTTTGTTTTATTCTGTCCTGTTGCAAACAGAAGAAGTAAAAAAAGCAAAGAGCGACTGTCAGAGTAAATGCAGTAACTGTGTTTGAGCCCTTATTTGTCTTTTAAGTCACTTTGTTATTGCTGCCAGTGTTAAAAATGGAGGTTTGATGTTTTTCGAGTGAAATCTGATAGAAACAAAAACTCAATGTTAAACTTTCAATTGAGTGTTTTAATGCCACGTATTCATTAAAGACCAAAGAGAAAGAGGTTTTGCATAACGGTGGTTTTCACAAAGTACCAGCAGAATATGCTTGCACATAAATAGCTTCAATTATAGATTTAACATAACCCAAACTGTGCAACAGGAGCTCAAACAAGCCAAAGGGATCAAGACACAGAACTAAAGCCACTGAAAAGAGTCGGAATCAAATTAACAATGGAAGCGATTTACATTCTTCTCAATACTTTGCTTAAAAGTTGCCTCTCTTTGCTTTAGTAGCAAGGCTTCTGATTTCATAATCATCTTTCAAGTAACGCGGTGGGAGGTGAAACAATGCTTTGATTGCATAAGATTTCTCCCGGCATCGCCGCAGTAAATCAGGTCTCCCTGAGCTGATGTAAAATATTAGTGAGCCATTACCCAAATGGTGCCGTTACCTCAATGAAGCCGGAGAAGAGAAGATCCCATTTTTATGAAGCGCAGGCACTACAGACCAACCCCTGCGCTGCAAATAAAATAAGTTTATGGTCGGCTGTAGATGGGCTCATCAAAGATGGTCTCTGTGTATTATTCATAAGATAACTGCTCGTGAAAGGTATTGCGATCTCGTGGTTCATAAATCTGGGCAGACTGTCTGAATGCTGATGACTGCTCTGTTTAAAACTCGATCGGCTGCACGTGTTTTATTGACTCATCATGTAGAGTCTACGGCAACACAGACAGACACCTGTCTTGGGAATTTTCATGTGTGTGCCTTCAAGATTGTGTGCGTGTAGTCAGTGGTGTTCCTGGTGTTTTTCATTTCCCACACACATGTTGTCAGAGTGGCCTCTACACAGACATAATTCAATCTCTTCTCCTCAAGTAGCTTTCTCCCTCTTTCCCCAGTGGGCTTGGTCCCAGCCGTTGGCTCCTCATAGAGAGCTTTTAGGCTCCTCTGACTCGCTCTCCCCTAATTAGCTGATCACAGGGAGGCAGGTCAGAGGTCAGGCTCCAGGGGAAAGGTCTCCCGTCTCCGCGAGGGGCCATTCTATCTTTCAATAACCCCCATCATGTGGGAAAGGGTATGGTTTCTGCGACTGATTATTTGACAAGAGGCTGGCTACAATTAGATTTACAAACCATAAGGGTGCTAAAGTAAAAGCAAGAGCTTTGCTAGCTGTGAAGATGTCAGCTCATATCAGCTCTACAGCTGTGTGTGCTTTTTGAATTTTCATTATTTAGTAAGCAAGTCACTGCTTTGCACAGACAATCATTTTATAATGACATCAGTGCTTCACAGAAGCAACAGCTTTCCCACATTCAGAACCAGAGCCTCATGGCTATTTGTGAATTTGTTGAGATTTTGTGATGTGGTGGAGACATGCTGTGATGTACAGACAGCCCAGGAAAGCTCATTGTGTCAGTCGCTCCGTCTCCAGGGAGCACGTCTGGTATGTAAACAAAGAAGTACCGCACGATTGTAGAAATATTCTCATCACGACCTCTCCTTAAACCTGTGGCATGTGTGAATCGCACAAAGGCACACACATTCACACAGGAATGTGCAACTACACCCCTGGACACACACCCATGCACAAAACAAAGCGTCTCTGCCTAGAGACAAAACAAAAAGAATATATAATTTGTTAAAGAAAATCTCACTGTAAAGTTTACACATTGGCTTTGAGCTGAGGCGTCAAATACTGCTGCCTTGTGAAAGCGGCTCGTTCCTGAGAGACAGTCACAAGATGTCCTTTGGTGTCTGTGTCCTAATGGGTTTATGAGAAGCATGACTGAGACAGATATTTGTAAAGGACCACTGGGTGTCACGTTTAAAGGTCTTCAGTGTACATGGTTAATGCTGGCATACCAGAATTCAAACCAGAACTTTTCCTGAACCTAACTAGGTTCAACCTCTAAACCAAATGGTTTTTGGAACCTAACCAGGACCAGCATGTAAAGACAAAACAAAAGAGCAAATGCAACGTAAAGTACTCAGAGAGAGTGAAACAAAAAAGAGCAAAACACAAGCTCCCAGTCCTGATAAGAACTGCGGTCTCCTGTCTGACACGCTTCTCTTTCGCCAACCGGTCACAGCAGATGGCCGCCCTCCCTGAGGCTGGTTCTGCAGGAGGTTTCTTCCTGTGAAACGGGAGTTTTTCCTTCTCACTGTCGCCAAAGTGCTTGCTCATATGGGTCATATGATTGTTGGGTTTTTCTCTGTATGTATTATTGTAGGGGCTACCTTACGATATAAAGCACCTTGAGGCGACTGTTGTTGTGATTTGGCGCTGTATAAAAACAATTGAATTGAATTATAAATAAAATTGCATTGAATTGTTCTGAACTAATACTTTACAGTTTTAAGAAGAAATAATAAGTTAAATGCCTTGATGTTATAATAAATGATGTAATTATCTCACTTAGTATTAATTAAATATGTTTGAATTATGTTTAATCTTTTAAAGAACAAGCCATTTTATAATAAACATTTTAATATACAATACTGTTCACAAGTCTAGTTTTCAAACATAAAAACTCACCAAGCTCAACAAAAAAAAACCCATTTTAAATGGTATCTTTGGACACTGTTGCATGTGCACTGTCACAAAAATGCCTAATTTGTTCCCATTTCTTTAAATACCAGAGGTAACACAGTTTTACTGGCATAAAATAATATTTTTCTTGTACCAACAAGGTGATTCCCAAAAAGAGATATTAGCCAAAAATAGCATATTTCAGCTCAGTATAAAACTGTACAATGTGTGCTTTATAAAATTTGAGGAAACTGGACAACAAAAGCAGAAGTGGCTCGCCAAAAAACTATCTACAGCAGTGGAACAGTATCTCTAAGTCATGTTCTTAAGAAATAGGAAGAAAGCCAGAAAATTTGCTGAAGTATAATCAGAAATGGTCTCAGTGGAAGGATGGTTTTCAAGAAGCCATTCTTGAGGGAAGGAAACAAGAAGAAAAGGCTGAGGTATGCCAAATTACACAACTGGATTGAAAACCAGTGACAACAGCTCTGAGTGATGAATCCCGATTTAAAAATTTTGACTCAAATAGTCGTCAGTATGTGCCAAGGAGGTCTGGAGTAGATACAACAGTGAGTGTCTACAGCCATCTGTAAAACACGGTGGGAGGCTCCGTCATGGACTGGGCTGCATTTCAGCCGTTGGTGTTGGTTCTTGTCAAAACTGACAGAAATATGAACTCAAGTATATTACTGCCAGTGCAGTAAAAGCATATCCAGAAATATACATTTTATATACATTTTTTATTTGTTTGGATTTTTAATTAAATGCATCTATTAGTTTATTTCTATTCTTAAAAAACAAAAAACAAAACTGGAAGGTTGTTGTTATATCTATGATGTTTTTCCCGGAAGAGATGCTTTCTGCACCTGAGGATTCAATATTATCAGCTGAGCCCTGTGATGTACCCAGAGGACCACAAACCAGTAACCACTAATGCTGAACAGATGTTCATCAGCTGCTGAAAAGAGATGAACTCTTCCCGCGTGGTGGCTGGTTTCACCGGGGCTTTAGCTGCATTAAGGCGTCACTGCAGTTTATTCGCTTGCTGCCGTATAAAATCACACAATAACAAGGTAAATGGTCATGACCTAAATTCAGCGCCTGTCTTCACAGCCGGGGTAATATGTTTGCAACATATGAGTCAAATTCTTAAACTGGATATGTGCATGTGTGGGAGGTGTATTGACACTAGCCTGTGTGATGTCACCGATGTTGACCGAGATCTGGTAACCGATTCTCTTCTTGCTCTCAATCACAGGGCAGAATTGCTCCTTTGACCCAAAAAGAGATTGAGGTCCATTGAAAAAGACTCTCCTGTGACCAACTGGGCTACACAGACGAGCCATGTGGGAGGACAAGGACAACAGATTTCTGAAAAATAAAAATAGATAGCGAGATTGGGTTTACAAGGAGCAACCTTGTTTCATTTTTTTTATTCAGTTTGGATTAGCATATCATTGGCATTTTTCAGAGGAGGAATGATTTATCAAACTATACAGTAATCAGGGAAGGTGAGAAAGGAAACCTTAATCAGCCGGTGGATAGGAGGACATATGGATGGCTGATTAGGAGCATTCACCTGCTGACTGAGATCCACATCCTGAATTAAGATGCCTTGTGCTCAGCAGGCGAGGGATAGCATTCAGTAGTTAAATGCTTCTATAAGACATGCATCTTCTCCACAAGGTGGAAATCCAGCTTAAAGTTCAGGGTCATATGATAGGAAGGAGACAGCTCAGATCTACAGAAATGTAGGTTACAGGATGTGCGCTACTTTTACACAACAGGCTTGTTATGTTGTGTTTATGTAAGTGGCCCAGGCAGTGTCGGTCAATAGACCTAATCCTGTATGTGGAGAGTGGCTGTCTTATCCAGAGCCATTTGATTGTCTTAACGCAGGTCATTTGCTGAGGTGACCCACAAAGCAGCTCAGACCCAACTTACTTTCTCTTATGAACTTACAGATGACATTAATAACAACTGACTTTTTTTTTCTTTTACTGTCACTTTAAAGCCGCAATACAGATTTGAAAAGACTTACACATCGTTTCTCTTAAAAATCAATAACTTTTGAGGATTAAAACAAACTGTTGCTCAGTTCATTGCAATCAGTGTTTTTGCTTTCGCAGCTTTTCTTCATATGGCCACACCGTCTGCTTGCATAGCCTCTCTGGCAGAGGTCCAGCTCACTTGCAGTTCTGCTGCCGTTTCATTGTCCCCTGGAACAGTGTTGGGAACATCTGTGCAGCAGCAGCTACATTTTTATATAGTTCAAAGCCATTTTCCTGCCATTTTGCTGTACACATTTGCAGCTCTTTTGGATGCCTTTTGGTTGTACTGGAATTTGATTTTTGTGTCTCTTATATCACTTGTAATATCTGTGTACCACGTATTTTAATACCAGACAGTTTTTGTTCATTTAAATCATCACGAACTTTAGTGATGATTGTTGGCTGACATAGTGATGCTTTTATTAGCCTCTTCGGACATCCAACAAGCAGAAAAGGAAATTATGTAAATGAGAAGTACTGTGTTTAGTGAATTCAGCTACAATAAAATGCAGTATAAATGATTATAAAAAGCAGCACAGGGAAGAACAACATCTTTGATTGTCACCAAGATGGTGCCGCGGATGGCTGCCTCGAGGTACTTTGCTCTTTTCTGCTTGTGTTTCTGTGTGTTTACTCTGTTTTTTGCTACTATCCTCACGTTACTTTTGGACAGTCCTCTCTAGGTACCCATTGACTCCGGTCACCGATCTCCGATTCTGTTTCCCACCAGTTATCTCTTTCCTATTAATTGCAAACTACTAGTACAAGCAAATGCTACTGTATGTTGGTTTTAATTTGTTTTTGCTAGGCAACATGATGATGACATAAGCAGAGATGGGCAGTAACGCGTTACTTGTAACGCGTTACTGTAATCTGATTACTTTTTTCAAGTAACGAGTAAAGTAAGGGATTACTATTGCAAAATCGGTAATTAGATTACCGTTACTTTCCCGTAGGAACGCTGCGTTACTGCGTTACTAAAACCGTGATTTTTTTTTGCGAGAATGTCTCATGACAGTGACGTAAGCAAGTGCGACGTTGGTGACAGCAGCTGTGTGCAGATCAACAATGGATAATATATCGAGTGCGGGAGAGAGTATGAGCGTGCAGCGTTTAAAGTGTGGAAGTACTGACCTTACTTTGAGTTTGATTCCATAAAAAGTGACAAAAACATTAGCGTCCATCGTGCGTGGGAAGAAAACTTCTTTTTACAGCGAAAAAAACCCCCTAAACTTCTGAGCAAGCACCGAGTAGCTACGACGTGATGGGAAACTCACAGAGACACTCGCGCGGATTCTTCAACTGACCGCAGCACACCTACACCAGGGTAACCCTCCGCCTACCCTGCTCCTGCTTTACAGGTGAAAATAGAGCAAAAGGACCGCTAGACCAAAGGACTTTATTTATTTTCTGCTGTGTTTTACTTGCATCTGTTTGAAAGAGTGAGTGAAAACACAAAAAATATTTTATTTTATGTGCTGGAATGTGTAGAAAATAGGTTTAAATGTTAAACTAATTTATTCAAGTCAGAGAATGTTGCATATAATTAAATGTTTTGCTTGATGCATAAAGTTAAGATTAAAACTGATAAAACAAGTTAAAAAAAGAGACTTTTCCATTTGATTACATTTTGTATGATGGATTATGTAGAAAAAGTAGAATTGGGCTGAAAGATCTATCACTTTATCATCTCTTCAGGTTGTAAATCGTGTTTTTAAAAAGTAACTAACTAACTAAGTAACTAATTACTTTTGAAAATAAGTAATCAGTAAAGTAACAGGATTACTTTTTGGGGGGAGTAATCAGTAATTAATTACTGATTACTTTTTTCAAGTAACTTGACCAACACTGGACATAAGTTTGTGGATTTAAATTATATGTTAGTAAGTGAAATTCAAATCATACGAAGCTTTCATAAGGCGCTGTATGTGCATAAACACCACAGATGGGGAATTTAAGCCTGTCGGTAGGTTGTTGCTAGGCAGCACGATCATGTCATAAAATATCACCCATAATAAGTTTTGCAAAGATACATGAGATGTCATTGTCACAAAATTAAAATGATACAATGCTTTTATAAGGCGTCATGACCATAAATGCTTCAAACATTTACCTTTAAACCCGTTGGTAGGTGGTTGCTAGGCAACATGATGGCGATATAGATAAGAACCTTCACAGGCCAGAGATGTACTTATGTGCCAAATTTGGTTGCTCCTGGTAATGCCAAACTGACAGATATTTTATGAGGCAAGCTTTGCTGAATCTGTGTTAAACCTGGTGAATACTCACTTCCACACACCCTGGATGCCAGAGCAGGGATTAACCCAGCTCCATCATTGCAGGTTTCTTTGACTATGACCACTAATGATGGCTAATGTTAGCTAACTTTTATTTTATGATGTCACTAATGTTTCTAAGGCACATAACAGAAGTGATTTCATACCATGTGTTGTCCTCCAGCATTGTTCTATAAATGCCACTTGTGGTCAAAATAGCCACTGGTCAACAAAGTGAGGCTATGCAACTTTGCAACAGCACGGTTGCTACAGGATGATTTAAATAACACCCTGTGTTCTAACACTAAGCAGACATGACTGGTAATTTACCAATTTTGTCTCAGTATGGTCACACATACTGCAAATATCTAGTGAAACCTGAGTAATTTTAGCTAATATTAGCCATTATATGCTACTTGCCATACCATACCAAGTAAGGCTGGAGAAGCAGCTCTTCTTGGTAAAGGCTACTCAACTGAGCAAGAGCGATTTTTTTCAGCTTTTTGTTTTCAAGAGAATTTTTTTCCCTTTTGTTTTGAAAGCTTAGCAGTGCAATTTAATTTTTAATAGAGTCTGTGCACTTGCTTTCCTAAATAATAAAAATTCCAAATATTTTATAGTGATTGCAAAAATCTTAATTCAATATATGTGTAATTTTCTATCATGATGTATTTTGGGTTTTTGTGCATTCCTGACCAATTCAAAATACTATATTACACTGATGTAAACATTTGGGTTTTTGTAGCATTGCCCCCCAAAAAACATCATACAACCAGATATATGAAATGTGTAATATCTTAGTATAAACTGTATAGCACCTGTGCAGTCAGCTAATCTGCCTGTTACTCTGCATCTGTAGTGGGAGTTGTATCTGTCCTCCTCTCACTTTGACCCTTCCTCTACATGGCCTCCTCACACTCAGAGTTGCATTTCCTTAAGAGGACATGCCATCACAACTTATTACACACACAGAGAAAGGCAGTGGAAAATAAGTAGGCCATACTAGCATTATCTGTTTTCCATGCAATGGTTCAGAGCAAAGCTGACAAGGACTGTATGTGCAGAGGGGGATGTCAGAGGTGGTAAATAGACAGTGACTTAATTTACACAGAGCCGAAATAAAGACTCCCTACATGCAAAGTTGTCATGTACACAAACAGTGTTAGCTAGTATATTCTGGTTGCATTTATATTTACTAGTCCTTCGTGGTTTATATTTGGTTGTATTCTTTAAAATTCTGAGCAGTGTTACATCTTTATCAGCCTTTTATTTTTCCTGTTTTCAGAGTGGGTTTATTTTTGTATTAGTGCATAGGGGGATGTCTTCAGTACGCTGATGTTCAGGTACGGTGAGAGCTGTCCAGGATAACAATCAGGTAGCAGATGGTCCACTGACCTCCCCATATGTGATTAGGCTTTTTAGCACAGGCTTTTCAGAAGATTTCTCATTTGCTGCTTATTATACTGTCCACGGCTCTGTGTGTATTAGAGTGATAGGCACTGGCACAGATTCGGCTGGCTGCATGAGGCAGTGCATGCATCTGTTGTTCACTGATGTCGGAGAACCTATAGTATAATAAAGGAATATTGAAAAAGATGACTGTAGTTTCTATTTCTCTTTCCATCAGCTAACAGTGGTGGTGGTGTGGGTGGGGGTGCTGTCTATATTTGTCATGCACATATCTGTAAAATATGTGGGGGAATTTCAAACAGGAAGGGACACTCTTTTGTCTCCTAATCCTGATAATCTTAGTGAAATCCCTCAGTATCGACTTTGATTAAGTATTCAACTGAATATCCAGCTGGCCGTTATTAAATGTTAAAGGGGCGTAAGCCTAATTAGGCGAAGAAGTCCACTCCTGAGGCAATCCTGGTTGAGAAGCCCTCATGCTGGCAGACTCCCGACCACCATGCACGAACGCTATGGCTCCTGTGTAACTCAGCCTCTCTTAACCTCTTCCAGGACTCTTTTCCCAGGGTTCAATTATTTAACAAGCACCAGCTTGGTTCAGGGACCGTGTGACTAAATGTTGCTTTTGTTGCAGTCTGCTGCGGCGCATACTTATGCACACACAGCTATTTTGTCAAGTCATTTAGAGTACGAGACTCAACGAGCGCTTGTCACCAATATGTAGCAGCTTCAAACTAGTTGTCGCAGGGTTAAATGAGCAATTGAATCCGCAACTGTAATGCATGAGCTTATATCTGTGCCTCGGGGTCAATCATGGTGAAAGAACAAAACCTGTTTATTTTATAGTTGAACAATCACTGTTACCGTGGTGCTGTTACCCTTCTCTGCATAATCATAAATCCTCACGCATCCCTTGTTTCCAGGGAAAACTCTCAGACAAAGACAAGAGAATGATGAAATGCAAAACAAACAAACTACAAAAAAAACTTCACTTCATGTCCTTTTTATTTATTATACCATAGATACAATGGTGCATTCTTTAGGCTATGCTCAGTTCTAATTTCCCTGTAGGCAACATGCTCCATTTCACTCTGTGTCTGCCTTTAAAAAAGGCACCCTCCCTTACACCCCACACCACTCCTCTGTAACCCCCTCTTCTTTCTCTACTTCCTCCTGTTCAGCAAAATGCTGATATGTGCGTTGGAGTGCTTATTTTTCTCATCCATTACCAGATTAATTAAAGTGTGGCTTTTGCCAATGCCCAGACGGATCCTCAATACTCCAAATGAGCTTAATCACCATGCACTCCCTAATCTCGTGCTAATTTAAAGAATTGCCTGGAACATACTGATGACTGGACTCTCCCAATTTTATACCAGAAAGCGTTATCTGGAAAATTCCCTGCGCCGACTAGTTCCGCTCTGGCACCATCAGCCGCTCTTTGGTATTTCATGTCGAGTAGAGCTATTTGATGGGGCTTTTTCGTTTGGATATGGTGCTTAAAGATTTCACTGTGTTCTGTGACATGTAATGCTCCCCGTGCATGGGGATAGGCTTGTGTTCTGGGGAGATAGTGCACTGTGCGCAGCCTTCTAAGACGCCGTGTGGTGCGTGTGCACGCTAAAGCGGGCATTCTTGTAGCTCTTTGTTGTCCACATGTCATGATGGATTTGGTCATTGCCGGCAGTGAGCAAGACTGACACGAGAGCATGCAGCATGCCTCCAGGAAAGCACAAGCTCAGCCTCTTTCAGAGCACTCATATCCCTCTGTCTAATATGCAGCAGTCACTGTAGAATAATAGAGATTAAATCATAACCTGTCATGCTTAAATCATATTACTCCTCAAGTGATGCACCACTTCCCTCCCCCTTTGTTCATTTTGATTAATTGGTAGTTTATCTCCTCATTAATTGTGTACCATTGTGTATTTTTTTAGTATTCCCATAGATAAATAATCTGAATGTGTGCTTATTTAAATAAGTATAACGCTTCCAGGCAAATTTGTAATTCCAGAGGGGGACGTATGTGCTGAGCGGATAGCTTTAGGATAACAGAGATAGCAGTTATAATAGACAGATAATATTTTTTAAGTAAATATATGTAAAACATGAGGACATTGTTTGTATCCAGGTGTCAGGCTACTCGCAGTTTTCCCCTTGCATTCCTATCTGGAGACGGGCAGCTGATGCTCAGGGCCTTGACCCACTGTCCTCTGCTGCTGTGTTTCACTGCCTTCAGAGTGAGCCTTTAATCCTGCATACTCTCAAACCGCCTGCCTCATATTTGCATAAAGATATCAAAGAGACTGAAGGGGAGCAGCCACAGGGCTTAAGGTATATAACGCTGCAGTGTGCTTCGAGTCTAGCCTGCTTAACAGTTTCCTTTTTTTCCACCTATTTTCTCCCTTCGTTTTTTTTTTTTTTTTTTTTAATTGTTAGGGCTTCTAAACAGAGGAGGTCCCTGATTCCTGCGGGTGTGCTTGTGCTTGTGGATACATTTGTTTAAAGTGGCAAATCACCTGATTCATTAACAAGGACAAAAGCCCTATTGGTGCCATCCATCTCTGACAATTGGAAAGCCCCCCTGAATAAATCATTCATCCCTCTGTAACATGTGAACAACATGCGTGCACAAGACACCTAATGGATGTAGGATGCGGATTGACCCATTCTTGCTGCCCTTGTGTTTGTGTATATGGGGAGGGGGGAGTTGCATGTTTGTCTGCATGTGTGTGAGAGAGTGCTGAGGACGAGAAAGGCATTGGTCTTATCTTTGGTTTATGCGTGGATGACCATGTTCAGGCCTAAGGGCAGTGCGAGAGAGTGAGAGAGTGGGGTCACATTCTGCCGCTGTTGGGTGGAAGCCCCTGCCGTGCCGCAAACACCCCCAAGGCTCAGGCAGGGGGACAGGAGTATGTGTGCATGCATGCTTCTCCCCCCACCCTCCACCCCCCCGAATACACCATCTGCTAACCCACTACTGAGCCACCCAGGATGGGGCCCGAGGAGGAGCAGCTGGGGGTGCTGCAGGGGAGGAAGGACTTAAAGTAGCCTCGGCACTGGCTCTCTCCCTCTCTCTCTCTCTCTCTGCTTCACGTGTATCCTGCAGGATTTTACTCAAAAAGATGCGCTGAGATCTGTGCAGACAACCCAGAGTGTGCAGCTGCAATATTGGACATTAGATCCTGATTAACACAATGTGGAAAATGAAATGGGCTGTGTAGACTCCTGCTGAGATCAGGATAGAATTACTAAGGAAGGGCCAACGCGATGTAATCCCGCTTTCACAATATGGCCATGCGCTGGTCCTTTACAACAGCCTCTGGGGGAGTCAGTGATGATTGTTCATTAGCAAACTCAGTAGGAGCTAGCAGTAGACCAATCTCCTAAAGATCCTGAACTGTGCTCCTGCCTGCAGCCTAATCTGATGCACATTCACTGGTGAAATAAAATTAAGAGAGAAAAAAAAAAGCGACATCAGTATGAAGTTGACGTGGTTGTGAAAAGGAAACCATTCTTTCTTATGTTTGTAAACAATGTTTATTTCATGGCATTTGAGCAGCCGGTTCTGTCTTTCTTTCTTTTCTCACAGTTTCATGTGTGAGTGTGTCTGTGAGCACACAAAGCTCATGAGCAGAGCCTAAAGTCATTAATGTTAATGTGTGTGTGCATCCCTCACTATTCCCTGTGCGGCTCTATATATAGGGCTGTAATGATAGCCAGCTCGGGGAGATGAGAGTAGAGAATTAATAAGCCTTGGTAGAAGATCTCTACACTGTCTCTAGACAATGCCGAGGCTCTCTGTGGAAAAGCAGCAGAGATGAGATGTTAAGAGTTTTTTTTCCCTCTTATTTCTTTCTCTGCCATCCCACTGAACGAAGAAAATGAATTGATTTCTGGTGGAGGCGTGCACGGTCCTATTTTAGCTGGAAATTCATTTCTGTCTCAGATTCATCTTGAAATTCTGAAGCGAACGTCTGATTTATTGATGAGATTTGGGGAGCAGCGTAGCATGGGTCATGTTATAAAGGAAAGGGTTCCGGGGTTAAATTGAGGATTAAATCGGAGTGCCATTACACATTAAAAACGGCTTTTTCTTCTTCTTCTTCTTATTATTAAATACAGGAGAAAAAGAGGATAAGACAAATTAAATAATTAGCTTTTAGCTGACAACATTAGGGAATTATAGTGAAGTCAACAGCTCTTTAGTGGCTCAAAGCATTTCAGAGATAGAGAAAATCTTTCTTTCTGTGCCCCAGTGTTACCTTCAGTCAGTGTGATTTGGGGACAGGACCCCTCCCATGTTTCCAGTCCTGTGATCCAAAGCCAGATGAGCCAACGTCCAAGCAGCGAGAGTGAGCTGGGGATAAGATGCCCTAGTTGCTATCAGTGATTGACTGTCTCTTTCTCCCTTGGGAGGGTGTATGTGAGTGTCTGTATGAAGTGAGGATGAGGCACAGCCCTCTGGTTCCCAGGGCTATATAACACGCTGCGTATTGCTCCTCATCTTAGGGCAGCCACAGCCCCGCTTCCAGCGATCTGTCAGCTGGGTGGAAAATGTATAATCTACCCTTTGACAATAGTGTCTGTGGTGGTGCTTGGTAACTAAGCTATCACTTTGGAAATTGTTAGTGAAGTTGCAGAATTGCTGCATGAGACAGTATCGATGTCAGGGCTGGGATGGGATGATTCATCCTCACAAACGTTGGTGAGCTTTAACCAGTGGTGACAGGTTTTTATTTCTTTCCTGCCAGTGACCTTTTCTAACCCAGCCCTGGACAATCATGGCATAACCACTGCAAACTCTAAAGTACGGAAGCACAGATAATGTCTTTTTCCTGTCACAACTTAGATTATGAAACAATTACACAAATTAAAGATTTTCCACCTTCAGTGGATAGCTACAGCAGACCTGAGATGTGAACGCTTGATGACATTTGTGTTTTGCACATGGCAATTTGAAATGCTGCATTAAAGGTGATTAAGGCATTGGGGATGTAATAAGGAACTTATAAACAGGGTTAAAAAATAGTAGCACATAATAAACAGGAGTCATATGAAGCTATTTCAACAGGAGAAAAAATATCACATCATTTAATTCATATTTAATATATGAATGAATGGATCAAACCGATATTAAACAGTAAAGTTGAAGATTTTTGGCTGCCCACCAGCACGAGCTGGGAGTTGGCTTTAGGTGTTTAAATTACACCCACGTAAAACTCCAAACCTTATCTTAAAATGAACTTTTTAGTTGTCCCTCTAATCCTTCTCTTGTTAGCAAAGAATATTCTGTCATGTTTTCTGGAGTGAGCTCAGCACTTGGTTTGATCTTTAAGGCAGCATGATCTTTTAACAATTGTACTGGGAAAGAGTCTGACCTTTTTTTTCTCTCTTGTCCAGCCTCAGTTTTAAGTGCAAACTAGACTGTCCCCTGTAGAGGACATGACCGCTTTCCTGTCCACTTCAATCAATGAATTTGCACAGGTCTTTAATCCAGACAAAACATTTTTTTTCCTTTCATTTTTGTGCCAGTGCCTCTCTCGGCATCTATTCAACCATTATCATTCAACCGAGCAAAGTCACATTCAAACGCTAATCAATTGATCAATATTTGCACCCCTGTTGGAATTACTGCGAAGCAAGTCTAACAATTTATAATGTAGCCGACTACTTTTTTTTCTTTTTTAAAAACTATAGGCAGTTTGTCCTCAAATGTCTGACACTGATGCAGAAAGTAGTGATGGCTCATTTGTTTCATGTAAAGGTTCAGCCATGTAAGGTGAAGAACTGTTTCCAGTCAGAGATAAAGTGAGCTGCACGTGCTCCTGACGACGTGAGGAGAGCGGGCCAGAACAAACAACCATCACCTGTTTGCTTTCTGTACATCGCACACTGCTAAAGAGTGTCTGAGCCTCAGGCAAACATCAATTTGAAGCAAATAACGGCACGATCGAGTATGCCTTTTGCGTGATGTTTCATTGTCGTCATTACAGAAACACTAGCTACCTGAAAGAGAGCAGAAGCAGCACCGGGAGACTAAGACCCGCCACGTTGCCCGCTCCCTGTAAGGTATTTAAGCCTCATTCTTCTCTTGCCACAAGAGCCTTTTATTCCAGGCCTCCCACCGACTACAGCCACACCAGCTCTTAGTTTTTCAAAGAGACTTTAATCATTTTAATATGAAAGCTGCTAAGTACCCCCAATAATCACTTTGATGAAATGGAGGACATTTTGAACAGCCCCCCCTCCACATTTCAGCTTTTCACCCCTGCCTTTCATCATTCTTTTCATCATACCAGCTCCATTGACTAATGCTGGATCATGATATGCTATGTAATTTACAACCTTACAGCCATTCCTAACTCCATCTCGATTCATCTCTGTCTTTGGCTTTGTCTGCCTTTTCAAAATCTATGCATATTGTTTTTTCCTGGAAATTTGTTACATGCAATACTCAACAAACGGAATTCACGGAAAGTAGATTTTAATTTGTTTACCCCCTGAAAAAAACACCCTTAAAATCCACAGAAATGTGGCTGCTGGAAATGAAAGAAGAGATTTGTTTTGCTTGATAAATTGGTGGCGTTTGAGTCTCATGCAAATCGTGCAAACTGGATCACATAATGGCAGCCTCGG
The DNA here is from genome assembly GCF_041146795.1 of Maylandia zebra. NCBI lineage: Eukaryota > Metazoa > Chordata > Actinopteri > Cichliformes > Cichlidae > Maylandia > Maylandia zebra. The sequence continues at coordinate 21,888,507 of NC_135175.1, forward strand.
GTTTGTAGTATTAACTTCTGTCCAGTTCACTGTCCTGTGAAAAAGTGACAGTCAAGAATAAATTCACCTACTTTTAAAGTCCACTTTGTACCAGCTTGAGCTCTTGCAGAATCTAGGACAAGGTTTGTCTTTATCTGCAGAGCAGAAGTGGAGCAAAAGTGGCAGTGACAGAGTTGGAATATTAGCTGTTCTGTTGCAAAATACTGCTGTTTTCTCAGAGTTCAACACTGTTGTTACAATTTCTCCTCATCTGCCAGTTGAAAAATATACTTATCAGCTGTTAGGTAAGGCAATCATTTTGACTAAAGCTGATGGTGGTTAACTATAAAGAGCATTGTTGTTCTTTTATATGCATAAATAATTTGAATGAACATCTGAAAAAAGTCTCTTGTGAGTCGCTTCTTTTTTTTAAATTAACCATTTTGTCATCATGGCATGGTTTGTGTGTCTATATTTTACACCATAGTAAATGTTAAAGAAGGGAAAATAGGAGCTTATTTAGGTTATTTATTGTGATGATTCTCCCACTGTGTTGTCAGCAGGGGATCCTCTGGGTCTGGTGGGTTGTGGGGGTCCCTGGATCTATCTTGTTTTGATACATCCCACAGATGCAAGATGTGATTGTGTTCTGGAGATTTTTGATCAGCATTTTTTTTGTTTGTTTGTTTTTTTGGTGAGAGAGGTGTGTGTCAAAGTGGAATCCACGTGAATCTCACGACTCAAGACTTTCCCAGAACTCTGCTTCCCAACAAGACAATCGGTGTTACTCACCTCACCTTTCAGTGGTTTAAATGCTGCGACTAGTCGGTAGACATGATTTGTTATATGGTTGTTGTTTCATTCACTTTGTTACCAAACAGAGTCCAAAGTCTCATATTTATTCATATCCAATTAAACTTTTAATCGTTAATACATTATTTTCAGTCTTTTTTTTAATCAGGTTTTTCTCTTACCTTGAAATAATACAATACTCAAGCTTTGTATTATTGTGATGAAATCTCATTAAAATGGAATAAAGGGGGAAAAAATAATAAAGCCACTGAGAGTAGCTGAAATTGCTATTCAGCAGAATTCTGTGAAACCATATAAATATCAAGAAGCTAAAGCTGTTCCCATTAGAGTTATATTTAGCGATCCTATAAAAGTGATGCACAACTTGGTTGCTTTTGTTCCAAAAGGAATTTATGCATAGACAGCGACATACGGTGCTTGCTACCTTTCACATATCATTTTATGTATTACTGCAATTACAGTGATAGAAACCAAGTAGTGCAAATGAGTCTTTGTTGACTTATTTATCACCTCTTGTGTGTTACCTTGGTATCTCTCTTTGCCTTTTGGCAGTTGCACTGCCTTGTGGTTTATTTATACCACATCTCATCATTTATTAAAAACTCAGTCAGTGGGGCAGGCGGAAAAGCATTAGGGAGTGAAGTCGACAGGCTGCTAGGGAATCGTCCTTCCCGTGTGCCAAGTGGGGCTCCTCTTGCCCTCGCACTGTGCGCTTGGCGCCAAAAGCCTGCAGAGCCAGAAAGACAAAGGGAGGATGGTCAGGAGTGCCAATGAGTGTAAAGACTCTTTTAAACAATGAAAAATTGTCCCTTTCAAATATGAAAAGCATGAAGGGTGTCAGGAATTTCAGGCCCCACTCTATACATTTTTTTCAAAATGTGTTTTTTTACTCTCCTCGAGGGGCTTGCAGCCACTGGCATCAGATGAGAAGCTGAACAAACACGTCTTTGCCAAACAGACAAACGACCACATCTGCTCTGCTAAGAATGTGAAAACTATAAAAGACTAAGAAAGTCCGGAAGTGTGTATCAACAACAGTAGACATTTATTGTATGCAGAAGTTCCTGCCTTTTGAGGCCCCTTTTTGAAAAAGCTGAAGTTGAGCCGGGGCTTGACATCTTATTTCTGTTTAACAGTGGAAGAAGTTTCTTAATTTTGAAACTGCCTTTTGAGTAACTCGCATTATCACAGACATTAAGACATCTACATGTATTGAACAGTCTAAATGAAACTTGATCTCAAGTTAAAATTTCCCATCTTCAGGTTGACCTTCTTTGCAAAGAAGCAACACTGAGGAGGTAACAGTAAGTCTGAAATATTTTGCACCACGTGAATGTCATTGAGTGCTCTTTAAACTTCCGCATGTCGAGCCAACTTGGGTTTTTTTATGGATCAGAAGAAAAATATGTGCTCTTTTCGTTTCTGTGAATCGACCCTTTAATGATTCATGCATTGCTTTTTATGACTCCCTGCTGTCGAAAAAGCAGAATAATAAAAATTCTCAAAATGTCCCAAACAGCACTGAGAAAGGACATAACCTCAGCGAGGAATGTCGCGCAAGTGTAAGACATTATATGGAGACATGGAAGGGAAAACGGGAACACCCAAAATTACCAGCCCTGCCACTGCAATGCCAAGTGCGAGCTCAGAAGTGCAGCTGTGTGAAGGAACGTTCCTGTGCTTACGTCTGCTTAAACACAGGTGTAACCTGGGATTGTGTGTGAATCTGTAACACTAGTGCAAAAACGTCACTGCTAGCAGTATTAAACCAACTTTGATTATGTAATTTAAGCTGTGTGGTTCAGTGACCTTTGGCTGCCTGTGTCCTTTGGACTCCCAGAGCACCTGCCTGCAAGCTGCCGACTCACCGTTTGAGGCACGTCTTTCCTGTGGTCTTTAACAGACTGCTTTTCCTCTGCAGGTGCAATCAGCTGTCATGACTGGCAGAGAGATAAGACCCTGACACAGATAGCGTAGAGAAAAGATTAACACGTCGCCGTGCTTTGCTCTGCTTCTTTTGTTGGCTTTGTGTCGCGTTTCAGCCAAAACCTCAGAATTTTCAAGTCAGTTGACTTGAAAGGGTGAATCGTGAGTGCGGCAGCTCAGTAGATCATAACCTCTTTTGATCGAGTGCGATATTGAAAGCAGGTGAAAGGTAATGGTACTGAAGAGTTCATTAAAATAAATAACCTGGCGATGCATTCATTTAGTCTGTAGATAAGCTTGTTTGCCCCCTGTAATGCATGAATGTTCAGGGCCCTTCTCACTTTGATCTGTGTGAATAGAAAGGCATCAAAGGAAACAGGGTGCACTGTGTCGGTGTGCATAATGACTGGGGAGAAATCTCATCACAAGGAAATTGTTTAACACGTAGTAGTGCTGCAGATTGATGGATGTGCCCTCTGCATAAATTGCCGCACTAACACTTCAATAATCACTGGCTGCTATCATAAAGGTAGTCCCTACGACTTTTCTTAAATGTCACACTATGTTATTGCCACACTGTCAGGGTGTTGGCAAAGGATATAATGGAGCAAGGCTGTCTGTTTTCATTGCACAATGTGGCTGCGAGCGAGCCAAGACATTCCCATTTGCAATTGAGAGTGCTTCCAATGTCGTATTTACATATAAAATGGCAGGTCGTGTCATCTTCCCTCGCTGTTAAGGCACTTGAAGACCTACACAAAACCTCATTTGAGGGCATTTACAGTAGAGCGTGCTGGATGTTATATCACACGAGTAAATGTGGGGAGTGCAGGAGCAAAATTGGCTACTATGATTTATAGATGCAGGGATTTTTTTTTTTCCCGCAGCACTACTCACTCCCAGCTTTGCTTTTCTTTGCAATGTAAACAATTAATCCTGTTCTTAGAATATGAAAACTGCAGCTTACTGCTCATTGGGTGGAGAGAATAGTCTCTGCTTTTACAAAGGAGGTTGCTCACGAAAAAGCTACTGACTTTGTGCTATGTGTCGGAAAATAAGGATAATGTGAAGTGTGGACACGTTCTTTAAATTTGTTATAGAAATAATGATATTTTTACAAAAATGTTTTGCAGGACAAATACCAAATTAAAAACTGGTATCATATGAGTCTCACTTTAAAAAAAAAAAAATATATATATCAAACCTCACAGTATGTGTGATGTATGGAATAAAATATGTTTTTATCCTTTTTTTATAGCTTGTGCGCAGCTGTCCGTGGCCTCCTCGCTTGGGAAAGTTGAAATTTCAACCCCTTAAAATAAAGGTATGCAAATTTACTCATCACACAGTTGTGGTTAAAAGTTTTCATACACTTATCAGGGCCATGCATGTCATAGTAATTTGAGGCTTTTAAGGATTTCTTTGAATGCTGTACATCACACATCTAGAATGACTTTAAAAGACAAGAATTGGGTGCACAGGTTTGAAATGAATTTGAATTTTCAAAAGCATTCATACAGGCTAAAATATATACATACACCCCGTTAATACTTGTTTAAAGCTCCCTTAGCAAATTGCACCTCAACCACACAATTCTGGTGTCTAGCTTCTGGCACAACTCTGGCTGGATTTTGGGACACTCTTCTGTGGTTGGTTTGCCGCTGGAATACCACGTTGTGTCTAAGTTTCAACTTTCTAGCTGTTGATTTGAGGTGAAGTGAAAGAATTTGGTGGTACTCATCCTTGTTTATTATTCTGTCAACTTTGTTTAGTGCACCAGTACCACTGGCAGCATAACAGCCCCAGAACGTAATGTTACCACCACCATGCTTGACAGCTGGTACGGTATTCTTGGGTTTAAAAGCCTCACCTTTACTCCTCCAATCAAACCTCTTGTCATTGTGGTCAAAATAGCTCAAATTTTGTCTCTGAAAGGCACTTGGCTTGTCCTTGTGGGCAGCTGCAAATTCTAGTGAACCTTGAAAGTGTCAACATTGCTTCACCATGGACAGTGATGCTGGTGTTCTATTCGTTTCCAGTTTATGGCAGGCTTGAGTCTTGTTGGTTCCTGGGTTGTTCCCGAACATCATCTGAGTGTGACAGTCAGCAAAGCTGTGACACATCAGAATAACCTGAATTTATGTACAATCCTGGAATCTGCAGTTGTTTAAAAAGGGTTCCCTAAAGCTTGTGGAGCCCAGACTTTAGCCCTATTAAACTATATGAAGAAAATATTTGTGGATTATGCTTAAAAGCTGGTTCTTTGTGAGGAAAATAATTAATTTTCATGAGCTCTACCAACTGTCTTTTCATTGCTATAAAAACTGGTCAAATATCCATCCAGAATTATGCCCAAAGCTTGTTGATGGCTACCAAAAGTGTCTGATCAAGGTGCAACTTTTTAAGGTATTTATCCCCAAATTTGCAGGGGTATTGGTATACCTTTGACCCAGTATGTACACTTTTAAGTCTCTGTGTAATCCTGCATTGACTAAAGAAAATCCTAAATGTTTTCTAAGTTATGCACCCAATTTTTTTTAAGTCATTAAAGATGTTCTGTAAAGAAAGAAATCCCGAAAAGCCCAAATTTACCAATGCATTCATGACCACGGTGAGTCTATGTAAACTTACCACAACTGTACACCAAATGACTGTTTTTCATGTGTGCGCTTGTATTTTTTAGAAACTTGCCAAGATGAAATTCCTATCATGTTGTCACACGTGGATTTAAGATGGCAAAGGTAGATAGTTCATTTACATTTTAATAAAGTGTCATTTTCTTGTGTGTAAATGAACAAAAGAAAAGTGATGAAATCACGTTTTGCTTGTGATTTACTTGATAAAAAGTCCTCCAGGATCATAAAAGGATTGAGGATACTGAGCTTTTGTTTTAATAAAATGTTACTAAATCTTTTCACTGATTCTGACATATTTTGGAATCTAAAGTGAGGAGCAGTGAGCACAAACAGTCTTCACCATACACAGACACATAATTGATGCTGTTTGTATGGTTTCACTGCTTAGACATTTGATCTATAATCCTGATTGCCTACAGCCTCGCCGCTGATGTCAGACGATATAGATCAGGACGTCAGTGGTTGTTGACGAGGTGTTGCCTCCCGCATTGCTGGCTTCCTTTCCCTGGATGTCCTCCAAGTTACCAGGTAGCAGGCAGTGGGAAAAACAAAACAGATCCCTTTTCCCTCACTTCGGTTTCTGACTTCTTTGAAAATTCCCCGGCATCAGCAAGATTGTTTAAAAAAACATTACCGTGGGAGTGTGCGCTGGAAAACACCACCCTCCTTGTCACGTTAACTTCTCGCTAATTTTAAGGGCTTGGTCTCGTATTTTCCTGTCTATGGTTTTTACCCTCAGTTTACACACTGACGTCGTGCATTCCATTTGTAAGAATCACCTCCTGAAGCAGACGTTCTTGCTTGTGCATGTGTGTGGGTGATGTAAACCTTGCAATTATGTGCCAGTGACACACACTTTGTCAAGAAGGAGTCTCAGGTCTGGGTTGTTAGAAAGCCAGGACTCATCAGTTGTTAGATCAACATGATGTAATTGAGCTTTTTAAAGCGCTTTGCTGGGCCGCCTGTGCTGAATCTGTTACAGATTTGGTGTTTTTCCTTCATGCATTTCCATTGGACATCGTGTTCTGATGAGTCTGTTGAGTGGCTTTGATATTGCAGCTGAAATAGCCCGACTAATGCCAGTAATAACTGGGGGAAGATTGAGAGGATAACATTGGGAAAGACATCTAGTGTGTCTTCTTTGCCAAAGGGAAGAGGTCTTGGAATAACAGGCTTAAGATTAAGGAAGAAATATTTTCTCTTTCTGCTCACTCTACTGGTTGCAAGAAATATTCTGTGGGAAAAAAGTCAAAATCTTCATTATGTTTGGTGACAAAAAATAAAAAAAGCATACTGTAACCTTTCCAGATTGAAATATGTTTTTTCTTAAAATTAAAACTTCAGTTTGTATTTTTTTATTTTTGCACAATTGAAAATGTCTCCCTTTTAAAATGTTTGTTTGTTTGTTTGTTTTTAAATCAGATGATAAAACTAAATCATGTTTTGTATAGACTTCCTACTCCATACTCCACTTGGATGTTGTGGACTCACTTGTTGCTTTTGAAATGGTTGCTTTGAAGTTGGGGGCCACGAATAGTGGTGACAAATAGTAATGACATTGTGCTTAATTACAAAGTGATGTAGGCACCTATCAACCTTGCTTTTATATAAGAACATAACCAGTTGGCAATCAGCTGAGTTGTTATCTAATGCAAAGAGACAAGCCGGAGATGAGGTGCAGTTATCGGTGCACCCTGCATTTAGTCTGCAGTTATTTGCAAACCTTCACCAACCTAACTGAGAGCAATTGCAGTCAGTCCGAGTCAGACCACAACTGGTTGGAGACAGGTTGCCTCCCACCAGACAACCTATTTAATCACCTTGTAATCAAAAGTGGTCGCCCAGACGTTGAGCTTGCAAAAAGTTTGCATTAAATTCAATTAAATTCAATTTTATTCATACAGCGTCAAATCACAACAACAGTCGCCTCAAGGCGCTTTATATTGTTAGGTAGACCCTACAATAATGCATACAGAGAAAAACCCAACAATCATATGACCCCATATGAGCAAGCACTTTGACAACAGTGAGAAGGAAAAACTCCCTTTTAACAGGAAGAAACCTCAGACAGGTCTGAGAAACCTCAGGTTCAGGGAGTGGCAATCTGCCATGACCGTTTGGGGTTGAGTGGATGAAGACAGGACAAAAGACATGCTGTGGAAGAGAGCCAGAGATTAATAACAAGTACCAATGTACCAATTCACCAGGCAACCACCAATTTATCCTAGTTGCAAAGAGGCTGCTATCATAGTTTTGTTCTAGAGTGAGCAGTTAGCAGCACTCTACTGTCTGTGCCTTATTCAGACATGATCACAGTGAAAGGATCTCGCTGGCCTTGAGATTACTTTACACGTGTGAAGTGGTAATGTGCAGTAATTTGTAGTGTAACTTGTGTAACAGTTAGTCTTTGCACCTTACTTACAAGATGTCTTTCTAAGAGATGCTGTGATGTGAAGAAAAGAGGTCATAAAGTTCTGCAACGCACCCAAAAAACAATCAAACACCATACACGACTTAAATTTGGCTGAACACCCCTTGGAGGTCGTCTCCGTGGACAGCTCTGCGGTGCTTACAGTGGGGCTTCTATTTTTTAGTCAAAATTAATATTAGGGGTTTTTTTTCTTTTTAATTTTTGGAAACATATTGTAACTTTGTGATCAGACCTTTTATTTCATGCTCAAAGGAGGTCTTGAATATGCACAAATGTCTTGGCAATCAGCAATCAGGACAACAGTCCAGTCTAGACCAAAGGTAACCCATCAATACACCACTTATTCGATGAACAAGTCCACACTGTAATATTGTGTGAATACCACTAATACTAATAGTAAATAATGACACTGATACACTATCATTGACAGATTTTTTTTGTTGTTTTTTTAAACCAAACTGACCACAGAGCCAGCTGAGAGGAAGCTTTGTAATGTTATTAAAACCCAGGGACTTTCCTCAGTCTTGTTTTTGAAACCAGTAAATGATGTTTGAGCTTTCCACCAAAATTTTTATGTTTCTTCTCTTTAGCTTATGGAAATAGAGTCATCCCATTGAAGTGTCTCATTGTTATAGGTTGTTATCATTTTTTTTATTTACTTCTGCACATCCCCACACAGGGGATTTCTGGTAAAGGGCCTGACCCTGCAGCTGGGCCCAGTTTATGCGATGCTGACTGCCAGGTGGCAATGAAGCAACTGGAAAACCCACAATAAACCCACAAACGCTCATTCCCACAAGAAGAAGAAGTTCTTTATGAGCCGTTGTCAGCACATCTGCCTTGTGCTCATTGAAAAACGCTAGATTTTCTTTTAATACGGTATCTGTTCTTACTCTTTTTTGGCTTTTTTGGTGGGTGGATGACACTATTTTGAAGATACATTTCACCCCAAAAACAAGGATGCATGAAATTGCTTTTTGTTTTTCAGAACATATGATGTAAGTTAAGTTTTGTATTGAACCAAGAGTAACTATTTCTTCATCCAGCAGAATCCTGCCAGCAGGGTATGTGGGAGTTGAGTCAGTGTCACTTTGCCATAATCACCATAAGCTAGTTTAAAATAACATACAGAGCTGAAAACCCCCAATTAGAGTTCAAGGCCCTCTTGTCACCGTGAACTAAATCTGTCACGCTAATCACAATCTTGTAAATTAGGCACGCTTGTTTGCCTGCCTCTTTTGCTGCCTGACAACTGTCTGTCTGTATCATTTGATCTCTTCTTTGAAATAAAAAGAAGAAAAGTCTGTTTTATTCCCAGCACCTGCCTCAGTATATTTGTTGTTTTCACTACAGACTTCAGCGTATCTGCTTCAATTCTTTTGTGTATTCCAAGGATTTCAATGAGTCCTTCCATCCATCCAATCTCTTGCTGAGAGTCGCTCCCAGGGCTGGTCTGATGCAGACCACACGCAGAGCTTGTGCATGACGGCATTGACTTCTCATTCACTCTGCTTACTCTCCCAGGACTTCCCTTGGAGAGGTAAAATAGGGTCTGCAGCGTTATTTTGCCCCTTCCAAAACCTCACAGTGAGTTTCGGCATGCAGGATGGATGCATGGATATGTTTTGGGATGCGAATTTTGAAAATTGCGCACAACAAAAGTACAAACAAAACCAGCCTGAGGTCTACATTGACAAGTCCGCTTTGATGTTGCATACTCTCCCAGTGATGTCAACCTGCCTCTATTAATGCCGTTGTCATCTACAAGAAAGGGCTCGGTGCTTGACAGAGAGTATTGCCAGCAGAAGACCGTCTAGGAGCCAGAGCATTAGCATAGAGGCTAGACAGGTCCACTTTCAAACCCAGTCACCCGAGCTGTCATCTATCAGCTACCGCCGCTTGTTGCTGTGAGCCCCTGTCATGGCTGGGTCTCAAAATAACTACAAAATAATATTCAAAGAAATGCCTGTATTCTGTAAAGATATTTCTTCTGCAAAGCTCATCTCTCTGCCGTGCTGTAATTGGGGTGTGACCTAAATATCTGACTGAAGCTGCACTTGAACGAGTCTGCAGCCTTATTGACCTACATTCGAGGAGAACATTGGTAAAGCTTTGCAGGAATCGATACACCCCAATGTCCTTGCACTGCACAGCGGGATTGTCTGTCTGAATGCAATTCATTTTGTTGTTGTTATTTTTGTGTGAGGCTAATAACTTTGATTAATTTACTGTGTTGCTATGACCACATGGTGTTTGTTACCAACCTGTTGGCCAGCTGAAAAAAAAAACAGGAAGTGTTTGATTTTAAAACCTTTTTCTCATACAGCTTTTAATTTTTTTAAAAATAAAGAAATAATTTTGATTTTAAGATTTGTTTGGGTTAACAGAGACTTTCCCTTTTGTCCTCTTTGTGTGGCTGTATCAGCTGCTATTCATGACACAGTCGATTTGATTGAAGCCTTGAGTTTTCTTTTTGGCGTGTTTATGCTTTGAAAGGAATCTTCCCCCCCCAAGTGTTTCACTCATTTTCATGTGGTCAGTTTTTGTCCCTAACTTTGTTTCGGCTTAAACCCTCTGTGATCCTCAGAGATGGTGTCTGCAAACAGCACTGATCGCAGACAAAAGGAACAGAGTGGCAAATATAGCCGTTCTGCATTCATACTGCAAATGTTTAATGCTTTTCATTATTTATTTAGATCGCAATTTAGTCTTTAAATGGCTGCTGAACTTTTGCACTGTACACTTTATTCATCTGTACAAAAAAAGGGTTCAATTACATAAGTAAAATAAATTTTATTAACACATTTACATAGTAATGAGGTGTCTAATCTGTTTGGGTAAAGGGATTTACATAAATGTAGCGTTGTACGTGTCGATATTCAGACAAGCAAAAGACTTTTGATGACATAATCACAAAATCTTAGATTTTGTGGGGGGGAAAAGGATTTATGAGGCTTTAAATGTATAATCTAACTGTTAGGAATTCATCAGTGCAGAAAAGGTCTAAAATTAAAACAGAAAGACAAAGGCTTGAATCCGAATTCATTAGGGGTATTCCCTGTGGCTTTGTAATTGATCGTGACAGATCCACCTCCTGATGATGACAGCCTCCTTCCTACTGTGAGCCCTCACTGAGTGGGATTGATTTAGGACTTCCTCCATGCTCTTCTCTGCCTTGGCAACAGCAGTAAAATCGGCTCCAGCCTGATGTTTCTGTGTTCTTAGCCCTCCAGCTTGGTTTGGTTTGCACGCGCCCTGTAATTAGGAACATCCTCCGGGTCCTGTAATGTCCATGAATTAGGAATTGTTCTTTGAGGAGATGGTCAGCAGTGGCACATGAGGTTGGAGACACTGTAGAAATGTATAAATAAACCTTTGTTCTGTGCGGATTTTAAATTACAAGGCTGTTTTCAAAAGCATTTATCATCTGGAAGATCTAAGGTTGAGACTAAATAGAAGTTTGACACCTTGAGCCTGTCTTGAATGAATGCTAGCTGTTAGAAAAAGTAAATAAATAGAAACGTCAGAAGCGCTGTTGTTTTACTCAGTCTGTATTAAAGTGTCACTTAGCAACTCTTTTAATGAAGCAATAAAAAAGCAACTATCCAAATAGGACAATGAACCCGATCCAGTTCCTCAGTGAAGTTAGCTTTTATAGTTGTGAATAAAATGTTACTTGAAGGACTGCAATCAGAGTTGTCAAGAACAGCTGGAACAACTTAATCCTCTGACTTTTCCTGCCGTGTTATCATCACGTCTGAATTTTGGGTTTTGATTTGTATGCAAAATTACTGCAAAGTGCTATTCCCCATCAGCCTCACCTGTGCTCAAGGTTTAGCGCTAATTAGCAAGCGTGAGCCGGGTAAGGTGATAAACTGAGATGGAATACATGTTAAACACGGGGGTGCCAATGGAGTGAGACTATTGGGGAGCAGGCCGGTGGTGGTGGAGTGGTGTCAAACTAATGAGCTAATAGAGAGATTACGACAGTTATGCTAGTTCAAAACAGAAACATTTCAACAAACGCTAACTGTATTTAAAGAGAAAAACACTGTGAAGTCGAAATGAAAATTATATTTCTGATGGGTGACACGGTGCACTAGTGGTTAGCACTATTGCCTCACAGCAGGGAGGTCCTGGGTTTGAATCCATTTGCTGACTGAGGCCTTTCTGAGTTTGCATCCTCCTCCCGGGTCTGCCTAGGCTCCCTCTGGGCACTCTGGGTTTCCCCCCACTGTCCAAAGACATGCATGTTAGGTTAACTGGTTATTCTAAACTGGCTGTAGGTGTGAACGTGAGTCTGAACAGCTTTTTTTCTTTCTGACAATAGACTGACGACCTGTCAGGGTGTACCCCGTCTCTTGGCTAATGACAACTGGGAGAGGCTCCAGCCTCCCCTACGACCCTGAAGTGAAGAAACGGGTGAAGATGGAGGGATACTTTCAGCTTTGGTTAACAGACCTTTACTACCTTTTCCTACCTCCTCCTACCAGGTAGGAGGAAAAAAAGAAGACCATAGAGAGGATTCGTGGATGTAGTGAAGGAGGAATAAGATACAGAAGAAGATGCTGGTGATGGGGTGAGACGGAGGTAGATGATCCGCTGTGGTGACCCCTAAAGAGAGGAGCTGAAAGAAGAAGAAACTATAACAGAGCTCAGCACTTTCTGACTCTCTGTAACAAAAGATTTAACAGTAAAACTGAAACCCCTCACCTTTCTACAATAAAATAAAAAACCGATTGTGATCTGTGGACTCGTAAAAAAAACGTCACTTATTTATCATTTTTAAAAATGGCATGTTTGAAATCTTTTTGTGTGTGATATGTCCCTTTGAATGTTTCTTTAACTGCACTTTTCTAAAATTTGAGAAAACTCTTTCGTTCACCTTTCCTCAATGTCACTAACTGTTCTAATCAGATTTCCCTCTCACCCCCTTCCTGTGCGCTTACGTAACATCTCTCTTGAACCATTATGCATGATTATTTACACGTGATCTCAACAGTGAAACGTTGTCCGGGCTCTTCCACTGTTAGGAAGTCGCTTTTCTCTGACCAGCAGCCAGAATTACAGGCAGGAAATTGAGAGCAGAATCGGTGCCAGAGGGTGTGTGTGTTTTGTAGCAAAGGGTGTTTTGTGGAGACAGCAAGTTGGATTGTGGATCCCTTCCCCCGCACGGCGCCATGAGGCCCACGCACAGGAAGCTTCTCCTGCTAAATACAGCCACCCCCCACCCCACCCCACCCATCCCCTCCGATCTACAGGTCTGCACACACAGAGAACACGCAGTGAAAGTAGCCTCCCATTTGCCCATCCTGCTAATTTGCCATCCCCCATCTACCCAACAGCTGTAGCTTGTAATGAGCTCTCAGTTTTAGGATTTCTTGCACCTCATTGTTTTTGAGATGATGTATTTCTGCGTGTTAACGCACATGACCACGATCTGACCCCACTCGGTAATCACACAGACACAGCTCCGGTAGAGACCCTCTGACCCTTTGTGCCAGAGACCCTGTAAAAAGGCAGACAGGGTCTATGGTTTCGGAAACAGGATTCTTTACGACCTTCCTCTTTTTTCATGGTTTGCATTAGAGTTACACCCTTTGCCTTTTTGGATTCTGTGCAGGGCCTGCTAATCAGCTTTTAACATACTGCTAAAGACATAGGCGCTGCAAAAATGAAGCCCTAAGTACATCTCTGTACCAACACCTTGGTTAATAATGTTGTCTCTGTCCACACTAGAACATTTTTCTAATCTTAAGCACCGGAACAGACTGGAAGAGTAGCTGTTATCTCAGCAGAGTGCTGTCTAGCTAGCTGCATGTCAATCTCTTCAGCTCTGGGTGAATAAAAGAGAATACTGTGCATCAGCACTCTGCAGCCAGCAAGTAATTTAGAGGCATGACATTCTGGATTTAGTGTCAGACAAATGAAACTTTTTTCTGGGAGATTTCAGGCAGTCGAGGGACCTGTTAGCAATAATTATGGAGCATTCACGGCATTTACACCAAACCTACACCGTAAATTGTTTAATTTAATCCCAGAGGTATCCCTATGATTTATATCCTTTTTGGATGATTTACCTTTAACAGCAATCTTTACTGCCTCAGGAAGAAGTATGACCATCAAAGAAAGTGGTGGAAAGAAAGGGTGTGTAAATTTCATGTAGGGCACTAAATCCAGTTTAACTCCAGTTTAAACCATAACAATAACCTCTTCTGATTTTAAATCAGATTTTAAGAAAGGTTTTTGACTGCTCAATGAAAGCAGAGAAATCTAGTAATAAAACACTGAGTGGGCAATTCATTTTCCCACAGAGCCACAGGAGAAACTGGAACTGTTGTGGAGGGCCACACCAATAAGCTCAGTTCTGCTCAATATTATTTTTATTTCTCTGTAAACTGCTCCTGGTAAGGGTAAATGTTACAGTTATGCCCTAAAGATGGCCCCCTGGGAAAGTCAATTGCCTCCCCCTCCTCCAGGCTGATCTAACAAGTTGTTAGTGAGTGGCTAACAGTTTCTCATTGACACGCCCAGCAGATAATGAGCAACATTAGCATTAACTTCAACAGGTGTGATCACTAGATGAATGCATACAAACAGGTTTTCAGAAAGTTGGCTTCAAACTATGCGTTGAGGACAAAGGTATGGAAGCTTGTTTCAGATGCTGGGAAAAGAAGGAACGAAAAAGATATCCAAATTTGCTGGTTATTAGCTCGAAATTTTACTTTCCTAACTAAACCTTCAGAGAAAATAACGAAAAAAAATAAACTTGTACTACAAGCCTCATTTAACCATTCACAAGCACATAAGCTCTTTTTTCTATGAATAAGCATATTCAGATACTTTTATTGTTCAGTGTCTTTGTTAGTGGCCATTTATCCTTTATGTTTAAAATATGCTCAAAAATCGGAGAAAAATCTGATCAAGAACATAACAGCCTTTTGTTTCGTTTTGTTTTTTTGTATAATGAACCCTTGTTAGCATCTTTGCTTCTGGTGTTTGTCTTTTTTTGAGTCAAGGGGAAAAAAAGATAACTTTAATCTCTAGGTACGTTCTGAGTCACTGTTCGAGCCTTTTCTTTTAGGCAGTCTTTGGGTTAACCTGTGTGTAATGTAGGCCAATGTGGCTTTACTGTTTAAAGGAAATGACTGTGCTTCTACTGTAGCCGCTGTGATGTGGACAGAGGTTTTATTCAGCGATAAAAGTGTTTCAGTACCAGTAATAAAATCTCCAGGAGAAGGCAGGTCCGTGAACGTTTGTACAGTAAAGGCTGTTTGGCTTGTTGAAACTGGCATCCTACAGAATTTGAGAGTTGGTTATAGACCAGTCACAAACATTTAACTGATTGTTGATTGTCAGATTAATCTTGTTGCTAGGATGTCTGCCTGTTGGAAATCTCACTGCGGGTTTTACATTTATGCTGTTATGTGGCCTGAATGGCCTTTTTAAATTCATTCAGCTTAATGTGCTCCTCAAAAAAACTACGCCTATCTATGGCTAGGAAAAACCCCATGTGTTTGTATACCGTTTAGTGGTGGGCAGGTAGCATACAGTGACAATTTAGAGCCTTTTCCCTGAAAACAACTGCCTGCTGTGCCTGGAAATTATGCTGATGTGTGCAGTCAGACTCAACCAAAATAATTAAAATGCAGGGCATAAAACCTAAACAACAAGCTGAAATATACTAAAACGACACGCAGAGCAGAGAGGGGGGCCACTGAGTTAATGCTGTGTGTGTTAATATGAATGATCTCTTTAATATCACATGCAGTCATCTAAAATTAATCCCAGGTTTTGCATTATCTTATCTAGAGATACGGCGCATGTTCAGCCCAGATTATGAAGTGATAGTAGTAGCTGTTGACCTTACTACCCAACCTGTGTTTTACTATCTACCACTACTGTTTGGTGACTGCACAGTCAAAAAAATACATATATGTGGGTTTGTTCAATCCAGAGCAACAATATTTGTCCTCAGTGATCCTTCAGTCCTGTACAGTATGCCTAGCAGATGCTGGCTGAGATGTAGCTGGCAGATTGTGGGTGATCTAGGCTCTCTGCGGGAGGTTGCAAATGAAGGAGATAAGCAAAAAAACACTTTAGGATAAGATGGGACGGATGAGGTTAAAGCCTCGGAAGACTGGGATAATAGGAAATGGGAAGAAATTTCAGCTGAGTGGATGACTTGATGGCAGACCGCTTCTGAATCAGTGTGTGCAGAGCTAATGTGAGTGATGTGTTGTATGACTGCTACCATAAGGATGTGCTAGAAGTGATACCAGTGGATCAAAGTGAAGCAAAAAGACTCTGATGAAGGAGTGCTGCAGCTGCCTTCACTGAATGGCTCGGGTGGCCTGATCTAAGCTCAGTTTGTCGTTACATTGAACTCAGCAGTAAGTGGCTTGTCTTAATGTGATTAGAGCTCTTTGAACCCTTGCAAGACCCCCCCCCCCCTCCCACACACACACACACACACACACACACACACACACACACACACACACACTTGTGTAACCTTTCTCCCTTCCTCAGGTGATAGTGTGGGTGGTGAAGATTGCCACACGCAAACCAATTGACTCAAATATTAACGGTCCCACTTTTATTAAGAGCTCAACAATGATGCCTTCATGATTTTGTTATTAAATATAACAGCCTGAAGTAGCAAAGTAGATGATTTACAAAAGGATTTTATCTCACAAATGAGCTCAGTTGCCACTTATCTGTGCCATTAAATCCCTCCTTGATAACTGGGGCGTTTGGTGTATTTTCCATAGGGCATTCCTGGTTCTGAGCATTATTGACCAGTGGCACACAGGCATTGACAATCAAACATGAAGAGAGTAAGCTCAGCTGTTTAAGGTACTCATCTGTGCGGTTTCTGCTGGTGTGTATTAATGGGGCTTTGGAGTGCTCCTGAGCTCCGCAGACTCCTTATCCCCATCACTGTTGTGTAAAGAGAGGGAGCCTAATCCTATCTGGCCTGCAAATCCTCCTCTGGGGCCCAGACTGTGTGGAAACAGGCAAACCAACGCACAGGCGCCTGGCTGGCCCACTCTCTGTGTCTTTTGTACACTTAGTCACACAAGCACAGACGCTCGCGCACACATCTGGATAGCAGCCAATTGCGCCGCAGTCACAGGTGAGCGCTGTAGATTACCGAAAACAAAGAAAGGGATTGTCAGGATATCTTCCGCATCACCTATACGCTGTGGTGGAAATTGTTGCCTCTTCTCTGTGCGTGTGTAATGTTATTGATGCTATAAATAGAAACGTAAATCAGCAAATTCAGGACTCTAAGCACCTGGACTACATCTTCCAGCTTTACATCAAGGTTTTAAATGGATAACATGTACATAAATATGAGTCCTAATTTCAACTCTTTGGTGAGTGTTCTTTTACTGTAAGACAGTCGATTATTACACTGCGGCCAAGCTAACCTGACCAAATGAAAACAGTGACCTCCTGTCCACAAGCCGGAGAGAACAGTTCTCTAATTGTTGCTTTGCTGCTCTGCTCGCCTTTGCCAGCCAGCTACATTATCCCTAAATGACAAACACACAGTGTTATTTCGGGCAGTCCGCAAAACTGCAGGAGTCAGTAGGACTCTCCAGTAAAACACAGACAAATGATAGTCTGCCAGGTTTGGTACACAAATCATCCAGTAGAAATAAGCAGTGTGCGTCCAAAGTATCCTTGTGTTGAGACAAAAGTGCCTTCATTTTACAAATACAACTGAAAAAAATCTATGCTTTGATTCTAAATTGTAGGCTATCATGTGTGATAGGGTTTCGCTCTGTTTATTTTAGTCCCTTCTGTGTTTGTTTTTGAGAAAAAAAAAATCAAGCTCATTTATTTTTAACCGGAGCAGTCGTGAGCATCACTCTGATCCTCTCCGATCAAATGTTTGTGAAGTTTTGTTTGCAGAAAGCTTTGCTCTCTAATACGATCAGGTGGAGCAAAAAAACAAACAAACATCCAAAACGTGTCGTTTTCAGCTGAAAAAAACGTTTCCTGGGAGAGCGGTCACTTTGTTTTTATATGACAGTAGGTTCTACTCGTTTAGGAGAATGGAAATTACAATGGGAGAAGGGGAAGTCCCTTCCTCATTTGACTGACAAACATGACAACCAAAATATCCAGTTGCTTCTGCGTCATCAGCGAAAGCTTGCACAGTTCTGAACCCCTTTCACCTGGAAGAAATTGGCATAAGTCACGCAAACAACTAGTTTCATGTTTCTGCTTTGAAATATTTTAACTGGGGTTTTTTTAAGAAACGTGTTTAGGTTAAATATTTTCATGTCAGACAGAAGACACATTAAATAAATACAATTAACTTTACTTCATTATCAAGAAATGTCAGCTTTTAGATCCATTGTTCTTATGGAGCATTAAGGCAAATCGAGCACCCTTGACTAAGTCAGTGTGCAGCAGAGGTTCAGAAGGTGAGACTTCAAATTGTTCTAGCAGATATTGTAATTGATTTACAATATTTGCATACCATATACAATTGTGTATGTTGTTACATCAGTCTATAGGCTTATTAGCTGTAAAGTATGAAAGGATTTACCTGAACAGTTACTGTTACCCGCAGCTGTTGAATGGAATGTATTGAAGTCAATGTACTTATCCAATGTTAACTTCAGCTCCACAGCAAAAACACAGGTAAAACTTTTGTAACAATTTTTATTATGGTTCTTATCAAAAGTTAATTTTATCTGTGTGTACTGAAAGCATAGAGTTTAATTTTTAAACATCTTGCCTTAAAAAATAACAGCTTAATCTTCTGTGCCATTATATCACTATGGGGTGGCTAGCATATGTTGCTAACTTCTGGAACTATAGCGAGGCTCTGTGATCTGCCATTACTGTAAACCAATGGTCCATTAGAGTGAGATGACACGAATCTTCCATTCAGCAACTCTGGGGAAAACCAAAGTTAGCCAATGGATTCTCATGACCCTCTATCACTTTATGTTTTTTGTATTTTGCTTTGCTTTGTTTTAACTAACTAGTCTGTTGTGTTGTAACTGCTTTTACTTTCCTTTTCTGCTTAGTAAGATTCAGAAAAATGTTGTGGGTTGAATTAACATTCATGCTGCATTCCTTTTAACTTTCAAGTCAAATTTCAGAGGTGGGAGTGACACTGCAACTGAGCTGTCATCTATCCGCTACCACTGCTTGTTATTTCAGTATTGGTAGCTGAAAAAACAGGCTTTGTTCGCAAGGTAGACCCATTTAAAGATCTCTACTAATACCTAGAGTACAACATTTAAAGCTGAACATTGGGAAATACCCAAGTTTCGAGTGGGATTGAACTGAACTCCAGATTTCCTTCTTGAAAAATCAGACAAGCTCCACTAACCCCTGATTTCAGCGCACATAAGCAGTGCTAAAATTGTAAGCTAGGCTACTGCTGTGTATTTGTGAGTCACTAAATTAGCCGCACACAAGGCGCGGACCAGGTTCTATCCATGAATGTGTTGCAGTGACACTTTCAAGTTACAGACATCGCGTTGTATTGCTAAGAGGGGATGAATGGCTACATCAGCTTGGGAGCAATGCAAAGTCTGTTTTTCCATGCATTTCCGACAAACACTCCTGGAATGCAGTCAGCTCAGGAACAACGTCACTTTCAGCTCTGACAACCAATTCCAAGGTAGCGTAAAAACACCACTGCACGGCATTTACAACTGAAGGCCGGTTGGTTTTCTGTGTGTGCCTTATATGGGAACCACAAGTTCCTACAACTGTTTTCCATCTTGGATAGCAAAATCGGAGTTGGTGTTGTGTAGTAACACAGAATTAAATGTAACGCCAAGGGTCTCGAGCTTCCACATTTGAAAAGCAGGGAGTGTCATGAAGCCACCACGTCACAGCATGGCAAACAACACTTTGTGCGTATCCCCGGATGACTGTGGCTTTGACATAATAGGAGTATTTGACAGCTTAGGAATGAAAACAGGTTGGGCCAGCTTTTTCCTCATATTTCAGAATGAACTGCTGTGACACCTGGTTGCTTTAGACCAAGCTAAGCTAATGAGGCGTCTGCCATTTTTAAAGTTCTATCCTACATGAAAAAGGTGTCATGTTTTTCTGACTGCGTTTTGCTCTTATTAAACAAGTAATGTGGCGGTGAATGACGAAACGGCAGGGGCTGTACCGCCGAACGGGACATATCTTTGTCACAAGATCGAGAGATCATCAACAGAGAAATCATTCCATCACATCTGAGTAAAATTTGCAATTTTATTAATCCCTAATCGCTGCCTTGAATTGGAATTATTCCTCGCGGATTAGCTCCCCTCTTTATTCCTCTGAGGTTTATACTCCAATAGTCAATCTATCTCAGCTCTGCAGAGCCCATAAATTGTGGCTAAAGAGGGTAGACAAACACAGTGGGCTGGCAGTGTGGGAATCAGGCGATTTAATCCTTTGTCATTATCTGGCAGGCCCTGCCAGCAGACATCTGCTTGTGAATGCATTTTAAAGGAACACTGAGAAAACTGGTGTTACTTAGGTTGGAGGGGAAGAGACACACCCTGGTCTCTTTATACCACTAATATGCACTTCATTGGGTTTGGCTGTTCTTCTCAACAATGGAGAACGGCCCCAGTCGTTGATAGTTTTATCTCCGAGTGGCAAAACAGACGCCAGAACCTGCCTGTCTCACTGCCAGCCTCAGCAGAAAAAAAATATCACTTCCTGTATCCTGCCGCGATATGGTGGGCAAAACTGATGAGTCAGGTTTGTGGAAAGGTGAAATGATTAGTCATGCTTGAAAACAAGAATCTGGAGCAGTGAAGTAAAACGCTATGCGGGAAAAGTTTATTTATTTCATTTTCTTTTTCGTTGACAGCAGCTGACTGGGCTGTTTCGCATTCAACAGCACACAGGCGAGGTCCAGAAGTCAATTTGTGAAAGTGGAACTGAAGCGTAATCTAGTTGAGAAGGTGTATTTGACAGAAAAACAACAGCAGGAAAAAAAACAATAACGTATGAGTATAAATTAAAAAAAACAAAACAGGGGAAGCTGATCCTGTTTGTTTCTTAAAAATGACCGTTGGAAAGGCAGTGTGGCAAATAGAGGGAAACAGAGTTGGTGGAAAGGATACTAATCTAGACGTAATCCCCTCAGCATCTGCCGCTGATGCATTAATCAGACAGAAAGGAAACATGTTATTCTGTAATGCCTCCTCTTATCTGAAGCCACTGTTGTTGAATTTTGCGGCATGGATAAGGGTCACGCGTTTCTTTATTCCAGAAACAACAGCAACAACAACATTTCACACTTTCCCAGCGCAGTTTACACAAGCTGATCGCATTTATAACAGCACTTTGATTGAAAACTATATGTACATACATTTATAGATATATAAATGATTTGCAAAGGATTTCCAAACAGCTTTGTTATTAGATTATAAAAGATTTAAAAGCTCGCTCCATCTTAAAGGAGTCTTATTAAATTCACTGCCTCTGCCATCCTGTCAGCAGCAGACCCTGTGCGCTGATCTGACACGTATTTGCTTGTGAAAGTTTAACAGCGCGGAGGTGATCAAAATACACGGCGCTCTCTAATCACACCTGTAAGTGGTAAGCCCTCCTTCCCTTGGTTTAATTGAAGCAACTCCCTATCCAAATCAGTTACAGACATATTAATAAATGTATCTAATGATTGTTTTTTTTCCCCTCTGACTGGAATGACCCAAGAGGGTTAATTAGAGTATCAGGGCACCATTAGCACAGCGATGTTGATCAGCTGGTTGTCAGTGTGCCTATCATTACACCTATTCTCACTGAGCAAACACTTTTCATCAGCAATATCACAATTGCTATCATAAATGGGCCCCGCACTGCTGATACCAGGGCTGATGCATTCATGGCTGATTGCCTGTGCTTATGGATCCATTGTGTGAGAGGTGGGAGCATCATATTGTTTAGATGATTAACAGTACCTGGGGTAGGATGCCTAGTCACTGGTGGGATCTTCGCTCAGTCTTTAATCATCACGAAACACACGCTGTTACTCCCCCTCCCCTTCCTGTGCTCCTGTTAGTTGGAGAGGGGCTTAAGTGGGGGGCCCGAAGGCGATACGTATGCAGAGAACGCTGGTAGTGTGTGATGTCATGTTGGGGCTGAAATGATTAAAGTAGCCGCAATAAACATCGACTCTCAAACACATCATGAGATCTGGTGCCTTAATCCTCCATCAACAAAGACCCCGGGCTCCTTCTACAAAAAAAATAAATAAAAAAACACAAAATGTGTTTACACAAGCTGAGGTCAGCTGCTCGCTGCTGATTGGATTCACTTTGTTGTGTGTTTTTCAATCTAGAGCTACAGACACGAGTGTTTACAAAATCGATGGGCAGTTAGGTCCAACGTGCCGACCTCGATTTGCATTATAAACCTCAGCACACGCAGGGCTTCAGATTAAGATTAATCCACTTCATGACGACGTGCCCATTGATTATGTAACGACATAATTGGGATGATGATTTACTCTGCCACCGTTGACCATTAACGCCTGCGCTTAGAGGGCAAAAAATGCCCGTTTTGTTTTCCGTTTCATCTCGCCTTATCTTGATTAGTCTCATCGAGATCTTAGATCGACTGAAGCTTTTCCCATGCAAGAAAACAGTAACCAATACATACTAAAACAACAACAGCAACAATAAAAATTACAGTTTTCGTGTGGTCGCTCGCGCAAACAAAAACACATTACACAGGAGCTCGGTAGCTCTTGATAAATGGAGTCCTGCGTCTGCATGTGATGTGCAACTCCCTCTCCATTTCACCCTGACGACCTTCCTCCTGGTACACAAATATTGCTCATTACACGGAGGTTTATGTGCTCGATATAGCCATTGACCCTCAGCCTGCCTCTGGCTCCTGCCTTTCCTTCTCTCTTCCTCATCTCCTCACTGTCGATGGCTAGTTACCAATGGGGCAGTAAATTACAGCGGCTGGGCTGGGATTAAGTACGAGAGGGGGGCTGTCTGCGAGGCAAGGTGGAAAAGCAGCACACACACATATCCACACACAGATGATTGTCTTTTCGTATGCCAGACAACTCCACATTTTTTTACTGCTCCTCCCTCCCTGCCACCTGCAGATTGTGCTATCAATCATTCCAGTTTCCTGTTTTTACTTTTATGTTTGCAGATGCACACTTTGGGGTAAACATGCAACACTCTTTAGTGGCGAAAAAAAGACTTTTGTTTTGTGCATCTGCTCAGATGATAAACGTGGTGGAGAATGAAGCTGTGTGTACTTTGAAGAGACTACAGTTTGTTAAAATTGAAAAGAAGGTAATGTATTGCTAAAAAAGATTCTGCAAGTATGAGGGAATTTGTTTTTTGCTTTTCTTAAGGGAAAATTTTACTTTTTTCACATGCACATTTCTGAAACAAGTGCAACTACCTCAACAAATATCATAGTTGACTTTTTTTTTTTAAAGCTGCATGTGAAGATAAGCAACTTATTATTGTGGCTATATTTATATTTGCCTCTGCAGTACATGTTTGTGGTAAGAGGAGCCTGTGGTGTTAATATAGGGGATGACCTCAGCAGTGTCCTCTTCTCAGTTCCTACTATAGACCGACTGTACACACATGGACTCGAGCTCAAGGCAGCTGATGGAAATAGAATTGCTGCAGGGATTTCTCCACTAAATGACCTGGAAAAGCCTGTTTGACTTGCGGGGAAATAAAATATACGTACTTCCTTTACGACTTTGCGATGGGCTCTTAATATCTCTGGAGTCATCTTTGCAAGATTTCTTGCTTAATTAAATCTGATCGTGTTGTTTTTTTAAGGAATAATATGAAATGAGAATTGTCGGCATCACAAGATCAGGGGAGCTTTAATGTCTTAAATATCAGGACTGTGCAGCGTTGTAGGAACAAATTCACTCCATGACTAAATGCTAAACCAATTCAAGACTGCTCTCTTGGTGTGACTCCAAACTATTTGGCATTCCTTTCTCAGTTTTCTCTGCTGAGCTCTGCCAAACATTTTAGAAATAATTACATGTACTTCTGTGAATACTCCTAGGATTCGCTTTCTCTCTCTCTCACTCTTTCCTTCTTGCTTTCTCTCTTTCTTTTTCCTCACATGCACAAGACAGATATGCAAGCATTCATTGTGTTTGCATGTTTTCATGTGCAAGTGTATGGAGTGGAGTCGGCGTGTGGGGTCTTTGTGTCCAGGAGTGAGAGACCTGCTCCAGTGATTAATGGGGTTCCTGTGTGAGGCACCACAAGGCGCCGTACACAATCGCTAGGCCAGACCGCAGCCCCGCCAGGCTTGTCCTTCACATGAGAGAAGAGAAAGGCGGGAAGGAGGAAGGAGGGAGGGTGGAGGGGAAATTTTTTTTCCCTCGTTGTCCTT
The DNA here is from genome assembly GCF_041146795.1 of Maylandia zebra. NCBI lineage: Eukaryota > Metazoa > Chordata > Actinopteri > Cichliformes > Cichlidae > Maylandia > Maylandia zebra. The sequence goes on from NC_135175.1 coordinate 21,912,681, forward strand.
TACTCTCTCTTTCCTTCCTTCTGCCCATCCATCCTCCTTTTTTCTTCCCCCTCCTCCCTAAAACTAACCACTTTAACCACCCACTCCCGCCTTTCCTACCTCTTCCTCCTTTCCGCTGGACCCCGTCCTGGGTTTAGCTCACCCTGTCTGCACGTTCACATGAGTTCTCACACGTGCATATACGCATGATGTGGAAAACATTTTTAAAAGACAAACATTTTTAAAAGGGGGAAGGGGGGGCAGTGAAGGGGAGAGAGAAAGAGATAAAGTGAAACATTGGCTTTTGAAGACGACGCTGAGGTGGAGGGTGAGGAGCCTGCTGTGAATCCCTCTCCCTCTATCCAACCTCCCCTTCCCTGTGGTTTTGAGTATGTGGCCCCTCTTCTCAGTGTTAAACAAGTCTTTTAAATAGGCTTTAACCTGGGCCCACCCTCAATGGGGCCATTGTGGGAGCGGATGTGTGGACAGTAGTGCTTGGTAAACACTGCTACTTGTCCCTTTCTCACATTCTGAAACCATTCAGTGCCGGCTAGCCCGGAGGTTGTGTGTGTCTGTGCGTAAGTGTCAGAGTGGGAAAGGGGAAAGCAGAAATTCACAGATTGACAAGAAGCTTTACTTGTTTGTTTCTGTGTATGTGTGTGTGTGTGTGTGTGTAAAATTAATCACATACAAGTCCTAAATTTAATCTAAAATTCATATACAAGACTCCACCAAGTCCAGCAGGCTCCTTAATTTGGCAGTCAATAAATCTGAATGACCATCAAGGGGTCTGTAACCAATTTTCCTGCCCCGAGATCCACCTAGTCATCTTTTTGTTAACACTAAATGACTCTGGACTTATTTAGTTAACCCACGTCAGTGTGCGGCTGGATTTCATTATCTCTCCTCTCCCAGGGTCTCTAATTGGGCCTCACTGTTGTCGGCCTGGCACCTGCAGTTGGCCTGCATGTCACTGTAGCCCTGGTAACAACAACGCGCTGTGATGCTGATTCTCCAAGCTTCAGCGACTTGCACATACCCCCCACCCTGAGTACCCCCCCCCCCCCCCCCCCCCACCTGCTCCTCCCCTGCCGTTCCCCCATTACCAGCACCACATTGTGCTCCGTCGCCTCGAGTGAAAAAACTGCCACTCGTTAGGAGTTGTGTGGTGATTTTTGTTTGACGACAACCAAGGATGGGATCTAGTTAAGTAACTCTCACAACGAAAGCAAGCGAGCTGCACTGCTCAAAACACACACACAACACACTCAGCCTTTTTTTTGTGGTTTTTTTTCAGTGGGCTCGCTCGTTTTTTTTTTACTTCCTGGCACTGATGACTTCATAAAAAACAGTGCACTCTGACATTGCTACGCAGACAATGAGAACTGATGAAAAAAAATAGAGGAAGTGTTCCGTTTGTGATGGGAAACACAGCAGAGTGTGATTTCCTTGTATGAGCGAGAGTTTGACGTGACGAGAGACTTCCATTGCGTTCTGCCCGTGTGTAACCTTCTGTTATTGAGAAACAGCAAATTTTTAACTCATTCAAAGCCAAACGGTTTCTATAAAGCATGCAACTGCTGTAAAATAGCAGAAGTAGAGTGTAAGAACAATCATAATGATAAATAAAAAAAATTCCAAAGAGTGGAATTTTAAAATGATTTTACGTTAATCTCGGAAACCACAACCGCAAATTCTAACAATTGCTATCAGCTCTGCATCAGTATCAGACGAGTCACTGGCAGCCGAGCGCTTCCTGTGCTTTAGAAGCCTCTGTCTTTTTCTTTGAAAGCACGTGTGCTGCATGTAAACATTTCAATGAGGAAGTACTGCAGTCAAAGGAAAATAAGCTGATGAGGGGTTTCGGTTTTGTTGTCTGGGCACTCAGTTGAGCTAATATCTGTGCGTGCACTCCCACACTACATCTTCTGGAGCTGTTGCGTGTAAGCCATAAAGCACAAGTTGCCATGTATTGATTTCTGGGTGAAGCAGAGGAGGAGGAGAATCATCCAGAGCTGTAAATTCTGGGAGACATGTGTCCCGACAACACCGCTGTCTGAGTAGTTTTCACAGCAATCGAGGGGAGCGCAACGGCAGCTCAGAGGTCTGCAATGATCACGACGTCTTTGTGATGAAGTGGCCAATTGAGGGAGCCCCGTGTGGAAGTGTGGTTCGGCACAGGTGTGTGAATGTTGACCTCTGACTACTGCTGAGTGATGTGATTTAAATGGACTCTTGTTCAAAGCAGGAGACCCTTCATTTCTACCAGTGTCAGTCATTCTTAACTCTTTCAGCACCTGTTTCCCATGCCTCATTTTCCCGATTTTCTTTTTGTGTATTAACACTTTCTCCAACCAAAACAAATTACTTTAAAAAATCCCACAGCCATTCACACGACTAATCACAACAGCATGTTTAAGCTTATCATACTGGAAAGCTCCAAACATGAATGCATGTACTTGAAATCCATTTTTTAAAAAAACGTGGACCTGTTTTAATTTTTGCTTCGTCACTTTAAAAAACTGTTTACACCTGCATGATTACTGCCTCTGCTGCGGCTCTTCTTGCTACGTAAAGTTTATCTGTGTTGTGCGTAAATATTCATTACTAGAGCTCAAACATTCAGGGCATTCTTTTTAAACAACAGGACATTTTCAAAACACACTAACCTAAATTTAGTTTCCCCATAGCAGAAAACGGATGGATGGATGGATGGATGGATGGGAAGCCTAAACAATTAGTCAAATGATTAAGAAAATTAAGCTACAGAATAACAGCTAAGGATAATCACCATTTGGCGCTTCCCTGTTGTTTTTCCTAATCAGGTATCTACAAATAATAAAGGCACTCTCGACTCTTGAAGTGGCTGATTTAATCAGCTCAGTGCAGCCATTCTTCTGATAGCCTATTAGGCAATCAATATTATTATGTCAGGAGGGAGTCTATAGCACATCACACAGATGAATAAAACATAGACCGAACATCAGGGAGAGACAATCCAGGGTGCATTAGTCAGACAGCGCTGTGACGTTGCCAAGTAAACAAAACACAAACTGGCAGGTTTTTGTTTCTTGCCCTAAAGCTAAAGACACATAGTACACAAACAGCATAAGAGCACACGCGTATACTGTATGCACTGAGGGAATTCCAAACATAGTGCTTGTTTGTTGGGGAATGAATGGAGGCATTGAACGGCGAACATTTCTTGTCACAGTGCAGTGGTGACAAAGGAAGACGGGAGAGGCAAGTTGCTGAATTAATGAATTGTGTCTGTCTCAGAGCAGAACAACTGAATCTCATGAATATTGCGTTACTATTCAGTTCACATGGCCCTGCAAGGTATAAAAGAAATATAATACTACGCAAACTCATTTTATGTAAACAATTAACATCAGTGGGTTAAAAAAAAAGAAGCAAAAAAAGCCAACACACACTTGGAGTTGTCTTTATTGCATCTCCACACTCATCGTCATTAAAGGTATTGGGAAAAGGAAGAAAGAAATAGTGACCACTCCTTTAATGGGCAGCTGATGATGTCATATCACTACACAGATTCTTTGGTCTCCAAGTAAACCAGCTCTTCTACTTGCTGATTGGCTGACTGGCTTTGAGAGGGGGAGGGTGGTTTTCTTCCCCTTCTTCTTCTTCTTCCTGCTTCTGGATTAATCCCTTTGCCAGAGTGAGCTCATCTCTCCACTTCATTTTGCTGTCTCTCATGTAACCTCAACAATTATTCTTAATGCAGTCATGTCCAAGTGTACAAAACTGGATGATTTAGAGGGATGTATTGTCCCTAGAAGATGATGAGGTGTGCTTTCTGCTCAGGTTTTTAAAGTAATCTTATTAACTAAACACTTAGGTGGCAAATTGCGCCTTCTGCTTGAAATCCAATAAGTTTGCCTCTTGCAGGCTTTTGTTGGCAAAGTCTGCTTCCTCGAGAGTTCCTTTCACTACTTAAGTCTCATCCCCTGTAGCCCTGCCGCTTGTTTTCATAGCTGTGATGAACGGCGCCCTGAACTCTTGCACTGGTTGCCCTCTGCAGTGAAACACAATGCCATGTGCCTCTATCACACTCATGTCTGGGGCTACAGGTGACCAGCTGTCTGCTTGTATTCCTCTCCTCTGGGACAGCTGGAGCCATCAATCAGCTCACCCCCTCCAACCCCACCCTCCCCGAGCCCCATTGTGCCCGTCTGCCCGGTCTGACCACCACAGCAGCACCGTCAGACTCATCTCATCTGCTCTTTCGCTCCTCCGGGGAGCACTTCTCAACTTCCACGTAGTTGCGAATTCATGCTTGTTTCCAGGCTTTCAGGACAAGCTGTGCAAATCTCTCACTGTCTCTGGTGTTGGTTTTTGGTTTGAGTACTCATTGATGAGTTTGGCATTTGGCTCCCATGAACTTGCCCTTCATCTAACAGCTAGTTTTATGATACCTCTGATGGTCATAAATTGATACATTGTTGAGCCCACTCCACACAGCACGTGCAGTCACAGTCCTTTCTCCCTCTGCAGATGGAAAGCATTGAAGCCCATTATTGTGTTCTTGGAGGGGCGTCTTCCACCATGAACTCTTTGGCACACTTTTAAAGAGAGTGGCCTTAATGTATTCAGGCCTGATTCACAGTGGCTTTGGCACTACCGCTACCATCCCCCCAGCCTACACACACACACACACACACACACACAACTCTTTTTCTTAAAAGAGAGAGTAAACATGTGTGAGTCGCACTGTTCCTTGGAACTTTTTCTTGTTTATCGAAAAGGGAATTGATGAGCCTGACAGGGGACTTCAAAGGGGGACATTAAAAAATTCAGTTTACCTCAGGAGAACTTTGTGAAGGACACTTGATCAAAGAGCAGAAGGACCCAACAGTTGCACACTAAAACTTTTTATGTGACCCAGATTTGCCTGTTGCATAATGCTTGTCTGTCGGAACAACATTGTTGAACCTGTGTCAGTTATCTGAAGTTTGCCAGAACTGCTACTATAATTAGGCTAAACCAAACCATAGAAGTGGCTGAGCAAGCGTGTCTCCAAGCTCTCCGAGCCTTGTCAAACAGAGGGCTAATTGTGAATGTTGGTAATTATTAGCTATTTTATAAAGAAAGAAAGCAGAATTCCTCGGTAATGGTGACTGCTGCTTCTGCTCATGTGACTATCAGTTTCTCCCTCTGGTCTGTGGACAGTTCATTGTTGTGTCTTAAAGAGCTGCAGGGCAACAGGGAAACTAATTGGGTGGAGCATGTCTGGACATACTGACTCCCAGGCTCTCTACTGGAGCGTCGCTGTGCCACACACGCACACAGACACACTCACCTTACTCGATTATACACCTTTGACGTGTGAAAACAAAAAACAATCATTACTATAAAGCATGCAATCCAATCAGCGATAACAACAGAGACTCTCTGCACAGATGGCACTATTAAATGTTTATTTACATCCTCAGTTACTTAACCTTGTGCTTTAGAAAGATGTAAGTTAAAGGTGCCTGATATTTCTTTCTGATATTTATTCACTTTTATTGTAACTGCGCATGCCTTTTTTTGTTTGTTTTTACAAACAAGCTTCGTGATGAGCAGTTATCCGTGGTTTTTACCATGTTTATTATCACAAAGCCATTCAGTCCTGATCCAGCGCTAATTTACGGCTCCGGTGAAACTGCTGCCTCCAAAGCAAACGACGTCAAGTAAATCTACGTGTTTGCATTTGTTGGGTGTTATTTTAGCACCACTTATTCTAATTTGAATAGAGAAACTCTGTGTTTTCAGCGAGAGCTGCGGAGGGACTGTTTCTGCTGCCATTCGGCTTGAAGTGCCTGTTTTTGGCTTTCAGGGTGGGGCTCTAAGGGAGGCCCTTGGGCACAGTAGGTAGTGAGAAAGGGGTCTTCTTTAAGGAGGACACAATTTGCATAGGTCTATGTACACAGCTTTCGGAGACCTCTCCCCAAATATCTGAGTCGAGCACCTGTATTGACATTGGCAGAACACTTTGTCTCAGGATTCAGGTCCAGCTAGGAATGAAAGCAAACCACCACAGCGCGCTCGCCGTGGGCAGCTAGACTCGCAAATACCTGAGAGGACTTTATCAACTGGGGTGGGGAGGGTTCGTGACGCTGCTACTTCATGAGAAAAGGGTTGCAAATGAATCCCATCAGTGATTACGACACATAGAGTTGTGTTGTAATCCAACAACTAAAAGAGATGATGTAAAAGAGTTGATGATACAGTCTTGATCCCTGGGGACAAAAGACAAGGTCAGCAAATGAAGTTAAATGTATTTAAGTGGGGCCTTTCTGCTGTTATAGAGTTTGTTTTATTTAACTGAGAGAAAGAAAACAAAATTCAGAGAAAACTATGGTCCTAAAAAGTAAACAAATGAAAGAAGGAAGGAAAGTAAGATGAAATTAAGAGGAAACTATCACCCCAAAAATAAACAAATGAAAGAAGGAAGGAAAGTACAAATGAAGTTTAGAGGAAACTATTGCACTGAAAAAGACTTGAGGGAAGAAGAAAGGAAAACAATATGGAAATTATGAGGAAACTACAGCCATGAAAATGTAATAATAAAAACACCTATTTCTTTTCAAAGAAATAGGTGTGTACATCCATTACACAAGATGGGCATGCAGTTTCTGGGGCTTTCAAACTCATCTCATTGCCCTAAATAAACATCAAGCCACTCAAGTTACTTTGTTAACCAACTTAGTTAACTAAACTGTTTTCACCATGTAATTTAAAAAAGAAAAGAAAAAAGAAAGAAAGAAGAGAAATCATTCCAGGACAGTAGTTGTGATTGCTTGGTTATGATAAGAGGTGGCGTTTCCTCTAAAGCCTACTTCACTTTTGCGTTCCATGTAAAAAGAAACTGAGTCAGAATTTCATGCAGCTTACTCAGTGTTTTCCTTTAACTGGAAATAAGCCACAGCGTATACAACATTTAGGCACCACCCACGTTACAATAGCAGGACTTTTATCTGCCTGGTGATCACACAGTTTGTGACTGCTCATCAGCTGCTAATATAGAGAGGAACCTGGGGATTCCTATAACTGCCTTTAGAGTGTATAATAGTGAGTATGTATTTAAAAAGGGTGATAAAAAGAAGAAGAAAAACGTATTTTATTGTGTTTATTTCATCAATCTATTACTACTACTCCCAGGCTATTATTATTATTATCATTATTATTATTATTATAATTAGTGACCAATTGAGTTTTCTCACGCAGGTAGTAAGGGCTCAAACCAAACACAGAAGGACGGGCAGGAAGCGGCGTGGGCAGCCTCCTTGTGTCACCGCCTGCGTCAGACTAGACGCCAGGAGGGAGTTTTCCACTGACGAAAAAGCCTGCGCTTCTCGGCAGTCTGCTACAGACAAGGGAAGCGCTTCAGCTGGTACGGACCCCGTGCGGCAGAGAGGCACAGACAATAGGAGAGAATAAAAAAAAGGCTGTGTGTACGCGGGGGATAAGCGCTACGTTTATTCGTGCCATTTGGATTACTTCCACCGTTAACACCCGTCGGCTGTTTTACCCAGCGTGACTATTCGGTGACTGATGGTGATCGGATACTTGAACTGGTGGTGAGTACAAACAGAATCGGGAGTTTCGCTGCTGGGTTATTGAACACCGTAATTTACGCGTTCAACCTCAGCGGAGGGAAGCAGGGGGGAAGCCAGATAGTTTGACTGTTTATTCTCGTGTGTCAGGAGTCGTTTAAATGCCCTGTGCGGTTTGTGTCTATGCGTGTCATCTCTGGTAGGGTTTTATTCGCTTGATTTCTTTTTGAACACTTTGCCTGACGCTTTATTGGAAATGGACGCGGCTGTGGTGGCCCCCGCTAGTTAAAGTTGAGTTTTAATGAATTGTTTTCTGGTGGCAGCACACGGGTGCTGGTATTCACGGTAACTGGAAAGAATTAAAGTCATTTAACTGATTTTCTTTTTAAACGCGAGATTCCACGACCCGCTTCATTCACTTGGTGATTGATTGATTTATTTGTTTTTAGATCGATCGCTGATTAATCAGCGTTTTACAAACTTCACGGCTCACGCCGGGAAAGCCGTGCTTCCCACCGCTGTGGGTTTTCGGCTGCGGATTCATTTAGGTGATCTGAACTGTTGATGAGGTCGGCTTTGTGTATTCAGCCCGTGCGGAGTTGTTCTTGTTCACCTCGGCGGCGCTGGTGCGCCTCTTGTAACTAGAGCGACTCCTGAAGGCACTACATCTGAGCACACAGCTGACAGGGCTGCTGTCATTAGAATTAGCATTAATCATGAGGCATGATCGGGTCAGCTGGGGGAGAGAGCCGGCTGGACTCGTACGACGTGCCTATTCGACCCGATATAATTATAGGTTTTTAATTTTGGGGGGGATTTTAGCGATTTGCCACATGCAGGTAACAGTTCAGTCTTTGAGCCAGGTGTGGACAAGGAATGCGGAGCTCCTTCATTGTTTGATCAGTTTTCCATCACGGCATGTGGACCTTTCTCTTCTTTCTTTTAAAATGCGTAAATGACTGAAGTTTCTAATTCATTTAAGTACTATAAAGAGAAAATGATGTCAATGTGGTTTATTTTTATTGTTATTCTCATCCAAAGGTCTTGATTTATTAATGTTATTATTTTTTCCAGGTATAACACTGCCCTCTGGGGCTTTTATTTATTTATTTATTTAATCTCTGGACAGTGTCTGTTTTCGATAAAGCGCCTGAGTCGATTTAATCGTCTCTAGCGCGACCTCACCCGGATCATTTTTGGAATCATGTTTTTTGGAATTAGGCTACAGAGAGCTGAATGATCCTTTGTTTGCTGAGAAGGAATACAGCACTCGGTGCTGTGCATTTAATGTCCAAGGATGTTTCAGATGTGTTAAATAAGTCATTGTCTCTGCTTATTTAACATAATTTTCCATTTATAGCACACATTTTGCACCCACGTCCCTCTTTAAAATAACAATTGACCTGTTTGCTGCCTCCTTATTAAAACTGCCAATGCACTCCCAAATCCTCTCAAATGATTTGAAGGAATTCGCAGCACAGCGAATAACATCCCCACATCCTAACTGCCTCATCTCCATCGTGTGATCCTGCATTCAGTTTGCCTTGTGGTGCCTGCAGCTGTCAGACACAGCACAGATAATCTGGATGGCCACTTCCTGTGCACTGCAGTGCATGTTTCACAACCTCAGGAAGCTCATGCACACTTTTAGTATCTGTCTCCCCAGCTGGGAGAGGCAGCAGCCGCATGCTGGGTTCAGACAAGGTTCTCTGTGCCTGCTTCATTTTGGTCACGCAGGATGGCCCCACGCTTTTGTGCCTGGAGATGAGGGTGGAGTGGGGTGGGTGTGTGTGTGTGTGTGTGGAGAGGGGGTAACACGGAGCCTGCTGACAGCCTCCAACACAGCAGCCGAGAGCTCCCATCTGCTTTGTCCTCTCTCAGCATTCCATACAGCAAGTGTCCCAGACTGGAGCATGACCCCTGAACCCGAAGCCACTCCCCCTCCCTCCACCCAAACACACACCCAAAAGCTGTGTGTTTTCTGCTTGTGGACTGCTATTCTAAAGAGGGTTTCTCAAAGTTTGCTGCTGTGCACTTGGCACAGTTTCTGTTATTTGCAAGCGTGTTACAGAAAAATCAAAGCTGCATGTCATTTTGTCTGCACAGTGAATGCCATTCGAGGTAAAGAGTGGAAAAAACAGTTTTAGCCTTCCCTTTAAAGCAGGAGTAAAGCAACCCAAACAGTGGGTAAATAGTCCTCTGCAAGCATCACCTGGACATTTAGGTTTGCTCTGCATAACAGATTAATGGCAGCCTGGGGCGTGTGAAGTCCACGTGCAAGCTAATACCCTGTCAGGTGTGGCTAGGAAAGGTGGCTGGCTCAAGTGTCTAGTGGGAGTAGGACTTTCCAGTGGTTAGCAGTAGAAAACACATCTGGGTTAGATAGAGCCTGTGTTCTTCTTCCACTATTACTGCGGGAGCAGTGCTGCCAGAATGGAATTCCTGTGGCTTGGAAACATGACATTATTTATTTGTTTTGTACAGTCCTCCCTCCTTCTTCCCACTACCTCTCCTTTTTGGAATCGCGCTGTGCACGGGTCAAGGCAGAGGAACAGAATGTTTCTGTGGCACAGTCACAGCAAGCTTTGCGGCTTCGGTGAGAACAACAGGCTTATAGGAGGAGAAAGCGGGAGCGCTCCCTGCATTGTTCCAGCAGGTGGAGCGCTTCTGACTAACAGCTGACTTCATAAGAAATGAGCCAGTGTTTCCCCCAGCTGTGCAGGAGCTGGAATCCAGCCCATCCGTCACCTTGACGGCTTTGATCAATTATCTCCCGTCCTCTCGGTGTCAGAACTGGAAGTGAGAGGTGCAATACCTTGAAAGCCTGCAGGGGCTGTCCTGCCCAGCCACGGTTCTACACACACGGGAAGGCTCCCAAGCTTATCATTATCACATTTTATGAGCACTCAGTCAGTCATTCAGACACTGCACAAGGCTGTCAGTGTGCCATGTAAATGCTCCCGGCTGGCTAAGATTAGTGCAACTTGTCGCTCCCACCCACACGGTTATCAGCTGCAAAAGGGCTGGACAGGCGGTGCGAGGGGGCAAAGTCAACTGTGACTTGTCCTGATGGCTGAGGGGCAGACGGGAGCAGTTCAAACAGGGTGAAAGTTGATATCTGTGCAAAACCAAAGATGTGTATAAGAAAGCTTTTATGATTTGGTTCTTTTTTTGTGATTCTGATTAAACTAAAGCTTTCCGATAAGTTAGTTTGATAAGATTTACCGTGGCATTTTGCCTTTTAAAAGTAATTCAAACTCTTTTACATCCTTCTCAAATAATTGAATACTCTTTCATAAAAGGGTTTGAGGGGCTGTCTGCAGATTTAAAATCAAAATGAATTGAAATTCTAAAGTCGTACAAACAGCCCCGTAGCTGGATGTATCAAGATAATCTTATTCAACTGACATAGTTATGCATCTGACTTGAGCTGTGTAGTGCTTCTGGTGACAAATCTCCTCGCCAGAGATTTATCTTTCCAAGTCTGTGACAACTGGCTGGGGAGCACCTCGGTGGATGCGTCCTTTATCTGCCTGCCTGTGTGCGGTTGATGGAATGACAGTGATGCATAATTTAGCGCACGCTGAAAACATGCTGCGCTCCTTCTCTGGCTCGGCTGTCCGATCACATCCATTCTCCATTTAGAGCAGACATCCACAGGCACCGCTTTCTTGACGAGCCAGCGCCGAATTCCTCTCTTTTTATCTTTGTCCCACCCTTTTGCAAATGAGTCACTACGCAATGTCTTTTCTTTTTTTTTTTTCCTTTCTTCTTTTCTTTTTTTTTTTTTTTCACCCCGGGTCCCTTGTTCCATCCGCTGTCTGTGCTCTCTTGGCCTTGTTCAGTGGGTGCAGCGGCTGAGCAGGCTGAGAAGCTCCAGATTGACTACAAGCCGTCCCCTTGCCAGGATTAACCTCTCGCCATTGTTTCTGCCCGTTGAACAGGATTAACAAATCAATGTGTCAGGTAGACTGCAGTCAAGAGACAATGACCCAGTTCTGACACCACTGCCCCCCCCCCCCCCCCCCCCCCCCCCCACCACCTCTCTCTCTTTCTCTCTCTCTCTCTCTCTCCCTCTCCCGCACCCCCCCCCCCCCCCCCCTTCTGCCTCACTGCAGCTTTTAATTAAAAAGACTTTGCTTAGCTGGCGCTATGCACTCCCTGGAGGATGCTTCACAGCTTTGTTTTTTTTTGTGGGGTTTTCTTTTTCTGGGAACTGGAGCTGGGAATGGTGGCAGAATTGTAAGGTGAACCCTCGCGTGCTCTGCGTGCACAGAGACGTGAGCTTTGTGGTGTTTTTCAGAACACACATGTTGTCTGATAAGGGAACACACAAAGCAACAGATGCGGCACCCAGGTGTTTCTAAATGGTTTCAAGACAAATCCCATCATCATGTCATAATATTAGTTATACGTGTACAAGGCATTTTGAGATTATTTTTTTTGCACGAGTAAGCTGAAGGATAGGATGGGGGGGATTCAGTGCCCCCCTCCTTTTTTTTTTTTTTTTTTTTTTTTTTTTTTTTTTTCCTCCACTCTTATTGTCTGTGTAATGTGAAGGCTACAGTGTGGAAGGGAGCTTTTTTTTGTTTGTTGCAGCGACAGTGTGAGTTGGCTTGACCTATTGCAAGGTGATTCATTCATCAAGCGTGCACTGGGGACAACAATATCTGACCGCAGCAATAACAATAACCCCCTCCCTGTACATCTGCAAAGATGCACCCACTGCCTATACGAAGGTGTCAGCCTCTTGCCCTTGACTTTGCCTTTGTCCTTGTCATAAGGATTTTTTTTTTCATAACTGCTCTCTGTTGCATGCAGAAAATGGCTCTTTTCCTTGTACACCAGCTTCCAGATCTTCTTCTTTTTCTTCTGTTCTTTGAGTAATGACATCCCGATGAGACAAGCAAGACATGCAGATCGCAGATGGATTCAAAGTTCCTATAAAGTCACTGGAGCATTTCTGACAAATTGGCTGTGTGCTAAAGAGCAATGGTCACATTTTAAGCTGTTGGAAGGATGTTTGGGTGTTTTACGTGTGTGCAGTACTGTGTTTAGTAAGAGTATGTTTTTAAAAAATGACGAAAATCAAAGTGATTCAGCTGCAATGTTGAAAGATTTGTAAGCAGTTTGACGGTGAAACGAGGTAAAGCCTCCTTTTCCCATTCCACATCATCATCATCTGAGGGAGTGTCTGTGCTGGAGCACGGCCCGGTTGTGTCCTACCTCTCCCTTCACTTCCTTCCTCCCTCCCTCCACCCTCTCCCTCCCTCCCTGGTTAAGATAGCAGGGGCTCGTCCTCGCAGTGATGATAAACTGTGCCGTCTAGCAGCAAGCATCGCCTGCTAATCTTCCCAACTTCTCAAAAGTTGGGAAGATTAGATTGTTTGGTGTTTGCTAAGGTCACGAGACACATTTGTATCCCTTAACCATAAAACACAAAAGCAGCAACCTTGCTTTTCATCAAATCTGCTCATTTGTCATGTCAGCGGTTGCTCTTTTTGAAATTTTGCCTGGAAAAAGACGGGGATTTAGTCGAGCTTTGAAAGTGTTGCTGCCCGACAAAAATAAACATTAAACACATCGACAAATCTTATACTTGGAAAGGTGATATTGGGCAATATTTTTAAAGATTAGAGGGCAGACAGCACTCCCTCCCACTGAAAGCATTATTTTTTTACTTTTCTATCTTTTACTCAGCTCTGGATATGTGGACAACAAAACATTCTGCCTATGCGTAGCTGCGCATGTATTCAATGACTTCTATGTGGACACGTTACTTATGACCAGTGGCAAATTGCCCTTGCTTTCCTTCGGACTGCATATTTGATTGCAAGGGCTGCTTAAAGTGACTGATTAGAAAATAAAATGTCAGGTCACCTCTGTTTGGTCGTCTCTCTTAATTTATGCGTTTGCTGAGCCGATGAGATTTGGAAGAGGGTGAAGGGTTCGCTAATTGTTGACTTAGGCAAATGGAACTGATTGATTGCTTCCTGTGCCATTGTTCTCAACTGAGAGTAGCAGGAGACTGGTATGCATACATGACTCACTTGTACCATTGATTTTGTTTAAATAAAAGCCTGACAATGTACAGTTGATAATTTATTGGGTTAATAAAATAAAGATCCGGTGATGATTTGTTAAAATAACTGTTAGTAATTTGCTAATTCGTCTCCTTCTCTCCTCCTTGCTGCAGATCTTTTGCGCTAACGCCATGAGTGGGCTTCTCAAGAGGAAGTTTGAGGAGGTGGATGAGGACCCATGCTACTCCTCACCGTCGCCCTCTTCCCTTTCCTCTGCCTGCTCAGGCTGGGACTCGGAGGCGGAGAGCTGCTTCTCGGACACCCTGGATTCCACCCCCAGCAACCCCAGCTCCCCGGCAACAAATTTCAACAGTGAGTATCTCTCTCCAGCGATAATAAATCACAGAAAGAGCTGATGGCACATGTTTTTATAATGCATTCTCTTGCCTTTAACATCCGCTGAGACTCTGATAACAAACTTAGATAAATGGGGGAGAGGTTAAGGAATTTAGGCAGCTGGAAGGCCATGAAACACTTCACAGAAATGATTTCAGACTTCTGCAATGAATACCTCTTTTGATTTCATGCCCTAAAGCTGCAAAATGGCTAATCACATTATGCACTGGCTGCTCACCTTGGCTGTGTCGCCACCTTCTTCTCAAAGCCCCGCATGCAGGCACAGCCTCACCTTTTCTTGCATGATGTGGGTCACGCGGCCTTGGGCCGTTTTGTGTCTCGACCTGGGTGCGTCTGCTGAGCTTTAGGGGACGGACCGGCTTGGAAAGGGATTGCAGTGTACGGGAGAAGGGCAAACAGTTGTGAGGTTTCCAGGATGGTGGGGCAGGCAGCCAGGAAGAGAAGCATGGCAGGTTGCCAAGGCTGGGAACACACAGAGCCTTGTCTGAAGCCCGGGCGTGCACCCAGCACAGGTGCTGAAAGTGAGTGGGTGAAGGGATACAAAAAAAAAAAAAAAAAAGGGGGGGGGGGGTAGGACAATCAAGAAAAAAAGGCGTGCAGACACATCTGAAGGAGCAGATTGGCTGGATCATTATAATCCAGTGTTTACACAGAAATTGTGAAGTGACTGCTAGACACAGCAGAGAAGATGATGGATGTGAAGCTGTACCTTGGTAGTTTATTTTTATGTGTATTACCCCAAGCAGCAGATCAGACCACATAGTAGAACTATTGTGTGCCGCTTACCTCTATTAAGGTAAAAGGTTACTTTTCCAAGCTTCAGGTATCACACCAGCTTTCTGTGTCTTTTAAGGCCAGTTCAGGGCGAACTAGAAGTCTACAAGGATCTCCCCACCAAATAATAATTGTAATGTCCGACACATGTGGCTTGTAGATTCGAAAAGTTCTGGTGACTCAGGCAGAAGGGAAAAAGTTGCTTGTCTCTAAAAGAGTCTCTAAAGTGTTGTTGAATATTCCTGGGTGGAGGAAGTGGAATATATAATAAAACTTGAATAATTGGGCTTTTTTCCCACATATGGTTCTACTTTGGCTCCCATATGGTTTTATTGTATTTGTCTGGGTATAGAAAGATCGTGAGCACTTTTTAACAGCGAGAGAACCTTTGACCCGTTTCAGTTACTGGGCCATTTGTGGGGATTGTCAGCTAGCAGCGAGACCCGGGTGGGCAGGTTTTATTCTTGCCCTTAGGGCTACACTTCCACCCTTCACCCCCATCTGGAAGCCTCAAGCATTTACTCCCCACTTTTGTGATCCTGGCGGCTCTGTTTCCTCCACTTTCCTGGCCAACAAAGGGAAATTCCTGGGTTGGGTGTTTTGTTTTTTTGTTTTTTTTGTCGCACAGTAGGGCAAGTTACAAAGCTAAATGGATTCTTGGGTTAGTGTAGGTTTCACTTTACAGGATGTAAGCGTGTTAGAGTGTCTTTTAATTGGGTACATGATAAGGCGGGAGCAATGAATCAGAGGGGTGTCCTTTTACAGTCTGTTCAGCAGCATTTATACACCTCTCAAGTACAAGTGCTGGGGAATTATGCCATCTAGTGGCACGAAAGTAAGAATCCCCCCTCTTTAGAGCATCCTCTCTTACTTGTGCATCATGTATTCTAATCCTGCCTCTTTTTTTTTTTTTTTTTCCATCCATAGCAACGTCCATCCTTAAGAAATCCAAACGAGCGCGGCGGGGCAATGTGACGTTTGACCAGGTGACGGTGTTCTTCTTCCCTCGGTGCCAGGGCTTCACCAGTGTTCCCAGCCGAGGAGGATGCACTCTGGGCATGATGCAACGCCACAGTGCACTCCGCACATATTCGCTCGCAGAGTTTGCCGTGGAGCAGCGGCTCCTGCGTCGGGAAAAACTCCTCAACAGACTCAGGGAAGAGAAACTGGAAGCTCTCAAACTGAAGGTGTGCACCATAAAAGAAATGCAGTGGTTAAGGGATCTATGAAACTGTGCCTGTTCAACATGACAAATAAACTTTGTTCCTTTTGTTGTGTTCAGCTGACAAAAAATGGAACCCAGGAGAGCGAGGAGGCCGAAAAACTTACAGTGGATGACATCCCAGAGCAGGATATTGACATCAGTGGAGCCAACGTCGACGAGGGCTCTTTTCTCCAGCCTTACACGTCCAAGCGCCGCTATGCGCTGCTCAAAGCGGCTGGTGTGAAGAAGATCGACAAGGAGGAAAAGAGGCAGCTGCACGAGCTGAGGCTCTCCAGGGAGAACTGTGGTTGCGACTGTCAGGGGTTCTGCGAACCTGAGACTTGCAGCTGCAGCCTGGCTGGCATCAAATGTCAGGTAAGAGCCCCAACAATTTCATGCTATCAAGAGCACCCGGGCAAGACACAGCAACTTAGGAGTTTCTGTTGCATGATTTAAGAACTTTTCTTTACTTCTTGCAGATGGACCACTCCTCTTTTCCATGCGGATGTACCAAGGATGGATGCGGAAACATGGAGGGCCGCATTGAGTTCAACTCCACCAGGGTACAGACGCATTATATCCACACTATAATGAAGCTGGAGCTGGAGAAGAGGCTGGAGGAGCAGTCCAGCACAGAAGAGGATGAGGAGAACACAACCGGTGCCACCCCCTTACCAGCAGTGCCCTCCTTCCCCTTCAGCTCAGAGATGACAGCAGCTGGGGAGAACAGCTGCAGCAGCGATATGACAGACTTGTCGGACTCTCAGAGTGAGGACTCGGAGGCAGGCGAAGGTCCGTGTGAGCCCAGCGCCCAGCTGGATGTTGATGAGAAAGGCCTGAGCCGCATACTGTGTTTCAGTGACACAGAAAACTGTTCGAGAAGTAGCAAGGACAGCGGCGATAAGAGCGACAAAGACACTTGTTGCCCAGAGCAGCAGCAAGAGCAACAGCAGCCATCTACGGAGGCGTTTAGTAGCTTTAGTATGGTGGACTTTGCAGATGAGAATGACAATATAGACGCTGCACTGCTGGACTCTTCGGACGATCAAACAGACAATCGAGCAACAGCCATTTCAGAACTTTTGGATGAGAATGCCAACCAGGGAAACGCTCTCTTCCATAGCTGTAGTGTTCCACACACGCCCTCTCCCACAGTCGATCGCTCAGCTAGCTACGACATGGAGCTGAGCCTCTCGTCTGAGTCAGACCTGGAGTTTTTCGATGGCTTCCCCTGTTTGGGGCCCACCTCCCTCTACAACTCCCTCAAGGAGTACGAGCACATGGACAACTTTTTTCAGTTTCAGTTGCCTAGTTATCCCAGTTTTCCTGCAGCCAGTGACCCAGGGACCTGCCTCCTGGAGTCGCTGATTGGCCTTTCAGAGTCCGTCCCAGAACCCCCCGCCACTTTTACAGACAATCAGCTGTTGGAGGAAGCCATGAAATTGTCTGTGATGGAGTCTGTGAAAGTTTGACCCACGCAAGGCGAAAAATTTGTGGACAGTGCAAGAAAAACGCAGGTTTGAAAATGCACATAAGATGTCAAAGTGTTGGAGGAAGCTGTGATTGCGTTTGATTTTTTTTTTTTTTTCCCTCTCGCCTAATAAACGTTCAAAATTCCAGACTTGCCTTCAAAATTGTAAGCAAAGCAGTTTGGAATGATTGCTGTGTGAGACGGCAGCTAGTGTTGAAAGAGATACTAAACGTATATCAATTTGATCAGGCATATTAAAAATAATAATAAAAAAGATGTGGTGGCTCTCAATTCCTAAGAAAGCTTGTTTAACCAAACCAAGATCACCAACCATACGCTAAATGGGAATGAACCCTCTGGGGCCAGGTTGGGAATCTCAACACAGCTGAATGTGCACCTCAGGGATTTTTTTCTAGCTTTTGGAGGCAATGTACCTTTGCTGTGATGGCCTTCATATGAAAACCAGAGTCAAATGGTAACCTGTTCGCGCCCTAGATTTTAGGCTAACACCCGGACGACTTGAGTAGAAGGGGTCCTCCTCGTGTTAAATCCTAAAGCTAGTGGACTCTTTCTCCTCAAGATCTCTCCCAAGGGTCTTTTATGGTACAAATAAAATCCCTCTAAAATCTCCTTGATCAGCACTTTATCTGTGAAAAAAAATAGTTATGTATGAATAGGCATTGTTTTGGTCGAACGGGATCGATTCAACAGTTAAACGCTAACATGACGGAGTTTCATATTTATGAGCAGGGTAACTAGATATAATGCTCATGCCATTTAAAAGCTGTAGCTGTATTGTCTTTTTACTTTTGTTTTAAATTATTTCCTTTTATGAATTCCTTTTATTTATTTCTGATGAAGCCTACTTTCACTCAAGCAGCACTGTGGTTTGATATTTCACCCGAAAGTGCAATCTTCCTTCCTGTTTTTTTTTGTTTTTTTTTTTGTTTTGTTTTCCTTGTCCATATCACATTTAGGCATTGTTATGGGAAATGGGATCACAAGTCCATCAGCAAGTATTTAATATCTATTCTCTTTTACAGTTTAACTATTTTCTTTTTTTTTCTTTTTTTGGATAACTTATTATGTCATTATTTCACTAGTTATTTAATTTAAGACGCCTGGCAATAAAATGGGGTGTTGTAAAGTTTACTGGATGTGCCTGCTTATCGGGGGGAGTCATGCATGCTAATAGAGTGTGCACAGCGCTTCCATTTAAGCTTTGGGACTGAAAACTGTGGAATCTCCCTAATCACTGAAACTAAATTATGGTTCTGTTGTATTGCTGCCTATAATGTAAACATAGAAAATTACACTAATATTTTCTAACTAATTTATGTAGAATGACAAAAGAATTCTAATCACTGACAAATTGAATATTTTATTAAGCAAAAGCGAGTAATTTTCAATCTGGGTCGACCTTTGTAATATATGAATTATAGAGAAATGTATACTTATGAAGGTTATTGCTCTCCAGCATTCTGAAGTATTTTTCATAGGCAGCCTTATGGTTCGATATCTTAGAGACATGCCACTAAAACTAAGTAAATTGCGAAGATCAATTTGATTGTACTCTGAATTTCTTT
This sequence comes from Maylandia zebra, assembly GCF_041146795.1. Classification (NCBI taxonomy): domain Eukaryota; kingdom Metazoa; phylum Chordata; class Actinopteri; order Cichliformes; family Cichlidae; genus Maylandia; species Maylandia zebra. The sequence continues at coordinate 21,931,694 of NC_135175.1, forward strand.
GGAAGTCTGTGACTTGGCTTACGATATGTTATGACTTACACATGTAAAGGGTTTTTGTGCATAAAAACTGCATATATTATACAATTTTTATCGCACGCGCAAACCCTGAAAATTGAAGAGTTGCCTCATTAATTATTGAACGAGACCTTTCAAAGGTGATTGTGCTGTCACCTGTGTGAAGAGCCGAGGGACACTAGAGAGTCAATGTACATATCTCACCCTTTCTACAGCTGTTTCAACAGCCTTTCTGGACCCTTTAGAAATTATGCATGCAGGTCCTGTTTGTTAAAACTTGTTCTGATTAATTGTATACTTTGAAAAAGTGCCGAGTGCACATTTTGGAACTGTATTATTCGCTTTTTTGCCTTTTTTGATTACTTTGAAGTCCATCCAATATATGTTCTTATGCCATGAAGAGGGCACTTTGCAAGCAGGCATTTGATTCTCTTGTATAAAACATCAAATCTCATGAAGAAATGGCAACAGTGAGTGTTCAATGTAATGTATTACAGTACAATTTATATTGTTTTCAAAGAAATTGTCTTACTTTTTTTGCCTTTTGTGTTGTACATATTTCTGCTTGAATGGTCCTGCAGAGCAAACAAAGCTGCTTTAATTTTTTTATTTTTTTTACATACTCACACATTAACCTGCTGTTCAGAAACAGTGTCTTTCATCTACGCCATTTTGACAGCCTGTCCCTCCAAATAATAATAATAATAAAAAAAATGTTTTCTAAATCTTTGACTGTTTTTTGTCTTTGTAAAATGCTGAAAATTAAACTTTTTGCATTGTTGGGGGAAAAAGCATGGACAAAAACTCCTAGGGGTATTATTTCTAGCTTTCTTTGGTGGGAGGGGGTATACTTGATATATTAATAATATATTTTAGCGAATAAGCCAAAAATATGTGTTATAATTGGTTTAACCCTTTCTAGACCAGCAAATAATTGCAAGAAGTGTAGCGGTTTGCACATCTGTTTGCCAAGCAAAGGGTTTCTGGTTCAATTCCAGCCAGAGACACAAACCCTTCCTGGGGTCAGGGTTTGCATTAAACATGTGAAGCTAAAAGTAGCAAAAGTAAAATAAGCACACTAATGTACTTTCAAATTATGTGTAGCTCAGGTAATCTACAGTACACTGCTACTTTACACCAGTGGTGGTGAAACCTCTAGCAAAGGAAAAAAACTAATTGTGCTCTCCATACTGCAGTTTTTACCACTCATTACAATAAAAACACAGGATCCAAGTTAATCTAGTTGTTCATTAGAAAAGAACAACGATTACATTACAATTGACAATTTGTTACTAGATCTGTCAAACAGGACGTATTTGGTGTTTTACACAAATGTGTAAACCCTGGGACGACCGTAACGTTTAGTAAAATGCTTCTGTGCGAAAGTTCAGGGGACAGACGCCATCTTTACTTTTAAGATTAGACTTAAAGCTAAATCTGAAAGGACTGTGATCCTGAAGTATCCCTTGGTTATGCTGAAGCAAGCTCAAACTGCTGGGGGACTTCCCACAGGTGCTTATATGCCACGGCTGCATGCCTTTACATTGTGTCATCTCTCTCCCATAGTTTGTGTTTTTTCCTGTCTTCCTCTTTCCCAATACAGCTGCTCTTCCCTGAGCCTGGTTGTGCTGGAGATTTTTGTCCTCTTAAAAGGGAGTTTTTCCTTCCTGGCGTCATGTAGTGCTTGTTCATAGAGAATCATATGACAATTGGGGTTTTCGGGTCTTTACGTTAGAGTAAAAAGAACCTTGAGGCCTTGTTATGTTGCCAAATGAATAAACTTGAACTGAATGAAAAATTCAGAGGGATCTAATTGCTTACTAAACTTTTTTTTTTATATTAGTTTAGCTTCTATTTGGGAAACCATTAAGACCATTTTCTTCTACTGTATTAAAGAAAATTGACATTTCTCCTTAAATCTATTGAAACAACATTCCTGTTAGGTTCTAATGTAAACCACTGGAATGTATCTGTGGTTTTTGGTCTCCATGGTGTGGAGAAAAACACTTTATATGATGTCATGCAGAAGTCTCCTGACTACTACCACAAACATATGGCCAGAAATTCCAGACAAGAAGGAAATGTTGAGCCTATGACTACATATAGCATTTGGCCACAATTAAAAAGAGAGGGAAAAAAAGGTTTTCTGCTTGTTGGGACAGGGTGTTCAGGTACACCATGCAAGAATATTCCAGTTGTCCTTGTAATTCACTGCTACTTAAGCCTGTTTTTTTTAAAAAGAGGTTCTCAGTTTGAAACATCCTTAGAAATTTTCCATCAACTAAAACTGTGGTTCGGGAGGTCAGGAGGTCACAACCGTAGCCGCTGTGTTGGTATTCAAACAAAAACTGTGGCACATGTATGGACTGGTCGCAAAAGGAGTACACCAACAGCAAATGCATTCAGTAGAAAATGTGTTTCTGAAATTGTGGGAAAGTACCGGAATGCCATTAAAAGGATCTGATTCTGAGAGAAAAGCAGGACGTTGTTTGGTCAGAACATGAGGTGGTTTTGCCACCCTTTGGCAAATTCAAGAACTACAGGCAAATATCTGCTGCGCAGAACATGAATGAGATGCACATCAATTTTATTTTGCAGGTTGCATTTGAGAATTGTAAGGAATGCGGTGCCATTTAAGCAAGACCCATAACCTGAAAAAATAAATAGATAAAATAATGAGTCACGCTTTATAAGATTATAGTCGCCAAACAAAAGCACAGAGGCATCAAGAGACTCACTGAAAACATCCAGTCTTCAAAGGAAGAGACTCTGGTGAAGACCGTGGGTTTGAACACTTGGTTGCACATACCAGATGGGCCGTAACTGACAACACCGTGGACTCTCCAGGCTCCATCAGTAAAGCAGTTCAGAGGACCTCCAGAGTCGCCCTGGGACAGATAACAATAAGAACATAGCGTGCAATGACTGTGAGAATGTCTTAACACAGTATTGTTGTTAACAATATGATAGTTGCAGCATGAGGCGAAACCTCCTCTACCTGGCAGCCTGCTATGATCCCATCCCCTCCGGCACACACCATGGTTTCTAGAGCAATGCTGCCCCACCACTCGGGCTGGGAGCAGACCGAGTGCTCCACCACATTGATGGGAGCCACCTGTAGGATGGCAGGGCTACCTCCATCTGATTCAGTGGAGAAAGTATGCAGGAACCTTTTTATTACATCCACATATAGGGTGTGTATATGTGTACATTTAGCACCCAGGTGTACTCACAGTCTACTAATCCCCAGCCGGTGATGTAACAGGTGAAGCCATGAGGCAGTGTCTGGTCCGGGTAGGGGAGATTAGCTATAGCCACGTAACCACTGTCATAGATGGGACCAGCGAGTCTCAAGAGAGCAATGTCATTTCTAAGAAAAAATAACCAAAGATAGAGTTGTATAATTTTAATAGTTGCTTGTTTGCTGAGATTAACATTTCATATTTAAATGAGGCTTAATTGAGAGAGGTGATCTGACATGCTGCCACTTACCCATAACGAAGATCACCATTCCAGCCAGGGTGGACTGTAATTTTTTCCACATGGATGAACTGCTCACTGCCTTCTAACTTATACAGGTCATACTCACCCACCACTACACGGTACTGACTAGCATCTGGGCTGAGAAGGACATGGAAAAAACATAAGTACAGTGCTTACTTACACTCTTTTGTTCAGCCCAGGAGACACCAAGATCGACTTTAAAATATTACAAAATGCACAAAGGAAATGGTGTCATTAAGAATAATCATGGTCAGAGCCCAAACCTGAGGATGCAGTGAGCTGCAGTCATGATGTGGAAGCTATCAACAACAGATCCTCCGCACATGTGGTAGAATGAGCCATCATAGAATTGATCATACTGCACAGAAACCTGTGAAATATTAAAGATATATGAAAATATGGTGGAGATGGAGTTTTTTTTCTAAATCTAGTATTTTAAAACTACAGTACAAAACCTATTTGCATCAAAAGATAGAAAAATAAAAATATCATTAGTGTTCAGAGGATTTACCTGCCATTTCCATGTGTTTGGTTGAGCATTACTGCCGCCTATCACCCTCTCATTGTCAACTTTGTAGTTGAGAGGTTCTTTGGCACAAATCAGCCCTTCAGCACACACATGGACAGATGTGGTAATATAGTTTTAACGTTCAGAAAATATAGGCACAGAAAATTATTTAAGTCAGGTGGGCTTACCAATACAGGACAGAAGAAGCACAAGCCGCATCATGTTGGAGCACTGATGACAAGCTGCAGTTTGCTTTTATACCCATTTGAGATTGGGAAACCGGGCAGATGTTAAGTTACCAGCCAGTATCAATAGTCCATGTGGATCAATTCACATTAAATGTACTGCTATGAAAAGCTGAAAGTTTGAGAAGTGTGAGACTTTGTGTGGCAATCCACCACTGTGTGAAACTCTTACAAATACAGACTTATGTACATTTGCATTTCATTCAACTCAGAAAACTTTAAGGACAAGAGAACTTTATTAATTAATTAATTACTTAATTTATTTTATCATGGTGGGAAAAGAACAGGTGCTGTCTAGTGATGGCAGAGTCGACCAAACCATCTGTGAAAGGTGTGCATTCAAGACAAATATTACAGCAGATAAAAGTCTGAAATGATCGACGGCCAAGGTAAAGAAGAAAATGTTCCGCTGCCTTCTGTCTGTACACTGTACACTCAACACAAAACAGACAAAAGCAGAATATTCAATGAAAAGTTAAATCATAATTCAATAAAAATACACACGTGTATTCATTATAATAAAAAATGTACAGTATAACTACCGTATACAAAAGTGTATACATGAGTTCTTTTTCTTCTGCTTATCTAATTCTCGGTCATAGGGGAATTAGAGCCTATCCCACTTGTTATGGAGCAAAAGGCACAGTACACCCTAAATGGATCAGTCTATCACAGAGATACAGACGTCCATTAACAGTCACATTCACATCTATGGATCTAACACATTCACACATGTATTTGGACTATGAAGCCAGAGTGCCCACAAGCATGCAACCTCACATGACCTTCTTGCTGTGAGATAACAATGTTGACCATCACGATGTTTTTATTTAAAGATAGAATAGATATATAAATGGCTTCTCCATCTTCAAAGGAAAGATACCATACAAAGTTAATTGCATCGTTCATGAGGTTCACTGTAAAAATGTTTTTTTCTTTGTTTTAGACTTAAATAAAATACTCTCTCTCTCTCTCTCTCTCTCTCTCTCTCACACACACACACACACACACACACACGTGTGTGTGTGTGTGTGTGTGTGTGTATTGAAGCTCCCAGGACCCGAACTTGAAGGACAGACGAGGAGCGAGAGGAATATGAATAAGAATAGTATTTCGTTTTCATAAATGTTGTCATCTTTAATTACTTTTCCCACAGACATGCGCAGTAAGGCAACAAACTGTCAAATCTATGTAATATTTATTTATTTATATATTCGGTAATTTATTGTTTTGTTTTTTTATTGCCTAAAATATCTAAATACTTAACAGGAAGTGGCATTTTTTTTATGAATGAGCATGGCGTTATGTTTTGCTAAGCAACCGCGTAGAACACCCTGTAAAGGACGGCTAATCGAACTCAGCTTGTTTGCTGCTGATATGAAAATCGGGAAGAAGAAACTCGATTTTTCTGTCATCATTATTTATAAGCTTTGTCTGGCTCTCCAGCGCCTGCTGTCAACCTATGTCAGCTGCTGGCTAGCTAGCTTGTATGCGGAGTGTATGTACCAGTAATGACTCCTGAAATAAGTCTGCTTTAGTGACATTTAGTCAGAACTAGTAAAACGTAACTGCTGAAGGCAATGGGGCTACCGCAGAGCTCGTTACTGTCGGACGGAGGAGCTAATTGTGGATATCATGTCCACGGGGTACGTTAGAAAGTAGTGCAAGGTTACACGTCACGCGGTTTGTTAGTCCCTATAGCTCACTTTTCATACATTTTTTGCTTAGTGACTTGTTAACTGTGCTTTGAACCATAATTGCTGCTTTATCTATCTACGCAGAGCCTGACTGTAATTGACAGGTTATCGTGTAACTGTAGTTACTCGTGAGCTCAGCTTGAATGGTGTCCGCCCATGATGATGTTGAAGATGAGGTGGCATTTGGCACACTTCCAACCCGCGTGCCTTTGTTGGGAAATGGAATAGTTTAACAGTCACTATAGAAACTTTCTTTAGTTATGGCACGTTTCAAAGTTGCATATAACATATTAACCGCGCGAGAAAGCGGGTACCTCGTCTCATTGAGAAGTCCCAAATTTTGGACACTGCAATATCTTAGGTTGACAAACGGGGGGCGATAATATCACTGTGCTGTTTGTCAGTCAAACCAAATGTCAAGTTTTCTGTTCTGTGTTTTAAATTATTATTAATATTTTTAATTATTTAAGTAATTTTATTTTATTCTCAGGTTCAAGAGGACTCTCCTGCTCTGAAGGCTGGTCTGGAGCCTTTCTTTGACTTCATTCTCTCTATAGGAAACGCCCGACTTGTGAGTAGACTCCTGTGTCACTACACTCCTGGTTAAAATGAGTAACTAGGTGTCAAATATTGACTTCTTCTATCTTTATGACATTTCAGGTATGAATTGTAATTGAAAATGACGAGTTGAGGACAAAATGAAAATGCCAAAAAAGCCCTGCAACGTAGCTGTGAATGTGGCATATATTCAATTGTATTTGAAAGTATGCTAAAAACTAAAACATTTTTAAATTCTAAACTTATTTTAAAAGGCGTTATGAAGCTGAATAACATATTTATAGATCTCAATCAACTTAATAGGACAAAAGCAAGTTGTAGTCTGTTTTGAAACCATCTTCAAGACCCATTTTTTCTGTATATAAAGCAAAGTACTCGGCAGGTAGGACACAGCAGGCAAACACCGATTTCCATAATTTTGAGGTACTGCCTTTATGAGATAATCCAGTGTTTTTCAGTGCTTTATTAATAACCTCATTTGGAAGAGTGGCAGTAATTACATTTCATGTTCTTTTTCATGAAAGAAAACGCATCTGCACAGTTGCAGCTGGAGTAGCCCTTTTTCCTTTTGTTTCTCCAGAATAAGGAAAACGACCTGCTGAAGGATCTTCTGAAGGCAAATGTGGAAAAAGCAGTCAAACTTGAAGTGTATAACTCCAAAACCCAGCGTGTGAGGGAGCTGGAGGTGACACCCAGTAACATGTGGGGCGGTCAGGGTTTGCTGGGGGCTAGTGTCCGCTTCTGCAGCTTTGAAGGAGCCAATGAGAATGTGTGGCATGTCTTGGTAAGTTAAATCTACCTGTCTTCGCTCAGGTTTCACCCTTTGCTGGTTACTGTAGGTTAAAGGCCTTTGCACACCGAATGTATGCGGAAAAATGGCTAAAATTCTGATTTTAGCCATTTTTTCTAAAAAAAAAAAGCCTGTTTTGGATCCAAACCTGCCGTATAACAGATAAACACAACAAAAGTCTTGCTTTGTGTGAAAAAATGAAGTTGAAAGAAATGATGAGATGATTCTGATGTTTCTAAACAAGAAAAAGAAGAAAGTGAGAATCCGGGTTCATCCAATTCTCAGGCGAGGACAGCAGCAGGGAAAATTTCTTGGTTTGATCCAGGAGTTGAAGCTGTATCTCGACTGCTTTCTCTTTTTGGCAAAATTGCAACCACATCTGAGGACGTACAGAAATAATTTTAGAGAGCTGATTTAGCCGGAGCAGTGTCTGGCTGTCTGTCTGAGGTAAAATAGTATTATTTTTACTATTTCCATATCATTGCACATTCAGTACTGGTGCATACGCTGAGCAATGAGCACACTTGTTGCCAAATGTAGTGGTCTGATTGGTCAGATCTGTTTATTCCTATGTGGAAAAATATGAAAAATCGAGCTTGATCCGAACTATAAAAAAATAAATCCTGCAAATTTGAATTGAACAGTTGCCTTAAGAATAAGTGAGTCTGAAAAATCATTGCATTCTGTGTTCAAAGGCTTTAAAATTGCAAATGTTAATAATTTTGGTAGATTTTAGAATTTTTAAAAAAACTTTTAGGAAGTGGAACCAAATTCTCCCGCCGCTCTCGCAGGCCTGGATGCATACAATGACTTCATAGTTGGAGCTGACCAAGTGTTACAAGATGTAAGATTTCTTGTCTTTTGACTTTTATTCCAAATAAGAAATAATTGTTTTAACTAGCAGACATTATTAAAAGAAATAACAAAAACGTTATTTTTGTGTGAAACGTCTGCAGTCCGAGGATTTCTTTTCTTTGATTGAAGCCAACGAGGGGAAACCTTTGAAGCTTTTGGTGTACAACACTAAGACGGATCAGTGCCGAGAGGTAGTGGTGACTCCTAACGGAGCGTGGGGAGGCGAGGGAAGGTTGGCATTGATTTTTTTTTTTTTATCTTTATTTAAATCAAAGCATGTAGATAAATATTGCCATGTCAACACCCGTGGGTTTTTTCCCCTATTTTTTAGCTTAGGCTGTGGGATCGGCTATGGATACTTGCACAGAATTCCAACTCGTCCAGTTCAGCCTAACGCCCAGAATAAAAATGTTCTTCAACCAGTGCTCACTGGCAGCAGTGAAGAGGTAGCTGCAACTGAGCACACTGAGGTGAAGGTTGTTGTATCTTATTCTTGCTTATTTATTAAGCTGTGCAGGATGTAATGGCATCTATTGGTAGCAAGGGATCATGTTGAGAAGTACAAAAAGAATAATCTTTTTTATGGCTTAAAATGAGACCTACATATCTACTACAGGAGGGATCCACCTTCTACACTAGCTCAGTTTTTTTTCAGTCGGGGGTGACGACCTAGTATTCACTTACATTTTTAGAAGCGGAAGGTGAGGCCAGGTGTATTGACTTTGTTGTAATCTGCAACCTCACCACTAGATGCCACTGTATCCCACAAACTGCTCCTTTAACTGTAACTTGCTAGAGGTATTTGTGACCTCCAGTTTTCTCTCCTTAGGTGCCTTCTACCGATGAATGTAGCCCATCTACCGAAGCAGCACTGAATCAAAATGAGAAAAGCATGCAAGATCAGTCTTTAATCTCACCCACTCAGCAGCCACCAGACCGAGGTAACAGGATCACTTCAGGACATTTTCATCCATTTGACACATTATGCATTTTCACACGGAATAATGGGCATTTGCTTTGTACTTATTTCAGATGCTTTCACCATACTCGATGCACCGACTTCAGATTTATCAGCCACTGTTTCCACTAACGAGGAAGGCAGCAGCTCCATGTTTGCTAATTATGGAGATGACTCAGGTGATCAGAGTAGCTTGGGTAAGTACTTCATACGTGATTAAATTGTGTGGCTAAATAGAGCAATTACGTGTTTATGATGGCATCCCGATTGAGAAGAAAAATAAGCACGATTAAAACCAGCTATTGTTGATACGCCTCTCAGTTAAGGAGTCATTTAATGCAGTGGTTTTGTATTAGTCTCTTTTACTGCAGAATAAAACTACTCCAGCCAAATGTGTTAAGTGTTTTTTCACAGATATACGTTTTACAGCAGGTAAAGTGGTCTATACTGAACACTTCATTAGGTAATGGATTGGACCCCATTTTACCTTGAGAACATTTTTAATTCTTCATGGCAGAGATTCAACAAGGAGATGGAAACATTTGTCAGAGGTTTTGGTCCATATTGAGATGACAGCGTCACACAGTTGTTGCAGAGTTGTGAAGTCCATTCGACTAAGATCTGGTGACTGGGGAGGCCATTTCAGTAAAATAAACTTATTGTCATGTTCAAGAAGGGAGTTTAAGATGACTGGAATGGCGCGTTATTGTCTCAGAAGCAGCCATCAGAAGGCGGGGTACTGTACTGATACTAACGAGCCCAAAGCGTGCCAAGAAATTTCCCCCACCGTCACAACACCACCACCACCAGCAGCATGAACAAGGCAAAATGGATCCAAGCTTTCATGTTGTTTGCCCCAGATTCTGACCCAACCAGCCGAATGTCACAGCAGAAGTGGAAACTCATCAGACCAGACAATATTTTTCAAAACCTCTATTGTACAGTTTTGATGAGCCTGTGTGAATTGTAGGTTCAGTTTCCCATTCTTAGCTGACAAGAGTGGCCTTCGAAGTTTGACACGTTGTACGTTCACAGATGCTCTTCTGCCTACGATGGTTGTAAAAAGTTGTTATTTGAGTTGCTGTTGCCTTCCTGTCACCATGAAGCACTTTAAATATTCTCATCTGGCATCAACAAGGCATTTTCAGCCAGAGAAGTGATGCTCACTGGGTATTTTCCCTTTTACAGAGAGTCATTTAAATCACCTTTCTTCTTCATTCTGATGCAGAGCTTGAACTTGAGCATATTGACCATGTCTATGGGTCTACATGCACTGATTTCCATGTGCCATGTGATATCAGTTATCAAGAACTCAGTTAGCATTTTAAACAGTAGGTGCAGGTCAGTCCTTTCCATCAGTGGTCACGGTCTGAAATGCAGCAGTCTGAGCTTTGGTTATGTAATCTATTGAAGTACAAAAGTCATAAAAGGATGCTCAGGAGATTTGATCTTAATTATTGTTAAATATCTCCTTACAGACCAAGGAAGTTGAGCAATTTCCCATGGTTTCACCATCCATAACCTTAACAATATTGTATTATTCTTTCTTTTTTTTTATTATTAGATTATTCATCTTTTGACCAAAGACCTTCATTTCCAGAGAAGCAAGGAGAACCAGACATCCAGGAACCTGAGCAGAAGCTCGGTATAGACCTGACTGCCAGCACTTCTCCTATCAGAGAGACTGCTGAAGACATGGCTGGCCTCAAAATTACCACCGAAAACCCGAGTATCACAACAATCCCCAAGGTACCAGATGCTAACTCTGAGCCCTTAAGCTCAGTTGAGGTTGTGAGCGAAGAGATGTTTGAGCCTGCTGGGCCAGGCAGTTAGCTGACTTTCATAAAGAATATTCAAGAGCACACCATGTTACAGAAAAGCTGCCGTTAATGATTGTAAGCTGTTATCACTGGGGCTGTTTTTTTTGTTTGTTTTTGTAAAAGAATTGCATTTGCATACCAGTGCCACTGCTGCATGCTAAATTGCACATTTATGTTGACTTGAAATTCTAGGAATGCATACAGTTAATACACATGAATGTATTCTGTAGTTTAGGCGTACTGTATGTTTCAACATCAAACAAGATGAAGCCTTAGTTAAGATGTCATGCTGCTTAAAACCATCCTGGTGTGCACATTAAAAGCCCAAGGTAAAAAAAATAATAATTACCCTTACCTTGTTGCTCTTACAATAACCACTGTAACACAGTACACACACTGTAGATTAATGATGTTTGACTTAAGTGTCACACCTGGACTTCTTTTCCCTTTTTTAAAAAAGAGGTTTTAATTAAAGTTTGTTTTTACTTTCTCGTGGTTACTCATACAGAAGGATTTAATCGCAGGCGTTTCCTATTTAAGCCTTTTTGCCTTTAATCTTGGTCAAAATCTTCTGTCTAATGTGAATGAGTGGGCCGTGTGTGACGCAGCTCTCTGATTGTTTTCTGTTTCTTCTCTTTTAATCGATTTTAGTTAGATCATGTCTCTGATTTGTATGGAAGAATTGAAAATATACAGCTATTTATAAATATATGTTCAAGATGAACCTCCATGAGTCTGTTTTGGTTTCTGTTCTTTCTTTTTTTGGGCGGGGAGGTCCATGCTGTTGTTAAATCAAAATGTCATTAGACATATTTCCCGTGTCTAATATGAGTCATGTCCACCCAGCGGAGTTCATATTTTGAGGCAGCAGATGTCAGCAAACACCTCACGATACTTCTCCACTGAGCTGGCGCCAGTTTATCTCCCCTTGCAGCTCCTAAAATTCTGTCCAATCAGATTGCACATTTTCATATATTCAATGAGTCATAAGATGTTTCTGAACTTTTATTTTAATAAATCACATCTCATTCTTAAAATTATGCAGGAATTATTTATATTTGTTGTTTGATCCGGCTGCTTTCCTCTTCCTATTGACTTTGGATAATCCAGTCTTGCCATGAACAAATACTTGGTCAGTTTCAGGAACCTATTTAGCTGGAAAAGAAATAGTTTGAGGTTTCAGATATTAAACAATAGAAATTTACTGATGGGAACTTGAATGGTTATGTAGTCCATTATTTACATTTCTTTAAACTGATCCTATATCCAGCAATCCGTGTGTGATCATACGTGGGCTCCAGAAGCTATTGATCAGAAAACAAAGCACAATTTATTTTCATCACTTTTTATTGCTAGATCAGGACAACCAAATATTCTTTGGAAGTATGCCAAAAGAAAAAATGTAAATAAATAAGCATTAGGGGGAAGCTACAGTAGCAGACAGGGAATATGCCTCAATTATTTACCAGGGCACTCCAATCCTCCGCTGAAGAGGGGGATGGGCATGAAGGGAAAGAAAAGACTGTGCGTGGGGGGAAGAAAGACGAGAAGGAGATGGATTTGTCTTTTTTTTTTTTCTCCCCAGAATGAGAGCTGGAATGGCGTTCCTAAGGAAGCTTTCCTCTGGCACACCTGTGAATCTGTTGTATTTCTTATATAAATAGGAATTAACTTGGTGGCTTTGGGTCCACTCGCTGTTGGAGATTTAATAGCAGCAATGTGGACATCTCCCAGAAATGTCAGGCTTGTCAAATCAGCACGTTTTAAGTGCAGGGTTGGATGGTGTTTGCGGGTGTCCATTGTAAGTCTCACTCAGGAGGGGGAGATATGCTATTTCTTCTCTTCTATGTGAGGTTAGATGAAGCAGCCCAAGGCAAAAGCTAGCAGCTGCATGCCAGGAGGAGTGTAAGGAGGTGCCACCTCTGGAGGAACATGCCTTGCCTTCCTTTTTTCCTTTTTTTTTTTTTTTTTTTTCTCCCTGAGACTGTTTCAAAGGACGCTGTGACGCAGCTGAACCCACACGTCAGCTTAACTTTATCTCAACCCCTAAGAGGCTCGGCTCACAGGCACCAGCATAGTGCCCGTTGCCTCAGCCTATCGTTGCAGCATGACAAATTGTGAAACAGAATAACTACAGGGAAGGATGGATGGAAGGAAAGGATGAAAAAGGTATAAATACAAGGGGGAAGAGAGTGAACATACAATTGGTGCATGCACGTTAGTCACACGTCTCCACATAATGCTGTTCCTGTGGCTCGGTTAATGTGCGGCGCTGTCACATGAAGTAGGTCAGATTTGGATGTGTGGATGTTCAAGGGATATAAAATAAAGTGTTATAGTGACTTCTTAATGTAAAAAATAAAGATTAAATACTAAAAACTACTGCTTTTCTGTTCACGTGTGGTCACAAATCCACACCACGAACACGCTCGTCAACTTCTATTTTCTGCTTTCAGCACCTTCCCACCCTAATCACAAATATTTTGTCGGGATGGAGACTATATTTGGAAGTGCTGCGAGGTGTATTTGCATACATGCATCACGCGGTGTTCTTCACAGTGTGTTCTCTCAGAGCCTGGGAATAATCCTGGAAAGTGCCTGTGTGTCAGACCACCAATGTACAGGCTGTAATTACATTCATTCATGCAAGGGGACTGTCACTCTGAGGGGTTTGAATTCATTAGGAAGTTGTTTCCACCTCTTGCCGTCATTATCAACTGGCTTTATGCTTCTAATTGAGCAGGAGATTAGAATTGCTTCCAGTAAACATTACCGTAGATTTGCTTGTAAATTGTTGTTCCACACATACTTTAGCCCTTTGGACTGAAAGCAATCTTCTATAAACAAGTGGGTTATATTTCTTTAGTCTGCACTGTGTATATACCAGTCTTTGATGTGTACTGTAGAAAACTGACTAAGAGGCAATACTTTTTGGGGAGAAGTGGAAAGTAGTTTGGTTAAATCAAGGTACAATAACTACATGCAGAAGAAAATCCAGTATACTGCCCCAGTTAGGTGTCATGTCACACCAAATCTCCTTTAATGCACTTTGGAATTGATTTTTCAAATCCCTGGAATTTTACTAGAAGGGTTAAACACCTTTCTTCTACACAATCCCCTCATTATATGCTGGTGATGGAAAATGCCATCTATCACATTGGTCCAAACTCTCTTAAAGGTGTTTAATTGCGGGGCTACAAAAGCCGTACCATATTAGCCGCACCATTTGCATTCTGATCGAACCATTCAGTCAACCCATTGAAGAGACCACTCCCCTCAGGGCAGAAATGCTTCATCACTGGGTAAACATGATCAATTATAACAACTTCAAACTGATTCACAGTGGCTCTTTCCTTCAAGGAAACAAGACATCCATATACGCTAAACTGCACGTGAGCTTGAATTCTTCCCTTTAAAACTGCTGATCGTCCCACGATATGTTCCCATCCCTTTTCTCTCTGTTATTGTAGGGTGACTTCAGGTGACTGTTGCTATGATTTGGCTCTGTATAAACAAAAGGGAATTGGACTTAACTGAATCCTAAGGCATTATCTGCTGCCACTGGTATCTCAGAGATGCACATGAGGCGATGTAGAGGAGCCCTCGTTCTTATTGGAAAGGGAGAAAGACTGTTTGTTGGTGGTTGTTGGAGAAAGTCACAGGTTTTTCGGTCAGGTACCAGTGATATGTGCCCTGTTTGTTTTCACTTGTATTCCACTTTCACTCGCTAATTAGATGTAGGCACTATTTAGATAAGCCTGGGCACTGAAAACTACAAGATTGGTTTAGGAACACAATATTATCTGGCCTATAGAAAAATAACATTTACCCAGTTTTAAAAATTATTTATATCAATTTTTGTAAATACTTTTTAAAATGTATTTTTTTATTATATATTTTATTTTTGTATATTATTTTTAAATACTTTTTACAGTTTTATTTTTATTATTTATTTTATTGATTTATTTATTTTTAATGATGATGATTATTTTTGTTTTTTTTTTAACCCAGGGGCTTTAAATGTGAGGGGGGTTTAGCTGGGAGTGAGAAACCTGTGAGAATTCGTCCTAACACCATTGCCACAGGAAACCACGTGTGGAATAATTTTGAGACACTGGTGGTTTTGACAATCGGCAGCATTTCACACCTTTTGAATGAGACCAGGGTGATTACAAAGAGATGTGTGTGCAAATTTAAAAAAAGCTGCCATATTGCACCAAAAGTCAAAATATTTCACTTGTGATATTTTCCCAGTTTATGTGCACTAGATTTAGCTCAACATGAGTCTTTGCTGCTCTGAAACACAAGCAAAGGAAAGTAGGACAAAAGCAACTGACTTATTGTTGCATATTACAGCATATAATGCTAGTGAAAATGAAAGCAGTGAGTGTTAGAGAGAAAAATCATGTCAGCAATAAGAAACCCTAACATCCCTTATGTATGACTCATAACATCCCCTATGTTTTTGGTTTTAAGAACTTTTGTGGAATTTTACCACCAGCCCCGTACTTCTACCTTGTTTCTGAGAAATGACAGTTATTGGTCACATGAACACAGGAAGTTGTTAGTCAGAAAAAAATAAAATAGCTGTTTAAAGAATTGTCAGTTTCACGAAGCTCAAATCAAAAGTGCAGGTGTAATAGTACGGTCGCCATCTTCATTCAGTGCATTAGAGTGCTAACCATTCCTGCAAAATGAAAGCAAATTTAAAAAATGAGTTTAGAAATGATTATAATATTATAGCCAAGAAGCACTACGAGAGCACAAACCTCCTCCAAGACAGTTCACTGTAAAACTCTGTATATGTTAATTTTTCATTCATTTTCTTCTTTGTTATTGTAACACGTAGTTTTTAGAAGTTCGAGGTGGTGATAGTGCAGTAAAAACAAGCAAAAATGCAGGTTTGTGTAATTTTCCCTGTTGAAACCAGTTTTTAACATGCTCGACATAATTATTATTATTTATACACATGGATATGCTACGTGTGTAGCATTCCTTTCATTGTTTAGTACAGTTCATTTAAATGCTTAATTAAAAAAAAAAAACTTTTTGAAAAAGTTTGTTTTGTTTTCCCAAAAAAAAGCTTATTCAGAAACATACATGTTATAACCTGTTACTGTAATTCACACCACAAAATGGATAATAGGCATGTATTTGTGAATAACAATAAGCTTTTTACATAATAATTTTATACCACAGTATATTTTTAAGTAACTAGGCAAACAATGACAAGAAGAGTGGACACACAAGACAATATAGATGACAATAACAGAAACACATCAATTATATTGCACAAACCCTAGTATTGCACATGCCCTGACTGTCCTGAAATTGCACTGACCTAATAGTTGTTTCCCTTTTTTTAATACACTAACTCTTTTTCACCTTCAATATAAAGCATGATTATTAAATATGATCACATGTTTGTGTGCCCCTCAGCCACCCTTTTAAGTGACTCTTAAAGATGGGGAGACTTGTACTTTCCCTCATTGACAGTAGAAGACTATTCCAGAAGCTCACTCCCTGATATGACAGAGCATTCTGTGAAAAGGTGGTCTGTCTAAATGCCAATTCACAATCACCTCTAACAGTGGCCCGGCAACACTGCTAGACTTTTGTTTAACAAAATCACTCATTGGTGGAGGCGCCAGACCATGTATAACTTTGTATATTAGACAGGCAGATTTAAATAATTTGAAATTAGTAAAATTTAGAAACTTGTATTTATCGAAAATATGACAATGGTGATATGAAAAAGGTTTCTTATCTAATATTTTCAATGCTCTTTTGTAGCATACCTCGATTGGCTCAATAGCAGCAAAGCTCTTATAGGACCAACTTGTAATACAATATTCAATATGAGCCAGTAATCGCTGCTGTGTCTGTTAATGATGTGCAGATATGTCTAAAGTTCTGTATAGGAAACATTCTTATTTCCTATTGTAAATTTTTAAGCATAATTTTAAAGATGAATTTTTTTTTTATCAAAGTCTAAAGTAACAGGATACTTAACCTCTCCATATATCATTCCCTACATGCCTTATATGGATTATTTCTATGTAGGACTTTTCCATTTGAAGCACTGCTTTCATTTTTTTTTAATCATCTAATATGCACAGTGATGATGATGAATGCAACTTGGTGTTCAGGATCTTGCCGAAATATCCTTAGGTCCAAGGATATTTGGGCAAAATACTGGCATGGAGCTGGGAGCAGCCAGGGATCGAACCGATCTTCTCCGATTTGTAAATGACCAGCTATACCTCCTCTTTTAAAAAACTTTTTTAACAAACAAAACACTACTAAAAAAACCCTTCTCAGTTAGAGAGGAAATGAAAAAATGACATGCAATCATACCACTCCATAGTGATGCCCAGTGAAAAGTTGGGGGCCTTCTGAGTGTTTATCAAAAACCTTCTGGACACCATAAAATTCTGCAGCAGTCCTTTTGGGAGTAAACAGATATTTAATCTTGTACAATTTCCAATGGTTTCCTGATGACAGCAGAACTAGAGATAAGGCAAAAAGGATGCCACAGCCATTAGGAAGATAAGTGAGGATGCCCTGCTTTATTTCCATTCTAATTGCCACTCAGCAGGGGTGAGGAGCTGGCCACACAAGACAGCACATGTTGTTCTTCCGCCAGGATGACCCCGCTGATACCAGGCCTAGACCCATCTGCTAGTGTGCCCGTCTCTGAACCTGGAGAGGAGATGCCACCGTTTTTGTTAGTCCTGCGTAAATATCAAAGACAAAACAATTTTTCAGTGCTTGACTTTTTAAATCACTACCAAATGTCTCCCTCAGGTGCATTAATTAGTTTTTCAACGTACTGAAAATCCAGCTAATTTGATGTTAAGCCATAAGTCGTTCTCTAGCGGATGCTCATTCCATTTCTTTTTTAAATGCAAATTTTGATTTTTCATTACGTCGTAATGATGTAACGTTCTGGGGGCACATCTTCAAAATTACTGCATCTGTTTTCATCATGCCAGAACATTTATATTTATAAAAATAGAGATTTCAGAGTCTGCAGCTTTTCTTGCTCCCGGTTTTCTCCCTTTCTTGTCTGACTGATCAGGAAGCCCATTTGTTCTGGTGAGCAGCAGATGAGGCAGAGGGATAAAGGTTTAGCTCAGCCTCTCACTCTGAATATGATCAGATGAAGAAACACGCCTTAGCGCGTTCCCTGCTGCTTTCCTGTGCCTGTGACATATTTGCTGTGACATCCCCACCACCACCCAGGCTTAGTTTTGACCCGATGGGGAGATGTCTCTTAGTGTTACGCTCATTTACTAGTTAACTATGACCCCACATGGTAATGCACGCAGAGTTTTGGCCTCCTCAGTCACAGTATATAAACGTGGACATGCACACAGTATAACATACCATTTACAAATGCATGCATAGCCTGAAAAGCTATTTTCCGAGAATTAACCGGAATGTCAGAAACATAGGACAATGTTTTTATCATTCAGAAAATATAATATATCATCATAGTATTGTTAGGTAAGGGTGTGACACAACGGCACAACACAGCCTTTATCTAAGTGGCCTGCAGAGCTACAGACATATTAAAATCTCCTATTTATGTAAAACATAACACCTTCAATAGCATGATTTATCACCCTCTAACGCAAACATCCGTTTTGGCCCTGCTCAGCATGTATGTGTGTGTTCACACATGTAAAAACACCACAGCCTGAGTATGACAGCAGCAGCATTTGTGAAAAACATAAAAGCATCAATCTACCTGATAAAATGGGGTATGGGAAAAATAAGTATGTTCCTGCAGGGAAGAGCTGGCAGTATGATAGAGAGGAATGAAGTGTGTCAGCTTTTCGGAGCAAAATAGAAGCACCATCTTACTACGCCAGGGAGTGGGGGGATTAGAGGGAATGGTGACGCATACAGATTAAAAAATGTGGAAAAATGATTCTGTAGCTCTGTCAGAGGTGTGATGCTGAGTGAGGGCAAGCGAAGAACTGCCTATCTGCCTCTTCAATTCTAAATCTTTCATGTTGGAAAATAAACCAATTTAAATAATTCACTTTGCACATAAAATATGAAACATTCAGCACATTTATTCTGTTAAAAAAGAACATTGCTCGGAATCTGGTAGACATACATTATGTTGAATGTGTCATAAATACACATAAAAAAACCAAAAAAAAAACCTGTCTTGAGTTCTCTGATCTCTTGGCTTGTTCAGTAGCACAGGATCAAACAGCAGAATATCTGAGAAATCCCTTCAAAGCTTTATGATTATTTTTGGAGTAACTGTTGTTCAGTAATGCTGGGTTTTGCTTGCTGTGGTTCTGTGTGCCACATTATTTTCACAAAACCTGAGCCCACAGATACAGAGGGTGTAATAACATTCATACAGAGCGGGGAGGGGGTGAGAATTGACGGGGGACGTGCAGAGGAGCATTTGAAAACAATGGCAAAAAGTGGAAAATCGTTTGAGGGAGTGTGTGTGTGTGTCTGTGTACTAAAGTGAAAATGTGCTGTTATCAGGTTAGGCCAGAGCCACATTCCCCAATAGCAGCTGAGCTGCACAAACACTCGGCACCCCCTTGAGATTCCCTTTTTTGTAATCACTTTGCAGAGCAGGGCGATGCTGCATGTGCTTTTCTCCCGCTCTCTGAAAGCTTTACGTCCATCTTCCTCCTGCGTTTAAATGGTCCGACTTCTCTCAAGAGCTTTTCCATTAAACGTTTGTTCGGGTTACTAATGTAACCATGAATTTCATTTGTTATGCATCTCATTAAGCTGCTGTTAGAAGAGCTATCAGTTGATGACATTAACCATCTGTCATAATAATAGTCTCTATGAATGGGTAGGTTTTGCATTGGCAGATAGCATTATTCAGCTTTCCAGAGTCCATGGGGGACAGGAAGAGGCCCATATACACCAAAGGCTATATTTACCCAGTGAAATGCAAACAGAAATGGCAGTGGGTTCAGGTTGCTGCCTCCACCTGTGACTGCAATTACTGTGGAAGATAGAGATCAGTGCACTCAGGTGACTCAAAAACAGCTGGACAATCACTTATCTGGTTGTGAGTCATCAGGAGCCCAGGCTGTCAACACCAGTCCATCAGCTGGAAGGAACATTGCGTTTATGTTTGTGGCTTCTGGATGCGCATGAATCTGTGTTTGCTTGTGTGCACATATGTGTGGGTGGGATGTTTCGAAAGTGCTGATGGCAAGTTAGCACAATGGTTATCTAGTGTCCTTTGACAATGTGACTGTGGTCTTTTTAGTGTTTTCGCCCTGCCTGGAGATGCATGTGTCTCACAAAAATGAAGATGAAGACACAAAGCTCTGGCAGGAGTGTTACATTGATTTAGAGGTGAATATCTACTTAGTACATTGTGTTCTCTGCGTGCACTTTAGTAGACAGGACTCCATCATATATAGTGAAAAGGTTAATTAATACCTTAGCATTACCTTAATCACTCTTTGTCATCTTAATTAGTCTTTCTGTCTTTAAAAGCCAGGAAACTCAGACAAGCTGATTTAATTATTCAAAATTTATAAAAGAAAGAATGCATGGTTCATGCATAAGTTCAATATTTTGAATTAAGTGGAGCTTCCCAGTGCAAAAACACTGTAACAAGCCCTCTCTATAGCATAGCAATACTGTGTTCTGTCTTTATTCTTTTGAATAATTACTTAAACATTACTGCTTCCAGCAGACCAAAATGCGTGCTTTAATTGATTACCTTGTCCCTGTCCCCATGGCAACTAGAAATTACCAGAAGGACATAATCATAGGCTTCTGCAAGATATCTTGAAATCTATGGAACTGCTACTTTTTTTAACCTTCCCTTGTTATATCCAGTTACACTGGTTGAGCCGTTGCTTTGTTTTTAAGGTTTGACCTGTACTGCGCTATATCAGCAAAGTACACAACCTCCTGAAAGCAGAAGAAAAAGATGGAGATATAGGTGTTGATGGGGTGTCGCAAGTTTTTTTCTTTCCAACCATAATGTAGCTCATTTGGTAGGCGTGACTTCAGCACTTTCCCCTGAAGTTAGCCAGCTGGCAGCTGCTGATTTTTCTCTTCCTTTCTACTGCTAAATTGCTGCCCTAGATTCCCACCCTGACATTTCAAGCAGCATAGAATTCCAGTTTGATATGTGAAACCAAACCCATACTCATGTATGCAGTCTTTACCAGCACTTACAGTGTAATGATGTCTGATGATACATTTAAATTCATAAAGTGAGGGTAGAGCACTTACACAAAAGAAAGCCTCACAAAGTAGCATTCTTCTGTCCACAAAAGCTGACAGAATAATTGAAGACCTTGTCTTCCCAATATCTGAAAAATTAACTATTTTGCTTTTTGTCTTGTGTGTCATAAATTGATGTTAAGGCATTAATAGCTCCAAAATGCCGCATTTTTCCAGACTTAAGCTTTGAAAATCTGAAACAGTAGAAAAGTATTCAATATACACAACATAAACTGCTACTTTATTAAAAATTAATTATATTCAGCATTACATTTCTAATTCCATCCTTGACCACATTTCCCATTGCACTCTGGTTGCATCCAACTCCCTTCCTCTCCTGACCCACTGGTAACCTCTGAAGGCTGTTCTTGTCTGAAACAATCAACTGATCGAAAAGGATAAGTAGGATCCATTTACGTTCAAGTAATGGCCTTTGGCAGATTAAAGTGGTCTTACTTACTGCATGCTCTACAGTGGTGAGAGGCTTTTGGACAAGACAAGTGAACAATCATGTGGCTAAAAATGGAGCATAATGAGCTGGATGAGAAATCAGAGGGTTCGAAGCTTCTTAAATGAGGTGCTAAAGATTCTCTATATTTTATAATACAAATGTAAATGCCATATATCTGCCACACATTTCACATTTGGTTTCCTTTACAAGAATCAGATGAATGAAAATATTACTATCAATACACTAAAATCCAACATATAGACTAAAGACCAGCTAGTTAGTTTAATTTAGCACATGCATCAAAAATAGTTCCTGGTATCAAAGTGTCTTATGTAATTCATGTGCTTTAAAAGAAATTAATCAACATTTTGGGAAGATTTTTAATATGAATCATAGTGTTAGACCAGGGGTGTCGAACTTCAGACCTTGAGGGCCGGTGTCCTGTAGGTTTTAGATAACACCCTGAGTCAACACACCTGAATCAAATGATTCGTTCATTAATAGGCCTCTGGAGAACTTCAAAACATGTTGAGGAGGTCATTTAGCCATTTAAATCAGCTGTGATGGATCAAGGACACATCTAAAACCTGCAGGACACCAGCCCTCGACACCTGTGTGTTAGACCATAAGATAAAAACAACTCTCATACACAGCTAGCAGTGTCTTATATATAGCTAGCAGTTGACCAGCTTGGCTTGCGCTGGGTGACTTTTACAGAAAAGTAAGGCACCTGTCTGCTTGCACAGCTACAGCCTTTTTTTACAGAAGCATGGGCACACCCATGAAAACAGCAAACGCTATACATCTTCAGTGGTTTGTCAAACAGACAAAAACAGAGAAAGCCCAGAGACGATAGCCAACTACAGCCATGAGATGGCAGTTATTTAATGGATGGATACAAACAGGCAATACATTTCATAACAGAGCTTTTTCTGGCATGTGTGGAGAGAGATTGTGTTCACTTTATTAGTTTTGTACTGATGTTTATTTTTATATTTCACTGGGCAAGCACTGCCTGCCTTGCTTGCCCTAAAAGAATGCCACCTGCACAGCAGGAAAACACAATTAAAGGCATTACAAACTCTGTTTTTTCACCTCCATCATACAATTCGATAAACTGTTTCTTCATGCAGATAAATAGTAGGGGTGCAACGATACACAAAATTCACGGTTCGGTTCGGTTCGATACTTTGGTGTCACGGTTCGATATTTTTTCGATACAAAAAAATGTTCATGCCTTTTTAATTTGTCATTTATTAAAATTATAAATATATATTTTAACTCAAAAGTACAGTTTTTAAATTTAACCCTAACCCTTGTGCGCGTTTTTTATTTTGACAGCGAATGCGCACCTGCGGACCACTTATGTGCAGCCCTGGTTATTTAGCTCGTCATATTGCAGCCACAGAAATTCTTTTGTCCATGAAACCATAAAGCTGCACTTTCTTTTTGCCTTATAGTCTCATTTGTCATAACTTCTCCGTTTTGTGGTAAGCTTTTCTTTGGCTGTCACTTCTTCACCCCGACCTGTCTTATTTGGCTCAGCAGAACTAAAATATATATACTGCTACTTTTACACACGGACTCACATAAGCTCAGCGATTCTCTGCGCGATCAACCTCTCACATGTTTAAGCTGCGGGAGATTTCACTTGTCATGTTTGCATAGTAAGCTAACGATTAATAAGACGATGTCAGAGGAATTGGTGCACAAATTATCATCACTCACAGATCAGTGCTGTCATTGCAAAGTGAAAGCAAAAAAACAAGCGCAAATTCAAACGCGATTTCAATATGTCACATATTGACAGTGGCTCACCGATGCCAATGACATAATTACCCAGCTACATTTCTGAAAGAATGCAAAAGCATTGACATATATTTTTCCTACAATAGCCCGACGGGCAGGGAAGAGATAGATTTTTGTAGCCCGACTGGAAAGATCGCTAGCTCCAGGACGTCAGGCTAGCGATTTTGCAAGCCCTGTATCTGATTAAGGAATCACTCATCTTTGGAAAAGAGAGTTTATTACAGAGAAATGTCTCTTTCCAAAATAAAAGCTATACTATCCGCTTCTTCTGGGCTATATTCTCAGCAGCATAAGGAGAATCACGTGCTAACAGCTGTCTAAATGACTCGGCTAAAGTTAGTAGCATGCTTGTTGTTTTTGTCTTTGCACTAGGATGATGTCGGCGTAAATGTGCAGTCATATTCGTTGTGTTCCCACTAGTGCTTTCAGGTTAATCTCGTTGAAATGACCTTAACGCCACAACACGGCAAATCTCCGTTAACGAGCTACCGCCGATCGCCCCGTGCATGGGGCTAGACGGCCAACACGTTAACGAGCTAACTGCGCTAACACACTAGTTCACACCAATGTAATTAAGCATTGCATGGCACATCCAACATACTGTTTTACTTTAGTCCATGACTCGCTTACCTTCAGGGTCATACGTCACATGAAAACCAAAATAATTCCAAACGCCAGATCTGAATGAGAGTGGGGGAGGTCCATGTTGCTGAGAGCTTAACTTCTGTCTCGCTAGCTTGCCCTGCGCTCTTCCTCCTGACTATGCTGTCTGTGTTGAGCGCTCAGTGGATCTGCGCTCGACAGTGCAGCCTAGGCGGAGTAGTCGAACGCAGATTCACTGAGCGCTCAACACAGACAGCATCGTCAGAAGGAAAGTTGATAAAATAAATTACAAATGTTGTATTGTTCGATACATACGCGTACCGAACCGAAAGCACTGTATCGAACGGTTCAATATCGATACGAATATCGTTGCACCCCTAATAAATAGATCAAGTCACTTGTGCTCATACATTAAATGACAAGCCATTAACTTCAGTTCTGTCATGTTTAGGTATATGAGAAGTAATTAAGCATTAATAAGAGGTTTGCAAACTCAGGCAGAAATAGATCCAGGTGTAGAAAAAGGTTCAAAACAGATGCTTTCAAAGTTGTATTCCAGTAAAAAAACAAAACAAAACAAAAAAAGCAAAGAGTCAGTTTCCTTTTATGATGCAAAAAGACCTCAGCTGGCTTTCATGTAGTTAATTATGCAAATTATGATGTTGTTTATTTACCTTGGGAATTTGTTTGTAATGTGTCTAAAACATGTAAGATCTTTTTGACATTTCATCTTTATACTCATAGCAACCAAACTAATTAAACTAAAAAACGAAACTAATTAAATTCATATATGGAAGTTATGCTCTATGAAAACATCTGGGTTATTTACCCCCTGCTTATTTGCCCCTATGATTGGATTTGTCTTCTTTGATAATGTTGCTTTCAGACTGCTGCCAGGAGCTTTAATCTATCTGCAATTCAGTGTGGACTAAAGGATCCTTTTATCTTCCCTGCTGATTTAATAATAACATGACTGTAATGTCTACTCATCACCACACACATGAGAACACTGACATGGAAAAGTTAATCCATATCTTTGGCTCAAACGTGTGTAGTGTATTATATTGTAAGTATTGTTTGGGACAAGAAGCCAAAGATATGGTCTTACTATGAAGCAGCAAAAGACAAACAATCTGAATACACTCTTCCTTTAAAAATGCTGGGATAGCTGAATATGTTTCTGCAGAGCTTGGCATTTTAACTCATGTTTTAAGCAATGTCTCAGCAGATGTATATCTAGTGTCCAATGATATCCCTCAAGCCACGTTTTCCCATTTTTTCCAGTCCTCATTGTCAGTTTTATGTCTTTGTCAAATGCAGAATTTATTTAAAATCGATATTATTTTTTAAATGAGCATGTAGCAGTGTAGCATTATGGGTAACACTGTACAATAATGCCTCTTCTAATTCAGATATTAATATCTGACTCACAGTCAAGACAGAAACACCCAAACAAATAGAAATAACAGAGGAAGTATACATGAATTTATAGACTCCATCTGCCATGATGCTTTGCTCTGCGTGAGAAGTCCTGTGCCAAGAATTAAAAAGCTATCATAACACCGCTGCAGAAGAACATATAATTAAGCTCTTCTTTTCCTCTGATTCGGTACATTAGATTCAGTGCGTTTGTCAGCTCCATTAAAAACCTAAATTCTTTTCCCATTTTCACACATTCACTTTTTGTTTCCTTCATCCCTGAAGATCAGGCAAGGATAATTGAAAGTGAGTGGAGGCTATACTCTGTTGTAAGCATTTCTTTTACTAAAAAAAGACAAACAAACAAACAAACAAAAAAAAAAAACAATTTTAATAATGTTCTAGGCTTCTTTGCCTTTACTTTTGTTTTAATTAAACAGGGGTCCTCACAGGTGTTCTTCTAGTTTGAGTTACAGCAAGGTGGAAACATAGTTGTGTAATGGTGTAGGGTCTAGTTTCTTGGCACACTTTGGGCCTATTAATACTAAGCACCAAACTCTACCTGTGTGTTGTTCTTGAGTCATTATGACTACACTGTACCCATCTTCTGAAGGCTGCTTCGAGCAGGATAACACACCGTGTCAGAAAGAGACAATGAGTTCGTTGTACTCAAATGACCTCCACAGTCCGCAAATCTCAATCCAGTACAGTCCCTTTTCGATGTGGCGGTGCAGGAGATTCTCATCATGGATGTGCAGTACCTGTGCAACGCAATCATGTCAGTATCAACTGAATCTTCTGAGCAATGTTTCCAGCACCTCCCTGAATATGGGTCATAAAGAATCAAGGCCGGATCCAACCCAGCACTAACAAGGTGTACCTAATGAAGTGTCCAGACAGTGTACACTGTCACCTTATAAAGTCGATCTGGTAAACATTTTTGGACAAATGGCTGTTTACGCTTTATTTTTTTAGCTCAATTTTTGCTCCTGACATTAATCACTTAAATGTCTTTGGAGGCACTAAAAGCTACAATTATTAAGTAGTCATGAATTCCATTGCTCTATCTTTTGGTGCTAAGCAAGTAGCCCACAATGGATTCAGGAAGGATTTTTACTTTATTTTATTTTTGTTATAAATCACAGCTGAGATGGCTGACAAGAGCTTTGAGACAATAAAACAGTAACATAAAAGATGCAAAACATTCCATAAAACTGAAGGCAGCTGCAGTGTTAGAGATAATTCTCTATGGATCAACGTAAGCTGCTTTTTCACAGTACATCAGTCATTTGATTCACTGTTGCTACTAATTGAAGCTGCTAACGAAACATTTTCAAGTTACAGTGTGTTTCTATCTTAATACTATACTACACTCCAAGTAGGTCTAACATGAATTTTTAGGCTTCAAATAATTTCTGATTGGGGATAATGCCACATCAAGCAGCAGCAAATATACCATAATGCAACAAAAGGAGGAGAGTTACAGCACTCACTGATTGGAGAGTCTTGCTTCACCTTATTGTTCAGATAATGTGACGAATCTCCTTTCTGCCTGCTGCCTGTGGCTTCTTGTTTACATGGCATGGGTGCTGCTTACCTGACCCGTCCATCTGCGTCACCGTCACCATGACTCATGTCTCATTTTGTGTGACTATTCTGCCTCCTTCAACCCCCTCCTCTTCATTGCTCTCTCCCTCCCCTTCTCTCCTCACTCAGTCCCCATGCCTCACAAACACATTATTTGCAGGCACAATGCTGCACGTGTTGACACGACCTTTGTTTTTCATTGTATGTCTTTGATAAGGTCTAATAAGGAAAGATGAAGACACAACTGTGAATTTGAGGAAAAATAGATGCACTGAAATGAGACTATAATAATATTTGATGACATTTTTAGAGGGTGGGTTGTTGCCTTATTAGTGAAAACACAATAAAGCAGCATGACCTGATTACACATCCACTGAGCATATGCTGTTCAGTACAGTGGCATGATTTACTCCCTCCTGAGCTTCAATTTTTTATTCTGTAGAGTCCTAGAAATAGCTTTTTTACATTTCAGGGTGCTTTGCAGTCTGCCAGGCTGTCCTGTTGACAGCTGCCTGGTCGCATAAATAGGATCATTCAAGCCAGACCCACACAAGAGCAAGCGAATAACAGACAGAGAAAGAGGATGGTAACTTTTGGTTGGGTATACATCTGTCTTATTTTCACATGCACTCGGGTCACTTCATGATGCAAAGAGGACACGGGCTGGAAATGACAGCAGGCAGTACTTCAAAAACATTTTTTAATAGAGCACAACACCTCTCTGTGTTTGAGTCTGCATCAGGAGAAATGTCTCTGCCAAAGATCTATCCTCTCTAATGAAGCTATCTTGGGATAAAGTAACAGATGAATCAAAATCCCTTCACAACCAGCAAATACTGTTATGTTGGATCCAACAGGAACTTCAGCAACAGTGTGTCTTTTGTAATATTCCATGTGTCATTGTGAAATACCCTAAATTTCTTCTTTTTCGAGCATATTCTAAAGTATTTTTTCCAGCGATAACAGCACCAGGCAGGAGTCCAGACATGGTTTTCTGTGACTAACATTTTCAATTAGTGACAGGTTTTATGTGAATGAGTGGGAAGGAGCTAATCCATTACACAGACACTGAGACCTACAGACTGTCCTTTGGTGAGTAGACTCAAGCCTGTGAACAAGACTTCTTAAAAACCAGAAGATGAAAAAAGCAGCAGAAAGATACTAATAGGAATAGAAGCAAATAGATATTTATTCCGTAAGTATGTTTTGTTACAGCATAAGTGGAAACCTAAAGCTCCTGGCAGTAGTTACTGACTTTTCTTTTTCTTTTTTCAAAAGCCAAAATCTACAGCATCCTGGTAATGGCAATTATAGGCACAGTTACACTGTGAGCTAGCATCAGCTCATCACATTATACTGCATTAAATCTAAACACATTAGAGGAGGATTTCACAAAGGTCCTAAATCAGGTGATAAGTATGGTTATTTCACGGGCATATATATATATACTGATCAGGTATAACAGATGACCATTAATTATTCACTGAAGTGAATAATACTGATTATCTCTTCATCATGGCACATATCAGTAGGTGGACTATACTGGCGAGCAAGTGAACATTTTGTACTCAAAGTTGATTTTAGAAGCAGGAAAAATGGTCAGGGATAAGGATCTGACCGGGTTAGACAGAACAAGAGTCAGAGCATCTCCAAAACTGCAGATCTTGTGAGGTGCAGTGGTCAGTATCTATCAAAAGTGGTCCAAGGAAAGAACTGTGGTGAACCAGTTCCAGGGTCATAGGTGTCTAAACCTCACTGATACTCATGTGGAATGAAGGCTGGCCTGTGTGATCCAATCCAATAGATGCACTACTGTAGTTAAAATTTCAGGAGTTCCTGCTGGTGCAATGCAAAGTGCATTGCAGTTTGTTGCATGTGGGGCTGGATGGCTGCAGGACCAATCAGGGTGTGCATGCTGACCCCTGTCCACTGCCGAAAGTGCCAAGAATGGACATGAGCATCAGAACTGGATCACAGAGCATTGTAAGAAGGTGGTCTAAATAGCTATGCAATCTTTTAACTCACGTGGATGGCCGGGCGTGTTTACATGGGGAACATCTGGCACCAGGAATGCATCTGGCCATGATGGTCCGGCCATCCATGTGAATGTTACTTTAAGACTGGTAGGCTTTGCACATCTTTTATATAAAGTTTATGTAATTAATGCTCAACACTGAGCGGAAACTGATAGGAGTGTCAGTATCAATTTGGATATATTGGAAAATTGTATTGGAAATATATAAACTGTGGTGAAAGGTCGGCCAGTTCAGGTCCTCCTGGAGAATACAAATGACTGCACCAAATTCCACCTTCCCAGCATGTAGCCTTATCCTATCAGTCCTCATTTGAACAGGTGATTGCAGCACATCTATTCTCTCCTTTTCTCATTGTGCTGCCTAGTTACAGCCAACAAGCCTTCCTCTGTAATTTGTGCATCCTTGCAGCATGTGATGCCACCCATCTGTTCACACCAAGGCAGTCTATGTTTTTCTTTCTTTTTTTTGTGAACACCGGCTCCATCTGGTAACCATGCAGTGAAGCTATTGGCCAGCAAGAAAGGTAGCCAGTCAATAGGGCTTGTAGCTCGTTCTATGGGTCGATGAAGGTTTTTGGCTCTTTCTTTCTCTCGCTTGGGAAGATGGCGCATGAGCAGTGACACATATTTAGTTAGTGGGGTGGCTCTCAAGTGATTGATGGCAAAACTGCAGAAAAATGAATTGCTGGAGGGCATAAGTGGCAGTTTATTCAGACTCACATAATGTACAGATACTATTGAAACAAATCTTGGGTGATATCTTTATTTCGGTGTCGAATTGACTTGACAAATTCCCAACAAAGCTAAGAAGGAATCAATTAGGCATGTGAAAAGTGCTGCTGAGACTCTTTAATAACACCTATTTTTAGTCTCATTAAAACATAGAAACAGTCTCATGCTGGCGGACTACCTCAGAGCGTTTTTCACATTTTTTTCCAGTCCATTATCTTGTGGCGTATGCATGGAAACCCTGCTATTATAAAGCACTAACATTTACTCAGTATGATTTATATCCTTGCCCCATGCCATTATTCACTGATTAAAATGCATCGGTGCACAAAGCTATTGTGATCCGTTTCAGTTTGACATACTCATAGCATATTTTGGCAGTATTTTATTCCCATATATTATGCCAGAAGCATCCCTGAAAACAACAGATGCTACATATTCTTGCCACGCCTGACTAAAATGTCGAAGTTTTATGCTGGTTGGGTTATATTCACATCGTTATCTGATTCTTGTCAACCCTTGTAGCGCAGATACAAAAATTAGCTCTGCAGTGGCTTTTACGCCATGGCAACTGTGTTTGCAGAGATAAATGTAATGGGTTGAGCTGCTTAGATCAATATTCACCAAAATCAAAATAGAGTGTCCCTGGCCAAGGTCTAATACACGGAGAGAACATCTTCATGGGTGTTTCAAGCAGGCGGTCCAAGGACAAGAAGTTTTGCTCAATTTAAGAGCTTGATTGAAAATGAGTGTAGTCAGGGGTAATGACAAAAAGCCCATATTACAACTTTATCTTTATTTTTCTTGAAAACCAAATAGCCTGTGAAATGGCAGATAATTGGGTTCTTCTGTTACACATTTAATTACTAAGTGTTGAGTTATTTTGTGCTGTCTTTAAATCTCGTGAAAAAACAAAAAAAGCTGCACTCTTTTTGTCTGTTTCTCTGTATTTTGTGACTCCCGAACTCATCTCTGACCATCTCAGCCCAAATCCTCATTCACTGCTTCAAAACCAGCCACAAAAGACAAACAATACAAATAGTTATTTTTTTAAAGGTCAGCGCCAGAGGACAATCTTTGTTTTAAACTAAACCGTAAGGCAGAATATAAACTGCAGCATCCATGCCAGTATCCATAGTAATAAAGAAAAGTGTTACTCCTTTCAAGCCTGTGGCTCATTTGTGTATTACTGTGAGGTGGTATTGCTCTGTGGATGGCAACACAGTGCAGTTTTCAGACTGAAAATTGATCTTCGTGACATTTATGTTCCTCGGAAAAAGATGCTAAGTGACATTTTTAATCTCCTCGTGAGATTCGCATTTGTAGTTTTGAGTGATGTCAGTCCCTTTTAGATTAAATAGCAATAATTGAGGTGGCATGTAGTGTCATCATCGGGTCAAAACCAGTTTCTACAAAAGTGGTTTATCATTTATTTCATGTCATCATCCATCCATCCAACCTTCTTCACAGCTACCTCCTTCAGCTCTATCAGTGGAGAGCTATCCAAGGGTGCTCTGCATTCCCAAGCCATCCAAGAGCTCACCATTTTTGGGGGGGGGTCTATCCTAGGGCCTCCTCCAAGAACATGCCCAGAACACCTCACCTAGGAGGTGCCCAGGAGGTTCCTTTCAATGAGCAGCGGCAGCTTTACTCTGAACCCCTCTGGATTTATCCAAGCTCTTCACTTTATCTCCAAGTACGCACTTTAGAAGAAGTTCTTCCACTTGTATCCCAATTCTTTCAGTCACTGCTCATAACTCGAGGCCATAGATGAGAGTGGGACCACAGATAGACAGCAATCTCTTCATCAACATCACAGCAGGCACTGCATCAGTACGACTGGCTATACATACATATATATTCTTATAGTTTTACATGTCAACTATTTGCATAGTAACCTCCTAAATTAAGATGATCAACAATCTTTTGGTCTACTTCCTGTGAGGGTTGGTAACATATTGATATCAGCATTTGAATGAAAAATCTATATTACTCTTTCAGAGCCCCTGGCTATTCAGGCAGTGCTTTTTAAAAGGACTAATTATTGTTTTATTTTGGCCATTTCATTAAGATACATAGCAGAAGAGCTGATCTTAAAATAAACTGGTTACCAGGAATCTAAACCACTTTCTGAAAGCAAGCTTCACTGCCAATCCAAGTTTGGCTTTCCCATTTTGAGCTATTGTGAACATATTGTATATTCTCTATTTATAGAGTGGCAATATCAGTGAGCGAGCATGCACTGACGAATGGAAGGATTTTTGTGTCTGTTCCACTGTTTGGCTCTGGCCTTGGGTATCACACTTCTCCTTACCAGCCACCTTGTTTTCTAAACGACACTGCTGTGATGCAGAAGACGATTAATTCCCTATCAAATAACGGAGTGTGGTTCTGTGATATTTGCCTCCAGATTAAGCCATAATTGCTATTGTGTCTCTCG
Source organism: Maylandia zebra (assembly GCF_041146795.1). NCBI lineage: Eukaryota > Metazoa > Chordata > Actinopteri > Cichliformes > Cichlidae > Maylandia > Maylandia zebra. The sequence goes on from NC_135175.1 coordinate 21,963,956, forward strand.
GCACTGTCACAGCAGTTATATGAAGGGAGCTATCATGTAAATCATCTTTCTTTCATTGCTGTTCTGTCTGCCGAAAAAGTGAGCACAGCAGATATTGAACTTGTTAAATGTAATCTGTGATGTAAAACTGTTGTTTTTCCTAGCAGACTTCTGGCTTCACAAAGGACTTTGAGGGAAACATTTGTTCTCAGGTGCTGCAGTCAATCTAATTTCCATTTGCTGTTGTTTGACATCGATTTTACGCAGGCCCTCGGCAGTGGTGTTGTACGCCTCAGTGGACTTTTCTGTGAAACCACTGAGGTGTAAAACAAAATATCCTATTGATTGAGTTCCTTTTTAGAATAGTGATACTGCTTGATACCACATAGCACCAGTAGATTATAAGCAATTTCTGCGAATCTGACTCTGACTGCTGGTCTCACAAGTGGCAGCCTTTTCACTTTTTAAATCCACCTCTTCAACCCAAAAAGATTCATCCAGTGTCAGTCTGCAGCCATTAATGTGCTGAATTTTATCCCTCGTTGTAGGGAATTGTAACAACAGTAGAAATCTCTCAGGCTTTTGCCCATACCATTGAAACTAAATGTTTTATAATAGGTATATTTTCCACTGCTGCCTTTGATGTCAGGCTCAGGTGAAAACTGTTGGACCTGTTAACGAGATTCAAAAGGAAAATGTTAACAGTCTTTGGTGTTCTCACCTTTACATAAAGCAGTAAGGCAGAAGTGTTTCAGATAAAACCAGAGATCTTGATGTCTCTGACTAAGGAACTGGATGCTGTCTGGTGTGTGAAGTGTTCTTGCCAAAGGCATTTGCATACCACTCACGTCAATTTCACAGTTTCTTTCCAAGTCAAAAAACCCAAAATGAAAGTGAGTGAAGCTTTCTAACAGAGGAATGTTTTGAATTCAAATGTCGTAAGGGTAAAATATTAATGTTATGGATTAATTACATTTTTACTAATGTGAGAATCCTATCAGCCTGCTTATCAGTGGGTGGGTGGGGGTTCTGGGTGGTGGGGGGTTGAGCCTAACTTTGGTTATAACTAGCTTGTGATGTCGTAGCTTTCCCTTTGTCTGGGTGTATAATCGGCTGACCGCTGCAACAATCTCAGGAACACATAAGCATGTTTATACATGTTTATACATGTTTATGCAGCCACCTCATCTCCTGTCTGGTGAGGAGGAAGATGATGAGGTGGAGACAAGGGTGGAAAGGGAAGTGCTGGAAGATGAAGATAAAGATAAGCAGGAGAAAGCAATGATGAAAATATAATGTACAAATATTAATTATATGTTATGGCCATTTGTGATCTTTCAATTAACTCATAATTGACACCTTTCAACAGTTTTTTAACCCTTTAAGACCTACCATAGAACCAAGTCCGCCAGAGCTTATATTATATTTTTACATGCTGTGGAGCCATTTTTGGGAGCATTTCAAGTTGCTATCAATACAACCATTGTAGCCCAGATTTTAATAATATGTATGCATTAAGTGCATAGTAATTACATAAATTGCAAAAATATGCAATAAACAACAAAAAACTTGAAAATCGTTTTTGTTTTTTTTAACATATAATTCTAGTTAGAGAAATTTAAGAGGCTTATCCCTCAAAACTGTAAATACAAAAAAGTTGCACCACAGGAAATTTATTTTGAGTGTCTTCATAGTTTTATTTTTGAAATACACCAATTTTTATATACTGCAGGAGAAATGAAAATAAATATTATAATGCAAATTTGCAAAAAAAAGCAGCATATGCATCAAAATAAACTATTTCCAGCAGTGCAATATGAGTCCTCAGCATCCCAGAAACAACACAGAAAGTCATAAAGTCAAACATAACTTTTAAAAACACCAGTATAGGCTTATAAGGCCCTGATGGTAAAAAACAAAACAAAACTACATTTCCGCGAAAATGATGTCACTTCCGGTTTTGGGCAGGTAATGGCGGGCTGATGTCTATTCCCACTAGGAAGTGTTACCAACAGCTGATCGGATCGGCAAAGCTTGTTTCTGGAATATTGTGTTTTTGTTGCTGCAAGTGCTTTATATGCAATTTTTGCAAAGCTATATGTGGAAGGAAACCGTGACCTAGGACAAGCTGATGGCATAAGATGTAAGTACAACTCCTCCAGTTTCATATACAAAAAAACTATCGTGCTAGTTTACGTGGTTGCAGTTCTACAGGGATTTAAAAATAGTTATGCAAAACGGAGCGTGCCCGCTCCGATAGGCTTTAAAGGGTTAAACTAAATTTAGGTTTTTAGCGAGTTCATCAGATTTCCCATTTTTTTCTAGAAGACTTCGTAGAATTCCGTTGGGGTATAGAGACTTAAATAGGACTTGCTTGTAGTAATTAAGAAAATATAATTAATAGGAAAGTGTTTCCCAAGGTCACATATCACGTGAGCAAGATTGTTTTCTCACAGATGTCTATACAGTTTGTCATCTTTTTTTGCAAGCGGAGGAGGCATCCCTTAGTGGAAATGAAAATGGATGCTAGTTTATAGTGCGTCTGCATTGGCATTACCTTTCCAACCCAAAGGAGTGTCCATCCTTTACATACAGTCTACAGCTATTGCCACACATGCACTAACTCATGAGAGATGAAGCTGGATTAGACACTAAATGGTCTTTATCCTGGCAGCTCCTTAGTACAAAGTCCATCTGATGCTCATTGTTCTCCCTGTGAGAATACTGAAGGTAATTATCTAGAAATTCACAATGACCAAGTCCCACTATGTGTCCTGCCTCCTGCACGCTCTACGCAGAAAGCTCACTCATCTAAACTGAACAGAGTATTTCCAGCAGTGACAATGTGTCTGACACAGAATATCTCCTGCTGTGTGCTGTATGAGTGAAATGGACAGTGTCCCAACCTGAGAATCCCAGCACTGCGTGGAGTTCATGCGTGAAAATGACTTAAGATATAAAGATATCTTAGAGCAATGAAAATGCCCCTAGACATGGTTTGTTTTTGTGTCTGGAAATGAGCCCCAGATCCAAAGATATTAAGCTCTCTAAGTGGTACTTGATCTACGGAGCTTCACGAGTTCCTTCTGGCATCAGATTTATATTTTGGATATAAATACTGTTTTTTAGGCTCATAATCAATACCACTGTTGATTTAGTTTAATCTAGTTTGAACTTAAGGTGCAACTTGCTAATTTACAGCATCACACTAGAGCAGCACCACTGTTGCAAAACACGTTAATCAGTGGTGTTATTGTTCTACCGCCTGTAGTGCTCTCTCACACAGCATGTGTGATTTGTGCTGTCACAGTTTGCTTCATTTTGCACTTCATAATTTGACTGAAGCGTGTTCACCATAACTCAGTGGATGCACTCTAAAAGTTGCTGTAGTTCCTGCACGACGATGAAAATAAACACAAAACAGCATCCTGTAATCATCTATTGTGTTACTCTCTCTCTCTTGTTTGCTTTGAAATACGCTGGGAAACAGACAGAGTTTTAAATAAAACAGCATCTCTGGCAGTGCAATCCATTTACACATTTTCATAATTGTTAATCTAATAAATTCAGTTGAGCATTCGCTTTTGATATGGGATCAGAGGAGATGTAGCTTTCTATTGGGTAGACAGATGCAAAGAAAAGGGCTTTCTCCAGGGAGGGGGATGTCTAGCAAAAATCACCGCATGCATTATGGATCAGTGCACACACACACTGGTACACACAAAGGCTGCTGCATCAGGCCTTGTGGGACAGTGTGTGGCAGCAATCCAGGGGGTTTGAGGCACAGGCTAATCAAAACCAGAAATGACCATGTCTTAATCACAGACTCTGACGTAAGGTCGAGCCATCTGGGGTTAAAAAATAAAATAAAATAATGTTTCTGTTCTAGTCAGGCTTTCCAATTATATTTTTTTCAATGAACTTTTCCTTTCGGATGCGGTTGTTCTTCTGTGATGCTTTATTTTATTCTATGATTAAACTGATTTGATTCTGTTGATCGTAAATAAGGGTCCTCTGTGCAGCCAGACATAAATATTCACTGCGCTGCACGAGCACAGAGGCCACACGCTTAGTCATTCATATGCTTGACTTGACTTAACTATTTCTGTCCGTGATGAAAACTGAAGATGTCTCATGCACCAAGATAGTGCAAAATGATGCTTCTTCGTGTGTAGTCAGGTCCGCCACCGCTGGACACTCTGTCTCACCTTAAAAATCTCTCTAAGCACCTCTCATAAGATTCCTTTCAGCTTGAATCCAAGATGACAGGTGCTCGAGAGATTGCGTCATTTTAGCTAGTTGATCAGTGTGTTGCATATTTGGTTTCTGAATGAGAAAGTTTTCTGTATTGCCTTTAAACTTTTATGTTTCCCTTGCAGAAACATTATCTCATAAATTCCAACTTAGAAACTGTATAACTTGAAGCCATTTACAGCTTGGAAACCAATTTCCTCTCATGCCTGCAAATGAAGGTGTTTCAAAAAATGAAAACTGTGTAGTAAAGTTGAAAGATGTGTTCATTTTTTTTGTCTCGTGTACTATGGGAATAAAAAAAAACTTGTTGACTTATGAATTTATTATTATAGCAGACATGCATAGCAGGGAACCATTCAAATATGTAATGCGTGTGTTGGGAACTGGAAAGCAAATTCCTCTGAACAAGAGTAATGGGGGAAAAACAGCAAAATGTCTCCCAAAAGGTTTGTATAGTAGTCTAACTTTGATGGAAACAATGTCCCAACACCATTTGGTTGCATCCAGAGTTTATGGTCTCAAAGTTTTGAAATGGCTATTTTTTATTTATACCAGTTGTAAATTAATTTCACAACAGCCACTGTTGGACAAAAGATTAATAGAAGCTAAATAATCCTTGACTTGTTTGGATTAGACTGCCTGCATAGAAAATACTGTTTATTAAATGTATAAAAGAACAATTTGTTAAAGCTCAAGTTCACTTGGGTTTGGGTAGAGGTAATATCATGTGATATTCTTGGCACAGCCTGTATTAGCACCACATTTTAGTCAGAAAAACATGGTCAGCTTAACCACTTACCACAAGGGTGGTAAGTTGTGAGTGCTGGATGTCGGGGCATATCAGGAGTACATGAAACACACACAAGAATACATGAGGCACTTATATTATGCACTCAGCAGAGAAAAGCATGCAAACAAATGATAATAATAATAAAAATAATAATAAACATAAAGTGTACATGAACTCGAAGATTCTGATCCGTCATTGTTTGCATGAGGAGTTCTACTCTGAGAATTAAAAATGTGAAGATGTTCGCCTGCCAATTTATTAGGTACATGTTGCTAGTTCTAGGTTTGGATCCTGTTTTGCCTTCTGAGCTCCTTTCATTTTTCATGACATCGATTCAACAAGTTGCTGCAAACATTCCTTAGAGATCTTGGTCCAAACTGACACGATAGAATCACACATTTGCTGCAGATTTGTTGGATATCCATGAGTTCCACCTGATTACGAAGTCCTCTGTTGGATTGAGCTCTAGTGACTGTGGAGGCCATTTGAGTACAATGAATTACCATTGTCTAAAAGCTAGTTTTAGGCTGTGGTGTTTAAACGATGCTCAGTTGGTAATAAGAGGCCCAAAGTGTGCCAAGAAAATCTGCCCCACATCATTACACCACCACTGGCAGCCTGAACTGGTGATACAAGATGGAGCCATGCTGTCATAGTTTAGTTTCCTGCTGCTCTAACTCATCTTAAAAGTGGTTATGTGAGTTACTGTTGCCTTCTTATCAGCTAGAAACAGTCTGCCCATTCTCCTTTATTTTCAACCTGATGCTCACTGGATGTTTTACAGAGAATGGTTCAAAAAAGCAAAAGTATTTCAGAAAACTGCTGATGCCAGTAGAAAAGTAGTTTCTCACATACTTTCTCTCAGCCTGACACCAGCAACTGTGCCACGTTCAAAGTTACTTAAATCAACGTTATTCCCCTTTCTAATACTCAATTTGTCTTTACTATTTCTACATGCCTAAATACACTGAGTTGCTCTCATGCGACTGTCTAATTAGATAATTTGGTTTACATGCAGATGAACAGGTGTACCTGATAAATGTGTTTGACGCAGCTTTCCACATGACAAATACTCACAGAAAATAAACTTGTGAACTTTAAACTTACCCATCTGCGTCTCACACACATCAACTCTAATCAAAGTCTCAACCTACAGCCACACAGTGTACTAGCTATGACGTAAGCTGGCTGCAAAACATCTGAAAGTAACGACAGGCCACAGCATCCTCCACCCAAATTATGCAGAGATTAAAAATTCCCATAAGAAAGTCATCACAGCTTTCTTTACTGGCTATTTACTTAGTAGGTACTCGCACTGAGGGATGAACTCTTAAAAAAAAAAACAGCTGCTGGAGCTTAAGGACCCAATTATTCTCAGCCTCAACTGCTCTGAGGATCTAATAATAACAGAGCATCCAAAAATAAATAAATTAAATGTGTTAAGTCTCATCATCTGCTACAGTACATACAAGAAGTGTAGAAGACATGTGGAAAAAGTCCAAAAAGGTTCATTATCAAGCTGATGGTTTGAATAATATTGCAGGCTATTATCACATGAATAATTGCTGGAATATCTGCAGTGATGAGTGCAGCTGATTAAGTAGTGCATCATTGTATCTGATCTCTGGCAGATATGAAAAGAATAATCTTCAAAGGTACAGTATGAGCTCATTGTGGTGACAGATTCAAATGAATGAAGTTAACTCCTCCATGCGCCGTCTTCCCCCGGTGTATGTTTGGCTTCCAGGTGAAATTATACCTTTCTGAGATGAATAAGCTTTCCATCCCATTTTGTTACAAGAGCTGATGGCCTTTGGATGAGCGTATGGCAATCTTTTCTTCTAAAAGCATATATGAATGTTCATGAATAAAGATATTATTTTAATACATATCAGATCAGGGATAACTCATTCATAGTTGAGGTGTGTGATTAGATAATTATTACATCATTTGACTCAGAAAAAAATCATAATTTCTCTCTTGTTTTCTTTCGTTTCACGAAGGGAAACCTCTCCTGCTCATGCATAATTTAAAAGGCTTGATTTAGAACAAGCTGCTGAGTTGCCCTATTTGTGATTCATGAAAGTATGGGGCACTATTTGATTTTGGGTTCAGTACATAGACAGAAAACAAAACCTGCAGGAATCTCGCTGAGCTATTCTCAGAGCAATGTCTGCAGGTATCATTATGCTGGTAACAGTTTGGCTTGGTCCTTGACAGCTGGCTACACATTACCAGTGCGTTCTCACAGTCAAAGTGAATTAGGAGCAAACAACACCGAACCACAATTTGCAACATTCAAAATGTGTTTCTAGCAACAAATGGATGAACTAAAATTGCTGTTAATGTGTTCATAAATTAGTGCATCATTATGCATGTAGATAATTAGCATTAGTCTGGCCAGTTAATGCAAAACGTTTGGGCCGAGCATATAGTCTTTACTGCTTGGTTTGCACAATCCTAAAAGATCCTAAAAGGACTACACATACACCAACTTCAGCTCATTTCATTGGATGTCAGTGACAGGCCAGCTGTTACATTCCCCATAACAACTAAAGGGATTGCTTGTCACCATCTTCTCCTGGTCTCGGGAAACAGAGATATAATTGCTTAATCAATAAGAAATTGCTAAAGCCCAAAATAGAAGATGAATGAGAAACACGTCCTTTGTTGATTTTTTGTGAAATACCAAACGAGGAAGGTGGAGGGAGGGGGGTCCAGTTGGTGATCAACACAAAAACACCTCGAGGCTCTCATTTTTTCTCCACTATGTTCAACAACAAGCAAGCAGGGGTAATACAAGGCTCCAGTTTCAGTAGAGAACACTTCTCTGAAGGAAATAAAAGAAAGATGGATATGAGGTGACAGCTGTGGAGTCAGGTAACATATAACAGCTTGTGCAACTGTTGCCAGCACTGAAATACTATATGTGAAATCATTTTTGATATTTTTTTAGCAAATCTTGCCACATTTCAGTAAAACACAATTTTTGCAATGTCTGTAAGACTTCCAGTCACTGTTCATTTGCATATCTCGTACCTGGCTGGGTTTCTATGGACCAACGCAAGCACAAGGCAAATCTAGTTAAACAACTGCTTAAAATTAACTTTAAAAAAATGTAAACAACTTCTTATGTGTATCTCTTGAGATTTTTGCATTGATTAACTGCATGTGGTGCCGGCCGAATATATCATTTTTTATGTTGTCTTGAAATGTTTGTGTGCATGCAAAGACATTGGACTGAAAACTGCTGCTTCACAGCAAATAATAACAAACATGATTTGCTATCGCCACCGAGGTCTTGTCATTACGTGCCCATTGTTGCCTAAGAGTCTGATTCATTTACAGAATGTTCTCCGCTCAGGGCATCAGAGGAATAGGAATTACATGAAAAGACCTTACAGAGGGCCGGTGCTTTCTGTAGGTGGTATAATGCAATCAATAGGCTTTTATTTTAAAGATACCTCTGCTTGTGAGCTGCCTCTTCAAAATGCCAGACATAAAATTGGTGCAGTCAGGATTAGTGGAGCTTAACATGTTGCTATCTCCCTGGAGATATTTGATAGAACAAAGCCATTCCCCGGTTAAATGAGACAATAAAAAATCCTCCAGGATTTCACTTCTTTCAACGCCTCCCAGTAGTCCAAATGTTCCATCTCATCAATGTTTTTGTTATAAAATAATGCATCGCTAATAATAAAATGAGAGGACGTGGCAAAATTAGCTGGGTGCAAACACATAATTAGCCTTTTTAAAGGGGTAGAAACACGCCTGTGTCGCCTTGTTTCATGCCTAAAAATTGCCTTAAAAAAGATTTTAAAGTAAACATATTTTGCTTCCAGTAAACATTATGCAGTAATAAATAATCTCCTGAGTGGCACTGCGTGATTTTACTTAGTTTGTTACTATTTTCGTGACTGTTTAAGATTTGGTTTAGCTTTAGGCAGACAAGCATCTTATTTAAGCTTAGAAAAAGATAACGATTTGGGACCCTTTACAGCAGCTGCCACATTAGAAGCTTCTCTTCCATTTTCTGGGTTACCACGGTGAGGAATCCAACCCTATTTAATACAGGACTGGTTGCCTGATAAGGAGCAATAATGGAAAAGCAAAGAAAAGATATGTTGATTAGCAAAGAATTTTTGATACACCACATGACACGTAATCTGGGAGAAAATAAGTTGCCTTTGTGAGATAATGAGTTTGCAGTTGCAGCCCTTCCTGAAGATGAATGTTTAACCATATGAGGTGGTAGGTAGGCTATAATGTGTACTCTTTATATATTAAATTATTTATCAGTGCAACAAATTTGGACTAGTTCTACCTCATCAAGAAACAAACTTTGTGACATTAGTGTTTATGTAGTGTTTATGTATGCAGCAATTTGACCTTTTATTCATATGATGGACAAACATATGAGCACTATTAGGTGACCTGTTCATTCATAATAATTGCTGCTTCTATACAGCGACCTTTATTGGCTCCCTTAATAGGTTAGTTATAACCCCTAAAATGACAGTTCCCTGCTGTCTGATTTACGGTGACTGTAAATAGCTTAATGTAAATGTTGACACAAAGTTAATTGCCACAGCTTCACAAATCACCTTCCTCTGTGCACGGTACCAATTAAAATCCGACATGTTACACAGGCAGTGGCAGCTAATGGCATTATGATCTATATTACCAGCTGAGGCTCCTGTAGCATTGCCTGTGGGAGTAAAGTCGACAGTCTAATTTAACAGCTTTCAACTTCCTTCATCTTGAGGTGACTATAAACTACAAATTTACTCTTACTTTTCATCAAGTTCCAGCCACCATATGTCACGCCTTAATTGTCCTTTCACGATGTTTTACCTTTTTATATGGCATGTTTTTGGGGGCTTTGGTCTTTATTCCCACATAGGATTATCAAATCTTATTATGGTATCCCGTGGATATGGGATTATAGGGAATCTCAAGTCCGCTTATAATGTATATGCTGCATAGTAGCAGTTTGTAAGAGGAGCATGTACATTGAGAGGTACAACCAAGTGGCAACCTCTAGTCCATGCATCACAGATATTTCTAAACATAGTCCCATGTTTAGAAATATCTGTGATGCATGGACTAGAGGTTGCCAAGTCCTGATTGGAGACACCACCAAAGGTGGGTGAGAACAATAGGGCTAGGGTCTTCTTCAAGACAGGCAACCACCTGCTGGACAGGGACACATACTGATGGTTGATGAAGAGTAGAAGACCAACGTTTTGATAGAGGTGGCAATCACAGAGGACAGCAACATCAGGAAAAAACAGCATGAGAAAAGAGGCAAGTACCAGGAGCTGAGAGATGTGAAGTCCAATAGGACTCCAATAAGAATTGAGTGGTTCCAGCAGATTCCTGGCACAACATCAGAGGGTTAGGGTTAGGGGGTTAGTCTAGCAAAATATCCATCCATCCATCCTCTTCTCCTTATCCTTTGTCAGGGCTGCTAGGGGGCTGGGCCTATCTCACCTACCATAGGGCGAGAGGTGGGGTACACCCCGGACAGGTTGTCATTCTGTGGCAGTGCTAACACAGAGAGACAGACAACCATTTGCACTCACATTCACACCGGTGGGCAATTTAGAATATACCAGGAGCTGAAAAGAGATAAAGAGATAAAGCACAGTGTGTGAAATATACTGTAATTACATAAATTGCTTTATATATTGTGCAGTAAAAGTGATACATGTTCAAAATGTCTGTAAAGAAGAGAATTAGAATAACCTGGTTGCACTTTAATATTTCTTGCATCTCTCCATAACTAAGTCGCATAGGAAATTCAAATGCTGCTCTTAAAGTGGATGGGGGTTTTAATCTAATGAAAATGATGATGATGAATGACAGACGCGCTTCTCTTTTCCCTGAGGGATGATGACTATGAGCGAGCCTAGGTGGGATGGACTCTCGAGGAGGAGAATGAGGAAGAGTAACCGCTGGCTGTGACAGTGACAGTTGCTCCTCTCCTCCATCCCCTCCTTCAACTTCATCATCAGCACCAGCATCATCATCACCCGCCTCGGCAACAGCAGCTTCAGCTTCATCAGAGGCAGAAGGAGTGTCCGTCGAGAGAGTGGAGAACGAAAAACCTAAGCAGCACGCATCTTTTTTTAAAAAGAAAAAAAAAGAAAAAAGAAAAGGTGCTCCACTTGAGACGGAAGATGGAGAAATGGCAGTTGCAGATGAGCGAATGTAAGGACCAAGAAATTCGACAAAATCTTCTTTTATGACAAAAACCCGGATCCGTGCAACAGTAGGAACTATTTAAGGAACAAAAAGGTAAGACGTTCACCGATAACATGTTTTCCTCTCTCTACGCTAAGTTGGCGCTATAATGGCTCACATAGGAGCTTGTCAAAATACAGGTATCTAAATATACATTTAACCAGATTTCAACGAGATTGAATGACATGAAAAAAAATGTGGCATTTAAGATAGTCTACTATCTTAAATAATTATCGGTTTGAAAACACGTTCTTATTAAATTTTTTCGTACATCGGTGGAAAATAAATCGCTTTAATTGGTTTGGCCAGCTAAAAATACGATGTTAAGTAATGAATGTCCTGTAGGTGTTAGAAAGCATTGTTTTAGGCTTTAGGCTTTTTAATACCTTATATACGTGTGACTTGTGTTAATTATCAGTAATGAAGTTATATTCATCTATATTTCAAAAAGGAGGAGCAAGAGGAAGAGAGACGACAAACAAGAGTACCTATCTGCCCCCTTGTGGTTTTGATGTGCTGTGTATTGCCCAAATGAATGCTGCAGTAGCCATAAATTTTAGAGTTAAGAAAAAACAAACAAACATCAGAGGCACTACTTCATACTCACAGTATATATAAATATATTTAGGCTTTACACTTTGAAAATTATATTTTATAATGAATATTAATAATCAGTAAGGCTACTGAAGCTAAATCCTTGCGCTGTATAAAACAAAGTAGAAAAGGTTCAAACTCTTCCCCTCCATTTAACCCTTTCACACACACCGACATAGCTACAGGATTTGCTTATTTATGGTGTGCAGTTCCATTCAGCTCATAAGTGGCCCACATTCATATATCATCCCCTGGTGGATCCCTGTTATGTAATTTCATCCCCATCAGACTGCATCAGCCTCACAATGTTTGCTGCTTGGCTTTTATGAGCTCACACGGGATATACACAGCCTATATACACAGAGGCAATGTAACACAAGTGTAAATCTAGGAAGGGTAAAAGGTAACAGCGACGAGGTAACGTGAGAGATTTTTGTTGTGTGTCAGCACATGTGTATTTTGGATACATGTGAGTGTGGCGGTTTGGATACTGAGAGATAAATTATGCAAACCTCTAAACTAAGTCCAAATATTTGACAGCACTTTGGTTGCTGTTACACTGTAATGGATTTCACTTCATTTTTCAGATTGCCCCATTTGACGCCCATACAACATGGATATATCTTCATCTTCGCTTCAGTACGGATCAAAAAAGCGGGTCAAGATTCACCCCAACACAGTGACGGTGAAATATGCCACTCACTTCCCTCAGCCTGGAGATGAGGGCTATGACGATGCACCCTCTTTTGAGGACTTTGGCGCCTTTGCTGAAGCCAATGTGGGGAAGAGACTGGTGTCAGATAGCAAAGGTGGCAGGACTTTCTTTGGAACCATGGAAACCCAACCTAAGCAGCCAAGTGTGCAAAGAGACAAGGGCGTTGAGGGGCAGCTGGCCAGCTTTGGCGAGGCGAATGTGTTGGCCTCCAGGGTGACCTGGATGGCCTTGTTTGGGGCAGCAGTAGCTCATGGCTGTGTGGCATTGATTACTCGTTTAGCAGCTGACCGTTCTAAAGTTCCTTCTCTTGAGCTACTATTCATCCGCTCGGTGATCCAAGTGCTGTCCATCCTGGTGGTCTTCTACTACCACGAAGCCCCCTTTGGCCCCAAGGGCTATCGACTGCGTCTCTTCTTTTACGGTGTCTGCAACGTAATCTCAATCACCTGCGCTTACACATCCTTTGCCATAGTACCACCTAGCAATGGCACTATCATGTGGCGTGCCTCCACCACAGTCTTCAGTGCAGTTCTAGCCTTCCTGCTGCTGGATGAGAGGCTGGGCTATACTGATGTAGTCACAGTGGTAGGAAGCGTGTTTGGCTTGTGCCTGGTTATGGTGCCAAATGTAGCAGATGAGGAGAAGTCCAGGCTGGGGTTTTGGAAGGAGGCCTTTGGCTACACAATGACAGTGATGGCCGGCATGACTGCTGCCCTCTCCATGATCGTCTACAGGGCCATTAAGGAGCGGGTCAGCATGTGGACCGCACTCTTTACCTTCGGCTGGACGGGCACAGTTTGGGGCGCCTCCACCATGTTTATCATGCAGGAGCCCATCATTCCTCTGGATGCGGAGACCTGGGGCTATTTAATTGGGATTTGTATCTGCTCCACTGTGGCATTTCTCGGAGTCTACTATGCTCTAAATAAGTTTCATCCAGCCTTAGTGAGCACCGTGCAGCACCTGGAGATTGTGGTTGCCATGTTTCTCCAGCTCATCGTTCTGAGGATGATCCCCTCTGTCTATGACGTCATCGGGGGCCTAGTCATCATGATTAGTGTGTTTACTCTGACTGGAGTCAAGCTGTACAGGGTGAGCAGAGCCATTCGGCAGGATTACCAAGAGATCCTGGACTCACCCATCAAATGAATTTAGATGTCAGTCTAATTGTTTACAATGTTGCTTGGTTGTACAATTCAAAGAATGTCTGGGTCGTCATCTGATGATTTTGTATTGTTGTGTTGTCAAATGAGTGCCAGTTGTGTAACTAATAAAAAAAATGGTGTCTTAATATTTGTGTGGGAAATAATAATAAAAAAAAGGCAGATATAACATGGTGACGACTTTGCCCCCAGTAGTATTGCTTTAATGTCTAATCAGTTGTGTGACTGGCCAAAATGTTGGGCATGAAAATGATCTGTTTAGTTTGTGTGCTTTACCACGCTCCAAGATTTGAAATCAAATTGACCCCGTGGGATCTGGTCTTGTGAATGTCAATGTAAAATCAGCAAAGATGTATCTCTGTAAATGTCAGCCCAGAGATGGGTCACGCTACATAAAAGGAATAAAATAAGAACTTTAGAAACAGCCCAACCTTTTATAAAAAACAAAACAAAAACAAAAAAACAACTGGTATTTATTTGTGTGGCTCCTAAGCTGTTGCTTTCCAAGACAGTATAATTTCTTCAAAGAAACAATTACAGATGAGCCAGCGAAGCTACAAAGTAGAATATAATGTCCTTTATGTGATAGGCTGCAGGCTGTGGCATTATGTGATATTGTTCTTATTAAATCTAAATTGAACACCACAAACAGACTCCAAAGGCCAAATGTGACTTTGAAAAATAAAAGGTCTTGTCTATAATTCCTTATATTTTGTGCACAAACTGTTGTTTTGTTGTTGCTGCTCCCTATCACGTATGCTCTGGCCCCGTCGCCTAGTTGATACTTAACACTGGCGATTATAACCCTGGATTCTGCTTCTGTTTACTGTCAGATGCATATCAAACTAATGCCCAGAGGCAGGTGCACTGTATTGAATTAGAGTTGCCTTTTGACAGCGTGAGACCATTTGCTTTTTCTGTAGTGGGTGATTCAGTGTCTCACCAGTGACGTCTCCTTTTCTCTGTTGGGAAAAACCAAGACCACTTGAGCTCTACGTTTCCCCAAGGCAAAGCAAAAGCAATGGAATGAAATAAGAACAAAATGAGGATGCAGAGTGGATGAAAAGAGGGGATGATGCTTGCTCACAGGTGACACAAACGCATGATTCACTGATAGCCCAGCAGGTGGCATTCAGGATCCACTTCATTTAGACTGCTAGAGCTAGGAAATTATTTTACTTCAGAAAGCCAGGAAGCGAATGTTTTGTGTATGCAGTAGAAATGGAAGCATATTGATGGAGCAAATTGATCTGAGACTGTGCACAGCTGATGACAATCTATTGAATAATAACCTTATTTGCACACAAATAGGTAATAAATGTCATGGGACCAGTAATATACCCTTATTACAGCAACAATATAAGCAGTAAATCAAATCCGCCTGTGTAATGACAGTCTACTACTATTGAATAATACAAAATGACTAAAACAACAAGCTAGATCCATTTGCAGAGAAAATGTGGACAAAATCTTTCTCAAGCTAATAAGAAAGTGACTCAAAACACATTCCACCATGCCATATTTTATTTTAAACAGTCCAATTTATATTAAAAAGTGAATAGAAGTATTAGATGGAGTTTATAATCCACTATACATGCAGTATTATAGTCTAGTTTTGGGTGCAGATCACAGAATACATGTAGGGCAGGCCCATCTGTTTGAGCAGGAAACAGATTGCATCCTGCAGCGAGTTGCACAGCCTTCCAAATTACTCTGCAAGTATCTTCACCACAGAGACGTTTAATAGATGTATCATCATTTCACATGTGGAGCCCGAATGGGATTGGATGACGAGTTATTTTATGTAGATTCGTTTTGTGTATCGCACGGTTGGTGATGACTGGGCATTTCTTTGAAATGCTTATTAATGCTGAGAAAACTACAGTTGTCATATACTAAAAACACGTAGGCAGCATTTAACGCGATGCTTGCTGAAGGGCAAGCTTGCACTTTTTATGTATTTTATTTTAGCAAGTATAGTACAGAACATCAATTTCTTACTAGCCTAAATTATAGTTTGGGTCTTGTGCTAAAGTCCCACTCCCTACGTATCTTTCTTTTAGATACCAAAACATTAAACAGTACGTGATGCGATAACCAGACTCACTTTCATCTCTCTTTTCATACACACGTCTATCAATGGTAGAGATTCGATCGATTCTTTACCCTCACAGAGACGAAAACATGACGAATGCTTAGGGGAAAGCAAAGCACCAGCAGCTGCAGTGAGATTAACGGACAGTGTCTTTGTCCAATCACAAACTCCTGATTCTCTCTCAGCCAATCGTGTGGCAGCAGGCGGGACCCAGAGAGCGTCTGAACTGCTTGTGTAGCTGCTAGTTAGCTTAGCCATGCTGCTGAGCGATGACATGCATTGATGCAGAAATGCTATTCCAACGGGGCACGGCGTCTCGTCAGCTAGGCTAGCGTCTTGGAGTGGGGAAAAAAGAAAAAAAAACCTGGCTGCTTAGCTAGGATTCTGGATGCCGCTTCTGTGCATCTTTGGCTGCTGTGTGTAACCCTTTAACATATTTCCAAAAGGACATAAGAAGAGGTGGCCGTCAGGAATCAGGTAAGACCTGGTATGACTAGAGCAGGGTATGAATCTGAGCTGCCGCTGATGGTGAAGCTCTGTGATACAGACTGCAGCACTAACGGTTCTCCAGCGTTAAAGCTCACGCAAGCTAACAGCTAAACGTTAACCTAGACTGAAAAAGAAAAGGAGAGAGAGAGAGAAAAACACCTAGTGTCCATGCCAGCATGGCCAGCACACTGTTATCCAGCTGGCAGACGGTTAGTCTGGCTGTAACCACTAAAAGCAGATGGGGGAAATTTTCTTAGCCAGGTTAATGTTAGCCGTTTTAGCGTGACACGCTGTCAAGCTCAGGTTATAAGGTAAAAACTCCACCAAAACTGCTACACAGCTTTATCATCTTTATTCTTCTTTTCGTTCAAGCGGGCACCACGTAAACACTTCTATTTGTAAGACTGACAATTTAAATGAAGCCACAGTGATGTTAAACCGTTTGATCCAATTTACAGTTTATACTTAAATGCAGCTTTATTTTTTTCTTATTATATCTCAGGATTACGTTTTTTAATTGCGTACTGAGTTGAACTCGCTTGGTCGTGGTCTCGATGTGCATCACTGGTATTGGGGTTTGCTTCAAGTAGCCATAATTAGTCATAGCTGGTCCATCACCTCTATCTTCACCCAGTGATACCCAGTTGGCTTGGTATCTGTTTATTTGGATCAGTAGTGCTCAACCTAAAGACATTCTGTCCCAGAGATTTCAAATGCAAGAAAAATCTTCACCTTAGAGAACATACAACAATGAATTGTTTTTTTTGTTTGTTAAATAGTTTTTTTTGTAATTTATCTAAACTCAATTTGTGGATAAATACCTACCTGTATACTACGTGCAAAATGCATTTGAGCCTACATATTCCTAGTTGGATCGCTTAGATCTTGTTTTCGGCAAGATTTTGGGTAATTGCACACTTAGTTTATCCCGTAACATTGTTTCTACCTTACACAACCCAAGCCAGACTAAATGTCATTCTTAGAAGCACAATGGGGCAGTTCGTCTGTATAACTCCTGGCGAGCCCTTGCGGCTTTTGTTTGTGTGGCCTTCTACAAAATTTGGTGCAACACTCAACAGATTATTCCAGCTTGAGGTTTTTGTATTGCAGGTATTTATTTGATGATTTGTGGTTAATTATATCAGAGCGATTTATGCGAGTAGCCTGCACATCTCTGCAACCAAATACTAGCGACTGGTTAAGAATTACTCTGTAATTATTGTCACAAGTTAGTTTTCAAGGAGGTGAGAGGAGGAGGAGGAAGAGAGAGGCATTTGCTCTGCTGTTGCTCTCTTCTCAGTTGGAGTCACAGAGAGGGTATCCACAGCTTGCAGGAGGAAATGGTGATGCCATTCTTATCAGCATTTCGTACTCGAAGGCTTACATTTGAAAATCAAATGTATGCATGGAAACTGCAATTAGGCAACCTATTTTAAAAAAAAAATTGCACCTGTCAGCTGCCATGTCATGAGCTTCTGTGCAGAAGTGAGGACTGTTCCTTCACTCTGATATACTCCTTGTGTACTCCTGTAATAGTCATACATCCCACACTATAATGGTGCTCTTGTTTGGATTTTATGACAGAATAATCGTATGCGTATGAAGGCGTTATCCTTTTTTTGTTTGGCTGTGCCCTTTCCTCTTTTCCGAGTGTCTGGCTACCAGTGGCTTCCAGCAGCCAAATCTGTCCTCGCAGCCCAGGGTAAAATACCAACTTTGCTTTTCTCGATAGTCAAAACGATGGCTAAAATTTCCCTCGTCAGGGCTCAGAAGCTAGTTCATAAAGTCACCTTTCTTTCTTTTTTTTTTTTTTTGGACTTTTTATGAAGTTGAGAAATGGGGATTTTTTTTTTCTTTTTTCCGCAATTGTCTCTTTGCATGTTATCGCCTTAATCTCTGTTATTGCATACATTCTCTTCCATTTCCTCTTTCATTTTTTTTCTTTTTTTGTGCCCGACTGCTCATGCATGTAGATGTTTGAAGAGTAAATAACAGACGTTCTCTGTATACATTAACTGTGACAGAATATGACGGAGCAACAGCTCCTGCTTTCTGTGCCCTGGCAAAGGGCAAAAAGGCGACTAATGAGCAAAACACTGAAACCAAAAAAAGGGGAGAAAAAGATAAGTTTCAGCTTAACTACTAAAGCAAAGTTGTAAGGAAGTGCACAGTTATTGTTTCTTGTTTGGACTAAGTTTTCCAACTTTTGTAAAAGTGTACTGTCCCGGCTGTATTTGCCATCTTTTTGTTTTCTTTTGAAGTGATTTGACTTCCTCGTGTCGAGTAGGAGAAGTGTGCAGTTTCAGTGTTTCTTCTCTTAGTCCATTATGGTTCGGGGTTTTCTTTCAGTGGGTTTGGCAAAGTGATAATGAGGATGTGCGTACTCGTGCAACTACGACTGTCATTGTTGTGACAGCAGTTGTGTAGCACTGAATTACAAAAAAAGCAATACTGTCATAATGAAAGAACTGTGCGTGTCTTTAATGATGAAAGCAGGCTTTTTAGGCACAAGCTTAGGTCATTTCTGTGAATTTGTTAAACCAATAGTAAGTCCTGTCCACAAACCTTCCTCAGTCTGCTACAGTACTTTCAGTAGGAGCAAGAAAATGATGGTTCATGGGTGGCTTCCACACCACCCGTTTTTCTTGTCATGTTCTTTATGAACATGTTATGCAAAAAAAAAACAAAAAAAAAAACAGTTAGACCTTCATATAGCTCCAGTATATGAGACTGTTCTAATTAAAACCTCTTGTGTACCAGATTTTTGGATCTATAATCTCACCTCTCAGTGTTGTCTGTGGTCCACTGGTAGCAAATAGAGATCAGTGACTAGATGGAAATTTTCCTGTGACTATTTTATAACACCCAAACCTAGGAGCAAAGTTCAATTTTATGGCATAACGCTCTTGGCTGTAACGACAACATGGAAAATATTTGAATTAAAGCAAGCTAGATCTTGAATGCAATCACACGGGAAATCAAACAGCAAGAATGAAATAATTAAACAGTCCGGCAACCTAGGAATCTCATCAGTCATTTGAGAATCAGTTTGTTTTTCTTATCGCATTTCTGATCGCCTTGAAACTGACCTTCAAGCAACTGCTGAGATATTGGCTTTGTTGCAGACTTAAGCATCTTAATCAGATTATTTTGATTTCTTTAGTTTTTGTGTGTAGAAAAAAAGCTGACCATCCCTATAAAAATCTGTTGTTGCCTCTGAAATGAATGTGCTGGATCTTTTGAAGGGGTTAGCAATAGGGCTGCCACGATTAGTCGACTAGTCACGATTACGTTGACTATTAAAATCGTCAACGACTAATTTAATAGTCGACGCGTCGTTTGAAGCTTTGTAAGATCGCAAAAGACGCAGGAATAAGTACCGGTAGTAGTATTTAAGAGTGTAATAACGGACTGAAACAGAAGATGGCAGCACTGCATGTACAAGGATGCCAGCTGCCGTTAAACCCCGAAGAAGAAGCTGTGTCCCAGAATTCATAGCGCGGCCCAGCGCATTTGTCAACAATGGCGGCAGCTAGTTAGTTTTAATATTACTCTTATTATTCTTTTTGGGTCACAAAATAAAGTTTAACATATTTTCAGGCGAGAATGTAGCTGTGTAAACCTCAAATATCTGCTCAGTTTATCAAGACACCGCATATTTTCAAAAGCGCTCCAACGTTTTCTGAGACGTCTGTTACCCACTAGCTCGATAGCTAGCCGGGTTCAAGGCTCACTCGAGCCTGTGAGAACACCGGACTCCCAGCAAATCGTTTTCAAACCCACCGCCGTCTTTCGCTACTCAGGTTAAACATTTAATATAAGTCACTTAGATAACTTAAAAATGTTATTGTTTGGCTTTTTAAAAAAAAAAATTTTTTTTTAGTATTTTATTTGTTCCTGAGTAAATCTGTTTGGCTGAGATTAAAGTTATAGTTTTTACACAGCTGAATAAATGTCAAGCAGACGACTGATTATCAGAAGTGTGAGATGCTCGAGAATATACTCCGGTGTCCTGTTATATTTTAGATAGCAAGGAGCAGACGGCTGAGTTTATTAAACTCCACCGAAACAATCTGCAGATGTCATTCAAATTTAATAAACTATCATCTTGTCTTTTTTTTTTAGTTAGCACATACCTTAAACACTTCAAGCTGTAAGCTAATGATAGTTATATAAGAGCAGATGCATGCTGGTGCAATAAGCTGTATGTTTTACGTCCAGTGGATGCATGATCTGATTAGTTGACTAATCGCAGAAATAATCGGTGACTAGTCGACTGTCAAAATAATCGTTCGTGGCAGCCCTAGTTAGCAACATGTATAACAAGTGCTGTTTCACACCATTTCCCTGGGTATGGAAAAGTTGCCAAACAATCTCCAGCTTTCATTAAAAATGCATGAGAACATTGATTTTACTCTCAGATAATACCCTAAAGAAATAAAATGAACTGAAATGTGTGTAGGCTGACTGATTTGGGGAGTACAGAGATGAGCGTTTCTGTGGAAAATGTTCTTTCCCCCCTCTCTCCTGTCAGAGAATGTAAGGATGGGAATTTTTGCAGATCCTAGATTTTTGATTTTTCCAACTTGTGTCCTTCTCAAATGTCTGCCACAAGTAGCTTGTTTAGTTCTATTGTGATGGCATTTTTGAGGATGTAGGAAGAGTTCAAATGAAGCCTTTATCTATTTTATATCTACTACTGTCCAGTTTACAAATAATCTGTGGTTTTTACTGAAACAATAACAAGGTCTTCTGCTTCATGACAGTACTTCCCCATATTTAGATTTTGTTCATACTGACTCCTAGCAGGTTTAGGAACCATGACAGTACACAAAACCAAACCAAGAGCAGCTTTATTAAACTGCACTGCTGTGTGTTGGAGTTCCTTCTGCTTTGTAAACTTAGATTAGTCATTGGGAAATCCCCTGGAGCTCCAGAATCACAGATGCACTGTTGCTTTAAACCCAAGATTTCTTGGATGTGGCCATCATTTTACCTGGTGGGTAGGCCAGCTAGAACAAGAGCTGCCAATTTCAGGGTGTACATGAAGAGGTGTAGGCTGCTAAATTAGGTTGAGTCTAAGGAAATGGATCCTTTCTTCCACAGAGGTCTGACAGATATCTGCTTACGGATGGAATAAAAGCATAATAAATAATAAAAGCATGCTTCTGGTGAATCACCTCGTGCTGCCAGCTGCAGAGTGTGCATTCACTATAAATAATTAATTATAATTAGATAAAGCATGACTTGTGTGCAGTCTTGCAAGTGGCTTTACAGTAACATTTTTTTCTATGTTTTGCCTTTTTTGCAACATCATAGGCTTTCTACAAACTCTTTGGTTATGTAACTTGCTGTGATTTCTGATAAGGAAGCTTTGATCAGGTTTTCAGGGCTGATACAGATCAACTTATTTCATTTTGACAATCTCGGTTTCAGCATTTTTTTTTCTGAAGTTTTATTAGCAAACGCCTACTTGTAAGGACCCATGAAAACCGTCTTGGTTTCACATTTCTTGTCTTCTCTTTTCATTTGAGCAACGTTAGTGTGAGCCTCTGAAGCAATGCTTGGTAGATTGCTCTCTTCTGGGGCAGTGATTTAGACTTTGTGAAAAATCAAAATTCAGCAATCAAAACTGACTTTATTACAGGTGAATCTCTGTGCAGCTTAGACACAGACATTGGCATTCTGTTTAACATCTCGTCCCCCTCTTCCAGCCACAGAAAAGGAGTCACTTCACCAGTACCGTCTTTCTGTGGGCTAGACAGTTCACAACCAGACTGAGGGTGAATATGCAGTTGTAATAATAAACTGTGAAGTGAAATAAGGAAGTGAAAAATTTTTAGCGTAATGTTTGTTAATTTGAATTTTATGAACAGATACTCAGACACAACAATGGATATCCTCTAATATGGATGGATGCCTATATGAGAATATGTTTGTTTGTTTGTCTGCTATAGATTTGAAAAGGTCATGGGCTATGATTTAATTTCTTTATTGTGGTGTTTGAGACATTAAGTTTGCCAAAATTACATAAATACTGCCTTTTATGAAAATGGCACTACTCCTTTTTTTTTTTTTTTTGCATGGGATTTTCAGGCTAAATTGCTAAGCAACATATTTCAAACAGTGGCGTTTATGTGGGCCTTTCACATATTTGTTTAGAGTGTAGAGTGGGGCTTTTGATGTGAAGTTAGTCTAAAAGAAAGCTTGAAACTTTTGCTGTTGGTCGTTGCTATGAGAGTAAATCTCTGACAGTTCTCAAAGGACATGAGCCACGGTCTATTTTAGGCCATTCCCAACTGCTGAGGGTGATCCCGAGGGGTGGATAACCAACTGCTTTCACACAGTCATGAATGTAGCTTAGCCTATATGCTTAACCCAAAACACTAGAGGCCCACTAATTCAATTTTAATGTGATGCTGGAACAATACAGTTTTCTAAAGTGGGAAATCATGTGATCTGTCTTGGTGCTAAAGTTTAAAGTAGTCCAGCAGTTCATCTTTGATCTCTTTAACAAGGTACATTACAAGCATCAGTGCAAAGATAAGTTATCTGAACTCATCTAAACTCGAAGAGGGTCAAGCCTGCTCTCTGTCAGCTTGCATCACTTTCCCATCATCCGGTCACCCTTGTGTCCACACTTCCTGTCTCACAGCTGGCCTGCCAAGTCTCCCATGACCCTTTGCTGCTGTGCTTCTGTTTTGTTTAGAGAGAAACTGGGACATCTGGGATGAGCTGCAGTCTCATGGGATTTCAACTGCTGTGGTTCAGTGTGAAGAGAAGCGCAAACATGTCTTAATCGGCCCATCGCCATCCTGTGCTGTCAGTTTGTGAATCAGACCTTCCCTGTATCTAAAATGCACATTTTGGTGGAAGGAGGAAGTGTAGCAGTGCCAGAGGGGCTGAGTGAGCAGCGAGCAGAAAGAGCACATTCCAGAAGGCAGCAGAGCCCTGTGATTTTAGCAGGCTGTCACAGGGATTAGGTTACTCTGTCTGCCTCTGTGAGCTCATGCTGCTGCTGTCTCAGTGCCTCAGCAGTCTTGCCGAGCAGTGATACACTGTATGCCCACACAGTGAAGATAGACAAGGATCCATAGTTGTTCTTTTTGGTTTGTTTAGCTGATACAATATCCAACTGTTGTGAGGTTTTCTTGTTTGTTTGTTCATTTTGTTTAACAAATAACTTCTCATATGACTTGTAAAAGGACAAAAATTGACGTCAGTGCAGCTCTGGCTATTTTCTACTCATGCTTGTCTCCAGGACAGCATCTCTATAAAATGCATTCCACTAAGAGTCCACTAGGAGTGCTCTTTGACTGGCCCTTCACTTGTGTGCTTTTTTTCTCCCCCTTTTTCTCATGCATAGACTCGAGAGGTTATGGCAGTAGCTGTAGATTGCAGGATGTGGTGAATTCATGTCAGTGTTGTTTTATTGTAATACAAGAACTGACAAAGTTGCACTGTGCATCTTCATTACACTGCTAATTTGCAGTTATTGCGGTTTGTGGTTTACGCCGTCACTTGAGCCTCGTCAAATTTTGTGTAACAGAAAGGTATTTTCTGATGACTCTAAATAAAGGATCGCTGACCTGTGTTCAATACCCCAGTGATGCCATTTGGGTTAGTTTTACATTGCTGATGGGAAACAGTTGTGACTAGAGTTGGTACTCTTGAGAACATGAGTGGTTGACTTGTATTAACACTGCTTGACCTGTCACTAGCCTGGCGTGACATTAGATAACGTTGAGCCAGACTAACCGCTTGGTTTATAATTCTGCACATTAGCATGACACAAAGAGGCCCACTTTTTTTATAAACACACATTCCACTTGTGGTAATACCCCCACACCGAGTTCAATCTTGAGCTGTTAGCTGTGAAGTGACAGCGTTTCAGCGTACACTCAGCTGGCTGTTTTGTGTAAAAACTGCCCCGGTATGTTTCTAATATTTTCCGATACTTTGTCAGATATTACTTGATTAATCTAAATTATAATTCAGCCTTTAAAGCAGATGATACTGATAATAATGTGTTGGAAAAGCTCTCAGTAAAGAAGCTACTAGAACACAGGTTTTTATTCTGTTTCAAGGCAGAATATTAGAGATGTTTTGTTTTTTTGTTTTTTTTGTTGTTGTTTTTTTTTGCTTTATTGACAGCAGACTGGTTTTGAATGTTACGAGGGAGGAATAGTAGAGCTGCCACGAGCAGGGAAAACCCTGCACTTACCACAGACCACCAGATCTGGCTACTTCTCCAACCATTTCATGCAGTCTCGGTGCCCTCATTGATGACCACAAAGCTTGTCTGTAAAGATCATGTTTTTGCTTTATGTTTGGCACCCACGTTATTTTTCCCAGTGCTTGGTTTCTTCAAAACATCTATACTTCTACTACTTACTCATTATAAAGGTCACAGGCTATTTGTCTGGGAGCATTGAGTCATGACATCATCGCATTTGATAATCTTGTCCACTGAACATTTCCACATCAGCAGCCCTTGCCCTCGTAGTGGTTTTTGTTGTTGCTGTTGTTATTGGTTGGCCTCTTTTCTTCTCCACATCACTGCGAATCATCAGTGAATATGTTTTTTTGTTTTGTTTTTTATTTTTACTTGTCTTGCAAAATTCTCCAACTACAGGTGATTCTGCATATGTTAATTCATCTCAACTCTAAATGGAAAGACAGTTTTTTTTTTTCACGTTTTTGGTTAGTTAACCTAATTTTTGTCTCACAAATGCAAGATGGCGGCAAATATGAACGTATACAGCAGCACAGTGCTCCCGAACTACAATTTTGTTGTACATGTATGATGACAATAAAGGGCTATTCTACTGTATTTTATAATTTAAGAGGAGTCCTTTTTTGTTGTTTTGTTTTTAAAGCTGTGAGTTAGAAAGATAAATGTGAAAACATTTAGTCACAAAGTCAATAAGATCGATGTGTGCTATGTGCTGCTGGCGGATTGGGCTTACCTGTTAATTCTGCCTGGCAGCAGGGTAAGTGGAGATCCACAGTTGATGTTAATGCGAGACCGTTTGAGCAGTTTGACCCGTCTGACCTCTCGCGTAGCGCTTTGGGGCAAGGCGACTGGTCTCGGCTCAGTATGCAGCTGCATGATTAGCTCAGGGCATCTGTCGCTTAACTTTTTGATCCTCCCTCACATTCGCATCGCAAGTCACTGTGGTGTTAATGTGCACTTAGTGCTTAGCCATCTTAGATGTGGGGGGTGATGGGTTGCAGCGTGTTTTCTGAAAATGGGAGGAATAGCTGTGCACTTGCGATTTGGTCATGAAATACTAGGGAGAGTGTAAAATGGAAAAACTATAGTAAGGGTGGGATGTTGTAAATGCAGGAGGAGCGCATATACACACTTGTATTCCTGTTTTGGCAGACAGTTATCCAGCCCAGCCCAGGGAGTGGAGAGATTGTTGCTTTTGTCTTGGGTGAAGGAGGCTCTCGAGAAGAGTAAATCAGCTCTTTGTTTTTTTTGTGCCACTCCCTAACATGTCTCGCAGTGTTCATTAATTTAATTAAGGATGGAAAAGGAGCATGCAATAACAAGCCATGAGATAAAACCACATTATACACCCAAATGATTTTTTTCATTTATTTATTAGTTTTTTTGCAAATTAAGACAACACCCCATATGTGGAAAGCTTAAACCACAGGTGCCCCCCACCCACCCAGCATTTTATGGAAGCTATGTTACACAAATAATTTTTTTTTTAATCACACCTCTTAGTTTCTGACTCTAAACTTGTTGTAGTCTTAATGTGGCAGCATCATCTCATGTTGCTTTAACTGTCTTCTGTTCTTTCTTTTTTTTTTAGTCCGCTAAGATCTCCCCAGACCTCCTTTTTTTTTTTTTATTAATTAATTAATTTTTTTTATAAATTTGTTCTTTTTGTGTTTTGTTTCGTTTTTTTTCCCCGCCTCCTCTTGCTTAACCATGCTGAAACTTAGCTCTGCAGCTTCTGCTTGTGTTTGCCTAAGATCAGGTTTAGGCGTATCTCAAGGCCAGCTATAGAAGGAAACTTAGACACTGCTGCTGCTTCAAATAAAAACCAAGAGCTCTCTATCAACGAGGTCAGTGTCTGGTCCCTGGAGTCAGTCGGGAGTTTTTGGGGCGGGGGGGGGTGAAGGTGAAACTCCATCCACTCTCGTGACATCAGAGCAGCTAAGCAGATGCTTCAGTGGTGCCCCACTCCCTCACTGTTGACCCAAGTATCTGCTGTATTAATCTAGCATATTCTGATTGTGCTGATGGCTGCAGGGGTCATGAGACCAGCTGTTGTGAATGTGCTCATTGTTGAACATGAAGTCTTCACAGTGGATCACAGTCTTCCAAAATCATAATTTTAGATAGCTCAGGGAACCTATGAATGATTGCAAACATCGCTGTTCATATAAGCTGAACATTTGCATTGGCGCTGCGCACAGTTTTGAATATTTATAGGCCAGTGCTAAATTTAAAATAATATCCTTCATCACTGGTCGCTGAGAGCCTCGCTCACTGACGTACCCACATTTCTGACGCACAGTGCCTCTCTCTTTTTTTGCTTCCCCGTTGCAGTAATCTTTACCATCGTTCTGATTTCTCGCTTCACATTTGATGCCTAAAAGAAAAGAGAGTTTGGTAGTTTAGCATTGCTCCTAACCACCTGTGTAAATGTATGAAGGCTTCGTTTGTACACTGTCATTGTGGATAGTCAGTTATGACTGTTATTAAAAGAATACAATTAGTGGAAGGAAATTATATCTGAAGAGACTAAACTGTGGAAATGTTGGCTGGCCTTCTGCTAATATAGTTTAATGACATCATCTGTATCTTGGCATTGGTGCACTACAAAGACAATGTTGTAAACACACTGGGTTCGTTTTATTTAAAAATCAAGAGCCAACACTGTATAAAAGAGGAAGTTTCCTGGTAATATCGACAAATCTGCAGAGAAGAGTTTTAAGAAGAAGCAAGTAGTAATTATCTCGCATCGTTCTTGTTCTTTTTCTAGGTCAGCAGAATTGTCAGAGCCCTTGAAGTTCTCAGCTTTGATGCAGTACAGGTACGGCTGCCTGTTTCTAAACGGCTTCTAAATTTACGTCTGCTGTGTCTTCTAAATAATCATTCTACATGAGCAAACACCACAGTCTGGACATGCGTCTCAAGTGTTAGCAGACACAGGAAACAGATGCTCATAATCCATACTTGGGAAAGATATGAAGGCTCGGTATAAGTGTAAATAAGTAACTGCTACTGCTGCTCATGAGATAACACTATTCTCGATGACACTATTTTGAAAATGTTTTAATGTTTAAAAGGATTCAAAGAGTTTGTGAGGTAGAATATACCCTTTGGTCACTCTCATGTCTCTCCTTGCTCTCTCTCAGTGTTCCTAGTGCAAGATGACGGAAGAGGTGATTGTCATCGCCAAATTTGACTACATGGCCCAGCAGGACCAGGAGCTGGACATCAAGAAAAACGAGCGTCTCTGGCTTCTCGATGACTCAAAGTCCTGGTGGAGGGTTCGAAATGCCACCAACAAAACAGGCTTTGTGCCGTCCAACTATGTGGAAAGGAAAAACAGTGCCAGGAAAGCATCTATAGTCAAGAATCTCAAAGACACACTAGGTAAAAAGTAGTTATGATTTCCTGACTTTGACTTGAAGCTTTATCAAAGTTAACACTCTTCTCCACAAATTTGTTTAGTGTTATGGAGGATCTCACCATTTCCCGGTAAAGCTTTGAGGATGTTTTATGAAATATTTGCGCATGTTTGATGCCTTGCAGCATCTTTGACTGTTGGTTGATGTGCTTTGTGTTTTGCATGCTTTAAAAAAGAAAAAGAAGAGTGGCATTACAGAGCACGTTTATCTAGGCCAGCTACAATACATTGTTGTGGCGTGTGATGAATCTTGTGAAAGTCACCACAGGAGAATGGTCGCAGGCTGATATGTGATTGGTTGAAATGCAGAGAGCGATTTTCATCTCACTGTGCACTTTAGTTTGAAACTTTAGTTTCTTGGAGCGTTGTCTGATGCACGATTGTGTATTTTGAAGCATTTATTCTGGTAAGGCGGTGATCTCTATTTTTAAATGCCAATACAATTGATGTTTTCTCCTGTTGATGTGTGTTAGGTGGAGGTAAATTGGACAATTTCTAGTTTCTGTTTCTGTATGAGCAGCACCTAATTCTTTTATCTTGTCTTGAATTGATACAGCACAGGTGTTTTCTCCTCTATCTGCACCATAGTAACACAGTTTGTTTGTGATTTCTCTTTTCATAAATTACCTAGTTTGTTATGCCTTGTCTTTAGTGTCAGAAGCTTTTTTTTAAACATTGAACTCCAAACTGTTTGAACCACATGCCATCATTATCCTAATTAAAGCGTAATGGCATAGCTGTTGTCAGTTTACGCTAATCCATTAGGTGTACACTAGTCATCGTCTGCTATTTATCTGCATAACATCAAATTGCAGGGGGAAAAAGGGTACTTTTTAAGCAGTTTTGTTTATTGGTGATGTGGCAGTGTCTGCGTGCTGTTGAGTAGGAGGATCTCTGCGAGGAAACCCTTTGTCCGAAAGGTGTTTTTCCTCCCGAAAGTTTAGAAAAAAATGGGGCTATTCTCCGTCCTTCTAACCAGAAGTGTGTCATAAGTGTATACATTACAAATGTTTGCAAAACCCTTATCTGTTGGACACGTGAAATGTGTCTTCCTGTTAGTGTGTGCGTGAGTGCTGTGGTTAGATGAGCCTGTCAGCTCAAATGCTCTCGTAATGAAAAATCATGTAAGGGCAGGAAGCAGCCTCTCTAGTTTTTAATGTGCGGCTCATTTCTTTTCTGTTTTTGCTCACTTAAATAAGCAGGGATTTCCCTTTTTTCTCTTGTTGTTTTTCTGTTTATGGCATGTAAATTTTTATTTATTTATTTATTTGTACTGCTGCAGTTTAGGTCTCCTCAGTCTTCATGTCCTAGGCTTTTATAGGTTTATTTGCCTGTCTGTTCTCTGTTGTCTGTAGTGTGTGCGTATGTGTTTGGTTGTCGTGCACCACAGCGACGAGCTTCCCCGTAACATCCCACCTGTCGGTGCATCCGTTGATCAAATGGTTCACATGAACAGCTGCAGCAATGGCAACTCCAGCTATTTCTCACTTACACATACAACTCAGTAAAACATGAGCAAATGTGGTCTAACCATAAACCAAACTTTATGAAACACAAATATAGCAATAGAAAGGTTGTAAATGTATAACTAGTAGATGTATAAGTAGATTTAAAGCATTTTAGCTGTGAACTTTAGGGCTGACTCTTCAATAATATGTGGGAGGGAAAACCTTGGGTTTTTTTTCCTTTTCCCTTCTTCTTTTCTTAGCCAGGTCCGTTGCTGGGTGTGGAGCAGTGTCATCGTTCGAAAGAATGTGTGATGGTATGATCCGTGTGTGTGTGTGTGTTTTAGTACTCATGTTTCCTGTGTTTGTTGTAAAGTTATGAGTGTTTCTCCCAACAACTGCAGTCATGTGACACTGAGTGTTCACTGACTCACTCAGCTGCTGCCATGTCCTCACAGATCCTTATATAATTTTTTTTAAGGACACTACCCTCCTGCTTCTATATGTTGAGGAAATTACTCCTTCACTTTCTTTATACCTTGTCTTTCCCTTTTCTTTCTCTGCGCGTATAAGTGTCAACCCCCCCCCCTTCTTCTTCTCCTCTCCATGAGGCCTCTGTGCTCTGCCTTCCATAGCTGGGCTGAAGGCCTCTATATCCCAC
This sequence comes from Maylandia zebra, assembly GCF_041146795.1. NCBI lineage: Eukaryota > Metazoa > Chordata > Actinopteri > Cichliformes > Cichlidae > Maylandia > Maylandia zebra. The sequence continues at coordinate 21,994,044 of NC_135175.1, forward strand.
ACTCTCATTGGCTAAGCCTGACCACATGGTCACAAGTAGGCTGCCCTGCTCTGAAATCCTCCCAGCTCTCTGGGTGTTCACATGGAATAACTCTACAGCTGCAGTGGGAAGAGAGCGGGGGCCGGGAAGGAGACAGAGAGAGGGAGAGACGGCAAGCCCAAAATGGACATGGCTAACCTATTCAAACATTTCTTTCGTGAGTTTTCTACATTTCTAGTCTTCTTAAGCTGCTTTTAAAGCAAGTATGACTCATTTGTTGTTTTACAAGTTGTCCGGAAATGTTTTGTCTGAAGTTTGAGTGGCTTCTTTTTTTTTTTCCTCCTCTCACTCTCGCGCTCTCTTTCTCTCTCTAGCTGTGCAGCGGCAATTGTCAAATCTTCTTTCTTTTTCATCTTCCCTTCGTGATTTCTCACACTGGTTAGTTTTATCTTAGTTAACCAAGTAAATGTGTCATAATTGGAGCTGGCGGAAACTGATTTCTGTGCTAACATGTTGTGCTGGTAAAGAGAGGGTGAAAGGGTGTCTTAACAGCTTTTGTGTGTGTGTGTGTGAGTGTGAGCAGCTGCAAAGACTGGGTGGATATGCTTTTGAAAAGCCTTCTGCTGAGCCGAAGCCTGTAATTGCCTCAGCAATCGTTCTCTGCCTCTTTCTGTTGAACACACATGCATACACACAGTAATCCCACTCCAGTTCTTTCTACTATTAGTCCCAGTGAGCTAGGTGTATTACTTTATCATGCTTGAAGACCCCTACCCTGTTTAGGAATATCTTAATATATAGCCAGTGTGTGTTTTCTCTTATGCTAACCTAAGGGTGCCCCCACTCATTCTAGGAGGGTCTCTTCCCCCACCGTCCACCCCACCTCCTGTCATGGGCTACAGTTGAAGGGACGCAGGGTGCTTATGTAGAACACTGTAGTCATTGTAGTCAAGAGGAGGAAGGGGTCTTTGCTGATTGATGGGACCCGGGTTCCCATCTCCCGCACCTCACTCGGTTATCAGAGGAATGTCGCTACATGGACAGCTCTGTGGGATGAGGATATTTTACAGCCACGCTGACACTCGTTTTCAAAAGGCTTCGGCACACACGCTTGCTGTAATCTCACCTTGTAACTGCTGAGTGATATCGCCTGTCTCTGTCTATCTTTGTGTGTGTGTGTGTGTCCGTGTCCACTGACTAGTCTGCTTGCTGTCTGAAGGATCCAGAGTATGGTGATGAAACCAACACAGAGATGAGCTAACAAATGTTTTGCTTGTGTAAACTGAGAGCTGTTAGTCTTTCTCTCTGTCTCTCTCCCCTCCCTCCGTTTTCCTGTTTCTCAGCCTCCCCAGCGAGCGGAAACTCTAATTTGAGGCACATTTCTCTCTGAGCATTTGGAGAAGTGAAGCCAGAGAGGAAGCAAGAAGTTAGAAGGAAGTTGAATCATATGGGGGGGGGGGGATCTATCTGTCGCACGCTCCCTCATTTCAAAGTCCGGCTTTTCTCCAAAACCACTGATCGCTCTTCCCTGACCAAAAAGGCAAAAGACGTAATCATAATTAGAAGTTTGGCAGGGGAGTTGTCAAGTTTACTCAGGCCTTCAGATGTTGTTCTCCTGTGAAAAGACATTTACTCGTCTTTGTTTTCCTGTATATTCTTCCATTAAGAATTGCTTAAGAGGAAGTGAGCAAGGGTCTGGACCTGTTGAACCATTGCCGACATTAACAACGCCCTCCCCCGCCTTGTCAATTGAATTATATTGTCTACTATAGATGATTGCTTTTATTATAGAATAATGTACCGATTATTTTCCCAGTGAATAACCACAATTTGGTCTGTAGAGTACAGTCAAAAGATCACTTAAAGTGTTTGTTTATGATAATCCAAAACTCAGAAATCCAAAAGGAACAAGTAAACCAGACTGTATATCTATTGTGAGTTACTTATTTGGTTTAGTTAAAATGCAAGGGGGAGGGGGGGGCTGGCACATAGAAAAAGTTTTGTTTTAGACTTTGTTGTTATTCAGCATCATTTTGACAAACTGGTGGCTGAAGGAATATAAATATTAGATCTCAGTAGAGCGTCTCTTTGCCCCCCTGCTTGCTGCCCACAATTGAATATCTATTGTTTGTTTGTGCAGCATGCCAGTATCATGACACTCGTTGCTTTATTGGCGTGTCCAAATAGCAATCATGTAAAAGACAGTGGTTATGGAAATCTTTTTCTTTTTTCTTTTTAATTGAACTGACGTGTTTGTATTTGGGGGGGAGCACACATGATTTACAGCATCAGCAAAATGCAATTTAAATTTAGGTCACCTGAGTAAAGGTGAAGAGAAAGTGAAAACGAGTTTTAAAGTTACTGTGCAGTTTTCTGTTTTGTTTTGGGGTTTTTTGTGATTACATATGTTAACCAAATAATTTTCCTGTAGCGCCTGACTGTAGCGGTGTGCTGTCCAGATGCGTAAAGAACAGAGGAGTATTTCTCTCCGAGCGCTGCTCCGTCACAGAGATCGATGGCTGCCTGCTTGCTTTTGATGTCTCGAACAGCTGAAGTTGAAAGAAGTTTGCACGTTTCCTGCGTTTCAACCGCGTTGGCAGCTTTATTGAAGCTGTAGTCTTAAAAGGTAGCCCCGGTCGTCTCCACTGAAGAACAGCCAACTCACTCTTGTGTGTCTTTCCTTTAGCTTGTTTGATTTTTGAACTACACATGGCTGTCATTATATTTGGCACATAAACCATACGACTGAGTGTGGCTTTTTTGCGGTACATATATTGTCTGAGTTTGCATTGCTGTGAATCTATAGAGCACTTTCTGAGGCTCTGTGTTGTCACCACATGACATAAGTGTAGTTTGCGTGATAATTTAGGGAACATGAGAAGAAGTGCAGTTGAGAATATGACTGTGATTAGAGCAGGAGGACTCAAAATGCCAAAGCAGGAGTGTGTTCAGGCACTGTCAGACAGCCTGACGCGGGGTGTTGTCGTCCGCAGAGGAAGAGTCGTGAAATGGAGGGAAGCCAGGAGGTCGAAAGGGTCCTAGCAGACAATGGGACAGCCAGCCAGTGTAGGGAGGCCACAGTTGAAAAACAAAACTAGTTCCTGTCTACCACTGGTAGCTGAGCAAACTCCCCAGCACTTTCTTCTCCTCCTGCTGAGTGTACCTCATCTATAAACCCCCAAAAAAGCAACTGTTTCAGAGGTGGTTACCAACTAAGTCATGGTCTTAATCATTGTTATTTACTGCCATCTGTTGCAATATGAGTTCCTTCCTCTGTGTCCTCCTCTAAGGAAATACACAGGAAAAAGCATGTGACGTCAAATGAGAGAAAAATTTCCAAAGCAAAGTTCTTTTTCATTTCTCTTGTTATCCTTTTTCTGGTAGCAATAGAGTAACGGGGGGGTTTGTGGGTTTTTGGGGAAGCTGAAAATCCCACACTGCATGTACACATGCACCGTGAGGGCAGAATTTTAGGTTAAGTTCAGGTGTCAGCAATGAGCGGAAACTACTCTGTAGGTGGTGAGATGGTGTTTATTTTTAGCTTTCTACATTTAAATCTGCTTTTTTCAGAGTACATGTATCTGTAGCCAAAAACACCGTTTTCTTTTTGTAGGCCAGCTTGGACGTTGTCCCACGAGAAATAAAACCAGTAGGTGTTTCAATAGGTTTGTTGGATTATTGCATAAAATATGGAGAATTCGTTTGTTTTCTTTGGCAAAATGGCATTTGTGTAAATGCTGTCACTAGAAAGAAAATCCAAATTTGAGGTCATAAACTCCACTGCAGCTGAATGACGGCACAATCGGTGAGGTCTTGTGTTCGATTGTGATTGTGTTAAATGGCTTTGAGACTTTCTGTAACCTCAATTAGTGACTTGTGAGTTCTAAAATATTTCCTATAGTAAAACGTTTGTCTGAAGCTTGCGGTAAACACAAGCCGTATTTCAGCAGTCATTGATTTTTCACAGGGAACCAGAGGTGAAAGCACTGACTTGTTTTGGGGTTTTAAGATTCATCGCTGCTTTACTCTGTCTCATGTCTGCAGTTGAAGGATTCTGCTTCTCGTCGTGTGGGGCATTTTGTGGCAAAGGTTTCATTACTAGTTGTTGCAGTGGGCTGTTGGTCAGATGAAAGATTTCCAGCTTCAGCCCTCATATAATCCAGCAGTGCTTAACCTCAGACTGTCCTGTTACTGCCCTAACGTACGTCACTTATGTAATGTGTTACCATTACTTCATAAAAAAGACACTAAGCCCAGCTACCTCTTATCTGTGCCATGATAATCTGGAATTTCTGCAGGTTTCAAAATGCCTCTACATACTTTGTTTGTTTGTTTGCTGTTACCACCTGTACGTGCTTGTTACTGTGCCTTTACTACTCTGCACATACCTTGTTGAGTTCGACATAATAAAAGGTCCAGAGATTGTGCTCAGAGCCCTATTCTGCACAGCCACGTACATTTTTGTAATCGACCTACAGCAGCATTACAGATGGGCCCTTAGAGAAGCAGGTGCCTTCAATTTTCTTTTCTTTTGTCTTCTGGTATTGTCTACCTGTAGCCATACAGGCAAATCTGAACATCCTACTACTACAGATTGAGCATCTAGTCAAATTTAGTGGCTCCGTTTTTTTTTTTTTTTTTTTTTTTTTTATGCAAAGTGTTCATGTGAGCGGAGCAGGAAGTGCCAAATAAAAACTGTGACAGGGACACTGATAAGGACTGTTGGCTGGCCAAAGAGATAAAAACTCAAAAATAAGTTGTCTCCGGTGTCAGTCGGAGGTAAAAGACGCATTATTTATACAGAGTTCACCTTTAACCTTTGTATGGAGCTAACTAGGCCATTTCCAACTGTGCAAAGGCACACCCCGGAGCCTGCACCTGCATAATCACTCTTTGTTTGTTTGTTTGTTTCCAAGAATTGCAGATGCTTTGGCTGTTGGAAATCTAGATTTTGGTCTGTGATGTTTATGCATATTTAAAAACTTAGACTAGTGGATTTATGCTGTGGAAACATTTGTTTTTTGTAAGAAAAAACAATTTTTTTGTTGTTGTTTGACATTTTGCCTTCAAGTCCTAAAGACTGCACAGATGCATAACTAGCATCTGCGCAGCACTTAACCTCCACCTACAGACATCAGCTCTTAACACCCTGTCTGGAGTCTGTAGTTATGTACAGTGGTGTGACTAATAACAGGGTCTACCTGGAAGCAATTTGACGTTGGACTCTGAGCACTACCGTGAAATTTGTCTGCTCTCCTTGAGTCAGAGACACCTTTCAGTAGCAATTTATGTGTGGTAAAGGATATTCAGTATGGCGTTGTGACACATTAGTCACGTTCCCCACTCCGTCCTGGAGACTACACCCTGCCTTAGTATATAATTTCACCCAGCTGTCTTTTGATTGTGCAAGCAATAGCTTTGCAGACGTAATCAGGAATAGGGTCTCTCGTCTGCTTGCTCTATCTGATATCAGTGTCTGGTTAGTTTTAGCTTCAGTCTGGTTTACCGTCACATCATCGGTAAGAGCATAGATGTGTCATGATTACAGTAACGTCACGTGGGCTTTGTTTAAGTAGCAAAATGGCTGTCAGGTGGAAATTCTTGCTGATTGAAACAATTGCTGGGAAAAAGGTTCACGGGCATGGTGACTGTTCTACCGTTAGCCTCCGTTTGTTGCCCTTTTGCCAGTGGTCAACTATGGAAATGTGTGTGGGCTAGGTTGGCATCAAATACAGAAAGGAATAGCTAGTTTGCTGATAGCCCACAGTTGATAACACGTTGATGAATGTGCTCCTTATCATCGCACACCGGTCAGGTTGAGGGGGTGTTTGGAGAGTGATGGTGCTGGGTAGAGACTGGGAAGAGCACTCTAGAACAAGGAAGTCAAAAGCCTTTGATTGTATAGGTGAAATACAGCCCAGTTTAATCTCAGCTGGGCAGACTAGTAATATACATTGCAAAATGACCCATTAAAATATATATGACAGGTTGCTTTTATATACATGTAAACAAGTACCAGTACATTCTGAAGACGGTGACTTTCAGTTACACAAGATCACAAGTGGCCTACAGAGATTACTTTGGAAAAATAAGTACAATTTCTAACATGTTTTTAGTGCAAATGTATTCAAAGTGGATCCAGTGCAGTTGCAGTGTAGAAAGATCTTTAACTTTCTGTTCTATTGTTTATCTGTCCTCACATGACATACAGCATTGCATTCAATTTTTTTTTATTTTTACCTTCCTCATGAATTCTTTGCAGTGCTCACAGTTTGCAGAATTGTTACCTGCCCTGTGCGTCATATTTCTGATGCTCCTGCTGAGTTTTTATTTATTTATTTTGTTTTTTGTAAGCTGCAGGTGATTAGTTCAATGTGATTAGCAGCAATGAAATGGTATTAGTTGTTGTTTTGTTTTTTAACCACTGTTGGGTAGCAGCAGTTTACTTTCTTTCTAGTTTCCACAGATTATAGGTCCATGCCAAAACAAGTTTCCATCCCACTCACTTTCTTCCCCCCAGCACACCAGCATTGCTTTTTTTCCCCTTGTTTCCTCAGCACCTAGGCCTAATCCCCAAGAATGTATTTGGATTTGGACTGTGGAGCGGGGGGTTAGGGAAATGTTATGTTGAAAAGGAATGATGTTTAGCCCTGCTTACCCACCCACTCACCCACCCAGCCCATAATGCTTATTATTGCTCCCTGGTATTTGTCTGGGATTTTTTCTTCCTGCCTTAAATTTTCATGTTTATAATGGGAAGTGTGTGCAGTTTTGGTTTTTTGTGTTTGTTTTTTTTTAAATTCCAGACTTGTTCCTCACCATTATGGGGAAAATAAAATTCCAAAGAACTGGCCTTTTTTTGTTTTAATTGAAATGATGACTTTTAAATTTGAATGTAGACAAATAAGCATGTCTCGGCTGCTTTTCAGATTCTGATCGAATTCACTGGGTTCAATTTTAATATGAATGATGATAATGATTCCCCTGCAAACGCCAACATCTTTACTATATTCGTCATATTTTATTTTTTTTTTTAGGAATTGGGAAAGTGAAGAGCAGAAAGGGGGGTATGAGAGATCCAGCCCCTAATGCTGACCCAGATATGAATGCAGATAACGGAGAGAGGCTGTATGACCTCAACCTTCCCGCCCTGGTCAAGTTCAGCTACACAGCAGAGCGTGAGGATGAGCTGTCTCTGGTGAAGGGAACACGTGTGGTGGTGATGGAGAAGTGCAGCGACGGCTGGTGGCGCGGTAGCTACAGCGGACGGTCAGGTTGGTTTCCGTCCAACTATGTGACGGAGGACGTGGATGGGACGGCGGGGGGAGGGGGTATGGGCGGACTCGACCCTGCCGGATCGCTGACAGAGAAACTGGCTGCGGTGGTGAACATCACAGCGAACGGAAACCGAGTGCTGCACACAGTTCAGGCGCTCTACCCGTTCAGCTCAGGCAACGACGAGGAACTGAACTTTGAGAAGGGCGAGATAATGGAGGTGGTGGAGAAGCCCGAGAATGACCCGGAGTGGTGGAAGTGCCGCAAAGCGGATGGACAGCTGGGCTTGGTGCCCAAGAACTACGTCACTGTGCTGGACTCCACCTCCCATAAACCGCAAGCGGGGCTCGCTGGGCCGCCCACACCCGAGTGCGACTACATCTTGCCATCAGGCAGCGGGCGCTTTGCGGGGAAGGAGTGGTACTACGGAAAGGTGACGCGCCATCAGGCAGAGGTGGCGCTCAATCAAAGAGGCACAGAGGGAGACTTCCTCATCCGAGACAGCGAGTCATCGGTCAGTAGCCTCCACCTTCTCCTTGGTTTATCTTGTTATGTGTCGGTGCTTTGAAACACTGTTAGTAACCCCGGTTCTCTTTTCATTTTTAGCCAAACGACTTTTCCATCTCCCTGAAGGCGCAGAGCAAGAACAAGCATTTCAAAGTGCAGCTGAAGGACAACCTTTACTGCATCGGACAGCGCAAGTTCAACTCTATGGAAGAGCTTGTTGAACACTACAAAAAGGCTCCCATCTTCACCAGTGAGCAGGGAGACAAACTGTACCTGATTAAAGCCCTGGCTGCTTCCTGATCCATCTGTCTCACACAGTGATGCACGCACACACACACACACACACACACACACACCTCTACACATTATTTTCATCAACATATAATACAGATACTTACACGAGAACACACACTAACATTTCAGCTCCAAGCCTGAAGACTTAACACATCATCAGGACTTAAATGATATGTGATTTGTCACAGATTTGTGAGCATTCCAAGAGGAGGTGTGGGGTAAAAAAGCATGGGAGAGACATTGAGGAGGGAGACGGCAAGAAGGTGGACTCCTGAGAGTAACTACAGACCTCTTGGTTGCCTATTTTAAATTATCCAGATGTGCTAGGTCATAGGCAATGCCATGGTTATTTCCACCTTGATATCTATTGCATTTAGTTTTCTTTTCCTTTTTTGTTGTTGTTGATGTTGTTGATAATATATAATCTTTTTAACGGTTTCTTTTAAAAATGTGATTTTTTTTTTTTTAACTTTACACATTATACAACCAACACCTGACTGAGGCATTTTCTTTCAGATGTTAGCAAACTCGAGAGCCGAGCCTATAGCTTATTTCTTTTTGTCTGTCTTAAGGCGCTGTTTGTGGCTGTGGACAAACTAATACACAACTTCTGCTAATCCCGAATAAAAATGAAGTGACCAAAATATATTTATTGATACAATTCTGTAATGATCAATGTTGTAGAGATTGGAATATCACACTGTGCATTTTCTTTTTTTTTTTTTTAAGGATTTCAAGGTTTCCTCTTATTGTAAAAGGTCAAACTCTCTATATAGTGGTCTTCCTTTGTACAACAGTATTGCTTGTCTCACATATTGCTGTATCTGTATCACGTGAATGTTACAAAACCGAGGCAGCGTAGATAGGGGTTTTAAATCCTCTAACTTTGCATGGACGCACACAAACCGAATAGTGTCCTAACACCTTCCGCCTAGCTCCGACAGGAGAGGGAGAGACAGTCCACAGGGGTGACGGGGAGTTTATCTTTGCATATAAAGGTCATGTGAAGACTCAAAGTATTTTTCCCTCCTGGGTCTCTCCTCCACCCCCAGCCCAGTGTGTGGGTGACAGCAGATGTGTCTTCAGTGTTGCCAAAGGGGATGGAGATGGACGGCAGTGAGGTGAGCCAGGGTGAACTGCGCGGCTTCCAAAAATATATACAGTGCTGGTTTGCCGGAGCTCTGAGGAAAAATGGAGGGCTGGGAGGGATGATGTCACTGCTCCCTGAATTGGTGATCACTGGAGGGAATGGAGGAGTTGAGGGTTACCCAGGGGTCGCGTTTGTGTGGTTGCAAAGCGTACACGTCGAGCTTAAGCCAGCACTGGGGTTGTCGGAGAACAATTCCTTATGCTGAAGAAATGATAAAGAAAGTGCTTGTTTTCTTTTGATTAATGTATCCTAAGAGCTGCTTTAAATGTACGTGCAGTCAAACTTTGGGACATTAAGCTGGTTTTACCAAATGTATGTTCAATGTCCGTATGTCTGAATGCTTTCAGCAGCACACATGGTTTATATTTACAGTGAAGGACTTCTAGTGAATGGCTGTTTTTGAGTGAAAGTGGACCAAGTAGTTGTTGAATGTTGTGCGGCAGCTAGTGCCGCTGCGTGCTGCCTGCAATCAAAGCTGCAGCAGTGTTGGCGGGGGGCCGCTTCAGCAGTGTGCTCCGGGAGACGCCGATCACGATGATGATGATCACGATGCCTGCGATGATGAGTTCTCCAGCTGTGGCCAGTTGGACCCGAGTACAGGGAGAGAGAGGAAGGAGGAGGAAAGGGAGAAAACGGACATTTAAAAGAAAAAAAGAGGTGAATCAGGAGCAAAGGAGGAGACTGAGACTTTTTTTCCATTGGATAAGAGTATCTGGAATCGCATACCCAGGCAGGGAAATTGTTGCTATATCATAGCAGAGACTAAAGGAGTTGAGATGGGAGGGTTCTGGAGGTCTAGTTAATCCAAGCATGAAAAAAAAAATTCAGTCATGCCACAAAGAACACAAAACATGGGTGTGAACCTTTTTTCCCCTCCCTCCATTCCCCAGGTGATTGACTGAGCTATTCATACAGAGAGCTGTGAGCAGACTTTCCTCTGTCCTGGACTTGTATAAGATGAATTCTAAACAGTGAAACAATCGGCTTTCAGTTCGGTTTATGATGGGTGAAAAGTGCAAGCGCCAATTTTAAACCTGCACTGCACCACTTGAAATCTGAATTGAAGTCGGATTATGTCTTATTTAAACGTTTAAGGCAGGAAAGGAAAACATTCCAGGAGTGCACGGCTTCTGGAGGGATCTCTGAATGTGTGGTTTAAAGTGTCAGCATGGCTTGAGTGATTTTGTTTTTTTGGGTCCCAAACTATTTTTATGTCACGATGTTAAAGGGACAATTAGTGCCTGTTTGTGCTTCATTTTCAGTCACTAGATCAGTATGTGGGTCATATGGATTCTGTCACATTTCCTTTATTATACCCAGATCAGTGGCTGTTTGTCGTACAGCTGCCGTTTTGCTCTACGTGAAACAGCATTTCCCTACACTTTGAATCACTCTTGGCAAAAATGCCCTCCCTAACTTTCAGTTCTGTAAGCATCCTGCAATATTACGCAACGCCAACGCAACGTGCCCCAGTTTGAAGAATTGAGGAAGGGATTTAAAAATGTGCCTTCACAATTTTTTTTTTTTTTTTTTTTTGGCTTTTTTTTTTTTTTTTGTCTACCAAAGGTTTAGTAACCGCTCCCCCCAAACCTTCTTTTATTCTTATGTCTTTATCCTGTGCTTCCCACTTCTCCGCTGCGACGTATTTGGTTAAAGCTTTGCATGCGCGTCAGTTAAGTGATTAGTGAGCGATGTTTTGGGATGTCCTTCCTTATAGGGAATAGCATTTCCTGGTGATGCAGGCTGAAAATGTCATTGTCTGACTTTTTTTTTTTTTTTTTTTTTTTCTTTTTAAATCTCCTGCATAAAATGCCCATTAGTTGATATTGTGTGTAGTTTCAAGTGACCTTACCGTAGCTGATTTTAATCAAGTATAACATAAGTGAATGCCTACATTGTACAGTATGAAACTATGTGCTGATGTTCATTCAGAAACGTAACACCAGGTGTGATGTAATCATGACCTGAATCTCCATGTATGAAGCACCTCAAGTAACGGTATCACATTATTGTTGGTTGTGAGAAACTGTCACGGTTTCTAAGGATATAGTTTGTTTTTTTTAATGTCTGTATGTAAAACTAGTGTTAAGACATCCACTTTTCCAGTTTAGCCACTTAAATATGGAAAAAAAAGCAAAAAAAATCCCGAGTACCTAAACGTTTTACTTGATATTCCAATGCAGAACTACAGTATCTCCATGCTTAGATATCGTTAATGGGATCTTTCTCACTTTACAAGAATGGAGGCCGCATGAGCAGAGCCTCGTAGCTGTACAGAAAATGGTTTGAAATCTGCAGGAAAAAAAAAAACCCCGCTGAAGTCAGTTGTGACTGATATTATCAAGAGATTGTCTATCAAACTATTAAAGATGGAAAACTACAGCGCAGCAGAAGCTTCTTCCTGACTGCTCAACTAGCCTGAGATCTTTTTTTTTTTTTTTTAAATTATTATTATTTTCATGGATTTCTTGATAATATTCAGAACAAGTGGCTCTGGTATTAAATCTTTGGTGCTTTGTGCTGCTTACATTTCTATGGTGGTCTTTAACTCACAATGCTTTTTTTTTTTTTTTTCCCCTCTTTTTCTTTCCCTCCCCCTTCCTGTACGAGAGTGAAGAAAACGGATGATAAAGGCAGTGCTGTGAAAATTTAATGTCATGCTCTTAATACTGTTTTTATGGAGGGGAGATTGTCTTCAGGTGTAATAATTTAGAAGAGTCTATTAGAGTGTTCAAAAGACGTAATAAACAGCATAAAAATGGTCCCGTCTGTTTTTAATCTTGTCGTTTGCTCAGTCTGGGACAAAACAGGTGATGTATGAAGCCACAAACTGTATGACCCTAACCCAGCGCAGTGTGGTTACAGCTTAAACGGCAGTACACTATTGCATGAGGAAAGCTGTGGGATTTTTAAATGATTCATTCCTGCCACCTGGTGGCCTTTAGTAATATTACATTTACTAGTCCTAACAACCCAAACCAATATTAAAAGAAAGTCTTTCGTACTTATTTGGGTGGGAATAAAAGGACACCATGCTTGTAATATTTTAAAATATAATACTCTTTTTATTTGGATCATTCCATATACAAAATACTTTGTCATCAGAGAAGGGAGGGGAGGTTACAAGGGGGGGGGGGGGCTTTTTCAGTCCAGCGTACCCATTTATCACATCAAAAGACCTCGGTGCTGACGTGCTCCAAACCATCCTGCGTGAAGGGGTTTTGGAGCACGAGAGACAAAGTGTGATTGTGCTGTTGTTACGCAACGTCGGACCAAGCCGGGCCAAAATCTCACCATGGTCCTACAGTAGCTGACCCTGGTTTTTTCCACTGTCTGCTATAGAAGAGCAGCAGGAGCTTTCTCCTGAGCCAGCGTTGGTCCTCGTGCCAATGGGGTGGCCCCACAAGATTCCCATAAGGAAAAACGTTACAAGTATTTGGGAAAAAATATTTAGAGCTAGAAGGAGAAACTATTTTTTTTAAAAAGATTTTTACCACAGCACGGGATAAGGATGCAGCGCTTATAGCTATGAGTAGATTTTGGCTCTGCTGATACCAAACACAAAGTAGTTACTACTCAACAGAGAATATCTGTATAGATAAAGTTATGCTTCTTGCCAGACACATGAAAAGCAAAGTGCAATAATTTACTTACAATTTACAAAACCTTTTTTATATATATATATTGTTAAGGCTTGATTGATCATTAGATGATTTCAAGTGCTGAGGGCCAAATGGCAGGAACCCCACTTAGTCTGTAGATCTGTGTAACTGCTACTTAGTGTGATATTCTTCAGCTATCTGATTCTCAGGGTGAGCTAAACACAGGAACAGCTTCTCTTCTAGAAGTAAAGGAGGTCAGATATGGCACCCGGCAGGTGGGTCATCACCTGCATTCTGATCCACCAGTGCGGCTCCATGGGGCTGTAGCGCGTGTGAGGACGCTTGGACATGATGGCATCGGTAATGTCATCCAGCACGGAGACCGTATCCTTCTGCCCGCTGCTGCAGTAAGAGCGCATCAGAGCCATGTTCTGCTCGAAGTGGGTCTTCCCATAATCCTCCTTCACCTCCGAGGGCGCCTCGCTCCACAGCTTATTGGCCGTGGTAGCCACGATGTCGCGGGTCAAGATGCCAGTGGCCACAATAAAGTTGCCCGGTTCGATTACGGACACTTTTACGCCCCACGCTTTCATCTCGTAGCGGAGGCAGTCAGAAAAGGCTTCCACGGCGTATTTGGAAATGCAGTACGGTGACCTCATGATGTTGCCCATCCTTCCATACATGCTGGCCACGTTCACGACACGGCCTGTGGTCAAGAGATACAAGGGGACAGATTTTAGATTCTCCAAATAAATGCATCATAATTCAAAAGTGAATTAAGAGCCTTTAGTGCACTTTTAAAGCTGCTAGGCTTGCAGGTCCAGAGTTCAGATGTCTTTAGGAACATTTCTTGGCTATTTGCTTAGCTCAGCAAATAACGGCCTCTCACTGTTGAACAGTCACTCATAACACACTTGTTAACAGAGCTGCTGTTCTGTTAGCGTCTGCAAACTTTTCTTTTTTCTTCAGCACAACTTTGATAACACTGTTTTTTTTGCTTTACTTCAAAACATAATTTATTCCTATTTTATAGTAATGTTTTTATATATTCATTTATAATTGTGGATCTTAATACTTGAAACCACTTTCAGGAATGTTCAGTACAAATATGCTTATCAGCATTGAAGGGTTTATATAACAAAGGTTATATAATGTGTTAATATGTTCTTTCACTTCCAGCCTTGTTTGAATTGTTATAACTCTTCACAGCTCACTCAAAGGCGGATGTATCTTTCAAATTTTTGCACTTTGGCGCCGTTATTTTGGACACTGTGTAACTGATTCCTGTTTATATGTCACAGAGTGGAGGGAACAAAATGCAGCTTACCCTTCGCCCTGCGGATTAACGGCAAAACAGCTTTAGTAACCCTGATGGTGCCCCACAAGTTGACCTCTGACACGTGCTTGTAGGTGTCCATGGAGGTAAATTCGACCTCTCCAAACGTTGACACACCAGCATTATTCACTACAGCCCAGAGAACTGGGCAGGAGAAAGTCAGAGAGAATGAAATGTATGAGTAAAGTCGACTTCTTTTATGTGGGATCTATTTGATTACCGAGCGACCTACCCGCTTCAGATTCACCCAGGATCTCCCTGAAGTGGTCCACTGCCTTGTTGACCTGCTCTTCATTGCACACGTCCAGCTGCACGACCTTCATTCGATCTGAATGAAGTTCCTCAAGCTCCTTTGCACCGTCTCCACCTTTATCCTGTAAGCGGGGACATTAGTTAAACTCACGGCCTCGGCATAAGAGGTCTCAGTTCAATCAGCTTCAGTGCTTTTAACAAGAGCAAGAGCATCAAAACCTTTTTGTGTCTTCAGTATAAATGTTTTTTCCAGTTCTTGGCGGGCAGGAGTGGTACCTGGTTTGGCTTTCTGCTGCTGCAGCCCATCTGTTTCAAGGTATGACAAACTGTACAAGCAGAGATGCTCTTCTGCATACCTTGGTTGTGACAAGTGAATATCTGGGTTACTGTTGCCTGGGTTACTGCCAGCTCAAAGAATTATTATCTGTTTGTTAGGCACAAGTGAAAACTAAACGTGGCAACGAGCCCTGAAGGTATGAAATGAGATCCTTAAGCAAAAATAAAGGTCAGCAGAGTCTTAAATCCCCTGTTCAGACATTTATTGAAGAGCCCATTACTGATCTGTTTTTAATTTTCTACTAGAACGCTAACATGCTGTTGCTGACATTTTACACTGTACATCATTCTTGTGCTTGATGTTATCATCTGCTCGTTTGTTCCTTAAGTAAATCACTTTGTGCCACACATGTAAAACAATGCTCTGTGGATGGTTTATTATTATTATTATTATTTTACTCCTCCCACAAAAGTTCAGAGGTCACAACTAAAGAAGCGCCCATTTTTTTCAAAGGCTGAATTTGCCGACATCTGTTGCTTTTGAGATAAGCTTAGGATATCTTATCTTAAAAGCACATGTTTCAAGGTGTATTTACAGTGTGAAAACAGGTCTCCCGAAGGACATAGGTAGGGAATGATCATTCTGATTTTCATGTGGGTGGGATTTGTGGCCATGTTGTTCTTGATTTCCAGCTAAGCTGTGCAATCGATAGCACATCTTCCTTGGAATGGGAGATTTTTTGGAAAACGTTTTGCTCACTTCCTGTTTGCAAATCAGGGAAAAATGCAGACTCGATGAGCAACATCCTTACCTTGAGAAGACATCCGGCAAAGACTGTAAAGCCAAGTTTGTGCAGATGTTTGGCGAGAGCGTAACCAAATCCAGTGTCACAGCCTGTAATAAGCACGGCTTTCCCTTTCACCTACAGAGATGGGTACAGTACAGTTTCCCCCAAAACACACAATTAACATTATATGCAAATTAGAGAAAAAATGCTTACAAAAACACGCATATTTCCAAGTGAACGCAAACTCTCTGTACAGTTTGTTACAGTATAAACAAACTTATATTGCCCACCCCACATTACTGTAGCGTATCTTGTAAAGGATTTTCTGCGAGTTACAAGCCTTAATTTTGCATTTTACAACGTTTCACTGACATCTGTGTTCCATTTCAATGTTTTGCCTGATAAAATGCAAACCAGCGATTAATCCCCGTGTTTGTTGTGACATTACCTCCACCAGTCCTCTTGGAATTCGAGGCGTCGCCACGTACAGCACAAAAACTGCGTACAATGCAACTATGCACTCGGTGACGCTCGTCTCTGGCAACCCCAGCATCCTCATGAACGCGTTCAGCAGAGCAGGGAGTCCAAAACCCAGCACCACCGTGAGGAAAACCGAAAGAGCCACCAGGAGTACCGCTCGGAGCGCGGGCAGCGAGGCCATCTTGTCGGAATGGTGTGTTTGCTTTCCTGGCGTAGCGGTCCGCTTTACAGCCGTCACCACGGGCGGGCGGCACGCCCCCTGTATCACTGCAGCGACAAGCCACGGGATAGGGAAGTCCCCTGTTGTAATGTGTAACCGCAAAAGTAGCCGCAAAGCATCCGGTTGCAGGTTAAAATCGTGTTTTCGGCTAACCGACGTCGCTAAGTAACCATTATACCGTGTGGTGTCGTGTGGCAAGCTGTTAAGTGTCGCTCGAACCAACTTCGGGCCGAGATCCACGAACAAGCCCCCGACTTAAGCACTGTCCAGCCATTATGTATCAGGAGTAAGCTCTCACTGCAAAGTCACCATGAGGTGTGTTTTTTTATGCTTTACGTTAATATTTTACATGTCAATGTTCCGTTTCTAAAAACAGGACACTGGCTATCATCGGGATTGAGACGGAACCGGAAGTAACACGGAGGGAAGTTTCTTGACATAAAGCATATTTGCTTTGAAGAGATTTCTCCCTCGCTTATATAAAAGGTATATAAAAAGACTCGTTTATCATTACACATTAATGAGCAAGCACACTTTGAAGCCTAGGTATATTCTCATTTAGCATGGCACAATATGCACAAAAAGGGGGGGCAGCCTTGCACTGGACTATTTTCGGGGGAATTTTTTTCATTCAAGAATGGAAACGGCACCTAACTCAAAGGATGAGGCAGTGATGTCTCTACAACTAAGAGACAACTTATCATAGAAGTATGCATGTATAAGTACTCAAAGCACTTTACACAACTTGCCCCATTCACCCACTTGCACAAGCACTTTTTTCTAAGTTTCGGTTTAAGTGCTTTTTATCTCTCATCCACACACTTTCAGCAACTTGGGGTTAGTATGTTGCCCAAGGATATTTAGCATGCAGCCTGGAGCAGACGGAGATTAAACCACCAACCTTCAGATTAGTAGGTGACCTGCGCTACAGCCACCCCATAAAAACAAATCCTTTATTCACATTTCTGTAGTTGGATCTATGAAGAATGTCAAAGATAAGAGTTTAACAGATATGAAATAGCATTTTTGCATAAACAAGATCATTCCCAAGTAGCCTTTGGCAAAAAAGGCAAATCTGAGCATGCTGTGCAGTGTGTCCTTAAAAAAATCTGAGGAAACTGGTGGAGGATAACAGAAGAAGAAAAAATTTACTGTATCTGCATTTACGTTTGCACATTTTAATAAATAGCTCCCATTTCCTAGGATAATATAAAGATAATATAAATTCCAACAAGAAAAAAAAGCACCTGAGCAACTCCACAGCTTGTAAGGATGTTTTATTGTTTCCAGATAAAAGATTTTCAGCCAACATCCAGGTCAAGTATAATGTGGTAAAATTACAAACCTGTTTCATCTACTAAAAAAGCTGCTGGTCAAGAGTGAGATAACATAGGATGACAGCAGTAGAGAGAGCAAGGCATTAAGGCACTAAAGATCTAGTGTGCATGGCTCACTGACCATACTACGGCCTTGAGAAGTGCTGTAAACATATCTTCATATCCGTGTAAAACAGAGACTTCTAATTCAAAAACAATAGAATTAATTCTTTTGAGAAAAGAAAATATTAAGAAGACTGTCAGGTTACTGCAGAGTAAAAAAAGGAAAGAATAAACTGAAAAATGACAATGTCAGTGACTACACATCTTAACCACACCGATACAAATGGCCCAGTTGATCTCTTGTTGCCATCTCCTTTTTTTTGTTTGTTTTTTTTTACAAAAGAAGCATAAACATGAGAAAAAAAAAGATTTTAATATTCACCTTTAAACAAGCACACTTCGGTTATAAACCTTTTTTCACACTGTAGAAGAACATATATGAGTGTCAGGGTAAACTGAATGATAATAATCTTGCAGAGAGAATTAAAACCGCTCATAAAATTTCACATTACTTCCCCCCACTTAAATTGGGCTGTCTTTGGAGTATGGAGTTGGTAGTGCTGGTGGAAAGAGGGACTTGGCTCATTTATAGTTGAAATAAAGGTAGGAAGAAAAACTGCAATCTGATTTTTTCGGCAGTATTTTCTTGGCAACAAGTAGAACGCAAGTGCTCTTTTAAAAATATCCCGTGCCAATCCTTCTTTATTTGAGAAAAGTATCAAGCTTTCTCTGGATATTGTCAAATGAGTCCATTCCCAAGTAGTCTGCCTGACCTTGCTCCCATTTCTGCTTCCGTTCTTCTGAGGACATCTGCTGGGATTGGGATGCCTGTGCGTGCGCGTGCGAAGACCTGCTCTCGCCCTGAAGGAATATGGAACATAACAGCAGGGAAATGAATAAATGACAAGACACGCAGACTGCACACAACATGCTGTTTTTCCTTTTTTTGCTTTTTGGAAGCGGCAAACTGCCACACTTAGCCTTTCCAAATTAATGGCAGCAGGCAAACACGCGAAAGCTCTGATTTTAGAGGAAGGGCAGCAACAGCAATAAACCAGGCGCCAACGGATGCTTAATCACTGCTGAGCTATAAAAAACAAAACAAATCTTTGTCTCCATACCTGTTCACTCTCAAAAGTGACAGTTTCACTGTGCTGGAACTTTGTGAGATGAATAAGAAGACAGAAAAGAGGTTTAAATAGCTTTGCATCATTCAAAGTTCAAAATAATGGCTATAAATTTATACTGGAGCGTTTCAGCTCATAAACTGTCTGAAAGAGGATCTTTTAGCTCCCTTAAGTTAAATCTGTTGAGATTGGCTTCCCCATGCAGGCAAAGGATCTGAAAAAGATCAGCAGGTGGGAGGGACTGTATGTCTGAGATGACTATATTAGGGATAGATCCTCTTGCTCACATCTGAGAGCATTTCGAGCAGTCTGAAGCCTCAACTTTTGGCTCTCAGGGATTACTTACACATATGCTGACCTTGCTATTTTAGCCATTTGTTATGAATTATCCAGTGACTCCATGGTTGTAGTTTTGTGCATTCGTTGCAAACGATCTTAGGTTCAAGACAGGGAGGACATACACACCCAGCCTCAGGGGTTCATCAAATGGTTGTCAGACTATGTGGTGTAAAATCTATGGTGACCCCTTTAGAAATATATAGCAACAAAAGTATGTCTTTTTCTTATGAACTATCCGCCTTTGTAACTATACAGAAAATAAGGAAACAGCTCTGTTTTAAAGATAATACCTGATGAGAAGTCGCAAATAGTGCAGGTTCAATTAAAATGTCGACTTACCTCCACACATCCTGAGTGGAAGGGCTGTTCTCCATACTCCTCATGCAGCATGGGGACCACATCACCCGAGTATAGGGTCCACCAGTTGAGAAGGAAAGTAGGGTGTGTGGCAGCATCCTGCTCACTCCCTGAAATCTGTTTGGTTTTGGGATCAAATGTGTAATCCCATGGTTTGGTCTTCCCCAGGAAATGGACCACCTTGGCATTTCCACCATATCTGAAACCAGTATTACAGTAAATGAGAGGATGTACTGTAGATGTAGTGTGGTTATGGTTCGATTTACTAAATGAAGCTTTTCTGAATAGTTTTTAATATCAAATTGTAGCAATAAAGACATTTGTATTCATAGACATAAATAGTATAGAATATGCTTAAATAAAAAAAGTTTTAGAAATGTTTTAGGAGAAACCCTGTATGTTAGTGTCAAAAAACATATTATTAAATTGTTGTGTTTTTAATTGGTCATAATAATGAACTGGACACTAATATAAATTTTAATGCTCCAGGAAACATTTTTGGGTGTCTGTGTTTAAAAGCTGGGTTAGCATGAATGAAACAAAATCCTTTTGGAGAAATAAGAATGAGAAATATATTGATCCACCCCAGTTCTGACAAGCTTAGATGTCTTTGTAGCACTGGCAATCTGCTCAAGTACACAAATAAACCTGAACCCGACACTGTCGGGTATGTTTTGCTGTGTTTGTCAGACCTCTAAGCGTTATTGCTGACAACTACAAACAACTAAAGACATGTTTATCTTCCCTGTCCTCCTGATGGATGCCAGGAAATGCCAAACCAAAAAAAGCCTGCTGATGAGACCAGAGGTGAAGACACAGAGATGCAATGAGGATGAGAGGGTAGCTTTAGACACAGCACACAATGACCAGTCCTGGAGGCAAACATTAAAAGGTCTTTAAATAAAGTGCTCTATTTCAGGAGTGGGTATCAGCTGCTCTGAGCTCAGAGTGGGCATCCAACCCAGAGCTGAGGGCCTGCTGGGGCGACACTCTAACTGTGCTGCTGGAATCTCGCTGCTCATCTCACCCGTAACCTGATGTCATGTCACGATGTGAATACGCATTCATGTGACCAGGTATCTACTTACATCTTGGCTTTGTATCCAAGACACAAGATTTTAGTCACATGGACAGACTGCTGTTGCGTAATATGAATTTCCCAGGGTAGCAGGTAAATATAGTATCTTATAGAGTTTGGTCACATAATTTTTTTAAACTGCACCTGTGACTTTAAGCATTTCATAATTACTCCATGAGTTTAAGTGTGCTTAGCAGACACTTACTGTTTAAATGCTGGGAGGTAAGTGTAGATGGCTATGCTGCTGAGATTGTAAATGAAAGGGAGATGTTTTGATATGTCAGCTGTTGCCCAGTTGCTAAAGAAGCCATTCAAAATCCCTTGGTCTCCTCCTGCAACAGAGAAATACGAAGGTAAGTGTGACAGTATGATAAGTCAAGTCGCTTTATATGGCACATTTAAAAACAACAGCAGTTGATGCTTTCCAAATGAGGTAGAATAACAAGGCAAATCTCTAGAAACATACATATAAAGCCCTAAAGAGAGATACCCCCGGGAGATCCCGACAGGGGGGGAGAATGAGATCTCCAATTGGACGAACTCAAGGTTAATGACCAACGCAACGGAAAGGACTATGAGTAAGACATGCATCTGCGGCAAGGCGTGTAAGAACCAGCGTGGCCTAAAGGTCCATCAAGCCAGAATGTAATGTTTGGAGTGGGAAAGTGAGGTGCAACGCACAGGTCCTGAACCTGGTGAGATGCAGGAGGAGTCTGGCCAGGAGGCACCTCACAGAGCCCAGTCCCTCCACACACCAGAGTCTTCCAATCCAAGCAGTGTAGTTCCACAACAGCGGATTAAGCCAGCAGTTGGAGCAAGTGGCAGAAGTTTGATGAGGATCTCTCCAACATCATACAAGCTGTAGCCAAAAGAGATGCTGACAGCAGGCTTAAAACAATGACCACCATCATAGTCAGCTATGCCTCAGAAAGGTTCGCCCTGACCGAGAAGTGTAACAAGACCCCTTATACCATGAACCGCAGGGCCATGAAGATTCATTGACTGCGCCAGGAGCTTAGGAGCCTTAAGAAGCAGTTCAAGAACACCAATGCGGAGGGTAAGCAAGCTTTAGAGGAACTGCAAAACATCTTGCGGAAGAAGCTGATTACCCTCCGTAGAGCAGAATGGCACAGGAGGCGGGGAAGAGCGAGAGCCAGGAAACATGCAGCTTTTATTGCTGATCCCTTTCGCTTTTCAAAACAATTGCTTGGGGTTAAGCGAAGCGGGCGGTTGGAGTGCTCAGCAGAGGAGGTGAATAACTTCCTTCATGAGACCATGAGTGACCCACTGAGGGAACAAGACTTGGGACCCAACGAAGCTCTCATCAACCTTGCCCCACCATCAGTAGAGTTTAAGTTGACGGAGCCAAGTTTGAAGGAGGTGTGTGAGGTCATCAAAGCAGCCCACTCAGCATCTTCTCCAGGTCCCAGTGGCGTACCCTACCTTGTCTATAAGCGCTGCCCAGAGCTGCTTCGTCACCTGTGGAAGATCTTAAAGGTGATATGGCGGAAAGGGAGAGTTGCTGATCAATGGAGGTGCGCAGAGGGAGTCTGGGTTCCCAAAGAGGAGGACTCTAAAAACATAAACCAGTTTCGGAGCATCTCACTATTGAGCGTGGAGGGGAAGGTGTTTTTTAGCATTGTCTCCCGGAGATTGACCGAGTTTCTCCTTAGAAACAATTATATTGATCCATCAGTTCAGAAGGGGGGGATCCCAGGAGTTCCTGGTTGCCTAGAGCACACTGGCGTAGTTACGCACCTTATAAGAGAAGCCCACGAGAACAGAGGTGACCTAGCCGTATTGTGGCTGGACCTGACTAATGCCTATGGGTCTATCCCACACAAAATGGTTGAGCATGCTTTACACCTCTACCATGTCCCCAGCAAGATTAAGGACCTGATCCTGGACTATACGCCAACTTCAGGCTTAGGGTCACTTCTGGGTCAGTTACTTCAGGCTGGCACTGCTTCAGGAAAGGTATAATAACAGGCTATACCATCTCAGTTACGCTCTTTGCCCTTCCAATGAACATGGTGGTAAAGGCTGCTGAGGTGGAGTGCAGAGGGCCGCTAACAAGGTCAGGTGTTCGTCAGCCCCCTATTAGAGCCTATATGGATGACCTCACCATCACAACATCATCAGTTCCAGGTGGATCTTGCAAGGACTTGAGATACTCATCTCATGGGCAAGGATGAGTTTTAAACCTTCCAAGTCAAGATCTATGGTACTGAAGAAGGGGAAGGTGATGGACAAGTTTCCGGTTCTCAATCTCAGGGACCATTAACGGAACAACCAGTTAAGAGCTTGGGGAAACTCTTTGACTCCAGCCTGAAATACTCTGCTGCCATTCAGAAGGCAAATGAGGAGCTGGGACCTGGGTAAACAGCTAAGGTTCCCACAGCACATTGCAAAAACATCCCTCCGGCCAGACATGATCATTATTTCTGAGGTCTCAAAACAGCTGATCATGCCGGAACTCACAGTGCCCTGGGAAGAGCGGATCGAGGAGGCCAATGAAAGGAAACGTGCAAAGTACCAGGAACTAGTGCAGGAGTGCAGGGGAAGGGGCTAGAAGACTTTCTATGAGCCCATAGAAGTGGGTTCTAGAGGCTTTGGAGGACGATCACTCTGCGAAGTCCTAGGCCAGCTGGGTGTGGCTGGGACAGCCAAGAAGACGGCCACCCAGGCTGTGAGCAAAGCGGCAAAGAAAGCCACAAGGTGGCTGTGGATTAAGAGTGCTGATCCGTGGGTAGCTACTGGTACGCAAGTCGGGGCCTGATCACCCCCGGCTGGGTCGCCTGGGCGAGGGTGTATGATGTTGTGAGACCAGAAACACCTGATGACCCCAGGATACATCACTGAAGATGAGTACCAGTGCATCCAGGAGATGTGTCTTGTATAGATAAAACTAATAGTCACATAAATAAAAAACCTAAATAAACTATAGTTTAAGCATATTTTTCAGTGATTAACAATTTGCTAGAATAACAAAATTACAATAATGAAATAACTGAATCTGATTTAGTTAGGCTCTGAGGACCAGCTGCTGTGTAGTTCAAACATTGTAACATCTTTTCAAGACAAGTGGATTTGCAAATAGTGTACAGTGTCTTTTCCAGTGCTGACTTTTTAATAACATCAGTCATGAAAACAAAACAAGCCTCAGGTTTTAAAATTTATTAACAGTTTTGTAATTTCTTGTAAAAATGTTTGTCTTGAAGTAATTTGCCTTGGTGGCATTTGCATGCTGTGAAAATCTCTGATATGGTCACATAACAGCAAACTTGGCTTTAAAAATGTTTCTGGTCAGGTTTTGTTTGTTGGCTGAATGTCTTCACTGAAAGAGTGAGACGAATGAAAGGCACACCTGTGACAAACCACATTAGTTTTCACCTCAGCTCATCTGCTGAGATATAAGCCCAGACAAGCATTTAAAGAAATGTTCTCACATGTTTAGGACACACAACTGGATCTCATGTTCCCACTGCTACCTGAAAAAAGTAGATCTGATTTTCTAGAAACTGCAGGTAGTGCTTTACCTCAGTGGGTGCACACAGGTTGGGGCATGTGTTTAGCAGCCACAACATTAAACCCACCAAAGTTAATGTGAACAGTGTTGATTGTCTCATTAGAGGCACGACATTGCAAAAATGCTTCGGGAAACAGTTCAAAAAACAAAGAGCCCACAGCATTAACCAGGCCTCCAAACTTTGCAGATCCCAATCCAATCACCATCTATGGGATGCGCCTGAACAAGCCCATTCAAAGGAGGCTACACCCTGAAATCCACAGGACCCAAAGGATCTGCTGCCAAAGTCTGGTGCCAGATACCACAGGACACCCCCCTGAACTCTCATGTTCATTCCCAGACGGGTCAAAGCTGTTTTTTCTTTTCTTTTTTTGTGGCATGAGGGGGAGGGATATTATTGTCATTACGTTTATTTTTATTGCATAAAACATTTTATTTGTAAATAATCCTTTTTATTTTTTTCAGATTAAAAGGCAAAACAAAAAAATCCTAATCAAAGGATAATGTTGGTGTCAGTAGAAAAAATTGAGGTGCTGCCTCTGCAATTACATTGAATATTTCCAAACTTTACCCTACTCCATTCATGACCAGCCAACTTTAAATAATACAAACAGACAAAGAGGTTTAAAGACTTTTGTCTCTCACTGTGCTGGTACGTGAATTAACACTGGCCTCTGGGTTTTAAGTAAATGGACTGCAAGTTTGCGTCTGAGTTGCCTCAGGTCCTGGAGTTCAATTGGAGGGCTGTTACAGCCATTTGCCCTCCCTCAAGTTTGGCTGCTTTAGAACTGGGGCAGCCCCTTCTCACAGCAGCAACTTACATAAATACACAACTTATAAAAGTTTGGGAGGCAGGGATCTATTTGATGTTATGTGAGGTGGGTGACAGGTAGACAACTAGACCAGACCCGAGCCTTAAATAAATGACAGCCCCCCCAAAATGTGATAAAAGTTCAGTGAATCTGTGAATGAGTCACTGAAATGACACTGACACAGGACGAGATGTTGGCTGTTAACAAAACTTTCACATGTCTCTCCTAAAAAAGCATAGGACTGTAAAGTCTGTGGCTTCGGTTTAAAATAACACACATAGCTGGCGTTTGTCTGAACCCACAGCCTCCACTGGAGAGTTCAAAACTTAATATGGAGCTGAGTATCTTCATTTTGAGGGGATGAGCAGAACACAGGAAGAATGTGCATCTAACCGGTGCCAGTTTGTTTTGGCAGCAGATAACACTGGAGCCACAGATGCAGAGATAGAGCCTCTGGGTTCAGTCACTTACTTTCTTTCCTCCTCTGCAATTTTTCTTTTCCAATACATCTTTCATGTTCTGCGGGGTAGAGAGGCGTACATGTGTATATCATGCATTCCTTGCAGGACAGCAGAACTGAAATGCTGAAGGTCAAAGCGGCTTCACCTCATGCCCCAGTGCACATGAAAAGACCATCCATGTCTATAAATAAGACAGCTTTACTTATTAGCATGCCATCAAGCATTTAGATAGTGGCATCACACTGAAACAGGGACTCTAAAATTATCCACAAAAAGACACTAAGGGATAAATGAGTTTCAGCTTCCAAAGGGACTCTTTCTCATAAAGAAATAAGAAAATGTCTTTTGTTTGTGGTTGAAATCATGATGTGAAAGATTGTTGTGACAGAATGAGTCGGCACTTGAAAGCAGTGGCCCATATTAAGCAAACTAATTGGTTTTTCCAGTGGCACCCCCCATCCCTGATGGAATCTGTCTCACAGCATCACAAGGGAAACAGATTCAGTGACACTAACAAGTACATAGTTTGGCACTTCTGAGCCTAACTATAAACCCCTTTCGTCTTTTGTTTACTCCACAACTGTTTTCTTTGTTGGAATTTTTGAGGTCAGAGCAGCCCGAGTAAACAATGATTTTGTCTAGAGTCCGGCCCTTCTATCAGCAGGACTGACAGCTGAATGAAATCAAAAGCTTTTTCTCGGCATATCAGATACATAATAAATACTGTTCTTCACTTAAGCACTTAATTGAGATTTCATCACAATACATTCGATTTTTTGGTGTCAGAAGATATTTATAGTCCAAACCAGGGAGTTCAAACTCCTTTTAAATTGTGACCCACTTTAATTGGCCAAACCAATTCAGTTACATTCAATTTTATCTATAAAGTGCCAAATCACAACAACTGTCACCTCAACGCATGACCAGTGAAGCGTCTCTCTCTGTCAGTGTAAAGAAGTGTAACTTCATATTTAATCCCTGAAATATCTTAACATAAGAAGTGCAGTTTTAACGATACATGTCAGTTTTTCTATATAATAAAGACATTAAAGAAATTTCTCAGCACAACACTTTGGGTTTAAATTATGAGAAATAAATACAAGTTCTGGTAGATCATTGCCTGGACTCTGTTGTAATTATTAAACAAAAAGGTTTTTGTTAACTCATTCTTACTTAAATAAAACAGATAATAAGGTAGATCGTGAAAAAAATAGAAACATTTTTGCAATTTCATTTTTTTATAATATAGTGTGAAGATAAGAAAAGCTATAAAACTTGAGACAATATAGTTAACATCTGAAGTTTATGCCCACTTTCACATTTTCCAAAGACATGCAGTGGGCCGGATTGGAGTCTTTGCCCAGTCGTATGTTTGACACCCCTGGTCTAACCAGTACTGCCCAGTTGGCAGGCTTTGGCTACATTTAGGTAAACAGCCCCAGTGAAGAGGAAATGAAGGATTAAATTTCCTGTACAACTCAAAAGTATCTCCCGTCATCTGACAATGATTAAGTTATTTATTTGCTTTTAAAAATCCATCGTTATTTTTGAACAATGTAAACGCCACAGATAAGAAAGTCTTGGCCTAGATTTCTATGAGCTACACTAGTCTCCCCAAAACAAAGACTTGGCAATCAGAAATATACGATGGGTTTCCAGCATGCACATGACATTATTTTGGTCATGTGACGTAGCTGTCGCCTTAGCTGCATGGTCTTAGATGAACTGAGAAACTCTTTTTGCCACTTTAGACTATCACGTGGTCTTCTGGAAGAAAATCTAATAAGTGGACAACAACTTGAAATTATTTTTAAGTTACATGGCACAAATTTAATTAAAAATAAATTCAAAAGCAAATAGGCAACTTGGTCTGATGTCCACCAGACTCTCTTTGGATAGCTACAATATGTCAGACTCAGTTACTCAGCTACTTTCTAAAATGCAAGTGTTCATTTTTTCCCATTTAGATTATGTAATATTAAAAAAAAATTCTTGAGGAGCACCATGAAACTACGGATCGATGATGATTCTAGCCCTTCACTGAACCTGATATGGCCGGCATAGCTTTGACTACAATTCAGCAACAGTACGCTCCATGGAAAAGTGTTGCTTAATGTCAACTGGTGCTCTGTGCAAAACAGGGCCTCTCAAATTTAACCTTCACCCCACCCCGGTGAGCCCCTGAGAATAACTCAGCAGAGCTCGAAAGTCTCTTACAGGCGAGCCTTGTTTCCAGGCACCGAGCTTGATAAAGACCTTACTTAGAGCAAAAGATAAACAAGTCCAGTTAAACATCATGTTACCAAGAGCGTTTCCAAAACCATGTTTGACTCAAAAAAAAAAAAGGAATTTAAAAGGGCAGAAGTTCCTCCCTTGCTATATCATTGCCAATAACATGAAAAGTAGAGTAAAACATAAATTTTCACTCATTGCAACCCTGAATCTCAATAATAAACATGTTACATGTCATTAGTCATTGCATAGAACCAAGTGCATTCCTGAAAATGCTATAATAGCCCTTTAATAGACATTTTATAAAATGCATCCCGGCATTTTACAGCAGCTTACCGTCAAAGCTGCCATGTTCTGTACAATACTGAAGCAGTTTGCCATGAGTCTCCACAGAAGGACGAAAAACAAAAACGCCAGAGTTGAAGCAATCGGGCCAGCCAGGGTCAGGAGCAGCTGACAGTTCCTCTCTATCAAACAACTCATCTATATTTGAAAGAACCTGAGATGCACAAACAAAGCACATGTTTATACACACCAGTGATGTGCAGCATCTTCATTTTCTTTGTGCTGAAGCAAAATGACCTGTTAGCCTCACCATAGTGTCTGCATCCATGAAAACACATTTGGAGTAATGTGTGAGGGTCCAACAGTGGAGTTTGGTGAAGGTGACGCCCAGTTCGGGTCTCTTCATCATGGCCAGGTGTGCAGTGTCGCCACTGTCTAGCACATCCACCACCCTCACCTCATCGTAGATCCTCTTCAGCACAGACCTAATGATTTACAATACTATGAAATGAATCACTGTCAACCACCCATGTGGAAAACAAGAGTTCACAGGAACAGTAATGTGTATGAGTGAGAAAAAGTGAATGTAGGTAAAGTTTCTTACTGGCTAGGCTCTGATACTTGTGGACCAATGAGTGCCACCAGCTTCTTGGTTGTATTGTGCTTACGGAGGGATTTGCCCAAAACCATTGCTCCCCGAGCATAGTTGTCATTGGTAGCCAATGTCACAAATGCCTGATCTGTAAAGAAAGAAAACTGAATTAAATTGGTTAAAGGTTGCTCCCACCCAAGTACTAACCACGCCCAACCCTGCTTCGCTTCCAATATGAGAAGAGAGTGGGCGCACCCTGAGTTGCTTAACTTAAAGTTGCTTCTTAATATAGTACATACAATTTAAGAATGCTCTCAAACTCGTGTGTTAGTCAGATTCTGTTCTAAATGTTATGAAGTGGTTGAATTGGTTAGTTGTCTTAGTTGAATTGGTCACATAACTGCATCATATGACTTAAATGTGTCATATTTTTCGAAAGCCTCCGTTTTCGCAGTGTGGGGCTGCCCCACACAGTCCACACGCTGAAGAGTGCACTCATTTGTGAGCGGCTCAGAGTAGAGCCACTACTCCTGCACATCCAAAGGTGCCAGCTGAGGTAATTCGCACATTTGACAAGGATGCCTCCTGGGTAAGGTGTTCCAGGAATGTCCTACTAGGAGGTAGACCCATGGCACGCCCAAGAGATTGGGGTGTGTCATGGGAACACCGTGGTGTTCCCTTCGATAGGTAGAGGGAGGTCTGGGCTTCTCTGCTTGGACATCTTCCATAGATAAGGGAAGAAAATTGATGGATGGATGTGTTAGTCAATGAATTCATCCCATTTAAAAAATTTCCATAACTCTTCTGTGAATGACCAAATGATGGAAAGATGCTAGTCTATTTTCCCCCCAAGCCCTTCGACAGATTGGTGACCTCGCCACCTAAGACAGGTGGGATGGGCTCCAGCTTCCTGTGACTATGAATTGAAGAAGTGGAAAGATGGATAGGTAGATATTTTCCTCCAGTGTAACTGCATTGCATGTATTTTTAAAGTTTACTGCAGGAATATGAAACACACATCAACAACATTACACTGCAGTTGTAGCCTCTTGCCTTTTAGGTGATGCGTTTCTGTGTGGATTCTCTAAAGCATGAATGATCCAAATAATTCATATGTTGATTATTTCAAGTGTTTTTGAATGAGCAACACAATCTAACCTCACTAAAAGTTTTCTCACAAAGTACCCCATAAAGGTTTAAATGTCTCATTAAGGTGATTTTTATTTGCATTGTGGCATCTACTCTGTACCACCACCTCAGGCTCCTGGGAGGAAAATCTGCCAAGTCAAGTCTTGGGAACAACGGCTTGCCTGTGAGAGGACATATAAACTGAGATGACGAAATCAGCATGGCAGCTGGGATAGTTCTGTGACTAGCAGTTAGGCCAACACCAATCCCATTTGGCCTATGCGCTAACCCTCTGGCAGTAAGATACCAATAATGGGCAAGGAGATCACAATAGATAGAGTATGTCTGACATGCTAGCAGCCCAGAGTTTGGGCCAGTTGGAGAACAATGGTTCCAAATACCACAGCTTGCCAGGAAAATTTGTTCTGTCTCACTGCCTTTTCACAGTGCCACACCTCCTTTCTCTTACGCCCCCTTTTCAATTGGTAAAAACCCTTCTGCAATATGAATGTAACACTAAAAAACACATAAAAGATGAGAATTAGCTCTGCAACAACCCAAGGTACAGTGAAGTCACCGTCCAGGCAGCAGGGTCATTTCATTTTGAGTCAGGGGGACGGTTCCCAGTAAGCTTATACCACAAATTAAAAATTAATTATGGCGACTTAGGACACAGAGTAGTGTAGTAGGTCTCAAACTAAGGTCCAATGATAGTAAAGTAGTCTAAAAAGGTACCCTGTGAAATGATTTTATCGCACTGTGTCCACTGCACCTACTTTTGGCAGTTTCCTAATATATACATGACAAAATGGAACACAGTTATAAAAAGTAGTAACACTGTAATTATGTCACACCGGTAGCTGGTCACTGTGACAAATACAAGTTAATTATGTAAAGTAAGACTGTAACCACTTTAAGAATACTAAACTTCTTATTCAACAAGGGAACACAACTACCCAAAAACAAAGAGAACAGTGACAAAAGACTATATTAGCTACATAATGTCATTTAATGTCACCAAAGTTCGCGCCATTTGCTACTTTTAAAACTTTAGAGAAAAAAAAACAAAAAATTAACAAGAATTTTTTACTATCGACGCTGAGAGTGTTAAAATGTTACCTACCAGCCATGACTGACGAATAAGTCGCAGCTACTCTGTAGCCTGGACTTTGCAGAAGCCTTGCGTGGCGAAAAGGACCGACTAAATATACAGAGGTGGTTTAAATACCAAGATGACAGCAGCCAGACCGGCGTCACGTGACAGCCCCCAACACACCCACCTGCTGTTAACATGCTCCACCGCTACACAGCAGCACCTCAAGCAACACCGCTTTGAACAGGTTTACAGCCTACAGATGAAGAAAAATTGCAATTATTGAAAATATTGTGCATTGCTTCCTCCTCCTAACGTTACGGAAATTTCACAACTCTGAAAAAGTAAAGGGGGAAAAATTCTTTGAGTCAGAGATAACGTTGCACTCTCAGGACATAATTCTACAGCTCTGACCTTTCAAACAGCTGCCGGGTATCTCCCCTGAGTCCTGTCATCTTTAGTTATAGTGACAAATGAAAGACGGCGAAGATGTAATGCGTCCAGGAACAAGATGTCCTGTAGTAAACATTTGGCACTTTGTCGCCACCTTGTGGATTGAAGAGCGTATAGCAAGGCATTTATCAAACCGTAGTTTAGGAGGTCATTCAGTGCTCTTATTGTATTACACAACAGTGAATTATTTTTAGCTCAAGTAGTGTACTTTAAGAGGAGTGTCATAATTAAGCAAGAGGATGATATGTCATTTTACTGTCTTACATTTAAATCAAAATAATGACATCAAGTGGCAGAATTAAAAGCATACAAATGGCAATATTGACCACAATCTTACCAACATGTTTAACATCCATGCAATGGACTGTTGCCTAAGTAGCTCAAGAATAATTTAGTGCAAAAAGCAAATATAATCTTCTTAAAGTGTTATTTTATTAATTAATCTAAAGAAAAAAGATGACTATTATTATTTTTGAAAATGTTACAGTTAATTTGCATATTTGTAAAACAGAAATCTAAACATTATTATGTAAAAGCCTGTTTATCATCTTTTGTCTGTTAATTTTCAGTAATTTAAAGTAAAAATCATTTGTGTTATCATTGAAATAAACGTGTAACTATCCAGCACAGAGGCATAATCTCCCCAGTGTGTCCTTGGTCTGGCCTTGAGCCTTCATACGATGTTGAAATTTCTTCTTTTAAATCACTGAAAGAGTGCCTTTTTAATTTAGGCCCATACCAAACTGCATGGACATTTGCATTTTTAAAAAGCACTAATCAAAGGAGAAATAGAAATCACTGAAATGACAATATTACGAACAAGCTGACTGACAAAGTCATAAAAAATTGGAACAATGAAAAAAAATATAGTACATCCCACTTATTATATATATCAGTGGGATGAGGGTCAATACACTGCTTTTATTTGAATATAAAACTAGTCATATTTTTTCCCCTGCATTGTGATGCGTGAAAACCAGTCAGTGAAATTTACTTTTCCAATTTTACCCCAGAAATGTGAATGTGAAGTAAAATTTCCCGCTGGTCTTTGGCTCCCTTATTTTCTCCACCGAGGCAGATGCTTGGCAGAATGGAGATGCTGCCAAGAAGTGCTCTTTGCTTGTCACATACTGTGCCCTTGTTTAGAAAATCCCTAACAACAGATACCCACGCCCACCTAAGCGCTGCTACTGGAGCAGTGCCATCTGAACAAGAGGGATCACTGTGATCCAAAGGGGTGCAATAAATTTGTGGCTCTTTCTTTTGTTTTCTTAAATGTCTCCTTTATAGACACTTTATAGAAACTATAAGAACATTTGGTGTTTGGCACAGTTACATTATGGTTTCATTATGGTTACATTACACAATATTTTTTCTTAAAGGTTGTGGTATATGTTTCTAAAATGTTTCCCTCTTAATTTGCATTCATTGCAGCAGATGATGAGCCCTAAAGTGAAAGTGTTATTATTGCTGTTGTTCGTACGCAGTAAAGCCTCTGTGTACCAGACACAATATTATCGTATACACATAAAAAAATTGATTCAGCGTGTGGGGATGGATCATTGATTTTATTGTTTGCACTCATCTTGACATTCTGTCAAGCACAGTGAGGAAACATGGCGGGTGGTGCCCTGTATCCATGGATACGGGCAGGAGATGGCTGAGAGGTTGGAGGGGCTGGGGGCTGGTACAGAGGAGCCGAGTTGGCAGGGGTCCTGGCAGTTCCGCATTTTAATAGAGGTTCTTCTGCACGTGGGCCGCAATGTACTTGATGGCCAGCATGGTCTCCTCGCATGTGGGCTTGATCTGAGACTCGGGCAGCAGGAAGCCATATTGACCCTCGTCACGCAACTCGAAGGTGTAGGAATATTTCACTCCCAGGTCGTAGGCCCAGTCATCAGAGCCTCCAGCAGCGGGGTCTAAGGGCAGATGAGGAGAGAGTGAGGGAAATCACTGAGATGGTGACATTCTGACAACCTGGGACAGTCTACATGTGTTTTCATACACATTTTACTTGAGGGGGGGCAAAAAAAAGAATCCCTTGCTTGAAATAGCTGTGGCTCATGATTGCCTTTTGTGGTTTCAAGAGGCCACATTTCTCAATGGAGATGGGTGCGCTGAGAACACACCATAATGCATAATGACAGAGGTGGAAATAGGTTATCAAGCTATCACTGAATATGCAATCTTCCCACAATAAAGTGTGACTATTTGCTGTACTTACAGATAGTTGGAGCACCGGGGCCGCTGGTGTAGACTGTGCCATACAGGCTACGCAGAGCAGAAGAAGCTCCCTTAGCAACTGCCATCTACAATACAAAATACAAACAAAAGTCAAATGTGTTATAGAGTGAATTAATTATAAGGTTTAAACTATATACATATAAATATATATCAACACAGTATCTGAGTATATCAGACTGAGCAAAGGTGTGTCATTGCCTGGAAATGCTTGAATTTGGAGGACTTTTTAATGTAAAATTTGTCACTTTAAACCAAACAAAGCACGCACACAAATGACACCACCTTTAAAATACAGCTGTTACACGTTATAAATACATGCTTTTCACCCTGCGGGTTTCCAGTAACATTTTTAGTGATATTATAGAAAGCAGTAAAAGCATCAGCGAGTTGCAAGAGGAAATGAAACCCCCAGAGAAACGCACAAGCAGGAAATGATATTTCTGGCCAGACTGATGAGTTATGACAGATCCCTGGAGTTCTTTTGTTCTGTAAAGTGTCAGAAGACAGTCTAAATTACAAGTGAGTAATAGAGAGGCAGAGACGTGTGATCTGCCTCAGTTAGTGTGAGAGCTGGAGCAGGGGTGTGAGTGTTAACTGTGCAGCACCACGGACACCCCAGTGAGAGGTAAAAGAGCCATGAGAATGAGCCATGTAAGCAGGGAGTAAATGATTTGCTGCAGCTAAGTGTGGCCCTTAGATAAGAGTAACACGGTAATGGGGTGGGTAGAGTTATATATGTTTATATTATATGATCTATTGTAAAACTTTTTATTTGCTCGTATTCATGTATATCACACATACAGATCATTATTTGAATGAACCGAATTCATAATTATACATAGCCTGACTCAGAGGTAGGTTTTGTACACTCACTGCAATGCTAAGGCAGATAACAGTGACTTACCAGCTCGTCATGGTCTGCAGCTAACTCATAGGTGTAGGAGTAGGGGAAGAGCAGCATCTGAGAATAGGAGTGGATAGTGATGTAGGCCTTGATGATGGATTTATTTTTGCGGATGAAGTCGGCAAGATTCTTGGATTCAATTTCAGATTCAGGAGCGGTGCCACAGTAAGTTTCGCTGCAGGGGTTGGTGGAAGCTCCAGTGGCTGCAATCACATAGAAAACCATGTATAAAAGTTTTCTTTTTCTTTTTAAAATTGTTAAATAAAATGACATAATAAATTACAAACTAAAAATGTTACCAAGCAGCCAAACTGTAACTAAACATATTATTGACTTGCCAGATTAAAATACATGGAAAATCTATATAAAAAAAAAATACCGGTACAGTTCTATGTCCTGTCCTTAAACCTGATATTTTTGCTGAAGTTTTTTGTATTTTTTTTTAAAATAAATTTAGCTTTTTATGGAATGCCTATTAACTGACATTTAAAAATAACCAATGCAATTGCAAATTACCCCAATTTTTCTTTTATCAGTCTAAGATTTAACTGTTCATATGTCATACTTACTGCACCAGCCAGCATTGAAGTTTCTGTTTGGATCAGTCCCAAGGCAGCTGGATCCAGCGTTCCTGGAGCGAGTTTTTCTCCACATCCTGTTCTAAAGTTCCCAAAATGCATACAGATGTGCATTAAATGCATTCTTCGAGATATAGCACAAGGATGTCTTCTTTTAACTAAGGCAAACAACTTAAGTTTAAATGGATTGTAACGTACGTTTGTGTGGGTGAACACGTAACCATCGACGTTGAAGACGGGCAGAACAAAGACATCCATCTGGTCGAGCAGGCTAGTCATCTGAGAATCACTACCATAGGCGGTCACAGCCTGAGGAAGATTGCAAAAAAATTTGTGCTGTAATCAGTTATATTCCTTATTTGTAGGTGCTTGCCTCGGTCATCCTGGTATCTTCCTTACCTCATTGACAAACCACTGACAGAAAGCATGAGAGATCCACTCTCTGGCGTGGAATCCACAGTCCATGAAGATGGCAGGCTTGGTGGAACCAGACTTCTTACCAATCTGTGGTTGTTAAATGTAATCACAAAACAATTGTTGCATGTAGTTATAATATAAATTAAAAAATAAATTCTTTAATGTCTGTGAAGGTTCTCAGTCATCCAGGTCATCATAGTCTAAGGAGCTTGGAAAGAGGATGCCAGTGTTCACATTTTGGCAGTGAGGACAGATGGTTTGAAAGAGAAGTGAAAGAAGCCATTTACGTCCACTGTGAGCGACCATCTTTGAAAAGAGGCGGTGGTTTACGACACCAACTGTCTGCCATTTCTAATCCAGTTTTGAGATCCCTTCCCAGACGCCTTAACGCCCACTCACATCCTGGGCCATCTGACCTCAGGAAATCACATGATAGGATGGGTCCAGGTTTCACAATGAGCTCACCCGAAACCCTGGCTGATTGTGACCCACACCTGTTTTCACACCTTGGCTCATGCGATTAGGTAGAGGATCATCAGGGGGTCCTTTTGTCCCTCTTTGGGGGGATACTCCCACTAGGTTTAAATCTGGGACTCTCCACCATTTGACCTTAGAACTGAAGAAGCTTCTCGGATGAGAGGTGAAACGTCTTCAAGCAACTTAAAGAAGTCCAGATGCTTTTCTTTGCAAGCTCCTTTGACTAAATTCTTTAATATTTATTTGGGTAAGCCTACCTTGAGAACTACCATGGGACGTCCCTCATAGGTGTTTCCAATCACCTCCTTGCTGATCATATCAGAATTGGCAGTAGCCATTGAGTTCATCCATGACTCAATCTAAAATAAACAGGACAAATATGGTAAGAAATTAATGAAAACCAGAAAAGAAAATCAGAATTGAGATCGGCGCTCTTAAGGGTTTCGACTCTTACATCGCTCCAGGTGTTGTACTTGGTGTAGCTGTGGGCTCTGGGAGAACCCTTGTTTTCAATCTGGCGATCAACAGCCTCCTGAACATCATCAATAAAGACCCTGAATAGGATTTAATTAAAAAGTGTCACAGCATTGCGTGAAGAATGTAAATCTGGGGCACAAAATATCCAGATAAATATCCTTTAGTTTAATTGTTTGTCTAGCGACCTACTCTAGCTGCATGCCGCTCTGCTGCAGGACGGTGAACACCATGTCCAGGTACTGGGCAGGCACACGGATGTCCACGCTCATGCCCACAGTCACCTGCTCAGCATTTTCTGGGGTCCAAAAGTCGAGCTGCAGATGGCAGCAAAGTCAAACACTTGAGCAATGAAACATATGTGTGTGCCTGTATGTGTGAAAGCAGATGGGTACCTGAACACTGTTAGCCAGTTCCCTAATGACTTTCACATGTTCATTAAGGACAGGCTTCAGACGCAGAACTTTATCACTGTTTAAAAAAGGGGGGTGAGAGAAATCAACATTATAAAATAGCATCCACAAACACTTTGCCTTCACTCCTCAGCAGTTTCTTTGGAACACAGTAATACCCTTTGCATAAGCCACAAACTTAGGGAACGCAGGCTTATATAGTACTTCTATTATTAGAACTGCGTCATTATATTTTTAGTGTCATCACATGCTGTAGTTTACAGGAATGCAGTCCTTTTTTTAAAACAAAAGTGTAAATTTACCCCTCAAAGCGAGTGACGTCAGCGAGGGCAAAAGCCACCAATCCAAAAAACAGGAGGACCTTCATGTTGGCAATGAAGCTGGCTTTCCTTGTGTACGACACTTATACCTCGCAGCTTGCCGTACATCCACCAATCTGAGTCTTTTACGCAAAGATGTGTCATACGTCCTTTGCTGTGTCGCTGGTTTTTTTTAGGTGTTACGTGGAAAAACGAGAGCCTACATGATGTACTGTCAATGATTAATAGATTCAAGACGTGTTTGAGGCATTTTTAAACCAAGGTCATTTGATTTGGATAAGTCACAGTTATCAGAAGTGTTTTTTGTAATGTGTGACTTGCTTTCACGACTAATCAGGATGATTTGTCTCTTTTTACACTCAGCTATTAAAAAATAAGATCCACCTTGGACTGTATTTTATTTCTTTTTAATTATATTTTCGTATTCACAAAATGTACACCTACACGGTATAAAAAAAACACACCTGTCAAGTTTAAATACCACAAAGACAACCACCAAAGACACTGACAATGATCTCCCAGCCTGGATTATTTACATGGCACTCCATTTTTGATAGCATGTCACTCCCAGACTTGGTAGCATTTCAGTGTTGATATGCAAACAAATATACATTTTCACAAAGAGGACATAGTCTGACTATACTATATAACATACGGAAAATAGTTACTGAAGTCAGATATGCTGCAAATATACATTTACATGACATTTTGCAATACATTTCCAATTATTTCATGTATGTTGCCACTGGCAGAGCATTCATGAGTGGCTTAGCACTTTTTTTAGCATTGTTCCAACTAGTGAACGACCTGCTGAGAGCAAAGGATAGTTTTCACTAGACACTATAGTACTGCACTGTATCATCGAGGCACAATGCTGACATAATTTTGCAGAACATGCATATCTTTTTATAAATAATGGGATAAGTGTTCAGTAATTCTGTATAATATTTTCTTGCAGAGCCATACTATATTAATATGGCTTTTTTGTGACACTCTCATTCATTTCACAGGGTTAGATGGGAAAATTTGCCAGCATGCTACGTGACATGGAATGGTATATGAATAAATATTCTGCAACTACAGAGGAACATGTGCACAACATTACAATCATTGTGGATGTTTCAGTGCTGGGTAATACAGTTGGGCATGGAGAAAAAAAAAGAATGGAATGTCTCCATCCCCAGGTCTTTGACCTCAAACTGAAAGAGTGAGGAGAGGTCAACTGTACCCTGTTTCTCTCTCCCACCCCCCCTTTCCCCCCCCCCCTTTACTTCACGTCAGAGGAGGCATTACTTTTGACTGCAAGGCTCAGTGCCTCTGTGGCGCGAAAAGAGAGTGCACTCATCTTGGAGCTAATGCTCGGGTGAGGCCCGGGAACTGCACCTCGGGAGCAACGCAGCAGATGGAGTAAGTTTTTGCGAAAGTTGTGCCCCACGAAGCTGTACACGATAGGGTTCACGCAGCTATTGAAGTAGGCAATGCATATGGTGAAGGGTATGGCGGTGTCAATGAGTTCCACGATGGAGCAGTTGTTCACAAGTTTCAGTTGGGTGAGCACCTCCATGAAGTGGAATACCTGGTGTGGCGCCCAGCACAAGAAAAAGGCCAAGACAGCTGCTGCGAGCATGCGCAGTACCTCGTCGTCCCGCGAACGAGAGCTCTTCTGTATGTGCGTGGCCCCCAGCAGCGCCTGCCCAATAAGGCAATAACAAGTGAGGATGATGACAAAGGGCACCAGGAAGCCCAGCAGGATCTTCATGAGGCTGATGGCGAGGCGGAGCTCTTTCAACCACATTTCATTTTCTTCAGTCGGGTGCAGAATGCCGCACACTGTAGTGTTAGAGTGTGAGATGTCGTGGAGATCCCTGATCACCGCTGTGGGCACACTGAGCACGAAGGCAAAAAGCCAGATCACCACACAGGTGAGACGCGCATACACCACGGTGCGGAAGCGCCTCGATCGCATTGGATGCACAATAGCCAGGTAACGGTCTAGGCTGAGCGCTGTGAGGAAGAAGATGCTGGTGTAGATGTTAAAAATCACCAGCCCTGCACTGGCCTTGCACAGGAATCCTCCAAAGGGCCAACTATAGCCTGTGGCGGTGTAGGTGGCCCACATTGGTAGAGTGATGAGAAACGTGAGGTCAGACACGGCAAGATTCAGGACGAAAATGTTAGCCACCGTCTTAAGCTTCATATAGCAGTAGATGACAGCCACCACCATGCTGTTTCCGACAATGCCGATGACAAAAATACAGCCATAGACGATGGGTACCAGGGTGAAAATTATTTCATGGTGTCCAGACATACCACATGCCAGTTCTAAACCGTCTGTTGTTTCTGTCGTTAGATTTTGCATTTTGAGCACCAAATCCCAGGACTTTTAAATGGAGGGTCCCTGTAGCCAGGGCTGGTCTGTGGTGACTGATACAGGCCTTGGGAGAGGGCCTCAGCGAGTCCTATAAAAGAAACACACACAAAAAAAAAGAAAATGTCACAGGCAGCCCAGGAGAGGAGCCATCATTACTGCTGGCACGACCCATAAACGCTAATCCACACGAGCACCCATGAAAATGCTCACTCTACACCAGCTCATTAAAGACCTGCACATTAAAGCCATCCTGACGCTTTATGTTATTTCTGTAAAGTAAGAAGCCATGAAAAACAGATGTTGCATGTTATTCAATATTCCAAAAATGCCCTTTAAAAACGTCATTATTCAGACAGCCTGCATTCTGCCTTCGCCTTATAATCGTCCCTCGGCTAATGAAGGGCAACAGTAAAACTGTACAGTGTTTATCAAATGCTCGGTCCATCTGGGTTGGACTGTCAGCACCCGGAAGGAGAACATTTATGCCTCGTGTTATGACCTGAGTTAATGAAGGCCGCATGGCAAAGCGCGAGCTTGGATAACAACGCCATTAAACACTAAAGCGCTGAGGGAGCAGGGGAGGAGAGGAGAGGTTCGAGGCTCCAGTCACCGTAAAAGACATGTCACGTTTTAAACCCTCGGCGCGCCGAGATACATTGTACACAGCATGAGAACTTCTAATCAGCACACACCTAAACAAACAGGACAGCAGGGATTCAGCTCTGTGGAAACTTTGCTCTGTGAGAAAATCAAACCTGCGTGCTGCGGAAAATTGGCCTCGGGGCTATTTTTTTCTTTTTTCTTTTTCTCTTTTTTTTCATGCTTGATT
Organism: Maylandia zebra; assembly: GCF_041146795.1. NCBI lineage: Eukaryota > Metazoa > Chordata > Actinopteri > Cichliformes > Cichlidae > Maylandia > Maylandia zebra. The sequence goes on from NC_135175.1 coordinate 22,034,095, forward strand.
TGCACAAGCTTAGAGTGAAATGGGAATATAAAAAACAAATTCTCTCCTTTGCTGAGCATCTTTATGTTTAATAGAATAGCTTTGTGGGTGTCATTAGTGGAGCTGATGTAATAATATTAGCATAAGCCTCATTTATATGTCAATATAGCTGAAGAGATTACCCAAACTTGCACAAAAAACAAGAAATATTTGTGGTTACAGTAAATCCAATCTGATGCCAAAGAAAACATAACTCTGTCTTTAGAGATCATAAGTAGGCAAATACAATTTGAAGATAATGAACAACTGTTTAACTGATTTATGATTTCTTTTGGGAATGAGAAGTTAACCTTTTATTATTATACAGCTGTCACGACAGAAATGGAATTCCCTGGATTACCAGTCTGAGTAAACGGAGCAGGATTTTGCCACAAGATGGCATGCTAGCATTAGGATTTTACTCTTTACGTCTCACTGCTGACTCAGCAGGGACACAGCGCATTTTGACAGAAACACTACTGATATTTCAGCCAGGGTGTTTCTATACATTTAGATTTTTTTTTTTTTAAAAAAGTAGCCATGTGCTCCTGTCACAATCTCATTGGAGTTTAAGCTACTCGAATCAACCTATTGCAGACACTTTACCTTCACATCTACTGAGCTCAGAGTCTGAGCTCCAGCAGCACAACTGTTTTATCTGAGAATAATAAAAAGATCCTAATTTTTCAGCAGATTTCAGTAGGTGAATTCTTTGAAAAAAACGAAATAAGAAAAAAAAAACCCTGCGTGCACTAAAGCAACGACCCTATCTGCTGCAGATGTGGGATTTATCGAGTGTGGAAGATGTGTGGATGCCAAGGGCAGCAGAATAATGGAATATCTCTGCGAGTTTCCTGCACAGGCCCCAGTGTAACAGGTAGGATAAAGCACCGACACAGATGTCGAAGCTCGGATTCAAAGTGCGGGTGTTTTGCTTCTTAATGTTTATAACGGTGGGTGACTGTAATATCAAACCATGCAAACAAGAGCATTAAAATGAATATCGGTTTCACAGTTTGGGGATTTTTAAACGATTAAAGGAAATCTCTTGATGCTCAGAAGATTTTTGATTGCCAGAAATGGAAATAGGAGAGAAAATGGACACTCTTTTACTATTATTAGTGCAGTGCAACGCCAGTGTTTTTCCATGAGGGAGATGAAGATAGTAAGGGAACGTGTGTTGAGTTAATACAAACAAGGCTCCATGTGCTGAATATCTATAATAAAGATAAGGTGGCACAGAAAGAAAGTGACTTAGAAGAAGGCTATTTAGGGTGGCTTTGTCCAGTGAGCTATAGCTTGAGTGAGATGGCACATTACTGAATGGCAGCTATAAACCCTGGGTGACCACAGACAGGAAGGCAAACAGCCCCTTCACAAAGTCCGTGCGCAAGCTGCATCCTCTGAGACAAGACAAAAAGGCTGCAAAGGCCCAGAGTTGTTTGCAAACAAAGCTGAATGATAAAATCAGGGTTAGGAGGAAGTTTGGGGACATTTCTGCCCTCCAGATCTCTGTGGCTGAATCCTGAGTGACATTATAGTAGCAACATTTGAGTCCTATTTTGGGGCATTTAAAAGTGGAATCGTTCTGGGAACAGGGGATTTATTTACAAAAACTAAAACAAGGACAAATTAAATCACTTTTAGTTTAGAATAATAGGATTGTCTAAGTTGGGACAGCGAGAAAGTTCCCATCAACTGAGCTATCTGAGGCTACCCTTAGCTTGAGAACCCAGCTGCTCGGACATGAGCACCACCATCTGGCTGTTCAAAGAGAAAACCACTAAAATCAGTGGCTGATCGAGTTAATGATTTATATCAGCCTATTACAAAGTGAGGTTCATCTTACTGGAAACAGGCCACTTCACCCCACCTTCCTGTTTCAGCCCTGTTTGGTCAACAGGATGCTCTGCAACAATGGGTGCCTCTGACTTTTGTGCATCCTGCATCTCTAAAGGTGTTAAAGAAATACAAATTCAGCACGAGTTAATTAACCAACAACAAGACCTGAACCTTAAATTTCCTCCTTTCCCTGAAGGTGAACAACAATGGTGTCTAATTGCATAGTGCATCTCAGCCGTAGCCTCCTACAACTCACTTCCTCCTCCGTCTCAGCTTGCATGGTGTTGCTTTAAATCATGAGCTTCTTGAAGTGAGGCAACCTCCCTAAACTGCTGAAGAATCTGCCACTGCATTAAAAAAGTGATACAGTAAAGCTCTCATTTTAACATGAATCCAGAAATAGAAAAACATCAAAGGGTTTAAATTAATAATACATGTGTGTATGACATTGTGACAGTGTCCATGAACTAATCAAAGACTTGACTTATGGCTTGCAGCTGGGCAGCTAATGGAAATATTGGCTCCAGAAGTTATGTCTGCATCTTTCTGTTTATAGAACTGCGCTTTCATGTGACGTACACAATCAAACAACACAAACCTGTGCCTGAGAGGCTTCCAATCATTTCTTGTACTACGACTTTGAATTACAATAACCTAGGAGACTGTAAATCCTGCTATCTTTTATTTTTTTCCAATTGTTTTGGTAATTCTGTTAAAAAAAGAAAACCTCGTATAACCTGAGAACAACAAGTCTCTTGAATATGGAAACACGAGAGGGGGGAATGAAACTCCTAAAAACTTTGACAGCAACTTTTACTCTGAGAAGTCTGCAGCACTTTATTTTGTCCCTTAACTTCTTCTTTCCTCATTATTACTTCAATAGTATGAATTTTGTCACCTTCACTCACACAACTATAAATTAAATTCCATCAGTTCTTTTTACCCCTGGTTTGCTTTTCCTTCACCTTTTCACGTGTTTTTTTTGTGATTAAATTCTTCATAAGCGAGGATTTTCAAAGAGCACGGAGATACTGTTTATCAGGAAGTGGATCCAATTTTCTATGGAGATATAAGACCTGGGTTTGTATAGATGGCATGACTAGGTTCTGAATTCTTCTCATTCCTACCGCAGATTTACTGTAGTTGGTTTAAGGGTTTTAAACACAGAAGAATTTCATAGACAGAGTAAACAAACAAAAAGTAATATTAGTCATTTTAGTAAATGAAAAAAAGTTTTTCAAACTGCACCAAGAATCAGCAGAAAACAGTTTCTCTAACTTATCCCTAAAATGCTAACGTTCATCAATGAAAGCAAAGATGAAAGTTGGTGAGAATCCTTCCTGAAAGCGAGGCAGTGTCAGTGCTTACCTGCAGTGCTGAACCAGGAGGCTGTTGATGCTTTCAGAGCAGGACGGGCTGAGAGATAGAGAGACCACCGCAGCGTGTCACTGACTGCTTCTGATTTAACTTAACCGCTGGAGCAGGACGAGGAGGAACACCGTCTGACACACAACCCCCTCCTCACCCCACCACTACTCTCTCTCTCTCTCTCTCTGACACACACACAAACACACAAACACACACTCTACAGTGATGAATGAGTTACACTGGAGCCAGTCAGCTACATATTGTCTTGACCCATCTTTCACTCTGGCCAACAGACTCTGCAGATACACAAACAACCACACATGAGCTCTTACACAATAGCACCTCTCCTCTCCTCCTCTCTCTCCTCCTCCTCTCTACTTTCCCCCTTGCACCTCAAGCACTATCTCCCCTCCTCTCCCTTAACGTCTGCTTTTAATCATCAACTTTTTTCTGTCTTATGAAATTGACTACTTCTGACAGCTTGAGATGATTAACATTCCAAATCTAGCCCTGTTGCATAATCCTTTAAGGGTGTTCAATTTGGCTCTGCATTTTAATTGACTATGCAAAATCATGCTCATAATCACAGACAGCACTTTGTTTAAGTCTTACTTCAATATTTTGGCCACCTCTCTCCTTCCACTTATGTCAGCTCTCATCCAATGACAGTCCCACCGTCCCTCGTCCTCTGCACAGCATGAAAGGAACGGCCAGGGTCTGATTATGACTGAGCCTGTCAACACACTTTATTAATAGCTGCCACAAGAATCCCCTTGAATCACTATGCAACACGGGCTCAAAAAAGTGTGTGTATGTCGGGGGAGATCAGTTGGGTGGAGCCTGAGAGTTGGGACACTGTTATTTTTTCCCCACTTCTTGCTAGGGTTCCTCAAAGCGTTTCCTGCATTTCAGTATGCGATTCATCTGTCACTCATTTGCCACGCTTTTTTAAAAAACATATGGACCTTTTCTCGGCATTGTGTAAATCTATGTGCATGCATACCTCAGAGCTTACAACTCCCCCTTGGCCAAACTGTCTCTATTGAAGCTGTAAGTTTGATGAAAGTGACTTATTAAACCACTAAAACAGTTCATGTGTGATCAAAAAGAAAAGAAGGAAAAACCCAACTCAGGCACGAAAAGGAAAGAACTCGTCTGCGCGCTTGTGTAATCCAGCTGCATTAAGAAGGAATTTCTATTTTTAGGGATTGCACAGAACCGTCAGACACAGCTTGGTTGTTATTCGTCTCCCCCTATTCTTTCTCAAGGTCTGACAGGTGTTGAGAAGCAGGTCACATCCTCGCCTCTCTGCTGCAACCTATTGCAAATGTCGCTGACATGGATAAGTCATAGATGAGGTGGCGTGGCAGCCATCCTGCAAATCCCCTCAGTTTCAGTGGCGGCTGTTGAAGAAAGCCGTCGCCTGGGCTAAAGACAAACAAGGAAAGAAAGGAAAAGCAAACACTTTGGGCTAAGTGGAAGTCCTGTTTGGTGACTTTTGCTCACTCAGGTGTGACCTGGTCATTTGAGAATGATCACATTTGCTGAGGTTTTTATGGCAGGCGGTTCTTCAAAGGTCACCGGGGGTCAAAAGGCAGCAGGTACAAAGGTCTGGAAAACGTTTTGAAAATACGTGACGTGCAGCAAATAGCTCTTCGCTTTTTATACCTGTCATTTTTCAGGAAGGGTAGGTTGTGGAGGAGAGTAACTCACTTTGCTCAGCAACAGAGCCATTTACACCTCCAGGGGATTATGATCAAGCTCCATTATGTCTTCAATTACTGCAAATGATAAGAACCATCCATTAGGCGAATGTTATCTTATTGCGTATCCTGTCACAGCACTGAGCATCTGTATGGTATCCCTTCGTCCTTACGGTCCTCGCTGCCACAAGAATTATCTTGTCTATATCTGACCCTTGAGCCCTCTCAGGAAGTGAGCAGAGAGTGCAGAATCACTACATGTATTTTCCACAAAGCAAATAATTCTCAGTGGGGACAGGATGTTGTTGCAACACCCCATACTACAACAATGATTTACACTCCTTGGGTACAAGCAGAACCAGATGTTGGTGATCTTAAAACAGAGATATGCAAAAGATTAGAAGGGAAATGACATAGTTAATGTTCCTAAAGCTTTTTTTGTTTTCTTTTTATAGAAAGAATAGAGTTTATTTAATTGAAGTTGGTGCATTAAAAAGGTAAAATTACATATTCTGACAGTGTCCTCTTTAATGCACTCAATAAATGCATCAATGTTTAATCCAAGTTATAGTTGTGCAACTTTTATGAACCCATGCAACTATCATAAAATCCAAGTAAATCCATTTTTTCTTTTTTCTTTTTTACAGAATAATTCATCAGTTGTGGCTGGATGAGGCCAGAAAGAGGCCAAGGCTTCATCTCAACTGCTCATACCCTGGAGGTGTGATCTTGGGCGATGTTCCTGCTAATCACATCACTCTAACAAGATTAGCCGTGTTAGCACTTAAGCTGTAGTAGAATAAATTGATGTCTGAGGTAATTACTGGTAGCAGACCACTGCGGGGAAATAGACTTTTTACACCACAGCAACACAGGCGGTAAAAGGCCAAACCAGCACACAGCCACCTGCTGAAGAAAGACAATACTGTGTGAGTTCTGAAGTTGAGCTCGAGCTGTAAAATGAACACGGGTGACAAACTGGAGAGAAAAAAAATTAACAGCATAAAGTGTCTTAGCAAGAAAATGAACCACCACATACCGGCAGAACAGCTTAAATGCATCTTGGGATTGATTCTAAATGTTCTCTGGAAATGTACTGAAGGGATGGAAAAACATTATTTTAAAATCTGTTCCCTCATTTGGTGTTTTAAAGATGTTAATGGAGATCCACGTCCAACACATTGGGCCAAGTAAGTGTTAACATGGGCTGAAAACCTGAAAGCCACATGATTATTAAACCATTCAGTAATTCCAAGTTACTCTGGGGAACCTGGAAAAGGCTTCTCCCACAAGGATAGAAAATGTGTGAGCACAGGATAAAAATTATTACTCAGAACAAAGTTTTTATTGACTTCAACTGCTGAGTTGCAGCAGTTCCTGGATTCAAAATCACTTCTACTTGAGGTGCCATGAGCAAACCAGATCTGTTCTTGCTGTGTTTCACCAATAGAAAGCTTCCCACAAGGGTGAGGGTTCGAATATTCCACCAATAAAACCTAAAAAAAAAGGATATAAACACCAAGCCCAAAAGGATTCACCAAATTTAGTCCAAATCAGGCAAGACACACACAGCAGCATCAATTACAGACAACATGAAGGTCTATAAAAAAGAAAAGTTGCCAGTTAGAACAGAGTATTTAGTGGCCTGTAGATTATCCAGAAAACTTTCCTTTGTAAAAGGTTCCTCTGTCACCTGTTTGTGTTAAAATATGAATGTGGTCAATTCCAAAGGCTTGTAGTGTAGATGGGTTGCCATTATGGAAGTCCAGGAAGCATCTTAAGTTTGGATTAATTTGCACTGGTCCCTCACTAATGGAACTAAACCGCCACCGCTATAACCTGACTCAAGAGTTCAAGATTTCCTTTTAATTTGCCTATTTGTAGCTTCTAGATGTGTATAAATATTTAAAATTTCCAAAACAAAGTATCAGCTTTTGACAGGTTCGTGCTGCGTGTTTCTATCAAAGCCAATCTCTGAGAGAACCTATTGCATGTTTAACTTATTTATTTATTTATTTATTTATTTTTAGAAAGAGGGGCAATACATATTAATGAACATTTTAACAAATGTAAATATGCCAGATTATAGCCTTGGGCTAGTTTCCATCTGCAGACTCTCTGCCGACACGGAGCCAGGTTAATGTGATCAAAAGAAATATATGCAGAACAAGAACTACATGTTTCTTTTCACACATGTTCCTCATAAGTTTGTATCCAAACTTTACCCCAAAATATCTTTTTTTAAATAACACAAAAAAAAATATTCTCTATTAAAACAATATGTGCAGAGTGAAGCAGTTCTCTTTATGTTTGGGATTTGATGGACATGTTGTCTTAATAAGCCCAACCACATTTTTCCCCTTTGTTTTAAACAGTTCCATACTGTACTATTGCTTTAGATATTGTTGTGAAACTCACTTCCCCACCATTCCCTTAAGACTCGTAATCAAAAAATGCCCAGAGACATGTTTCTCAGCGTTTCTCTGGACATTTAGACCCCTCACAGTATGAGAATCACAGGTGGAACTAATATCACTAATGGCAGCTTTCCCCCCTCCCCCAGCAAACGCTTCAATGCTAAGCAGCAAATAATGTTAGACACCCCTCTGACACGTGAGAAGTTGTACTTTACTTTTTAAGGCAACTTTGGTTTATCCACTGGGAATTATTATTATCATGTAATAGAAAAACAGCTGTTCTCTGACTCAAATGTAAAGACATGTAAAACAGCAACAAATTCTAGCTGGGCAATAATTATAAGTTGATATCAGGTTACAAAATAATGTAGAGAACCGCTGCACTAAAAACCACTTCTATGACTTACATTGAAAGCATTGTCTTCAAATAATAAGACCATTTCAACCACCAATAGTGTCAAGCAGTGATGCTCATTCTGCCCCCAAATCCACCAAAATGCATGCTGCTACTTTTCTTTTTAGCTATTAAGGCATTTCTAAGCTAAGCCATATTCCACATGATCTTCAAATCTTGGCGTGGAAGCTGCTGTGACTCTTCAAAAAGCCTGCTAAGATCACTGCTTCCTCTGTCAAAGTAAGAGCTTGCTGCTTGATATCTGCTTGGTGTTGAGTTGGTCTTTGACAGGTATGCTTGTGGCTTATATCTTGGCTTTTGTTACTGCTGTCTTTCATTCACTATATATCGAGTGTCCTTGGCTTCAATTCTTCTTTTTTGCCTGGTTATTATTGTTTGGCATGAGGATACATGTTGCATTGTGGATGCTTATATTGGAATGTGAGTGCGGCTGAAGTGGTATTGCACCATATTTTCCTTTTTTTGATGTTATTCCTGGATGATTTCATGCTGCAGTGCATGCTTCTCTGTAAGCCTAAGTAAGTGTGCACTGAACAGTTAAAAGTCTAATGTTTGGTTGGATGAATTGGCCACAAAACAAGCCCACCAGTTACACACATTTCAGCTACACTTCGGTCAGGATGTCTGCATTAATTTCTGGTTTTATTATTCAGCCGCTGACTTCATCTTGTATCTATGTACTGTCTGCTCTGATAGTTGTATCTGCTTTTACTTTGCAAAATCTACTTTTAAACTGCTTTTACTGTTCGACATCAATCACTCAATCAATCTTTATTTATAAAGCACTTTTCATACAGAAATGTAGCACAAAGTGCTTTACATGGTTAAAAGCAGCCCACCCCACCCCGCCCTCCAACTCACTCCCCACACTCTCATTAACATGCAGACCAATTTTCCCTTCAGAGGTGAAGAAAGTTTATTTTTTGTTCTTTCCGATCCATGTTTTGCTGAACTTGGTGGATGCTGGCAGAGCCGAGGTCAGAGCTTAGATGCCAAATATGAACTCTGAATTCACATCATAAATCTCTTTTGTATCAGTTGGCTACAGAACCCTCCCACTTGTACCATCTTAATGTCCCCAAACTGTGGTATGCAGAACATTATGTAATCGTTGGGATATTTATCTCTCTGAGTGGATACATTCTTGGACAGCAATATTTTTTTGGAGTACCTTTCCATTTAACTTTTGGTGGTATTTATTAAAGAAGATATAGAGGGCAGTTTAATTACGCATCTAGTTAATGTAGGTGGTTACATTTAGAATATTGCCTTGGTTATAGTATTAAAAAGAATAATGTTCATGAGTGGGAGCTTAGTGAGCTTAACTTAGTACGATATCACAGGAATGGTGGTGGACTCCATCAAAACACATGCATGGCATATATTTTATCTAATGGAGGCTTGGCACTCTTATGCTTTGTATAGATATAAGAAACATCCATCTGTTCATAACTAACGTCTGAGCTCCTGACAGTCCTAAACATCCAGCACTACATACATCACCCCTGATGGGCCAAGAGGGGCCTGTCCAGTGTGACTTTAACAAGCTTTTTATTTTGTCAGTGTGCTGCGTAAGTGTCAAGGACAGCGCCAGCACCATCCCTCTGGGGCAGTCAAGGCTCAGAAAATATTTACTGCATCTCTCACACTCGATGGACCTGCCTTGTTAGTGCTGTTGCCCGCATGAGTCTGACTTAGAAGCTGTGTAGGAGGATGAAGGGAGGGGCGTGTACAGGGATTACGAGTAACAGTGCACAAAGTGTGTTTTGTCACATTACAATATACTTTTAAGGTGGTATGAAGAGTCAGGAATACATATACAACCTGTATCTGCCACGGTTTTACCACTAACCCTAAGTTTTAATTCCTTTAAAACATCATGGAAATCAGTGACTCAGTGGTTGACCTTGGATCTGTAAAATTGTATGGCCCGCACACTCCTCTAAATTGGAGCAAAAGAACAGATATGTAAAAAGCAACAAATCTTTTACACAAACAGGAAGCATCTGAGAGATTGGAGGGAAAGTGGTGGGAAGGCTTTTAAAAAGGCCTCTGAGAGTCACATTGTTTAGGTCGGGTCTCCCCAAGGTTGCCGTTTTGCATCTATGCAGGGATGGATGGGAAAATACTGAAGGGGTGCGCACCGAGGGAGGCTTGCTGGTACTCCTTGAGTGTAACCTCTCCCATGAATATTTTGGGCTCTTTATTAGATCTATGGAGGTTAAAAATGCATTAATACTTCCCTCTGGTCTGTTGAGATTTATCAGTTGGATGACATTTGAATTCAATAAAACAGTGAGCTGTAATGCAGACATGTTCTACTTTCTTAAAGTAGTATCTGTTCAGCCAAAGGAGCTTTATAGCTCAATCGAGGATAATGCACCGTTGCCTTCGAGCGAGGAAGTGAGTATCTTACTCTAAAGGTTTGTTTGTGTTTATTAAAGTGATTTTTTATTCCATTTAGGCATCTCAGACACAAATTGTAAGAGCGTAAACATATACATTTGTCTCCATGTTCCTTTATTCTTATGTCACCTAAATCTAAACTGAATAAAGTTCTGCAGCGTGTGTCCCTCTGAGGCTATGTTGCTTACTTTTAGGCTGCTCGTGTTAAGTTCATTGAGCGTGTGTGTGTGTGTGTTGAAAACACAGGGTTTCTGTGCGTCTTTTGTGTTTATGCATGTGATTGTGTGTGCACGGGTCAGAGAAGTTTCACAAGCGCATTGGCGCACTAGGGGTCTGGAACCTGTTCTTATCCCTAGCAGGCTTTCCTTATGTAAACAGCATGTTAACAGCTTTGAATTGTCTTTCTCATTCTTGTAAAAGAGTCATTAACCAAAAGAGAGTAAAATCCAAATTACACGCAAAACAATATAATAATATAAAAACAGAATATGTATAAAATGTATAAAAATATGATAATTAAAAAATATATATTAGTCATCCAGCTTTTGTAAGAGCCTATCGTGTGTGAATAGGAAGGTGAAGTATCTTATCTTGTGTCCACTTTTCCCCTGACCCCCCCACCCGCTGGGCCATACTGTACTCTCTGTAGCTGTTGGGAGTTTTGGGCTCAACTGAGTCAACAGCCTTGGGGCTCTTCCGACCGTATAAACACCCCCGTCCTCCAGGAAGAGGGTGACTCAAACCATGCTTGTAATGTTTTTGTCAAGTCCTCATCGCTGTAGTAACAAACAGACTCGTATGTGATGTTTTGACGAAAGAGCTCAGGCTTCAACGACTGTGTCGAATAAATATGTGAGCAGACATTTTGAGCAGTGTTTAAGGTATTTAAAAGCAAAGAACTGTGAATTTTGGATTTTTGTGGATGAGTCGACCCAAACATCACATGGCAAGGGAACAAACTACACGTGTACATAAAGCAGATTCTGTAAAGTGTATCTGAAATATGAAGGAGTTCAAACTGCAACAGAGCGCTACGCCAAACAGCTGTTCTTAGTTTTCAGCACACAGTGTGGGATTTTAGGTGGATACTCTTATATCTCCCCAGCAGTGCTGTCAAACAACTGTTCTGGTGGAGCTCAGCTTTCCATTCCCAACCACATGGGAGACAAGCAACCGCTGATAGTGCTGATTCTGTTTTTCCATAATCAAACATCCAATTTTCTAAAGTATTCGATTATATAATGACATTTGAATATTCTCCTTCCAAATGGTTATATTTCAAACAAAGTATTTTGTGTTGCAATCACCGTGTCACACTTGCAAGAGTCCTCATTTGCAAGGCTAAAGAGTATCCCGCTGCTGAGAGCTGCTTTTTTTCTCCCCCATTGGTAATTTATTAAATACGTTCGAGACGCTACTGCTTTGAAATGTCAAGTGACCACTAACAACAACAACAAAAAAAGGAAAAACAAACAAACAGAAATGCACCCAAACGTGAGACGTGATGTTTGATTTCTACGTGGAACCATATTTTAGATTGTTTTATATTTTATTTTGTAAACTTCAGTTTCATTTTCACTCACTGTCAGAGTTGTGCATTAAAACTACTTGGACATATTTATGAAAATGAAATGGTTTGGGTAAAACATTTACGCTTTCACAATGCTTACCACATGATATAAAAAAGCCCCATCAGTAGGACAGTGCAAATGTGACACTTAGGACCGTTTAATCTCATTATTTCTGCATATAACTGACATTTGTGCCACAGGTGTGTGTGTTCGTGTGTATGTTCGTTCCATCATCGCACAGCAAGAAACCAGTATTTCTAGTGAGTGAGTGACCATAAGCGGTAACTCACTGTGGTTCAGGTTCAGGTTGCTTTATGTGCACCTGCAGGTAGATGTGAGTTTGTGACCAAACCATAACCAAGTAATGACATAAACGAAAGTGAAAACAGTGAAAAAAGGGACTTCATTAAAGTGTGATTAAAATAAAAAAAATCAATGAACTCAGAAGGTTGCCTCTAGCATGAATGATGCTGGTGCCCTTTAATGCCACACAGCTTCACAGTGCGAGGATGGTCTCATTGTCCTGAAGCCACCTAACAATAATAGAGTCATCTGCTTACTTTAAAATGGCTCTGTTTTCATACCTGCTCTGACATGTATTGGTGTACAGGATAAATAACAAGGGCGAGAGCATACATCCTTGTGGGGGAGCCAGTTGAGAAGCGACTCAGTTTATCTCGACTCTTTGAGTCCTCTTACAATTAACAATCCAGGGCACAAGATTTGTATTCAGGTCCAATTGTTCTAAACGTCTGCTGACAAAAATACAAGGCTGAATTGTGTTGAATTCCAGCATTGTGTAAGTGCTGGAATACAGGAATCAAGCATAAGAAGCGTTTCCTTCCAACTGTTTAACAATTAGGTTAAACAAGGTTTCTTTGGCATTTTCTGCTCCTATGTGGCCTGTTAGTAAACTGCAGGAGGTCGAAACCATGCTTGGTTTTTCTCAACATTTCTGACTTCACCAGTTTTCAAGCAGTTTCAACACAGGCAACCAGTCTGAAATCATTTAGGTGGTTGTGATAGCTGGATTTACAAACATGAAATACAGAGTCATCACATAATCTTTACATATATAATATATATTTATTGCTTTTTTTCTTTGTGTGTGTTTGAGCAACACAGTATGCAGTACAAAGGCGAAAATCACTATTTTAGGGAGTAGATGTTAACGCCATCCGTCAACCCAGCAGTGCTGATATCTATTATTGTTGATGCCACTGCAGGACTATAGGATGATAAGATTACTAAGGAGATTGCACAGACCTCAGCTGCTTAAAAAAAACAAACAAACATATTGCTATGAGATAAGGTCAAAATGTTGATTTAATTAAATTGACTGTATTCCTCTCGAGGTCAGCCAAGAACCAAAACCTGAGGGTGCACAGGCCAATCAGAGTTGGACAGTTGAAAACTGGAAAATCGTGGTCTGAATCTCAGTTTGGGCTGAGGTATCAGATGGTAGGGTCAGAATTTGGCATTCATAGCATGAGATGAAGGACCACCAGTCCAAGGTACGGTTTGCGTAATATTGTCTTGACATGCTTTGGGTCTCATGGTTTGAATGACGCCTGTGTGAACCACAAGTAAACCAGAAGATCTGAATTCATTAAAAGACCTTTGGGTACAATGAATTTGTGGCATGAATGTACAGTCGACAAAGAAGATGCAGACATGTCAGAAATAAAGAGAAGGTTTCCAGCATTGTGTGAGTCAATGCTGAGGTCCAAAGTTGTTTTGAAATCAAGGCAACAGTCTCCCCAGTATCCATATGGTGTTCTAGATAAAGTGCTCATGAGCGTGGAAGTCTGTTAAGATCATCCAATGATGGACTGTCCTTTGGGCAAACAGTAGCTAGAAGGTGGGAAAAGAGGGGATGGGAAGTATTAAAAAATCACAAACATACATCCAGAAAGCAATAACATGACATTACGAGCCCACTTTATTCTTTGCTTTTCGTACTTTGACAAACTCTATACAATTGTTACTGGTATATTTTCTCTTCACATCGTTATCCCTCGTGCGCCTTAAGAGCCATGACTCAGTTAATGGAAGCAATAACCTTTTATGAGAACATACTGTTTAGCTGTAATATTGCTCTTAGCTCAGCTGTACCAGTAACACTTTATACCGACAACAGCTTAAAAATCTGAAAACCCGACTCTAAATAGCCTTCACTCGCATTTTTCGTCATCTCTGTTCGTCATCCTATTCCTGCAAGTCTGCTGCGCACTCTGGGACGCTGGGTTCATTTGACCTAAAGTAAACAACAGGTCAAGAATTTTGTTCCATTCATCTCTCCATCCCTCCAGTGCGCAGATAACAGGCACACTAGAAAATATTATATATATATATATTGTGAGAAAATGTCTAAAGTCTAGCTAGTCCCTGGTGTGTCTGCTGACCTTTTTGTTTTGCAAGTTTTAAATGGCTTGTCTGGCTGCTTTTTTCTGCTGAGGTGGAATCACTTAGGGAGTTTGTCTTGACTGTGTTTTAAAGGAGTGCCAGTCATCGGATGGCACCGAGGTCTTGCAATCAACACATAGTCCAAGGAAAGGAGGAGCTCATACAGGTTTTTTAATTTAGTCTTCTTTCCTGTTGGTTCTATGGCGTCCGGATGTAGAGACATAAATATCTGGAAATGGGAACATTGTTAGCTGCCATATTGTGACTCATTTCCTAGTATAGAAGAACGTGGAATGTGAGTATAATGTCCTGGAGAATTATGTTGAGTTTACCAGAAGTTGGACACAGAGGACACAAGTTTTTAAAGGCCAGTGTTGCTAATGCTTTATAAAGCTGATGATGGTGCACAGCTATTTTCTAAAGAGCAATACTAACATTTGGTTAATTAAATGTGATCAACATTTGTGCCCGACATAAACTTGTGAGTGCTTGCTCTCTTTGTGTGCATGCACTATTCCCTGGAGACTCTGTTTCTAAGTGACCTCCATCATATTTTTGGCATTTCTGTTGACAGCTCTACTTTTTGGCCAACAAAAACTCTACTATGATGCATGACTAACAAACCAAATTGCTACTGCAATCCACAAGATATACATTGATTAGAAGCACTTAACTGCATAAACTTTAGTGTTTAATGAAATATCTTCATGAAAAAAAGAGGCATTTTCTAATTGCTATTGAATAATTAATCTAGTGGCATGCCAGATAACAATCTTGCTGTGTTTTTATATGTCTCACCCCCAAACACTGTTCCAGATTACTTACTAGTGAGACAAGGATGTTTTGTGAATTTGCATTTTTCTCACATGTCGCACTGGAATTATTCTGTTTGGTTTAGTCGTGGGAGTCGCTCCCTTTGTGGAGCATACTGAGGCAGACTACGCCATGCCCATTCACTTGCTTGTGACTTACCTGCACAATTCATGCATGAGCCCTGGGGGAGCTGGAGTAAAGTCTCCAAAGATTCAGGGCTGCAGTGCATGTGTGAAATCATCTGTTGTTTAAGTTTAAAGAACATACTGCTGAGCATAACAGAGTAAATTACCTTCCCTCTGTGAATAACTAGCTCAGAATTTTGGGATTTAACCCTTTAAAGCCGGTGGGTGCGGGCACGCTCCGTTTTGCGTAACTATTTTTAAATCCTGGTAGCACTGCAACCAAGTAAGCTAGCGCAATAATTTTTTTTGCATATGAAACCGGAGGAGTTGTACTTACATCTTATGCCATCAGCTTGTCCTAGGTCACAGTTTCCTTCCACATATAGCTTTGCAAAAACTGCATAAAAAGCGCTTGCAGCAACAAAAACATAATATTCCAGAAACACGCTTTGCCGATCCGATCAGCTGTTTGTAACACTTCCTACGTTGGAATAGACGTCAGCGTGAGCCATCGCATGTCCGCCATGACCTGCCCGAAACCGGAAGTGACGTCATTTTGCGGAAATGCAGTTTTTTACCATCAGGGCCTTATGAGCCTATACTGGTGTTTTTAAAAATTATGTTTGACTTTATGACTTTCTGTGTCATTTCTGGGATGCTTAGAACTAAGATTGCACTGCTGGAAATAGTTTATTTTGATGCATATGCTGATTTGTTTTTGCAAATTTGCATTACAATATTTATTTTCGTTTTTCCTGCAGTATATAGAAATTGGTGTATTTCAAAAATAAAACTATGAAGACACTTAAAATAAATTTCCTGTGGTGGGAAACTAGTTTGTGCAACTTTTTTGTATTTACAGTTTTGAGGGATAAGCCTCTTAAATTTCTCTAACTAGAAATATATGTTAAAAAAACAAAAACTATTTTCAATTTTTTTGTAGTTTATTGCACTTTTTTGCAATTTATGTAATTACTATGGACTTAATGCAGACATATTATTAAAGTTTGGGCTATAATGGTTGTATTGATGTATATCAACTTGAAATGTATTTAGTATTTATTTAGTATTTATTTATTTATTGTCATTGTCAAGAACAATGAAATTGCGTTTGGGGCTTCCATACAACCCAAAAAAAAGAAGAAAATAATAAATACCCCTTAAAACCCAAGTGTACATATTTAACCCAGTGTGACTCCAATGCAATAAGACAATCCTTAGCAATAATGTTCGTAGAAATTCAGACAAAGACCTGAGAAACATGACAAAATACAACAATGCAACCCATTCAATATTATTGTACTGTGAGATATGATATCAGATATGATAGTTATCTATTTAAGAAAGAGGGGGGGGGGGCAGGAGGGGGAAGAGAATAAAGATATGATGCACCAATGCAGACCAGTTCATTGCTATTAAGAAGTTGGATATGGTTATTGTCCGTGAGAGGGGGGCAGAGAGTTCAGGAGCCTCACAGCCTGTGGATACAGGCTGTTGGCCAGTCTGGATGTTCTGGCCTGTATAGACCTGTACCTTCTCCCTGAGGGCAGCAGATGGAAAAGGTGGCGCGCAGGGTGATGTTGGTCCCGCAGGATACTGTGCACCCTCCTCAGACAGCGAGTGGGGAAGATATTACTGATCTCTGGCAGACTTGTTCCAATAATTCTGCCAGCTTCTTTCACCACCCGCTGGAGTGCTTGCTGATCGGCCTTGGTGCAGCTGGGGAACCACACTAGAAATCCATACGTCAGAACGCTGCTGATGGCACAGTTGTAGAAGTTCAACATCAGAGATCTGGGAATGTGTGCGCTCCGCAGTCTCCTCAGGTAGTAGAGGCGCTGTTGGGCCTTCCGTACAACTGAGGTGATATGGTTGCCCCAGGACAGGTCCTCGGTCACAGTTACCCCCAAGAATTTAAAACTGCTCACCCTCTCCACCGCCTCACTGCCAATGAAGAGAGGCAGATGGTTGTTATGACCCCTCTTCCGGAAATCTACAATGATCTCCTTGGTCTTTTTGGTGTTTAAGACCAAGTTATTGTCGTGGCACCATGACTCTAGTTGTTGCACCTCTGTCCTATAGTTTGTCTCATCATTGTTGGATATAAGTCCGAGCACTGTAGTGTCATCTGCAAACTTAACAATGAGATTGGACGCGCAGGAGGAAATACAGTCATGGGTGAAGAGAGTGTATAGCAGAGGGCTCAGAACACACCCCTGAGGGGCACCGGTGTTGACCACAAGGGTGGAAGAGGTGTTCTTACCCACTCTGACACTCTGTCTACGGTTAGTGAGGAAGTCCACAATCCAGTTGCACAGAGAGGAGTTAAGTCCCAGTTGGTGGAGTTTGGGACGGCGTTTGTATGGCCGGATGGTATTAAAAGCCGAGCTGTAGTCTACAAAGAGGAGCCGTGCATAGGTGTTCCTGTGTTCCAAGTGCTTCAGTAATGTGTGCAGCACTGTGGCGATCGCATCCTCGGTTGACCGGTTCTCCCTGTATGCAAACTGGTGCGAGTCCAGGGATGGTGGAAAAGCAGCTCTGATGTGTTTAATGACCAGTCTCTCCAGGCATTTGGCGGGAATGGGGGTGAGTGCCACAGGTCTGAAATCGTTCAGACATGTGACATTTGACTGTTTTGGGATGGGAACGATGGTTGCTGCTTTGAAACAGGATGGTACCAGTGAACAGGACAACGAGGTGTTATATATAGAGGTGAAGACGTCCGCCAGGTCCGCAGCACAGTCTTTTAGCACCCGGCCCAGCACTCCATCCGGCCCGGCCGCCTTCCTGGTGTTAATGCTCCGGAACACACGCCTCAGCTCATGAGTGCTCAGGACCGGAGCAGGGTCGGTGTTCTCCCTGTCAAAACGGGCATAAAAGAGATTTAGATCCTCAGCCAGAGTAGAACACAGGGTCATGCTCCCAAAAATGGCTCCACAGCATGTAAAAATATAACATAAGCTCTGGCAGGATTGGTTCTATGGTAGGCCTTAAAGGGTAAGCCAGGGAATCCCCCAACTGGAGCCAAAAATGATCCAGTATTTTATTTATTTTATTTTATTATTATTATTTTTTAATAATAGGCAAAAAGCACCCCACCTAAAATAAGAAGTAATTCAAGGCAACCGACTTTACCAAACGAATATAAATGCAGGAAAATGAAGACAACTGTTGTAATAACTTTTTATTTTATGGTACAGTGCAAGTGTTTAATAGATAAATTGTAACTTTCCTGCAGTTTTAGTGTTTCACATTGAATATCTCATTAAGCCCCAATGCCTCACTGACTGGCTTTATTGAATACCAGACAATCAAACTAGAATGTTATCTAAATAAATATTTTAAACCAAGGGTAACTAATAACCATAGATGCTAAAGCATTTTAAAAAATATGTTTGCAGTAGTATTTTAGGCCATTGTTTTCTTGGACCAAAGTCTAAGACTTCTAAATGCACGTTTTCCTCCTCCATGATAATCGGAGGCATTTAGCTGCCACAGTGGTGATTGTGCTGTGTGTTTCTGAGGTCAGTGGAGTGGATATAAGCAGAAGAGCTTGAGGAAATAAGACATCAGTGGGATATCTGACTCCAATCAACATACAGTAAAGTAAGAAACATCAGCCAAATGGATGAGGCTTACCAATTTCCCCAGACTGTGTGGGTGGATGGGTTTTTTTTCCCTTGAGAGGAGGGACTGGTTAATGTGCCTCCTGAAGCTTTAGTCGTTCTGTCTCAGTGGTTTCATGCTTTAGTGTTTTTAATATTTTAAGCTTTTTGTAGAGTGGTTTAGTCATTTATGTTCTGAAGGAGTTCAGTTAGCATTTTTACTGTGTGCACTCTGTTTGATATTGTTATGTCTGTCGACATAAACTTGTAAGTAACTGAGTAATTGTATTTGTCATTGTGGCATTTAACACAGTTACCGAGCACTTGGACACACAGGGTCAAGTTTCAATGTACTCCCTCTCTGTGTCGGCATGAACAGAGAGGAGGCGACTCACCACGAGGCACGTCCTAATGAAATCCCCATCCTGGGAGCTCTGTAAATATTTTCATCCTCTCCCTCAGCCTGCTGATAGACTAATTCCCCTCACTTTCCTAATTAATCACTGAGGAGTGGATGGGAGGAATTGGATAAGTGGACACACGGCTGTTGTTGGAAGCTGTCCACATCAACACCATGTATGCAGCCTATCCTGTCCTCTCCTCAGATACACATGTGAGTGAATGTGCACAGGCAAGTGAAAATAGACTCATATGAAATTAGTTAAGATACTTAGAAGCAAAGATTTAACATTTTCTCTGTATCAGCTCGTAGTAAATTGCAGCGTTTTGATCTGTTGGTGAGACAAGTGAGTATTTAAATCCTCGATTAGGTTTTTTTTATGAGTCAACAATGGACCATCTTCCTCCATCTCACCCTGTCTCAGCCTCTTTGGTCACACCAACCCTCTGCACGTCTTCCTTCACTAGACTCATGAATTTTCCCTGTGGTTTTCCTTTTTCCAACCATTTCACCCTCTAACTTTGCCTTCGAAACAGTCCACGGAGACTGCTGCCTGTCAGTTGGAATTGCAAACAAGAAGTATTCGTACCGCACACCTCACCACTGTTTCGCTGTCCTCATTCATGCCCTGCACCAACCTCACATACTTCTCTGCCACTCTTGATTTTTCCATTCTGTACTCCAGTTTCTCTCTTGGCACCCTATCACATGCTTTCTCTACCTTGAGAAAGCCACAGTGCAATATTCCTTCTGACCTTCTCTATACTCTCAAAGTAAACATCAGTGCTCTTTCTCGACAAGAAGTCACCCCGCTACTCACTGATCATCAACTCTTTTGTTGAACCTAGCTTCAACATCCCTTTCCCATAATTTCATGCAGTTGTTGATGATTATTAATCAATAGCTGGTAAATTACTGGATTAGAGAAAATATTTTTCAGTTGTAACTCAATGTTTTTTCAGAGCATCAGGAAAAAACTGAACATAATGTGTGGATCAGTTTATATATGATATTTTCAGAGGATTTATTGCAAACACATAAAGACAATATCGCTTGATCTTAAATGTACTCCTTTTACACCTGTGTATTACTTGGGATGAGGATAGACCCTGTTGGTTTTTGAGATACTAAACTTTATGATCTCAGCAACACGTGTTAAATGTCTATAAATGTCTGGGAAAGTCAACTTAGAAACTGTTAATATTAACACAGATGCCCACACATATATATCAGCTATCTTAGTTGCATAAGTGGATTTTGATATATTAAAATAGATGGTTCAATTGTTTTCAGTTTAGTTAATGAATTTAATACCTGGAATGTCAATATCTGCTACCAGACTTCTGCAGTCCTGATCCTTAAGTGGAATTATTACCATATATATGAGCTTCTTTCATGGTGTATGAAGGCTTACGGTAAACCTGATTTGTTTCACATGCAATCAGATGATTTAATTGTATGCATAATAATGTTTAATGTAAACATTTCCTTTCTCAGTCATTTAGCATTTAACTGCATCACTGCATCACACACAGGAAACTGTACTCTGTGTTCTAAGAGAGTCTGTTTTCTTTAATAAAGATTAATAAGGGGATATGGCAGGACTGAAGTATTGGAAGTGAAATGCAATACTTCAATTCATTTTTTTTCTGCAAAAAAAAGATTAATTATTGCATTCATTTTTTGAAATGATGTGCTGAGTTTGCTCAGGATATATACTTGGACTCATCTTCTGCACAGCAAATAAATATACACCCTCGCACATCTAATCCTTCACTGACAGGTGAAATGTACCACTCATGCTGAGAAAACAGTTGAATCTGTCTTTATTCCAGAGGCTAAACTCCTTCAGTCGTGCTGGTTATTTGAAAAGCATTACTTACCAATGGCAGTAATACTGATTGATTAAAGTTGAGTTTCCACACGAGCCTCTTGTCTTTTACTTGGTTTGGGCCCAACCGCAGATGGATATCATGTGGATCTTTGTCACACGTGGAGGAAAACATTCATCTCATTTTCAAACTTCCCATCTTCCTAATATTTTCTGTAATAAATTGAACAGCATCTATTTCATATCGTAAGGGTAAGTGGAAAGGAGTGAGTGAGGGTCACACCTTTGGAGACTGAATCCCTCAATTTGATGGAAAAGTCAATAGGATGGACGTGCATCCTATTGTTAAACAGACAGGACAGTTAATAGGTCCTCAGAAAACTGTCCATCATGTTTATTCAATCCCTCCTGATGGGCTTTGGTTGATACAGGCAGATATTGGTCTCTGAGCGACGGCACTGAAAATCAGGTTAGCTCTTACACTGAATGTGCAGGAGGCGTGCAAACCTGGCCCTATTTCCATTTCCCCTGGCTGTGTTACCCACTTCTTAACAAAGTTACAGCACACTTCTCATTTTTCATTAGATTAAAAGGGCCATATAGACATGAACATGAGACACCCTGGTACATCAATCCTAAGTGTGTCTGCCCTGCTGCTCAGATCATGCACACACCTCTACCCGACATCTCTCTTTCAGACATGCATACTTTAAAAAAAAGAACTTTTTCCAAATATCAGGGTTTAATTTGCAGCTGACCTCCCTCACAACAGCCGCTGCTCATTAGCCTTTTGTCTTATCGCCCGTTTAATTACATTAGAAAAAGGACAACAGCGCAAACCATGATTGCTTGCAATGACTCAGACCCGTTTAAAGCCATAACAAGGCAGAACATGGAAAGTAAGGCTGGTGATTACTCTGTAAATGATTTTTTTTTCTGGCATTGTTTTCTGTCTGGAGTGTGACCGAATTAGGTATGTGAATTAACCACTGACTGATTCTACTTATTGTACGTGTGTGACAAGCCTGGAACAGAATTTAAATGAACTATGAGATGATTCACTCATGCAGGTGGTTTCCTTAAGGTAGAAAGCCATTTTCTTTTTTGTTTGACATGCATTGTGATTTCTTAGTTTTTAATTTCTCAGAGGGATAGATTTAGAGCAACATGTTCACACAAGGAGTCGAGTTTTGTTGAAATGATTCATCCCTCTGTTATTTTTACGTGTCACACCCGTCTAATGCCAAGTTTTTATTCATGACCTGTTTTTGCTGTGAGGATATCTGTTGGATTGAAACATGGGTCGTCAAGTCAATTTGGGTGAAAAGGATTTGCAAACAGGATTGTATCGGCCCTTATGACCATATTCACTTATTCCAGAGCAGGAAAAACAATCTCCAGATGTAGACACTTAAAATAACGTGTTATTCTTCTTCTAATTTGTCATTTCCTTTAGTGTGTGTCTGTTTCATGTTGCATATAGCACCAGCTACGCTCCCTAGGGCAATTTACTTTAAGGAAACGCTCACTTCAAGTGACTTTTGAGGGACATCTTCACATATTCCCGCTAACAACCATCATATACATTTTCTTGTAATGATGTCTGCATTAAGTAAAGAACATATGTTATCCATTCAGGAGGAACCGTTTCCCCCATGGTAAAGTTGGCTTAGTTGGAAGAAGTTTCCCAGGCTTGTTTCTCATGGTGATTGTGCAATACAGCTCAAACAAAGGAAATGTCCAGAATTCAACCAGAGCTCTTAAACTCTGACCTGCAAAAAGTCAGTCACACGCTCACTTTCTCTAGGATTTACTATTTTAACTTTAGGTCACGTTCTCACCTCTGGCTAGTTCAGAAGCTGCAGTTTAGCATCGTACTGGTTTTAATAGAAATATCGTATAATTTTTACTGCATTTACATATTTTACTGATCAGTTAGAGGTCTTTGTCCATGCTACATAGCAGTATTGTTGACTCCACGCAAACCGATGTGCACCATTAGATCATCAGATAACCCTTCCTGCTATTTCACACTTTGTAGACATTTTTATGGTGTATTTTTTTATCCATCCATCTATCATCTTCTGCTTACCCTTATCATGATTACGGGGCTACTGGAACCTATCCAAGCTATCACAAGGTGAGAGGACAGGTAACCAGTCTGACGCAGGGCTAGCACAAAATAGACAGACACCAGTTAACCTAGCATAACTAACTGCATGTCTTTGGACTGTTGAGGAGCTGGAGTACCCAAAGAGAACCCACATAAACACAAGTGAACACCACACAGAAATGCTGCAACCAGATGGTGGCGCAGAACTCAGGACCTTCTTGCTGTAAGGTAACAATGTTAACCACTGTTAGCACTGTTGCCTGTGTCTGCATGAATTCTCTCTTTGTATGTGGGATTCCTCCCTCAGCTCAAAGGCCTTCACATTAAATAAACTGATGACTGTAATTGGCTGTAAGTAAGAATGTGAGTCTTAATGATTGTTTTTCTTGGTATTAGCACTGCGATAGACTGGCGACTTGTCCAGAATGCACCAGCTTCACAACTTATGATGGCTAGGATAGCCCCCAGGCCAACACCACCCTGAACCGCATATGCCAAAGGAAATGGATGGATTTTGCATTTACCATTTTTCCATCTACTCTACTAGTTGTTTAAATTTTGTGTGTTATTTGCTTTCTGAGTACTGTCAACAGCAAGTACCAGTTTGTCTGTCAAAGCACTTTGTAAGTTTTGTTTTTAATGGCGCTGTTTTAGAGTTGTTGTTATCATTTTTTTTAGTATTAAGCTACAGCCGAATTCATTATTTTTATCCATATCTTTTGAGTCACACACAGTAATCTTGTGAAAATACTCTCCCATAATTGCCTAAAGATACAAGATATTACAAAATAGAAACACTAATACGCCAGACATGTTAGTGATTCATTTTAGGGATCACAGGCACTGGCCTGTGGAAAAAATGAGGAGGGTCACCACAGACAGCCACACACATTATCTTGTAGTGTGCCTTGGACCAGTCACGATAATGGCAAACAGGAGTTAAATAACAAGAATCTGACTCTGTAAATAAAAGAAGTCTATTGGTGAGATTAATAAAATGATCATGAGGCCTTTATATAGAC
The DNA here is from genome assembly GCF_041146795.1 of Maylandia zebra. Lineage (NCBI taxonomy): Eukaryota > Metazoa > Chordata > Actinopteri > Cichliformes > Cichlidae > Maylandia > Maylandia zebra. The sequence goes on from NC_135175.1 coordinate 22,058,150, forward strand.
AGGGTAGAGTTTCATATGTTCCAGACTTAAACGAACTCTTGGAAAATTAAGGACTGAGGGCTAAAGGAAGTTAGGAATAAAAGTATTCATGAAAAAAGGAATTTAGGGCTTAAGATAGAAATTGAGGAAGGAAGGGATTAAGAAATGGAGCCTATAGGAAGGAGAGAATAAAACAAATAAGGCACTGAAGCAGTGAGTCCAAAAACAATAAAGAGGTCAAACAAGAAGGAAGCGAGGGAGAGTGAAACTGAAGAAATAAGGTATTGGAATGGAAGGAATTTAAATTTCTTGGATTCCTCTGCAACGCCATGACTCGGTTTACAAACCTCTTTTTTTATAAACACATGTTTTCCACAAGGCCGTCCTATCTAGTGAATAAGTTCTGTTTTAATATGCTGACTAAATCAATGAGAGTTAATGTCTCAGCTTACATCATTCAGCTATTTTCGCAGTTATTTTATCATATGTCTGGTAAATTTAATGAAACAAAAAAACACCCTATCAGGCACTTTTGCAGTTCAGCATGTTTGCAATGACTTCTGTACCATAAATATAGCACCAGGGAAGCCAGCTGTTCTGACTGAGTAATGAATAAAACTTTGCTAACGTCATCTGAAGGCTTTCAAAATCAGGCACATACAATACTCTGCCTCTGAAGCTGTGCATCCATTAAGACAACAGACAGAGCCATCACCAAGCAGGCTGTCTGTAACCAAGGCACGATAACCGCACAGAGCTTGTACACTGCAGCTGACCGACGCAAATAGTACGAGCAGCTCTACTGTTTGACGTGTGGTTAGTAGGGCACCAGATCACTTCCAGGCACATCTGGCACTTTGTTGTACTCTTTTCCACTGATAGGATTTGTAATTTTCCACAATCTTATAGCATTTTTGCTACTGTAACAGAAATATAACTTGTGTGATTTCTGTCTGGACATCTTTGGTTTTAATTGCTCAGCCCTTTTGGATTTGATGAACGGGAAATGAAGCACTTCTATGCCTTTTTATTTATTTACCATATAAAAGTCTTTTTCACGTCTCCACTCTGCCACATAGTGGAGACATAAATGAACTGCTGAATGAAAGCTTCTTATTTTAATGCCTATACTGGTCTGAGATGTTTTTTCTTTCCTCCTTCTCATTAATATACTGTAATTAGGTCTCCTGTCTAGAAACAGGCTTTCTGGGGTTACTTCGGTATACCCAGTCATTTTTACTCAATACAGTATGGCTGTGTGTTATGGTTATTAAAGAATATTTAAATTTAGTGAAAGAAACGTTGAGACATAAACATTTAACTCAAGTAAATCTTTTTTTTTTTTTTTTTTTACAATTTTTATTTACTACTCTGAAAGCATAAAATGAAAGGTAAGGGGCATTTTATGTTTTGGAGGGAATGATAACCTTTATCCAAAGTGTGGAAATCACAAATATTTTATTCAGTATGAGCCCGATGGGTTAAATTGGGAACTGTATGGGTGCCATCTTGTGGTTTGCTGTATCAATTGCACAAAAGCCTTGAAGTGAAAGGTCATTTTATTGATGGAGAACCAGAATTCAACATTAAAGATATTTTTGAGCCTTTGCGCTGGTTTAAAAGGGTTCCAGATGCAGTTTATTTTGCAGTTTACCTTAAATAATATTAACTTTTTTTCTTATTGGATCAGTAGCACAATAAATTAGCAAAGACAGAACACACAAGAGCCTGTGGGCCAGAATGTTTACCTAGAGTAGCAGGTATGCTGCTTGTCTGAACCAAGGACACCTTCACATGTTTCCACAAGAGATACGCTGCAACGAGACTCTTCTCACTGATATTTTAACACTCTTTGACTTTATTGCTGTTGTTGTTTTTAGCCCTATCTCTCTTCCACTGTTGTTAGATACCAGCATGCAGGGTCTGCGTGTTTTTTTCCCATAGAATGAGAAAAAGAGTTTCCTCCCGTCTGTTCGTCACACCCAGTAAGCTACCTTCCATCTTTCCGCTTCATGAAATTTCTACGCAAATGTGAAATCTTGAAATTACTGTGACACTCAAATGACCTCCTTTATGTGTTCAGTTTAAGGTGTCAGCAATGAAACGGCAATTAAATCTTAGATGTGTACACAATGACGACTATTAAGTTTGACCACACCATTGGAGTTCAATTGACGTGTCGAAGCATGCAGTTAGCGGATGAATATGTGTGAGTTCCATGGTGAGAAGTTGGAGATGCTAACTCTGTGCCTGCACACCAAGCACATCAACCAGCTAGCCTTGGGCAAAGGAAGCAAACATGCTGGAGTATTTGAGTCAGTTTGCATCCCTAATGTCAGAACAAAACGGTAGCCCCGGCGGTAACACTCAACGCTTTACTTGTTTATTTATTTTCTGTATTTTTGCCCCCTTCTAATCTCCTGTTCCTGAATTAATTACTCAATTAGCATAGCAAATTAGCGAAACAATTATGATGCATGGAAAACTTCCAGCACACACCATCACAGCCAGTCTGGGTACGTTTAGTGAAGTGAGGAGGAAAGAAAAGAAGGGGGGAAAAATAAGAGGAACAAAAGCAAGCGGGGTGGCTTAGAACTTAAGCCAGAGAATTAGATAGTTTGTAATGAAATAAAACATTTTAACAAACAGTCCTGCCAAACGAAATGCGATACCGTTTCCTCAGTGTGAGATGTAATAAAAATAACAGTGCAGATATATTAGCAGCGTATAAACGTATCAATGAATTAATTCTTTGTGCTTCTTAGAAGGTTGCATGGAGTGAGCAGAGAATTAAATGCTTTCCTCAGTTTTTCAGCCATCCTCACACACATGAACTAACACACAGAGAGGAATGGTAAAGACTCTAGCAAAGAGAATAATGTTTAGTTTTTAAACCTTTCATGAAGCAGTTTAAATTTACTGAACCACGAAAGACATTGAGACACACTGTGGTCCTTGGATAAAGAATTTAGTGCAGCTGGACAGTTTGGTCTTTTGGCATCAGTGTGTCCAACTACATAACAGAGTAGTCGTTCACTTTGTGAGTTGACAGATAATAGGGATGCTATGGTACTGGAAATATAGTGGTCAGTTCCACTAATGGTAAAATTACATTATTCTTAATGCCCAATTTGAGACCACTGTAAAAAATAAAAATAAAATGATTATCCCATGTACTTAAACTACCTTATAAAATCTTATAAAATGTCATATCACTGACATATCTTTTATTTATAATGTTAACGTTATATTTTGTTGACAGGACAAAGTATTACATGACAGAGTATTACATGTCATTAGATTAAAGATTTACAGTTAGGTCCATAAATATTTGGAAGGAGAAAACTTTTTTTTCTAATTTTGGTTGTGTACATTACCACAATGAGTTTTGGATAAAACGTCTCAAATGCAGTTAAAGTGCAGACTTTCAGCATTAATTCAGTGGGTTGAACAAAAAAATTGTATAGAAATGTGAGAAACGAGAGCCTTTTTAACACGATCCCTTCATCTCACGTGCTCAAAAGTAATTGGACAGATTTAAAAACTGAAAATTGCTGTTTCTTTGTGGGCCTTTCTGTCCGAAGTTTAGTCAAGTGAAATGCATGCTCAATTGGGTTAATATCAGGTGACTGACTTGGCCATTGTGCATCTGTGTTATGAAACGCCGCCCAATCAATTTGACTGCATTTAGCTTGTTTAAATCCCAGCTGCGGCCTTACGGTGTGAAAAAATAAACAAGTTAGAATTTATTTCCAACTTTATAGAACTTTATATTAATAGAAATTGAGCAAACCGATATTAAACAAAGTGAGATTAAAATAGAGCTCATAGGAGGGGTTGAGGGGTCATAAGATTATAAAGGAAGCTTAGCTGCCATTTCGGTGAGTGTGGGAAACACATGTGCAAGTCCAACACATGGAAAAATGCCTAGAGCAGTGATGATAGTGTTTAATGGTTACAAGGGTTATATAATACATAATATAATACATACATTTAATAGTTTTTGAAGTAACTTGATACTGGCATAGTGATAGAAGCTACTGCACAATTTTTCTGGATACCAGAAACAAGGAGCTCCTGCCCTTAGTCTCTGTGAGAACATCAGGGAAATGACTTTATACTAACATCCTACAGGGAAATGTGCGGGTGGTTAGTTTCCAGGCCCAGTGTTTTTAGTTCAGATCAACCAAAGAGAATACATATAAGTTGTCCTGCTGCAGAACTGTTTGAAATCCTTTTGAAGCATCACATCCCACTGAAGGAAATACATTTCTCTTAAGAGTAAAGAAAAAACATCCACATGATAGAAAGTAGGGTCAAATTTTATATCCTACTGATGTTTTCACTTGACTTCTGATTAGGTTACTAACGATACTTGGGTGTAGATGGTACGGTTTGTTCTGTTGAACACAACTAATCAATCCTCTGGTCTGTTAATTAAAAATCTTAGTTAAGTGTAAAAACTTGCAATACAAATAGTGTCATATGACAACATTCATATACTGACTGTTGAGGTGAAGAACATTTATCTGCTTACAATGCAAAGTTCTTCTGGAAAACCTAGGTCCTAGCATTACATCTGCCAAGTGTACCTTACTTTGACATGTACCAACCATCCAAGCAATGTTACACGCCAAGCACACGTCATCAGCATAGTCCCTGATCAGAGCTCAGCAATGATGTGAAGAAGCCAGCAACAAGGCCAAGCCATTGGATTTATTTACAAACAACACATATCTACAAATCAGCACATAAACCATGCGTACAAATGTTTCAGAAACTAATGATTGTTTCACCAATATTTTTGTATTTCATTCTTTCAGAACAAACTTAGACGTGCGTCAGACCATTCGTACGAGCAAATTATGAATATCTGGCTGTGTTAGAATACGTGCTGTACTGTAATTACTACTAATACTTCTAATACCGCTACTGCTACTAATACTACTAATAATAATGATATATATTATTATGTTATTGCCTTTTTATAATTATTTACAGTTTTCTCAAACACCATAAGTGAAATGACTTCGTATTTAGACATTATTAATGAATTTTCTTCCGTCAAACTTTCTCCTGCTTTTTTGTCTAAAACTCGATTTAAACTTCTGTGGGAAATCTCTGTCTTAACTTACATAGAAACTCCTTTTATCCTTACACCACAACCTTGCACACCATTAAAGCTGTTGTGGTAGTGTAGTTACATTTATTGGGAGGTGCATGTCAGGTTAGCGTGGGGTTAAATTGAGATTCTGGTTATGGCGTAAGTTCAAAGACAGATCTGATGCAGAAGTATAATTCACATGTTAGTGATGCTGGCCAATAATACATGGCAGATGATATGCAGGCAGCAAACACAAGCCATGGATTTGGAATGAATCTGATTCACTAACATACAAATATTGGCAGGTGCACACAAATGTGACATGAATTTGACAACGACTTTGCGTGCAAACTCATTTTTGCACAGTGTAAAAAAGTTTCCCCACACATAGGGAACCCACTGAACTGCCCTCCAACCTCCCCAGATCACAATCTGATCAACAGCACAGTGCAACCAAACATGCAGAAACAGAAGTCCCACCTAGCAACCTACAAGATCCAAAGTATCCACTACCAACATCCAGACATCACAGAACACCCCTTGAGGTCCTATGTTCATACACTTTGTGCACTTTGATAGATTAGAGCTGTTTGTGCAGCACCAGGGGAACATGGACAAAATTAGGCAGCTGGTTGTAATATTTTGAAAGTATGATCCTCATTGTGTTTGCAGCTTTTACAGAGAGAATCTATAAGCTTATGGATTCTAAATGACTCAGTCCATTCTCCCCTCTAGCACTCCAGATACTCCAAATTTCCAATTACTCCAATAGATTCCAGAAGCTATTATGTTTTCACTGATTGTGAGTATCAGGCAGGTGTGGAATGGTGGCATCATAAATTTCTATTGACATGTTCCCAGTGGCATAAGTTCCTTGTGAATATCACATACCTCATTACACTCCACCCAGTTTAGGTTCAATGTGTAATTAGTTTAATGAGTGCCGTCCACTGAGAGCACTGCGGAGGGACCCATCTCCTAAGCTAATGCATTTCCATGACAATATGAGAGGCGAGCAGATTGCACATCATAGTCTAACAGTGGGCTACTCTCCTATGTGTAATAAAAGATCAGAAAGTCACTGATGGTTAAAGTGAGTGGACTAACATTATGTACGCAACAGCTCTCTCCGTTTTAATTGCATTACATTGTTTGGCAGATATCAGCTCTAATTATTTTTTTTTATTTATTTTTTTGCCTTCTTTCATTTATCTCTTCCAAGGTCGGTGCAATCTGTTCAGTCTTGTCATGTAAATAAAAGCTGCATCTTGAATGGAGGAAATTAAATTCAAAGTATCCCACTGGCTGCCTGGCAGCCACATCAAATGGTGGAAACAAGACCCTCAGTTACACTTTCAGTGTTGTTGTGATTTCAGTTAAGAGCTTAAAGCCACTCCAGGGATAAAAGACAGCTCGGTAGAAGTCAGTGGCTGAACTGAAGGATGATAACGCAAATGATGTTGATGAAGCAAGACGATTAATGTGCCAAGTGCACTTCATTATGCACATTCTGGCATGAAGTCCGGTATAATCAAATCTTTGTAATGGCTTTAATGCACTGTAATGTGCAATATGTGATGAGACTGAGAGTAAGCGAGAGTTGAATTCATTATATAGAAGTTATCACAGTCTTTCCTTGTTTCTAGTTCAGGTGACCTTCGCATTCCTATGCAGACAGCAGAAGGACAACATGTATATATTCAAATACTTTACAAAGCTCAGAAGTTACTGCAGTAACTCATCTAGCCTTGAAGGGACAGGCTGTTACTACTCATCTATCTCTCTAAACAGTTTTCCACTCGAGATTACAAATTTACTGGTCTCGTCTCTCTCGCTTTTTTTTTTTTTTTTGTCGTGGGTGTGGGGGGCAGTCAGCAGTTGGAACGTCACCAGTCTTCGCCTGTCAAGGCTGTCGCAGCTGGACTCCGCTTGTGAGTTGATTAAAATAGGAGAGTCCATAGCTAATTAAAAAGCTCTTCCCTTTTAATGCGAGAGTGTTAAATAAAGGAGTGGGAGATGGGATATAAACAGCCTCCTGACAGATCGTTCATTTGCAGAAACTCCAGGCTCCCTGTTGGCTTGAGAGGAATGTGTGAGGAGAGTGTTGATTTGGAGTGGAAATGCAGTGTCAAAGGTCACCTTTATGGAGACACCGCATCGCCCTTTAATTGAGCATCTGTCCTTGCTGTCTGCAGTAAGCATAAAAAAAGTTATTTAATTTCAGATATTGATGATGTTTTATGTTATTGGTCCAGACCCACCAACAGTGAAGATGGGAAAAGAAACAAAACCAGCCTCACTGTCAGTTCGTTTCCTGGCTCAAAGGGCAGGTAAAGTCTTCAGCCTGAGGTTTCAGCTTGTGTTTATTTTACAAGCAACCTCCTGCTGCTGGTGCTGCTGGTTAGAGCTCCCCCTGGAGGAGGGGGTGTAGATGAGGGAGAGGATATGAGGTAAGCTTTTAGACCCCCCCCCCCCCCCCCCACCCCCCGAGCCCACCTATGAAGTTCAATACATTTTAACCTTCCTTATATTGTGTTTCTTCTTTCTCTAATTCTGCACAGGCAATATAGACATGTGCTGCAGGTTGGTGGAATTTACAAGCACCTCTACCCATTAAAAAATAAATATGACATATGGTTTTTGTTGGGAGGTTTCAACACCTGCTGTAACAACCACCACTCACCCATAACATTGTAAGTCTGTAGCTTGTTGACCTTTACTTCTACAAAGACCAAGAAGCCTTTTATAAAAAAAAAAAAACCTGCCCTCATTTCTACTCAAATATATAAAAAGAGAGTCTTGCATGAGTCTCATAGTAGAACTCTGTAAGTACTGTATGTTTTTCAACTTATTGTGTCTTCTGGGCAATGCTGGCCTGCAGGAGCCATGCCATGTTGAGCACACTGTCCGTGTAGTTTTGTGGGACTGAGTTCCTACCAGTGGACCGAAAAAACAAACGAGAGACTGTCGGGAGAAAAATGGGTAAAACAAAACGCGAGCATTATTCAGCGAAGGCGATCGTAAATAAATACTTTCAGGTCGTAAATTTCACTGAGACGTCACAGCCACAAAGCGTTGCGAGAAAGGAAATATTGTTTTGAACGTAAGAAAAAGTTGCATAAATAAAGCCAGCCACACAAAACGGCAGTCCTTGAGAGTTTTTGTGTGGCCGCTGAGTTTTATGTTCCTAATTCTTTCGCCTATATTGCCAACATAAATATGGCACCTCGCTGTGGGATGCTCCGCCGAGGGTCATTAAAAACAAGACTCAGCAGCAACAGGTTCAGATACACAACTTTTACTGCAGAATCTATGATTTCTATTTTATTTTTTTGTATTTTTTTGGGATGTATGTATGTATGTGAGCCCACATACTATGAATCCTTTTTAAAATGTGGATATCTGTTAATGAAGGGAGATGATTTAGAGCAGAGGAAAATACCTGCTCATGCAAGAATATGTACCCCTTCTTTCTTTAAAAAATGGAGGAGCAGCATGCTTTCTTTTGACAACCTGCAGAAGCTAAATGAAATTTCAAATCCTGCTCATGTTTTCTTTTAATGAACTATGTAACCAGGAATGAATATCTTACAGGAGATAAGAAGGTAGAAAATTCATTACGTTAAGACCTTCAATCATTGCACACTATAAACTAGAAATATGGCATCATAAAAGCAGGAAGAAGCAACACTTTTGCAAAAAAAATAAAGATAAATAATATTCTTCATCCAGAATTTTTAAGGTCTTAGGCTTTGAGAAAACACAATATGAGGACCTCAAAGGCTATGATGCACAACAGGGAAAAAAAACAGTTGACTATATCATCATAACCCTTTGGCAATAACACTGTGGTGGGTGATTCAGAAACATGTGCTGCCATTTTATCATGCCGAGGGCCAAGTTTTGGAGCCTTAAACACCCCGCCAAGGCTTGATAAATCTGGCTTGAAAAATCTCATTTGCAGAAAGTTACGCATCTGCAACAATATTTATCTTCTTCCCTGTCCAAGGGTAATGGGTTAGGCAGGATGGATGAGGGCACAATCCTCTTGCCTTCAGGTGCAGCGATCTCACAGAGGACTCGTAGACAGGCTGCTTATGACGAAGCAAAAGGAAACACATCAACTCCCTCAGTAAACATATCACCATGGCTGAACAATTGGCTATTAGCATAATTAGCCCGCCTGATCTTAGACTTTTTATGTGAGTGTGTGCGTGTGTGCGTGTGTTTGTGTTTGGAGGGGGCTGGGTGTTTTTGCTGTTGTTCCACAGCAATTAAACCCATCTAATTTCAAGAAGAACAAACATTCTTTGGTGGCTGGGGGAAAGCTTCGGGGCGCAGAAACTTCAGGAAAAATAAAGTCCTTGGTGGCACCACGTCTTGTCTGATGATGTTTGCTAATTATGCAGCCAGGCACTTCCTGGGAAAACACAAAAAGTAGCAGGCAAGGGTCTGTGCCTGAAGCTTATCAAAAAACAAGCAGGCAACTCAATCTGGATGTGGCCTTTTGTCTCTTGCACAGAAAAGAGAAAATAGGAATGCAATGAGAAAAAGGGTAAAAAAACAAAAAAACAACATCTAAAGGTCAATTTCCAGTGAAGGACTCTGTCTCAGATGTAATTAACCTTTTGATTTAGGACATTCTCTTTCGTAAATAAGCTGGCAATTAGTTTATTTGGCTATCATGTGATAGTAATGACTCTCATTAGCATGATGTGACCTCCTCTAATCTGTTGCCTCCCAGACTCTTTACTGGATTTCTCATCTGGCCTGCTGAACCAGCCTCTGATTGCTGCTGATGTGTTGGCGCTGATAGAAGTGTGAAAGAAAGTGTTTCTATGAAGTCAGAACTTCTGTCGTCGTTTTATTTCTGCCACATTCAATCTCATTTTCTCTCAATTACTCGCTTCTGTTTGTTTTTTGCACTTTGTCTTATCTGCACAAAGATTGAGGTCAGACTACAGCAGCTGTCTTTTTTGTTTTTATTCTAAATACTCGACAGCTAAAACATGCAGTGTTGCATTCAAACGCCTTCCAGAAGCTTTCCAGCTTAACCCCGAGATACCACTGTCTTTTCTTCCTTCTCATAAATCATACAAGTTCATGTGTATAAGCTGGCGAAGACGGTGCAGGCTTCTTTAACTTCTTTTTTCTGAAAAAAGAAAATTGGGAAACAAAGTTGGGCCGATAACAATCAAGAACAACGGAGCAAAAATGTCTTTTCACACTAGCAGGTCTGAGTAAGAGTTAACGAGGCAGAGCATACAGGAAAATGTGGAGAACATGGACTCTTGAGACTGTAAGCCAGGAAAACCACAGGGTAGTAAGATGTGTGAAATGGTCTTCCCTGTGCAGCCTCGCTCAGCAAGGGCCACAGATGTAAAAATATAGCCCGTTTTTACAGCACACTGACTTTATTGGTGAATTTTGATGTAAATGTTGGCAGCGATTGCCTTGCTCATATAACTTTTGTCAAAGAAGAGAAGCTGTTATGTTAGTGCTTTACTTGATTTTTTTCTTCTTTCTTTTTTGTGCAAAAATACATCCCTGGGCATGATTTGGGCGTGATTTGGTGTCACAAAGCCTACCTATAAACTTCCAGTGATAGACATCATTATACATTAAAATTACTGAGCAGGCTTTAGTGGCATTTGAAAACTCTGGCACAAAACACAGATGTAATATAAAAGTCATAGACTGAAAACAAAATGCTTTGCTCTCTGTGTGCGTGCGCAATATATCAGTGAGTGCTTTAGGGTGACAAGCTGCAATTAAGCGTGGAGTCAGAAGACATTTATAAGCATTTCATATCTCATTAAATACATTTATTTATTTTACAACAAAAGCTTGTTTTTTTCTTCTTTTTTCTTTCTTTCTTTCCTTTTTTTCAGGCCAGTGCCATTCAAAGTTGTGCAACATTAACTGGTAGAAAAATAGAGAAGAAATGAAATAATTGTTTAAGCTTGTGAGGGATGAAGATGAAGATTACCTCAGAGATAATCCTCTAACAACGACTAAAAGAAAGATCAGTGTAAAGTCAGTCTTTTTGAGATTTCAGCTTTGGATCACGTCCTCTGAGTTAGACATAGACTAGCTAAGAATCCCTATTTATCGCTTCGGTCAACACTTTTAATTTCTTTCCTAGTGTTACTGAGACATCTAGTGTTATCTCTAAAATAGCCCCTATAAAGAATCATGAAACAGCTGTGGGTGAAAAACAGCTGGAACAAGAGAGGAAGGTGGTGGAGGTACTCCAGTAAATGTCAGCGATACTAAATGGTCAGGACCAATTCTGTGTGATACTGCAAATTTTGGTATTGATCCGACTGAGCCAATATTGATACTATTACCTTATAAAAGCAGCTTTTCCAGAAGAGAGCAGTGTGTCATTGTTTATGAGATGAATCATGATTAATTTGCAAATTCTGAACACATTTTAATGACCACTAAATCACTGTGATTTTCATATCCATAACCTCATGACGGGTCTCAATAGTGAAAGTGATGAACAAATAATTTCACCCCCTTGCACTGACTAACATAACTTCTCGGTTCAGGTAACAAACAGCACCTAAATACCTGCACTTGCACGACTAATTGTTTTCCATTGATTGCCATCTTCATTCAAAGAAGGTCACTTGTGTCGCCGAGACGCCCTCTGACTGACTCATGCTGTCAAAAGTGGCCCAATCAGTACCACGATGTGACGATTTATCACAAGACTGACAATATCCCTGTTACTCATTTTAGCACATGCACAAAGTCCACCTCCAACAAACCACTAAACACTCGGCAAGAAAGATGAAAATGCTCCACCCTATATTGCCTAAAAAGGATGAGAAGAACCAATAACGAGCTGATTGGAAACAGTTGATCCAAAGAGAAAAAAATGTGCCTCTGTGTGTTACTTCAAAATATCCCGCACGAAAATGTTTGCATTGGCTCGACTTCGATGTCCAGATCATCATCCTCGAAGATCAAAGCAGTCTGCCTCCAGCTGAGATGTTTATCTACTTCCAAGTCTTGAAACCACCCAGCCAAGAAGAAGAATAGCGTTTTCAAACCATTTCAGTGTCCCATACTCACTTACTTGACTGCCCAAATAGTCGATATCCCAGAGTTCATAGCTAGTGCAGCCATTAAACATCTCTGCTCGGAGAAAGCTGTGTCTACTGTTTTGCAGAAATACTTTAAAAAAAAGCTCTGAGTACTCCAAGCAAAGAGAAAAGAAAACTTCCTTATGTTCGACTCCAACTATGTTTCCAGATGTGCTGTGGGTCAGGGGTTAAAGATAAAAGTACCAGGATGTGGCATACCCCAACAAGAAACCGGTTTGCAGTGTGTGCATTCCTCACTGGAGGGGGGCGATGAGCACTGTGCCTTGTGTTTCTTCTTTCCACCACTCGCGGTGAGAGGCCTCATTTTGTGGTCGTGAATTATGACACCGCAAGTTTCGTGCTTGCTACTTTGGCAGTGTTTACCAGTGGCACAGAGGCAAAATGTCAGCCATGTTAAACATAGTAGGCGAAAAACAAATGGGGAAGTTGGCTGCAGTAGAGATCGTAACTCGCTTCTGACCCTAACTACAGGAAACTGCTAGGGACGGTAAAGCATGCCATATCTTTCTTTGCAAAGCAAATGAAATCATTTAGCCCCCCATCCTTGATTAGAAAATTTTATAAAGGAATCTAAAGTTTGGTTTATAGAGGGCCAGGCAGAGAGCAGGATTTGACTGATAGCTCTGAGTAAGGACCATCCTTTCCACCCCCTGCCTGGTGCTGAGCAGCAATAGAGACATCACAAGTTATGTATAAGAGTCTATTACGTCAATTCAAGAATGTCTGCCAGAAATTGGGCTAATTTCAGAAAAAAAAAAACGCTAATACGATTATTTCGAGTGTGTCAGAGGCTTAATAAGTGTGGAAATTGGCTTGTCATATAAGTCCTGAGAGTGGTTGTAAATTGCGTGATTACAGTCGCAAAGCCTCGGCCTCCCTTATTGTTTCTTTATATATCGTAATCTGCTAAATGAAAATGGACCGGACAACTTCATTAGAATTCTAAAAAAAAAAAAAAAAGTGGTAACATTAATATGACAGAGACAACTTTATTGTGGTATTATGGTTATAATGAGCTTTAGAGGATGTGCAAAGATTACATGTCCCTTGAGATGGCTTCTTTTATTATTAGGCTCTGAGTGTTTTATTACCCCCAGCCTCTGGCAGACCGGTCCTTTAGAGACATTGCCACAGTACCCCATCTTACAACCTGGTTTCCAAGAAAAGTTTGGATGCTGTGCAAAATTTAAAGAAGGGGGAAAAAAATTGAATGTGATGACGTACAAGTGATTTAAACCCCATATTTAAGTACAAAGATGTTTTATTCTTTATTTTACAAGGACATATAATTATACTGTATCGTTTAAATTTGCAAGCAACATGTTTCCAAAAGTTGCAGCAGGGGCATCAAAACACTAGAAAAGTTATGTAACACTAACAAACACATCTGGAGGACACAACACATCTAATTAGGTTATATAATTAGTTATGTAATTTGGAACAAAAAGAGCATCTCAGTTGAGCTGAGACCTTCAAAAGTAAAGCTTGAAAGTCTACAGCACACAGCCAGACAATTTATGAATGACATGTTTTTTTTAGTATAAAAGTGCAAAGAATTTGGAGCGTTCATCATCCACTGTGGATATTATCAGTCTCTGTGCTCAGGAGACAAGACCAATACTGAATGGGCATAATATGTGAAAAACAGACTGCAAAATGTTGGACATCGGTGCACCGGGTCAGGAAACATGCTTTGTCAGTGCATTCACATATGAATTCAAATGAAAGCTTTACCATAGAAAGAAAACATGCATAAATAAGATCCAGTGTTTTTAGGGGCCCTGGCTTATTCAAGATGAACTGAAGCAAAGTTCAAAGATTTTTTTGGGTCTTTTGAATTAAGTTTGATAGTCTTATATTGTTTATTCTTGATATTGGTATCCTGCCTACAGACACCTAGGGGAAAGTGCAATCTACCTTGTCATCAGTGCACAGTTCAAAAGCCAGCATTTGTGATCATATGGTGCACATGGTATGTTTTACCAGTTTGCCATTAATGTGAGGGCACCACTAATGCTAAACTATCTACATGCAGTTTTTAGAGCAACATCCTGGCAACCAGATAATATTATTTCCAGAGAATGCTTTGCTTATTTTAACACGATACCAAATCGTATTCCAAGCAACATACTCCTGAAGGAGGACAGCTGGTGTATTAAACTGGCCTGCCTGCAGTCCAGACCCGTCACCCACTGGAATCATTTAGTACATAATGAAATAACAATGCCATAAAAGCGCCTGCTACACTAAATAAGGATGGAAAAAGATTTACTCCAAAGTATGACAATTAGTCGCCTAAGTGTTGGAATGAAGACATGATTCAAGACGGAGATAAACATGGAGCTTTTTATTTTAAAACTTGTTGCTGCCATCACATTTAAATCAGCCATACACTTGGTTGATATCTTGCCTTGGCAAGTTTTTTTCACTTAAATATATGGTTTGAAACATATGCACATCCAACAGTATTATTACAGTATCCTAACTTTTTTGGAATTGGGTTTGTATTATAACACAAACGAAATGAAGATACTAAGAACAGGAAACTGGAAAAGTCCCTGAATGTCCCCCGAGGTCGAATGACTATATTTGAAATTCCTTCTGATTAAGGATCTAAATTAGGAGTTGGAGTAATGTGCCTATGCTGTAGCTGTGAGTTGAATCCGGTTTAAAGTTGTGCATGTGCTGAAGATGGCACACAGGACCACTAGATGGAGTTAGATCCTACAAAAGAGCTTTGGGATGTTGGCTGAAACAAGACAATAACAGCACAAGTGGAAAAGAGGACACGTAGCCCCTCTGTGTGCTTAGACCCTTGGAAGCTAAAATGCATAGTTTCCTGCACAGAGACCACAGCACAATCTTCCAGTGGCCCGCTCGTATGTAGTATCCTAGGAGCATTTAGGGTTCATAAATAGACTGTACACACACCTACCATGGGAGCAGCTACCTTTATTAAAATGAAAATGATAATCACCTTGAGTGCATCCCCCAGCTTTCAGCGTCTCTCATACAGTGAGCTAATTACCTATGCTACTGTTTGGATTGTCCATGCACCTATATGTTAACAAGCTTTGCATAAGAGCATTTTGTGCTTATGTGCTTTATAAAACGAAAACAGTGCTTTTATGTGTAAATCCCTCAAAAAGAACCTCATTCTTTACTAAAAGACTTAAAGGCTTATGATTTATAAAATAAATAAATAAAATCCACACAAGTTTAATGGGTGTTCTGTAAGATGAATCTCACTGCTCATAATTACTGTGATTTTTTTTTTTTTTTTTCAAGAGAGGATTCAAATACATCAGGAACTGCTTTACAGTTGGATATGATAATGCTGATACAGATGCGCTTCCTGGTCTCTAATGGAGGGAAAATTATATAGTTAGATACATTGATAAGTGGGAATGACACGCTATTTTTTTTTTCAATCCTCCCTCTCTGCTTTGAGTCCAAGAACAGCATTTTAATGTTAATGGTCGATAAAAGCAGAAAAATTATTGTAATTGGGGAGCATTGCTAGTCCGTCTCTTACACATATATAAACAGCACAGCACAGCCTGTTCCAAAAGAATAATAAAGTAGAAAAATAGCCTTTTATAATCTGTACTGAGTCAGATACTCTGCATCATTATATTCATTTGAATGTTACGCACATTATTCGTGGGACTCCGTATGTGACTGCGATGCCACATACATGGATTCGGTGCCTTGACACAGGGTAACGTAAGAGTGAGTGAAAACAAATTTAAGTGCTAGTCCCACAGGAGTAAACATGAACTCTGTCAACAGATGTTTAATGCTGTGAAAAGAAGTGGAAAAATATCACCATTTCTCTCGATCTCTCATGTGAGTTGCACCATTTAACGTGTAGCAGTTGTGACAGGTAATTGACTTCAGAATCCAGTGAGGAGTCTTTATGTCATGGTAAATAATGCATTGTTTCAGCGCCTTTATCAATATTCATAGTTTATGTAGATTGGGAGAATTTCAACAACTTTATGTACTTTTATTTCTTTTTCAGCAATGATTTTATGTAGAAAATGTGTTTAAAGCACCAAAACACCTCTTCTGCTTAGCTGGCGTGTCTGGGTAATGGCAAGCTCACGTCAGCAGCTGATGCTTGTAAAATACTGCAATGAATTAACCATTGTTGTTGGATGATCTCATTTGCGTCCTGCTTTGAGCTCAAACTCTTAATTCTCTTTATATACTGAAATATTAAAAGGCTAATATGTCATCTGTCACGACTGTCATTTATCATCTTAGCTGCAGCGTGTCCTGTGGGCCTTTAAAGATTTCCCTCAAATTACTTTTTATTAAATTGCCAGCATTTGTTCCTGTTTATATGCCTGTCCTTCCACTCCATTCGAACTTCGGCTTCATTAGTAGCTGCCTATCTGCGTCTTGAGGTTTTGCCCTTCCACGCCTTTATTTACCAAATGACCCAACTTTGCCGTTTCTGTCTGGCTTAGACAGCTGAGCTGATTAAGAAGTTGCCTTTTGAACAGTAATTTATTCCACTCCACCATTTTGTTATATGGCCATTGTTTCATTTAAAGTTTACCCTGATTCTCTTTAGATGGAAGTCACACTAATTCTGATTTCCTTTTGGAAAAGCTATTTAGTCTTACAATGTATGATAGATCTGATTAGTCATTCAGGCCGGCCTCTGCTTTTATGCTTACATTAACTAACACAAAGAGCCCCCCTACAGGTTAAAGTTTAAATGTGGATTAGCAGATAAAGCAACTCCTGATTAGGTTACTGTGGGGCTTAGAAGGAAAAATGGATTTTCCTTGCACATTATTTCACAAACATCTTCACTCTGCCTTCTTTCTCTCCCCGTCTTTTCTTCTCCGGCTTCATCCTCTCACATTCACTCCCAGCATGGATATCTATTTTGGCGCAAAATCTTTGAACAATTATGCAAATGCATGTAAGGCAATGCACAATACAGTATGGAAATGGCTCGGAGAGAAAATGGACTCATTAAGGACAGATGGCATGAGTGCTAAAAGCCATTCGTTATGGATGCAGGAAGACATTTCAGACAATGTCAGAACCTGAGAGACATCAGATATGTTTTTCACACCAAGCACTATTTGTTGTGGTGGTGTAGTTCTTGATTATTTCAGCATGTTGATGATTATAAATGAGCGACTTTCAAAACGAGATGAGCCCGAGACTCCTCTCCATGTGTTATGACTGGCGCTGGCATATACATTCCCTTTTTTGTTTAAGTGATAAAAACCTTGTAATATTTCATCATTTTGACAGATTATTTTTAATTGCCTTGTTAAATTATACCCTCCAAAATCTTTAACCAAATTGCCAATGTTGATCAAATCAGCTATATGTTAAGTATGCAACCTTGCCTCGTGATGATGCCAGGAGGAATAGGAATGTAAAAAAGCAGTCATGTTGCGGGCTTCTGATATTACATGCGCCATATGCATGACTTCTGCGCTGACATAGATTTCACTGTCACTTCATACGATATGAATTAAACTCCATATAATGGAGACTCTAAATGCTGGTGAGAGATTGCTTTCCATATATTGAATGGTGCTTTGAAATGGCAATGAATGCAAGACGCACAAAGTGAACAGTGGGGTTTTCCACAATTAAGAAAATGAAGTCTCTTTTGGCTGGTGAGAATAAGATGCGTTGTTATCACTGAGGCCAGTGTTAACCCTGGGTGGGAGAAATTTATTTGCAGCGAAGATAAAGCTTTAGAATCTATTGCAGATGGCACTATAAACACAACAGCATGGATGCTGGATTCACTCTGAAGACCTGCAACAGTAACGCGTCTGAAGGGGGAGTTCTAGCTGGAGAAATGTGGGCTTTGACATAGCCACTGTTTATTTTGTCTTTGGCCCTCCGTGGGCTTCCTCAGTACCACTGTCTGGGCCTTTGATATCACTGAGGTTATTGTTGACTATTCTCTGCTGTCTGCCTCAATATTCATCCGAGCTTCACACGGGACACAGACGAGGGAGAGGCAAGGGCTGCCATTTATTTCTACACTAATTTTCCTTTGTGATGGATGGCTTTCTTATTGTGTCATTTGTGCCTTTGAAAAATGCTCCTTGGAGCAGAAGAAATTACCATCTTCCAAATCATACAAACATGCACAGTGATCTGAAGAGAGGAAAAAAAAAA
Source organism: Maylandia zebra (assembly GCF_041146795.1). Lineage (NCBI taxonomy): Eukaryota > Metazoa > Chordata > Actinopteri > Cichliformes > Cichlidae > Maylandia > Maylandia zebra. The sequence continues at coordinate 22,076,519 of NC_135175.1, forward strand.
AAGCTTGTGTGTAGGACAAAGAAGATTATCATAAATAGAGTAAATTACACGAGAAATGCAGAGTTTAAAACGCCTTTATTTTTATAAACTGACCAATAAAAATAAAGGCGTTAAAAATCAAACTTTAGAGTGGCTATAGGTGAGTATATTTTATCATTTAAATGGCAGTTGTTTTTTTTTACTTGAATGTAGATTTTAGTTACCCTATTCATGAATTTCTATATTAGCATATGCTCAGTCTTGAAGTCTGAAAGTGATCTCTAAAAAGTGTAAAGCCACGCATCAAAATATTTCAGTATCAAGGTCTAGCATAATAACAATTATTTTTTTAAAAACCCATAAAAAGTCAAAGAACAAACAGATGAAGAGTATCAAAGGCTTTCATATTCAGGACTTTTTCTTTGTTGTATTCAGGCTGTCTTTTGTCTGTCCACTGACTATTGTGACAGGACACAGAGACTTCTAAAGGCCAAAGTTTCTTATTAAATTATTTCTGGGTGAGATGAACAGAGGCTGAATAGAATCATTAAAGTTCACCAGTTATAGGAATGCATGCGCCGCGCTGCCGTCTGCTGCGAGATGAAAAGCTGTGCGTTTTCATGGCCCTTCAAAACCTTTAACTTGCCATGAAAAGATATGACATCAATCCTGGCAAAAACACAAGGGAGAAATGAACGACACCATTGTGGTCTCTAAACATCAATCATGCTCAATACTTTGGAAAAACAATGCATTTTTGTTTGCATTTCAGAGGTGACAAACAACACTTGTGACTGGCTTAACATTGTCAATTCCCATTACTCAAAACCTGAAGCAAATCAGAATTAAACTGTGGCCCTGTTGCTAGGCAGCTGAGTTCTCTTGACATGGTGGTTAGTTTTTCTTTCATTGCTTGACAAGAGCAAAGTGAAAGGAGTTTAGAAAAACTTGCTTAAAGCGCTCAGAGGAAGGGGATAATTGGAGTCTGTGGATTGTGTAGTGGCCCTTGTGTGGAAACTTCCAGAGCTTGTAGACAGAGAGAGTTGCGCGGAACAAAATTTTAACTCTTGTACACAAACTTGACCCCGAGACTACTGTGGGGTTTTCCACACTTCATTTGCAGAGTGTTTGCCCTAGTGTGGCCCAGGGCCCAGTGTCAACACTGCAGAGTGTGTAGAGAAACATGTGACAGACCAAGTAAGGGACAACAGTAACAACATTGCAGTTTTGTTTTTTTTTAAAAAGGAAATTTACTTTAGAGTGAGGAGAAAGTGTTAAAAGTAGACAATTGTTTGCTTGTGTGTGGGTGTGAGGGGTACAGGATCATTTTTACCCGCTTCATAGTTTGGATTTTACTGTTTCTCTTTCAGACAAAACACGATCAAGTGAGTTCATCTTGATACTGTCGCCATGGTCAATTTTATTAGTCTGTCTGTTGAAATATATTTTAAAAAAGCTTGTTAAGTAAACAATGAGAAGGGGTCTATGCCTTTAATGACCTGCGGAGGAGCCCCAGCCTGTGAAAGTGCACACCCAGTTTAAGAGGGAACCAATTAATGCTGGATTAACATTCATGGTTATTTACAGTTGCTTTTGTGCTTGTTTCTGCACTCCGACTTCCGCACAGAAGAGAGAGAGAGAGAGAGAGAGAGATGGGAGGGTGAGGAGAGGGAGAGTGCTGAGGGGCTTGGAGAATGGGAGGGTGGGCGGTGGGGTTGTTTGGACCCAAGAGGTGCAGCGAGGTGGCTGGGTCCATTGTGAGGACACCACCTCTCTCATTATGCCCTCTCAATCAACACTCCTGCTCACAGGAAGCCCCTGTAAAGCCCATCTGCCATAGCTAATCTACAGGCAGCCCCGCACTTGCGTCTGGGTCTGCTACCCTCAGCCGCATTATTCTCAGATCCAAGGCTTCGCCAGGGATCAGCCAAAGCCCATTAAAGTAAATAATAGCCAGAAATGACAGGCTTAGCAAGGATTGGGGAGGAAGTTGAAGACCAGTTTGAGCTGTGAGCTCTGATTAATAGAGAAAAGCATTTTGGGGGAGAGAGGGGGTTAGATGGAGAGAGAAAGTGAGGGAGAGAAGGGGGGAGAGAATGGAGAAAAAAATGACCTTAGTCTGCTGCAAAGAATTCCTCAACCTCAGGGTTGTTAGGACTAGTGCTACCATCTAAAGCATTAGCAATCCTTGAGCTACTTCTGCTTTGATGAAGCTCAAAACAGGATGGGGTAAAGGGGGCGGGTGGGAGAGGAGTAAGGGTGATGAGGCAGGGGCTGGGAGGCATGCCACATGCCACAGTCTTCAGAGGGCCTCAAGTCCAAGAGAGTCAAGAGTCAGTATCAGAAGTGGGGGAAAACAGGTTTGTGGGTACACACAGCATTAATACCACAAACAGTGAGGGTAAAAAGTTCATTTTCTCCTTCTAGTGTCTCAAAGGGCAAAATTTCATGCCTTTTACTTTGTTATATCATTATAAATTGATTTTCTTTGGAATTTGGAGATTTTGTTTCCTGACATTTTATAGATATTCTTTATCAGTAGATGGGCAATTGCTTAAAGAAAAGGGGACTGCATTTAAATACAGTTTAAAGTGCCATAACTTTGAGCTAAACAATGCAAATTAAAAAAAAAAGATGACTAGTCGGGCATTTAGTTTAAAAAATTTGACTCTCCATTGGTTGTAAAATTCATGTGCTCTTTTGTGTGTCTGGTCGCCCTAATACTGTTTTTGTGTTTCGCGTATTTGTGTGTGTTTTCTGGATTTAAATGCTATTTTCACCACAGCATTGCTATTTGTAGTGGAAGTAAGCCTGTTGGCTACTTTGAAAAGGCTACTTTGTCATGGTCAGCTTAAGGTTAAGCAATTAAAGCTGCTCCACAGAGTCAAGTTAGTGTTAAGTTAGGCATGGACACCAATGGTTCAGATGGTAAAAGAAAGAGGGGGAGAAAAAAAGGTTAAATAACCCAACTTGGTTAATAGTTAACTGACCTAGTTAACTGACTTTTTGACACCCTCGGGCACCAAACAAAACCCTGATAATCATAAACGAATACGTCACCAATTCACGGTCAACACAGCTCTGTCACAGCATGCTGTTTTACCTCTGAATTATAGTTTATTCACATTAAAAGGAAGAAAAAAACAGGAGCCCATGGAAAACAGACACAAATTAAACATCCATTACCACAAGCTGTGACTTGCAGGGTAGAGGATGCTTTGCTGTACTCAGAGGATGGATAACACTGATCACAGAAGTGTTTGCGCTGTCCGTACCCGGGTGTTTATTGCTACAGAAAAGCTTATTCCACTGTGTGCTTGAGCTCAGCCTGGGATTTAACATGATTTGTCACTGGGCTGACAGTGGAGACCGTCTAAGCAAGATTATGTGAAGCAGTTCCACCTCTGCTTAACTACTGTAAAAATTGCTTATATGCCTGTGAAGGAATTGGAATGCATTCAGGAAGCGAATGATGAGGCTTGTATTCCGTCAGGCTTTTCTTATGGGATCTTCTGATTGGACAGATGCCCCAGACAGCTGGGGCGCAGGAAGAAACAAGTTACTGCTGCATGAAAGGTATGCTCACTCCTCTTAAGAGTATTGTCTATTGATCTATCAGTTACCCGAATCTTCAAAACTATAGGGAAAAAAGACGTGTGGAGACCTCTGCCTCTGAGATGTAATGAAGAATTTAAGATCCTCCAAATGTTTTATTGACAAGACTGTAAAAAGATACGATACATTGAAACTGACAAGGCCTCTCGGGAAACACTTAAGGGTTTCTTAAAGAAGTGTTTAATGGTATCGATTTTTATTGTTCAGCGAACAATGTGAAGCCTTTGACTGTTTTATTGAACGGATTTAGACACATGCTCTTAAACACAGAAAGGAAGAAGACTTTTCAGTTCTTAGATTTAATCCATCAAACGGAGTGTGCATTGAATTTTAATAAGCCTTCTGAAGTCACACTATACACAGCTGCTCGGATTTCAGATGCTGCTGTTCTGCTTATTTTACAGTAGCTGCTTCCTCCAAATGCCTCTTATGTCACAGTCCCTTGTGTAGGATGTGGTTTGTTTCCCACTAATGCGACAGATGTTAGGACCTCAGCAGCCAGCAGAGGCCTCTCATGTCTTGTATAACCCTTTTATACAAGTTAGAGAATTCTGTGACCAAAAGCCAAATAGATATTTTGGCACGGTCTAATGTGAGTTACTTTTCAAATTGCCGGTAAATATTTTTTAAAAAAGAGAAGATTTTGTGTTTTTTAAAGACCTGCGGACAGGCCCTGGCTCTTGATAAACTTGCTGGCTATTTTCAGAATAAATGGATTGGTCACCTTTCTCTTTCTGGCTGGAGTATTCAGTGGTTGGAGCTGCATCACAGCTTTTTGACCAAGGCCTCTTTTTTCCCCCCCTCCCTCTCTGTCCACCCTGATCTTTCCTCTTCAGAGGACTGAATACTCATCCTTGACCGGCTCACCTAAATGAACCCTGGTCTCTTCATGTACCACAAAAGTGCCACTGTGTGGTGTCACCCAGGCTTTCTTCCCAGGAGACAGTGTGATTTCTATATCCGTTGTCATGGTGATGTGGCGAGAAGGGAGGGAAATGGAGCTCTAACCTCTGGCTTTAGCTGGCTCCCAGGCCAGATGGTTCATTTGGGAAGAGCAGGAAACAGCACTCTGCCTGTTTGTTTGTATGCTGACAATGCCAGCACTTGAAATGGTGAAACGGGGACATAGTGGCACTATCTGTCAAACACTCTGGTAATCATGTGGCCATAAATAAGATATATATAATACTGTAGCGTAATTGGCCACAGGGACCATTGCATAATTACAGCTGATGTAATGTAACAGAATATGTGTATAGGTAAACAGTAGACTATGTAAACAGCCTTGATTTCAACCTGACCCCTGAACATTTTTTACATTCTAAAGTGAATGTTTAGACATTGAGTAACCATCAGCTGGCGGCCTTTTCCCAATGTCTAGTCAAGGTTGAAACACAGACTAGACGCCCTCGTCAGACTTTCTAGCAAGAGAAAGCTTGTGTTCAGTGAGTGTTTTCTACTGTCTCTTTATACAGTAGATTAAAATAAAACGAAAAAGTCGGAACCTCACACCTTTAGAAAGTATCACATAGCCTACTGAGTTAATCGTCTTCCTTTGTGCACGGTAGTATTCTGCAGTTTATGACATGAATCTCGCAGACAGAATGGATTATTGCAGTCTGAAGTGTCCAAAGATTTAGGTGTATCATCCCACAAGTAAAACCATATGCAGATGTCAAAAACTATAATTAGCTTGAAATTGTTGATCTTCTTTTTCTGAAACTAATTGGTGTACACGGAGAAGACATTGTTTCGATGTCTGTTCACAATCATGCACCAACCATGTTAGTTGCAGACAAATGCATTTATTTTCTTCTTTGCAATAATTTGATATACTTCTCATTTTGTGAGAGATTGTTTGAACGACCGATATTCTATGTGGAAAGGACATCAGTATTGTACCACAACCACGTATGACACTGGGGTTCTATCCAACTGGGTAAATAAGTTTCATGGAAGGACTTTATATGTGCATCAGAAACACATGCGCTAATAAAAGAATAAAATGGAATTTTACTCACTAAAACTGGATCAAAGAATTCTAGATGAGCAGCTTCGTATTCACATGAATGCATTGGTTAAGTGCTTGTTCTTGGCTTTTGGAGCAGTATTTTTGCTCGTGGAATCGTTATAGCAACAGTAACCAATCGTTACGAGGTAAGTTTGTTGAGCTTCGATTAGCCATTAGCATGAGCCAAGCAAGCCAATTGTTAGTAGCTGTTCATATACAAAAGCTGATTATTCACAGCAATGATCAACTTTTTAATTTGTTGCTGGAAAGCACAGCAGACCATGTTGCTTTCTCAGGATATTTGCATAATGTGATTTCATTGGCTAAGAGCCGTGCTGAATAGATGTGATCTGTTTGACCGAAACCTGCAGTGGCACTTAAGAAGTTTCTTTTTTTTTCTACGCAAAGCAGCAGATTCATAATTCAGTTCTACAATGTGTGACATTAGTACATTCAAAATGACTGAGAAATGAACACATTAAAGGCCGAGTGAATTCAGTCTAAGCCATTTTGTGAGGTAATTGCATTAAAAAAATTCTCCAAACAGCACCAACAACACAAACACAATGGGAGGTCTTGTTTTGTGTCTCTTATTAGCTGCATTGACACGTAGCAGGCAGCTGCTTTTTTACTCAGAGCAAACATGCCTTTAGTAATGCAATTTAAATGTTTTAAATTTATTAAACAGATGTCCTAAAACAAAGTCACCAACTAGTACAGTTTTTACACAAGAATTAAGTTAGCCAAACCAGTCTTTAAACATCTTTATTTATGACTATACATTTGCACGTTACACAGTAGGCATGTGCAGGCATTTATTTGGTTTTGGAACAAACCTCAAGTGGCAATTTGAGGAACTGCAGTTTTTGCCACTTCAGCGTGAGCTTAATTTTTCAGATCTGGACATTATCACTTGTTAAAAACTAAGCATAAAACCCAAAAGCAATAGGTTCACCCCATTCTAACACCCTTCAGTGAAGCTAAACTCTTTCACGAAAGCCAATACAATTCCTCAATTCTAGAGTATTGCTTTCAAACAGTCCTGCTATATGCTTGATACTTCTCGAGCAGGCAATCAAACGAACCGCGACGTGTTTTTATCGCAGATCCTAAACGGAGAAAGGCGAGCCAGAATTGCATTTACCCCCAAACTTACCATTTAAGGAGGCTGGGAGGCAAAATGAAGACGTTGGCATTATTAAAATCAAATCTGGAAAGGCTCACATGCACTTCCTCCTAATGACGAGGGAGTGCCATGACCAGTCGAGAGGAAGAGAACACCATTTTCTATTCATTTGGCAGCATGCCCAGATCTCATTCAACCAAAAAGTCTTCTCAATCCAAACTTAATCCCAGCCAATTAAAAGATGGCATTGCTTTTCCTCCTCTGTCATTATGCTGATGAGAATGCAGTTCATCAAGACGAAGGTAGCGGTTTGTTTTTCTTTCTTTTCGTTTTGATGGGTCAGAACATGCGGGATGATTTTTACAAGGCTTGAAAAGATTGTAGGATTTGATTATTTGTGTCAAAATAGCCATTACGCTGCCTTGATAAACCCTAATGTGCTGCAATTTAATAAAAAAAGAGGAAAAAAAACTCGAAAAGGGATCAATCTCAGAGGAAAATGAATATTTATTGATGTAGAAAAGTATGCTTTGTGTTTTCCCCCGACTCCTAGGGGGAAGGTGTGAAATCTAATAAAGCCATTCTCAGGAGGGGTGGCTTTGATCAGAGAGTCTCTAAACAAGCAGCAAGTCCCATGTGAACATAAGATCTATATGCTCCAACATGTGCTATCTTTAAATCTCGACTTCTGCTTTTGCTAAAACAGAGCTGTTGTATTGGAAACAGCTGAGCTATTTCAGTCTCGACCCGAGGCAACATTCTCCTCTCAAAGAAGCGTCAAGATGAACCATATTTTACAAGTATTTTCTGCAAAGTCTGTCGGAAAAAACATATGGCTTGCTCAGGTGAGACTTTTTTTTCAGAAATAATGCTAATTAGCTGGCATATATGTATCTGTATGTTATAGAAATACATTAAACACATTTCAATGTGAAACATAATGCTTCAGTATGGTTTCACATAACGAAAACCTATATTGCAGAGAAGCAGTAGCTCCAAAACAATCTCACTTTTGTTCTCTCATCACCTTATTTGACAAGACTGTGTGCTAATCATATAAACAGGAAAAGAAGTATTTGTAGGACAGTTCAGGGTTAAAATGGCACACAGGAATAAAAAAAAAAATGTGTTGAAAGATGATCTGTGATGCAGCAGAAGTGGAGCGATATGCTGATCTTGTGATGGAGAGTGGGCAGTGCTGGCTGTTGCTCCATGCAGAGTCAGGGTGTGACTTACTGTGGCTCCTCTCACACTCCAGAAGGTCACACAGGGAGTGGCTTGCACACGTACACAAAAACACACACGCATTTCCAGCCAACCTTAAAATAGCTCTCATGCTACTATAGACAGACAACAGCAGAAGAATATCTGCTACAGCCTTGATTATGATTAGAGCTTCTGGTAATGACCATTTGAGATTATTAATTAAGTCTTGTAACATGATATTAAAGCTCATCAAAAAAGTGCTGAGCAATGTTTTCATAGTTCCTTCAAATGTTAATATTCTCAATGCACATTTCCCCAAAGTATCAAACATCAGCATAAATGAGACTGCAGTGTTTGGAGTCTTTGAAAAACCTGGAAAAAATAAATGGAAGAGCATGAAATTGTGCTAACTTATAGACTGCTGGTCAGTCCTTATTGAATAAGATTAAATGGTTGGTCTATAAATTACCATAAAACAATTTTTAAAAAAAGCCCATCATAGTTCACAGAGCTAAAGACACATCCTCAAATCTTTTTTTTCTTTGACAAAAAGCTATTATTATTAAAATGCTTCCTATTAGTTAAATGGCTACTTAAGTAAGGGAGTAATTAACTTCTTTTTAAACAACAATAGCAATAATAACTTTTTAAAACGCACTCACAGTCTGGATAAAATGTACATTAGAGAAGTGTGCGTATGTTATATACAAACACATGGTTGAACAGTCATCCATCCACTCATACATACTTCCATAAACACACTAGATGTGAACTCTGGCCAAAAATAAATAATAAACCAGAAAATGTACACATTAAAGTGTAGCTAGCATACCCTCCACCTTCTGGCCTTTCTGACAGCAAACCAAAGCTGCCACAGAAAGGTGTTCCAGTGGGATAGTCGTACAGCTATGTGACAGGGCAAACACACTTAACTAACAACTTCCTTCACATTGGATGCCCTTTGACAAACAGCCCTGCTCCTCAGCGCTTACGCCGTGCGCCTCAGCATTAACGCTAACGCCCCGTAGTATGGTCGGCTGGACAGGCACTTGACTGATGGCTCTATTAGAGCCCCCCACTATGGTACCTAGTCCTATCCCCGGCCTTTCTCTCTACTGGATGTGCTGCTGACAACGCACTGATGGGCTAAGGGGAAGACTAAATGGAGGGTCTAAACACACCAACAACCACATTCAGAGACTCACCAATAGACCAACACACATAAAAACAGACACAGACATATGCATGTGAAGGGAGGCACATGGACGCGGCTGTGCGCACAAACACACAAGAACCGCACAAGCAAGTAGAAAGGATTTAGCCATGCTTCACCTTTTTGTATTTGGTTGGAACAATGGCTTACACAAATACAACACACAGCTGATCTGCACCCCTCCAATTCCGCCTCTTTGGTGGCTTGTTCCTGAGACCACCATGAAACATGGAGGCCACTGAAAGGCCTGGCTCTCGATAATCAGCTCTGAAGGGGGTGGAAAATACAATTCATATCTCTAGTCTTCTTGGTAAAGCAACCACTGGAGCAGGAAATGACAGTGGATGTTTTAATCTTCAAACGGTGAGCACCACGCTCCCTCAGGCTAGATGGAAGAATCTGCTCAAATGTGACGGATCTGCCTGCCCATTTGAGCAGCCTGCTCACCACAGCAGCTCAGGTCTCTCTTTCTATAAAAATTAGCTGTCTTTGTAACAAATGTAAATTTTTACTGAAAACATAGAAACCTAACATTTTTGACAGTGCTGTTGTATTGGTTTTACTCAGTGGCACTTACAAAATCATCTGTATAGAGTGGCTAAAATTGTAAGCCACCATCTCTCAGGTCCCAGGCAATACTCTCCTGGGCAATGCTATAAACACCAATCCCCCTGGTAGCTGCCATCCGCAGATGCCTGCTACCTTCCAACAGCACTCAGAGGAAATTTGCAAAGTGGGGAAATGACATGACACAATCATATCACCCTTTAATGGGTATCTTGCTCCTTTCAAGACTTTCCTAATGCTAAAAAAAAATCAGGTCTGGAATATTTCCTTCATCTTGCATGACAGATGGAGCAAAACCAGGAAGGGAGTGAGTGGCAAAAAAGTATAGCCGGTTAAATTCAGCCAAATTGAGTTTCTTGGCTTCGAATTTATCTCAATTTATCACTGTCGATAGCGGCAACAATCCCAGGATAGAGACATGAATATTAATTGAAAATAATCAGATTAAGCCGCTGCAATCTGACATTTTGAGATGGGCACTTTATCTTCAGGGCTGCAGAGAGGAAAGATTGTCTATGTCCAAATCAGAGAACACTACTTAATTGCATGTTATCACCCTATTATTGCCTTGGCATTATATAAAACAGTATGGTAATTACTCTACAGATAGTGATGCAAACAGCCTCAGGCTGCTGCTCCCATATGAGGACTTCAAGAGAGGGCATGTGGCTGAACATCTGGGTGAAGAAGTACCAGAATTAGAAGTGCAGAGTCAGGTGGCTGTCACAGATGCATTAGCAGAAACTTATATTTGTCAGAAGCATTCACACTTCACTTTGAAAACTTGACTCTGAGCCTTAAACGTCGTCGCTTTCAAGAGATCCTTAAATGTACACAAATAAAAACTAACAAGTGCCGTTTTTAGGAGGATGTGCGAGAGCTTGATGGAGAAGATTGCAAGTGGCCCTCATGGTGTCACTGCCGGCCAGCCCAGTGAACAGATGCACTATGGGCCAGCTGGAGCTCCATTCCCTCTACAGAGGCCCCCAGCCCCAGAGGAAACACAGCTCTCAGGGCTGCCGTCATATGTTTTCAACGTTTGTACAACGCCTGATAAATGTAATGTAAAAGGGCCTTTGTGTGTGGGGGCAGTGGGGGTTGACTGTGATTGCTGGTAATAACTGACTAATAGAATAAAGCAATAACGCACAGCCTCGGGGCGAGAGCTCTGTACCGACAATTTCATACCGCAGATTTATCATTGTGTGGAAATTAGCATTTCAGTCTGTTCACTTTCCCATCTGATGGCACTCCATAGCGAGACTGTGCGTCCTGGAAAGATGTCTGTCGACTTCAGGTCTCTTTCGTCACAACACTCCATAACTCTGCTAACTCCCCACAGAGAAGACGGGGAGCAATAATGATGGAGATTTGCAGCATGGCGTTTTGTAGGCACTTCAGAAACTATTAAAATACAGTTCCAATATTGGGCATCAATACAAAGGTGGAATGCTCCAAAGGGGCTGTTGTATTATCTGGGTACTTGCAAGAGTTTGAAGACTTGCAAGACAGTTATCATGAGTGAATTATGATAATAAGAGTTCGAAGGATTTCTGTCAATTAAATTTGAAGAAGTAAGACATATTGCTGCTGCATGCCGCCCCAATAAAAAGCCAGTGGTTGTTAACAAGATCCCCAAATCAAGACTCAAAGAATCTTTATGCTTGCTAAACTAACAAGCCCAAAGTTTCCTCCTAAATTTAGATATTCTTACTTTTGATTGACTTTGTGTCATTCCATAAACACACCAGTGAAATAATATAGATTTTGAGTTTAAGTCAGCCTTTACACAATGTTCACTTTTCCCAAAGTGGTGGTTTCTCACCAACAGAGTCAACAACTAACTGAATAAGCAAATGGTACTCAGCGGATAATTTTGCTTACAATGTTCCGGAGGCATATGATTAGAATATTAATTAGGCCCATCTATGACGGTCAGATAATAACAATGTCAGTGGGCTGAAAGGATTCTGTGACCTGTAAAAGGGCTATTCACAATCTCCAGTCTGCCATAGTTCATTCTTTTGGCCACAAGCAGTGGACTTTTTCACACCATTTCTAAACATTCTCATTGCCCTGAGCTGGAACACTGTGGAGGAAATATGTCAAGAAATACAAATATGTTGAAAACTGCACGTTTTATGTCAAACACAATTGCAATTCATAGCTCATTAGAAAGTTTTTTTCTATGATTTATTTAGGTTTTTTGCCCGAAAACTTCAAGTTAATGCTCATCCTCCTTGTAAAGGAGTTAACTTGGCATTATTTGGGTTTTAATTACATGACACGGATCAGAAACACCAAAGCAGAGGAAACATCCGACTGCAGCTACAGATGATGTTCACTTGTTCCCAATGAGTCAGTGATAATTTTTGCTGTAAATCTCCACCAAATCTCCACCAGAAATTCATACTGACAAAAGGGAAAGAAAAAGTATTGGAATGAAGACGTCTGCAACTTTCTGTTCAAAATGGCACAATTAGAACCCCCATTGCAAAGTGTATCCCTTGTTTGCCCTGTAAATGTGAGAGCATTACTCATGTTGTGTCCCTTGGGACGTCAGTGGGATGCCTCTGTTAGACGTTTTGCTGTACGGACTACTTACAGCACTTAAAAAACAAAGCCAATAAAAACATGACATCCTTACAATGACTAAAAAGAGGGCTTTCAAGGGTCAGTAGGTTCATTATATGTATTAGTGTTAAGTCTCTTGAGAAAAGGCAGGATAAGCTTTTTCCTTTTTTTTTCTTTCTTGAGCTTCCACCCCTTAAAACGAGAAAGATCAGTCATCTCAACCTATGTACAATCAGCAAGAAGAGGTTTTGTTTAAAAAAAAGTTTAGTGTTATGATTTTCAGATGCACGTTTCTGTATTTGGAACTTATTTCTAGACAATCAAATTATAATCAGAATATATTTTCTAACTCGACTGACTTCCAGTAGAAACTTGAAACTCTTAAGGTCAAATGAAGCAGCCTTAATATTCATTCATTAGGATGACAAAGTCGATGGTGTGTCATGCACTTGCATATTTTTCTCAGTTGGAAAAAAAATGGCACTACACAACGTTTTCACAAGTAAAGTTTGAACTGATAATCACGTAGAGTGCTCTCCATCAAGGCTCGGGTAGCAAATAAACAACCCAAACTGAGAGACGGATATAAAACACCTCCTTTTGATAGCTGTGGGAGAAAGAAAACATGTTTGTGTCTTGATTTAACTATTAAAAAAAACAATATTTTAGTGGTTTTCTTGGGGTGCTCAAGGTGCTCTTTGTTGCTTGATTGCTTGCCCATTGCAGTACCGATCCTGTTGTTGGGTTTCATGTTTAAGTAATCTCATGTAAATGGGGAAAAAAGCTGTTCAACACTGGTCATGTCTTACTTATTTGACCAAGTATAACCAACATTTTTATAAATTGTAGAAAATCCTTAAATAAATCATTACCTGCAACAAGGCTAGACATGGAAATATTTGGGGGGGGGGGGGGGGGGGGGGGGGGGTTGCTTTGAAAATAACCATTAACCCATTTTCTGACCTTTAATATTTGTCACTTGAGATTTAGCTTTAAAAGGCACCACGAGGCACCAGAGCACAGTCAGGTCTACTATGGAGGTAAGCAAATTAGCACAAATTCTAAAACATGGAACTACAGGAGCTACATATAGTGCTCTGAGCTATATTTCTTTAGGATTAACTCCCCAGAGAGTGGTGGGCATAAAATCAAACCATCATCACCCCTAAAAAAAAATCTTTGTGAACTGAGTCAAAGAGGCATTTTGTCTCCTCATTTCAGGACCACTTAGTGTTGTACTAGAATCACTGGGCTGGCAGGCATGTGGCTAGTGGCAGTGGACTGCGGTGAATGAGTTAAATCAGTCTCTCGTAAACTCGACCCTGTGTCGTCACAAGAGGAAAGAGGCCAAAGACTCACGCAATGAGGGTAATCCAACAGTGAGCTGGTGTGGCAGCGTTGTTTCCCGCTGGTCCCAGAAAGGCTCAAATAACTCCCATGTGCACCCAAGGAGAGCAGAGGACAGGCATACATCAGAGGGGGAGCTGGAGGTTGAAGGACTGTGGATTTATCTTGGAGTGTCACAGAGATGCTCCGATTGCAGCCTCCACCTTGTTGCGTTACTGTCATCAATTCTGCCAATAGTGGAGCCATTGACTGTTGAGGTGATTGCTCTGTGTATCGTCTGCTGTCAGAGAGATTGGTAGCCACAAAATTAGATCTGGCCAACTCTTCTTATATACACTGAACAAAAATATAAACGCAACACTTTTGTTTTTGCTCCCATTCCCCATGGGATGGACGTAGAGACCTAAAATTCATTCCAGATACACAATATAACCATCCCTCCCAAACAGTGGTCACAAATCAGTCCAAATGTGTGGTAGTGGGCACATCTGCCATATTGAGATAATCCATCCCACCTCACAGGTGTGCCACATCAGGATGCTGATCTGACATCATGAGTAGTGCACAGGTGTACCTCAGACTGCCCACAACAAAAGGACCTCCACATCCAGCAGGTTCACCTCCAAGATCGTCTGAGACCAGCCACCCAGACAGCTGCTGGAACAATTGGTTTGCACAACCAAACAATTTCTGCACAAACTGTCAGAAACCGTCTCAGGGACGCTCAACTGCATGCCCGTCGTCCTCATCGGGGTCTTGACCTGACTCCAGCTCGTCGCCGTAACAGACTTGTGTGGGCAAATGCTCACATTCGATGGCGTCTGGCACGTTGGAGAGGTGTGCGCTTCACGGATGAATCATGGTTCACATTGTTCAGGGCAGATGGCAGCTGAGAATGTCCCAGTTCTTGCATGGCCAGCATACTCACCGGACATGTCACCCATTGAGCATGTTCGGGATGTGCTTGACCGGCGTATACGACAGCGTGTACCAGTTCCCACGAATATCCAACAACCTCGCACAGCCATTGAAGTGGAGTGGACCAACATTCCACAGGCCACAATTGACAATCTGATAGACTCCATGCGACGATGTGTTGCACTGCATGAGGCAAATGGTGGTCACACCAGATACTGACCGGTTCTGGGTCCCCAGACCCCCAATAGCGCAAAAAACTGCACATTCCAGGGTGGCCTTTTGTTGTGGGCAGTCTGAGGTACACCTGTGCACTACTCATGATGTCAGATCAGCATCCTGATGTGGCACACCTGTGAGGTGGGATGGATTATCTCAATATAGCAGATGTGCCCACTACCACACATTTGGACTGATTTGTGACCACTGTTTGGGAGGGATGGTTATATTGTGTATCTGGAATGAATTTTAGGTCTCTACGTCCATCCCATGGGGAATGGGAGCAAAAACAAAAGTGTTGCGTTTATATTTTTGTTCAGTGTATATATCACTAACACTAAAAGTACTAAAAAAGTTATTTTGTTGTTATAATTAGGTCTATATATTTAAGTAATACTTAAATTATTTTAATCATTTTGTTACTTTTTTAAGGAAAGTTAATGACAGATAAAAAATAATTGGGGTAAGAAACAAAGTTGGAGCTGCTTTGTCCTCTGCTTATCAGAAGGTTGGTGGTTCAAATTCTCCAGTCCGGTTGTCAGAAGGAAGATACCAACCCCAATGCATTCCTTATAGAAATTCATTGTATAAAACATAAAAACAGCAACAAATCCTTAATAAAGATTACAATAATACTGAAACATGCAGATTAGCTCCTCCCCTTGACTTAGCACTGTGATGCTTTCCTGATTAAAAGGTCCTGGTAAGGTTGCCATTGATGCTGTCTAGTTGCTGGTAGACTTTTCTCACCTTCAATCTACCACTTTATAATGAACCTAATACTTTTTCAACAAAAACAGTTTTGATATCCTGTTGAAATAGAACTATCTATTAACGTTACTGACAGGCAAGACTAATCTTTTCTAGCTCAAACATTAATGTTATTGTTTACTTATTAGCCATAGCTGCTAGCCACTATCTTAATGATAACTTAAAAGACAGCTAATGTGGGTAATTGCAAAATAGATACATGGGGCTAACGTTAACATGTGTACCGGCCAGCTTAATATTTACAACAACTGTTTAATACTTAGATATTGCTGAAACAGAAGGTATACAGGAAAATCTTTGTACAGAACAGAGTGTCACTTTTTAAGATGCTTTGTCAAGTTTGTTGTGCTGCTGTTCATGTGTTTAGCTGCTATCGAGGGGATGGCTGTAGGAAGTTTTGGGTAAACTAGATAAGGTGAAGACGGCACTGTTGCCATCAATACTGTTGCAAATGAGTCTCTAATCTGATAATAATCTTTAATACAAATTACTATCTAAGTATCTTTTTTCTTCACTGTACACATGCTACCTGTCGTAGCTATTGCTTGTTTTAGTGACATTCCTGGTAATTACAGCCCACTAGCCTTATTACGTTTATGAAATTTGGCAGCACATGTTGCATCGTTTTTGCTTAAGAATGATGGACTACTAAGATTTCCAGAGTTTCACTGCTACTGTTTAGAGAAAAATCTAGAGAATTTGCTGCTGATAAAAACACACCATATTTTATAAATTCAGATTTGTTTTACGTTTTTGTAATACTTAACTGTCAAGTATCTCTATTCACTTATAGCAGCAAATGTTATATTCGAGTAATTTGTCCTCTGCAGTGGTTTTGGTTATTCTTTTGAGCTTTAGATTTATTCAAGCTGCCTCTCTGTCCTCTAATGAGACATACGTGCCAGTCAAAGTGGGAGCCACACTGCTGTCCAGCATTAAAATAGAAGCCCTGAGCGGTCTGTCTGGGCTGTGACGGGAGTTGGAGGTGTGAGTGCTCCAACCAGCAGCCACCACCTGCTTTGCTTGTTCACGCTGTCATTGGTGCCCCTTTTGGTGTGTGCAGAGACTTAAAGAGTTTAGCTATGCCTTTGATGCCTTCTTTGATTTTTAGAATATGCATGGGATCAATAAGGAGCACAGACATCAAAGCTCAGGCACCCTTCACCTGCTGCTGGTCACCATTTCTGAAGTGTTTCCAATCAAATACAGAGACTAAACAAACAGTTAGCAGGGGCTGGGTGGACACGGACTTCATGATCAATGAAAACTAATACTCGTGTAGAAGTAGAACTTGGCAGTGTGATCAGACTAAAGTAAATATTTTAACCACTTGAGGTTTATTTTATTTGAACAAGACATTTCTTTGCATATAAATAAGAAGTCAGGGAAATAAATTTGAAAGTGAGAAGATGCAAGACTCTTAAATATCATTTACAGCCTTAGTTTAGGAGATGTATGCTTATAATTCCACTCTTGAAGCACGCGCGCACACACACACGCACACACTTCAAAGTACTTAGATTAATGCATAATAATCTCCAAGAGCCATAACGGTTTAATAACTCACTCAGATGTCTCTAATATGTCACTCAACCCTCCAACACTAAACATTTGATAATAGTGCTTTTTTTTTTTCTCTTTTTCCTCTTACAAATCTAGTAACCTAAGTGGCAGCAAAGTTCAAAGAAGCAGATTGTAATGCATGTTATGGAAATAAACCCGAGGCTGATTATCCTTTAAATCTCTGGCTGCCCCAACCCCCTCTAAAAATGGCTGTCATGATGAAATGACTATCCTTTATTACATTCTTCTCCCTTAATCCTCCTCAATTTATTAGAGGGGGGGTGCCTCGGCACAACAATGCCAAAACTCATTTCCATGGGAGCCCACACGGCATGATGTCCATGAAGGGACAGACAACTGATTTCCTATGCAAAGGGTCCTTTTGAAAGAGGGAGGGGGCGAGAGAGAGACAACTGATTCTTTTATTGCAAATGACTTCAGTGTTTTGTTTAGGGGGGCTGAGGGTAGTGAAGCCAGCATGACTTCTGCTCATGCACTTTAATTCAGATGATGCAGGTGCATGGCTAATTGCAGGTGTGCTGCTGGCCAGCCTCACCTCTGTCTGTATATCCTCATCCACACACAGAGAGACATGCACTCAGATGCTTGGCTTTCTATATAGACATCAACCAGGTACTGAGAGAATGGATCAGCAAGTACTTCATTTGCATTTTGCCATTCAAACTCTGCTGTACGTCTGAGAGAAACTGAAGGGCCCTATTCAGAAATCTTAATAGTCTAGTGGATATCACAGTGTGGGAAAGCTAAGCACAAACTTTCTGTGTGAGGAAAATGTACAAAAGACTCACTGTGAACTGTTAGATTATTGTCCTCGAAAATAAATAATATGAGGAAATTCAATTTAGACTCTGAGAGCGATAGCCAGGTCCGGCAGCAAATGTGGAAGAGTGAATCTTTTAACAGAAAGCTTTAATTTCCATTTTGTCAGTTAAACAAGATTTCAACCACCTTCAATTTTTGTCGTGACTCTTTTTAACGTTTAATTTTTGCACTGCGCAATCATTTTTTTCTTCTTCCCCCTTCAACCCTCTCCTCTTGTTCAATTATGCTCTTAAGAAAAACGTGATGTGAGAAATACCATAAAAATGAGACCAGGAGGGGGGGAAGAAACTTCTAAATGAAACCTCTCTCTCTCTCCCAATCCCAAATGAGAGGAAATTACTCATCAAGTGATTATGAAACTGTTGGCATTATAGAAATCAGCGTGAAAGAATAGAGTCAGCAGGAAAAGAGGGAGGGGTTGGCAATTTGTTCTCAATGGACAGCGGATGAAGAGGTGGCAAGTTAAAGTCTCCAATCTGAAGGGTCTCCTTGTAAAGCTAATTCCGGTTAATGGCCGAGGAACAAGCCTCCACCGTATCTGACATCCTTGCTCCAGGTAATCAGACTGACATTAATGCAGGCTCCAAAAGAGACACCTCGTCATCAGGAATTTTCCTCATTGGCACCGAAAATGCCAGGCTGCACACCTCTGACTGCGTGGCCCCCACATCTATTAACCTTATTGATTTGGAGCCCTGCTGAGCCCCTCCAGAGCTCCCGCCCCCCTGCTGCTGGACTGAAGTGGATCAATCCTACGCCGGGGGCCACAACTCGATAACAACCCAGTGCTCAGAGGCTACTGTTTACAACCTGAAATGAATACACACATAGGTGCTGCTCTGTATATTCTCTGCTCGGCCGTTGACACTTTTTGGCGATGGTTTAAAAGTTTTAAGAAGTGTTAATCATATCTATAAAAAAATAACCGGTTTAATAAGTGCACACAAATGCCAATATTCACCAGTGTCACTCATATGCTTTTGTTTTGTTTTTCAAAGAAAACACACGAGTGGCGCATGACAACCAAAATATAAAATGAAATATGGCGATTTGTAACAGGAGTGGGTACTTTATGGTGATTAAGCCTTTCTGTTATGACCAGGGTAGTCAAAACTATTCTCTTCATTGATTCTTTTTTCCTTTACTGCAGTTAATTAGTACTAACAAAGTGCCCCTCAGAGTAAATACTCTGTATCAAACACTTGAAGCAATCACCATACCCTCCCCCACAATTGTACCTTTAAAGTTTAATCAATGCAAATTGCATGTAGCAAACTACTTAATATTTTGCATGTTGCTATTGGAACAATAGCTTATCACTTTTAGTGTTTCATACAGTGGAAGGCCATGTGACTACACAGCTGTTTATTCCATGCTTTTGAATATGCCTCAGTAATCAAATACTTATTATTCCATATGATCACGTGCCATGCCGCTCTATGCATTTCACGCTGCTCCTGCAAACAACATATGTATACATCCATGCACCAGTAATCAACATTATAGTGGAAATCTGTATGTATATCTGTTTAGTTTTCCATGAGTATGAAGCCCGAACTTTACCCCCCATAAAGCGAGTTGCTTTCCTTTTTGAAGTGGGGTCCCAAGAAAAAAAAAGGCATCTGTGAAAACAACCCACTGTGTCTTTAAACTTTGAGCACATTCTTACTGACCAGCTGTGAAAACTCCAGAAGTAAAACAGCACTGGGAAGTCACTGATATCTATTGTAACTCTATGGGACCTTTGGTTCGAGTCTACAGTCAACATCATGACTGATGATGTTTAATTTTCTCAGCAGCGTTTCATCTTCCTTGGCCAGGCAGTTCTGGCATGCAGCAAGTACAGCATGACAGACGCAACAGCAGCAGCACTCACATTTTCTGCAAATGTAAATAGCTGGTAATACTGTACCATTTGTGCCAGAGCGGAAAGCACTGTGTGGCAGTACAGTGCTGTACGCTTGGTAAGCCACTACAAGCTCTGTGTGATGGAAGCATAAGCATCAGTGTCGAAAACGGTTGGTCTCATCTGCGACTCATCATCAGCCAGTGGAGCCCAGCAGGGGGAAAAATGTACACCCAGGGCAAATCTGTAAACACCAATTTAATCTGCATGGAGAAAGTTACTGTCATCAGCTGTGACAGAAAAAGCCTCTGGGCCACGCCAAAGCGCAAAGAGTCACTCTTCTTTCCCCAATATCTCTGTCAAACGCAGACATTAAGCCATTATGGAAGTCAAAAATCTGCCATTGAGAAGTTCTTTTCTCTCTGCCAATCAAAGCTGCAGAATGGATTTTACAGGGTCACAGTGTTAATGATGTGGCTGCGCTGCAGTTCCTTCTTTACATTAATTGCTGACAAGTTGATACTGACCTTTGGAATTAGAATTAGAAAACATAGGATTTATCACCATAACATTATTAATCTTTCACAAGAGTTGATTTTATTTCTCTCTCTTTTTTTGACAATTTTACAGCAGGATGTGGTGAGGAAAATTTGCACAACTAATTGCCAGATATAGCTGTAATTAATTTAGGGTCACACTTAGACTTAAGAAGATTTTCCCCATATCTGTATCAGTTACAACAGACTGCGGGTGTAGTACTCATGTTGTTTCTTGGCAGTGGAGCCAGACTAAGGCAAAGTCAACACCAGGGACGATGAACATTTAACAATAATGAGAATTACTAGCGGTCCCTCCCCTGTTTTTCATACCCTAACATCCTGATTTCATGGGTGACACTTAGGGACCCCCTAGGCTCTCTAATGTGCGCTTGGGGACCCATGTGATAGTCATAGCCAAGGCTTTAAGGATAAGTGTAGCAGTACAGAGGAAATGAGGAAATTGAGCATGTTCTTTGATTTCCATACAGTGCAGATTTCACTCACAGTGAATTTAAAGGCATTTCTTTTAGCTAAACTGTTGTTTACACATCATCCAAAGACCCTAGCCTAGATTTTTCTTGTATACTTGCAGAAGTGACATTCTCTATGTAATTATCAAAGTAAACACCCTCAAACTGGATACGTGATCACATCATGCTGCTCGTTTTCTTACCACCAGTAGAAACTGATGTCACCGGACTGGTGGCCTAGCGTCCACGGTCTGCGATATGTCAATCCCATTTGGGGTCACCGTGTTTGCAATGGCAGGGACTTACACGGTTCAGTTGGCTTGGACCCAGAGACGGGAAGGGGGTAGGCCATGCGGGCTATCGCACAGCCCCCTGGGGCGGCTCCTGACAGACTAGGAACATCAGGACAGATTTGGGAAGGCAATCCCGACAGGGAAGCAAGGGTGGGACGGGCAGTGAGGGAGCCACCGTGCAGCAGGGCAGTTTCCCAGAATCCATTACTCACAGCTAATTTACAAACAAGGGGGGAAAACCTGGCTGCAGGACAGACTTCATGCTTGTGGCCTCCTGCTACTATTCTGCACTGTTCACATGACTTCTCAGTCCAAGTATTTCTTAGCCAGCTTGGGGTAAAGTAAAGCTTTTGAAACTTCCATATGGGCTGATAGTTGAAATAGGAATCAATCAATTCTTTATCACAGTTTGCATCCTTTGGCCTGCTCTCAACAGCCATTACTATGGGGAATACGCAAGTAAATCCTGTATAGTGTCTGACCTTACAAGGTGCAACCTACTCATAAATGTGCATATAAAGCAGGTAATTTGATTCACCTTGCTGCCTATATTTTCTTATCAAATAGATTGGCAATCCTGCAGATCCTTGATTCACTTTAAAGGTGCTAGATGTTGGGAACACATCTACGGGAGAGCCACCTATTTTGCCACCCCTGCTGCTTTAACCCATTTACTTCATGTCATCAAGCCAAGGCCAGGGATTCCAGCACGGGGGAGGCTTTCCACTGCACAGGGATAAAATAATTAGGTGACTGTTTCAATTGTCTTATCACCCACTTTAAGCGAGATGTTCACAGCTGCTAATTGAATCTTCTGAAAGGAAGGAATGCCCAGACAATTCCGGTAACTCGTAAATCTTCCATAAACGTTATTTGCTGGAGGAAAAAAAAAGGAGAATCCCATGCTGTTAAATTCCTTAGGCCTGCTGTTGTCGATTAAAAGGACAGTCAGCTGGACACCCCTGTCCTACTGTGTAATGGTCAGTGGCCAGGCCAGAATCCCCTCCTGCTTTGAGTAAATTAACACTGGGCAGGACATTCTGTTGTTTTACATCACTATACAAATACATGGGCAACAACCTCAGGAGGCCAAATGTCAACATAGACATAAAAGAAAGAAATATACTGTTTGGTAACCCGTCATGTAGGTAAACACTTGCCATGAAGCTTTATTTGCTCTATCTGTTCTGAAGTAGCCGTTGACTCTTTTCTAACTGAGAGTGTTTTCTCAACGATGGCTGAGGGTTAAAATGGCACCTAATTGGACCTGTGCTGTAGATGAACTGCAGCTCTATTAGAGATCTATAAAATAAAGTGTGCATTTAAAAGGTTCGCACTCAATATGAGTCCAAATAAACTGAGGGAAGATGACCTTTAAAACACAAATAGATGGTCTCAGTATCCATGCTGTAAATTACAAAGAAATTGAATTACAAAGGGATAATGCATAATTAGATACCATTTACAAAAGGAGATAGTCTAATTATTGGTGAAGCAGCTTAAGATGCTTTGCTCCTTAATTTAAGTACATCATGAATGCAGTGTGAATCTGTCCTGGCATGTTCTAACCAAATCTAAATCTTAATTAAATTTTGAGCAAAAGAAAGTGTTAGAGAGGAGACTTAATCCGTTTAAGGGAGGATGGTGAAGGGTTATTAGAGGGTGTTAATTCGTTAATCAGAACTTGGTGTGGCTATCCTTTACTATATTGAAGTCTGCACTATATTTGAACCACACAGTAGGTGGTGTATACAAACAGCCTCTAGCCATTGTGGATGTAGGTGGTGGACCAGGAAATTAGAAAAAGGCATTGAGTGAAGTCAGAATAAAAAGCTCTCATGACGGTGTAATATTCTCCTTTTACCCATTTTCATCATGTTGTCCCATTATGCCACTCTGTTGATATTTCCTATTGAAATAGGATCATCCTCAAACAAGTACCTAAGACAGGTAAGCCACGAGTGGCCATGGCAACAAAGACACCACAGGGGTCAAGTTCCTGTGTAAAGCCTTGTTAATGACATCATAATGGACAGAGGACTATGGTGTAACTACTAACTACAACTTCAAAGTAGGTGAGAGCTGGAGAAAGAAAAGGAGCTTAGAAGATGAGACCTTTCTGTGACCACGTCCTCTAATAGAAACGCCATCCATCCTCATGACGCAGCATGGCCTCTCAGTCCGACAGCCTCTAACTGCAACACAAATATATGCACAGAAATGTACAACAAAGCCAATTGCTTTTAAGCCTTCCATTGAGTTTTCTAGCTCTAATACAGCTGCTGAAGAAGCAGTACGCTATTCATGATGCTTTACTGCCAAAAAAGAAAAGTTGAGGACACATGCTTGACAAAATCCTCTTTTCAGACATAATCCACCTAGCACCATTTTACTTGAGGACTGGAGTGTGTAACATCTGATCTTATCCTAAAAGCTATTCAAGACTATGTAGTGCTGGCTTGATTATGTTCCTCATACACACAGGAACCTTTCACTCCTTAGTGCCTTCCCATCACACCTGGGATAATAAAGAGGATTTAAACAGGTCTGAATAGGTTAACCAGGTGTTGAAACAAATAATGGTTTAAAATTGTAATTAACATGGCTTGAATAGAGCATTGCTCTTGCTAAAGGTCTCCTCTGTTGAATGACTTTGGTATGCAAGGGAACACAAGACTGAAAGGACCCTGTCTTTGTCACTGAAGAGAATAAGGAACTAATGGGGAATTAAGATCTTTAGAGCCTCTGTGCTTCTGTTATATGGCTTTTCCCCTTTTCTTCCACAATGTAATGCCACAGTTCATAGTCCTGCCCAGCGAATTAGTTGCACTTCCCCTAAATGTTTAACTGCTGCCAGTGTGCTATGGTAAAATGTTACCTAATTTAAAAAGCATGCAGTTGCTTAAGCCCGCAGTTATTCTACAAAAACCACAATACAGGAAAACAAACTTACCTAAGACGTAGTGTTGTTTTTGTCTTATTGAAAACAGCTTCTAATAGTTTGCGTTAAATATTGTGTGATTATCTTCAAAGACAAGCTTACAGTGGGACATTTTCATACCCTTACCTCACCTTTATACACGCAAAGCATTAGCATTTAAATGGCCTTCTATTCTTAAGGTGGGCATTTCATTATAAGCCCATGGTCAGAAACACATGCTGTCTCTTTGGCTGATGAACACACTGTAGAGGTTTAAAACAAAACATTAGAGCACAGTTGTATTTTTGAAAACAGATTTTGTTTTAGCTACAAGGAAAAAAGATTTCTCTGTCTGTGCTTGCGGTACTAATTGGCGCAAGTTACTGCCACGTCACCACAAAGTCAAGTTTTCAGTTCTTCTCGACTGCAGGCAAGCCAAAGCCGAAGGGTCACATTCTGCAAAAGTTTCCAAACATCAGCCGCAGAACTTCCACATGGTTCTTCATTTCCTCTGAGTGTTTTGAAACCCCCCACAGAGAAGGTCCTAATCTTGACGCATCAAGCAATGAACAGAGAGAAAAGGCTGATTGCAAGTGATTGACAAGCCATGCGGTTACCACAGTAACTCCTTTTTGGCTTACTATGGAAGTCCAATTCATCATCAGAATCAGATGACTCTAAAAGGGCCTATTATCATAAGGGTGCACATGTGAGTGGCACAATCGACAACCTGCGAATCGATCGAACCGTCTGAGTCAAGCACTCAACATGTGTGTTAAAAATAAGGGCAAAGTGCAAGCAAGGCGATTATACTGGTTTTTCATACGTTGCCCTGTATTTCACTGAGCTTCTTATTAAACTGCTTCTTGAACACTTGCTCTTTCTTCTGGGTCAATTCAGTCATTTCACAAGGTTATAGATTACTTGCTTAGAATAGTTTCTCAATGGTAGTCCAGTGATGAATGGGCAGTTTCACACGCAGATGCAGATCATGTTACTCGAACTAAAAGGAACACAGCTAAATACATACATGTATTTTTCTTAATGTGCAATCGAACTTCCCTGAGAAAATCTGCTTTATTACCAAAGTGGAAGTTTTGACAACATAACAGGAAAAAAACAGCCATTTCACCCCTGCAGAGGAATGAGTAATGAGCAAACATGCCCAAGCTCTGCCTCTCTTCATCTCACCAGCTCCCCTTCTCTCCCCTTCTCTCCCCCTCTAACACACACACAAAAACACACACAAACAGAAATACCAAATGGTGTTTTTGGCACAGTGCAGATACGCATTATAAAAGGTGAAGGAATTAAGTCTTCCCATATTTCAGGATGGCTAAAGTGTGACTTTAATTAAGCACTTGTGTTGTATCTAAGTGCTTTCGCAAGGTCTCTAGCATTAAATATACATCTATGAATATTAAGCATCCGCACATTAAACAAAGTGGCGTCCCACGATGTGGACAAACATATTATACGGTTTTGTTGAGCTGAAAATAAACATTGCGGAAATCTACTAAATGCTATTTGAACACAGCTCCGATGGACACTAGCAGATTTTCAGGGGTGGCTGTGTTTGCATGGTCAGGAAGCAGGCCAAAGCAAGCATCAGCATCAGCGTCAGTGCTGTGTAGCATCAGTGTGTCAGTGGCAGCGGGGGCCGCGGCACACATGCAGGCTTCCCATCAACGGTGGGATGGAGCTGAGTTGGCCAGACAGCACCGTGGCACACTCCAAACTTACTTAGTGTAATTAAAGTTGAGAAAGGTTAAAGTTTGACACTGAAACGAGACGAAGGGTTCTTTCTCCCAGGCAAGAGACAATATAGGGTACCTCGTCAAAGCGGTTAACCGGTGAAGCCCTTGACCCTCCTGGAAAGCAAGGGAGACACAGTGGAAATGAAGACGCACATCCAGTATCATGATTAGGTGTTGGGCCTTGAAAGGAGGGGACAATTGTGCGCACACGTAATTAAATTGGCCAACCTTTTGTGGCACTGCTCCTATTCAGGCACATACAGGAACATCCATCTGGAAGAATGAGTGTGTAATAGTCTGTGATCCATGTCTGGAAGGGCTGTGTAGATACACTAAGAATTTAATCCTTTAGATAAACACAAGAAGATGTAACGTCAACTCTAGAGAGATACTTGGAATCTAATGGTTTGAGAATGCCACAGTAGAGAGACTAAACTGGAGAAAAAAATGTGTGCGCTTGCCTTTCTGTCTTATTAATCTGTGAAGTTTCCCGTTAAAATATAATAATAATAATTTTTTGATGTGAAAGTTTATGGTTTCCGAGGACTGTTTCAAAGATAACTTATTGTATCTCAATTTTGCTGCAAAAATAGGTTTAAAGGCCACAATATGGAAAAGAAAGGAAAATCTGCCTTAATATCTAAATCAAAATGTAGTATGTATGCGATATGAAAAATGTCTTTTAAGCCCGTAGAGAATAAATTATATATAAATGTTTTTTATTACCAAGATCAACATATCAATCACTGTCATTCTCTTAAACTTACACTCTTGTTAACAACTTCCTCTGCTACATCATAGACATGTAAAAGGAGGCATTTGTTTAATGTTGCAGTGACTTTCAGTAACAAATAGCCATTCCATTACTGTAACTCATGCTTTGCCTCCTAGAACTATGTTAAATTACAGAATTTGTTATGTGCATTTAAGTGGCATTACGGCGAAATCTTGTCTCTTATGTAACATTTATAATTTTTCTTATACTGCGTATAAGTCTCGCTGTATAATATTGTAACGTCAGTGATTTACTGCTACTTTGTTGAAGCTGCTGATATATTAAACGTATGTACAAGGTGTCCTTTGGCATCACTGCCAATGAAACCCCAGCCACAACCAAAGAACAAAAACGAGACAAAATTTCTTTGTTTTATTTGTTTTTTTAAATAGTTTTTCTTCTGGCTGTTGTTTCAAATTGCACTCTACTTCATTTTGTTTGCGCTTGATGCGTTATTATGTTTAGGCACCAACATGACATGGTTAGATCTAGAAAAAGATCACAGTTTTGCTTAAAGTAAACACACCCACTAGGTTAATGTGACCTCAAGGTTGTCTTGACCAAACTTCTTATTAGGCGATTGCGCTCTGTTGTTGTAACTTGGTAAATAAAAATTTGTTGAAGAATCATGACGGCCTATTGTAATATATGTAAGTACAATTACAAACACATACAGGGACAAATGGATAAAAACTGCACATGCTGTAATATACGTATAATATACACAAAAACACACACTCGCCCATAAGCGTGTGCACATTCACACAAAATGCATATTCACATTAAAACACACACAGGGGCCGAATTTGTTTTCAGTCATACACACTCAGATGCAGACGTAGGAGGAACAATTGGCACTTTACAGGCTGGATCTTCTCTCTTTCAGCTTGAAGAGATGGAACACATGTCCCAGGCTTTGTTCGTGTCAGGACCCCATACAGGAAGCCCACTACGTTTTGTTGATGTGTCACTTGCACCCTCTCCCCTCTTGGTTTGGTGAAACCCTCTTTCTGTAAATGATAGTCCCCTTTGTCTGCTATCAAAAAAGACTCTTTTGCTCTACGTTACTCTCCAATGGGTTTTGGCAGTTGTCATGCAAAACCAGTGAATATCATTAGAAATAAAATCATCCAAGCTATAAGTAATTACATTTTTTTTCTCCTTTAAATTCCTTCTCCGCTGACCCCCTCCACTTCTCACCCCATCATAATTATTGCTCCTAGCAACAATCTATAGCTCCCTGAAAAACAAATAAACAGCAGACACCTCAAATCATTTGTAAAGTGAGCGGGGATGCTTAATAGAAACATCATTAAAATCATACATTTATTATGCAAACGCTGATGGAGTTAGTTATGTCTGTCCAAACGTCTGCATTACAAATGCCTCACTTGATTAACTGTCAAATTTGATTACAGATGGATTATATATTTAACAGCTGTAGGTAGACCACATCCCTGCGCCTTCCAATTGTGTTTTCTGGTCAGTCGTTAGCACAAAACCTGAGCATGTATGCTGTGTGCATGTATCTCTATGGGAAAGTTAAAGTTTCTTTATCATAATAGTAAGAAAATCGTTCAAAATGATTAAAACATAACGAGATAAACTTTCAGAAAGAGCTTCTATCGCCAATAAAATGATAAAAAATAAGAATGAGTAGTGATTGTGGTTCTGAATCCCGAGCTTCAGTAGAGAGAAATGAGGTGAAAAAAAGGAAAAGCTTAGTGGCCAATCCAGCACATGTACACTGCGAGCTGGAGCAGATATTAACATGTAATGTGCTAACTCACACCTTTTAAAAACGGAGAGGTAATGGGCATTTCTTTTTGATGTGTTGTCCTTTAACTTTTCAGTCTGGCGTTTTTAATCCATTTCAGATTAAAACACTCTCCTGTTCAGATACCCAAGCTCTGCAATATAAAGCTCCTAATCTCTGGTTCCCAACCGCAGAAAATCCTATTAAGATCACCTTCAGTTTAACACGTACATTGTTACAAAATGCAAAATATGCAGCTTCATCGGTACACTTTTAATTGAGGGTAAAGTGCCCCCGGTAGATAGATACTGCACTGTATGCAAAACCATTAGAGTAATTTTGAGAATGTCTGTCAAGCCGAACCTCCAAACCACAGATTCTCTCTTGGGGGCTCCCTCAGGGCTGAGCCACGGGTGGGGGGCACAGGAGTTCAGTGGGGTATCATCGAGTGTCTCACAAGAGGTGTCAGCTTGGGAGGATTTGACTGATTAGGTAATATTCCTACATGTTCTCATGTAAGCAACATTCTGAGAACTCATTTCCCGTCGCCTATCCCCCTGTAATTCTTGTCCTTGCCGTCACTCTTTCACGGCAACGTTCATCTCTTAACATGGCGACTCAGTGCTTAAAGAGCTGCCGGTGACAACAACCTTGATGGCAGTGGCAGGCGTCAGCTTTCTATCGCAAAGCCACTTACCCAAGAGGGCGCCCCCCTGGTGGATACGCTGACGCTTAAATTGCCCTCACGTCCACCATAGCAACCACACGGCGACATGGGAAAAGAGTGTCTAGGCAGAGGTCTGCTACCATTCATCATCATAACCTCCTGTCCCACAGAAATGACCTCATAAATGCATCAGGCTCATCGACTAATGAGGGGTTGCTAACCTGTTGTTACTGACTGCAGTGTCAGTCTCCAGGAGTTAAAAGAGAGGGAAAAGAAAAAAAAAAAACAGCTCACAAAGTGACCTGTGATTATTCAAATGAAAAGATTTCTAATTGATGACGCTGATGTCTAAAAATGGAAGTAAACAGAAAGTTGTTAAAATGCAACAAAACAACACGCAAGGAGTCAAAACTCCCACTATTGCTAATTGAATGTGGTTAAGCCTTCGTGAACTTTAACAGCATTTAAAAATTACACAAGTGCTGACAAGAGCTAAGGCAATTTTGAAAACATAAACGACCACAGAACATAAAAGAGCATGTCAGTTCACTTGAAAGCCTCGGAGGACATCTGATAGCCTTTTGATGTACAGTATCCTCCTAGCAAAGCATTCTTGACTCTTCAGATAGATATGGAATGAAAGATTAAATACGGTCCTCATCTGAAACGTTCACACTCCTCTTTGCTTTGCTGCATTATTAAGACACAATTACATCTCACATCTTATGTTCACTGCTTAATAAAACTCTCTGTACCTTTCAGTAACTGCAACCCAGTGCAGTTTACTGTAGTTGAGTCCTGCCACTGTGTGTGTACATATAATTCTCTGATTTATAGAAACTGTAATTGCAAAGCAATCACATTAGTAGATTTGCTTTTGTAAGGACTGAAAACTGACTTGGAAATAGCAAGTAAAGCCCTTCGCAGCAGACATGGATATTATGGGGGATGGGAGCTAGTTAAGCTTTCTTTAAAGCATAACAGCTTTGGTGAGAATAGATGAGCCTTTATTTCTATAATTTGAGATTCATGGATTTCAAGAGATGCTAAGCCCAATTTCTGGACCCCTCTTTCAAACGAGCGTGTGTTGATATAAACAGGACGGTGGTCAGCCATCTGTTTTAAAGATAAACGTGTGATCAAAGGGCATAGCAAAACGTGTAAGGGCCTATTTTTTTCCTTCTTTTTTTCTTTTTTTCTTGAAGGAGAGTTTAAAGAATGTGGAGCGGTTTCCAGGGGATACGAATGAAAAGCTTTCGGAAATGTGGGGAGGAATCGAGCTGAAGGGGCAGCTTCTGAGAGAATTTCCCCTGTAGCCTTTGGAGCTGTGTGAGGAATCACCAGGGTTCTTCTTATCACACAAAGGAAAGGAAAGATGTGGTAATATTCAGTTAGGGTGCTCCCCAGTCCTGCTTTAATGAATGTTGTTTATTAATAAAAGAGACAGCAACACACTGCCGCCCCTGGCTGACCTTTAACCCCTACTGGGTCCCCTAAAATTGCTATTGTTATTGCTAGTGTTTGCCATTCCTTTCTCTGAGAGCTTAACCTTTGCCTCATGCAGCCAATGCTTGAAAAGCAAATACACGTTGTAAATGAATATATATACTGTACAGATTATACTCTATGTAGGTAATCTGCTTTAATTAAAAAAAAACAATGCTGCAGTTACTTTGATTGATATCAAATAAATCAGTTCTTCTCATAAATGATTAATCATTTCAGAAGTGCAGTTTTTCCTTCTCTTATTAGTGTAAATCTAACATATTTTTGATATCCACACAAACTTTGATCTGATGAACATTAAGTTAAAGGTTCTAAACTGGACTCACGTTGGTTTCTTACAACTGCAAATTAAAATAAACGACAAAGAATATTTGCATATTATCTCACAAACTGTCCATATCTGCTTTAATAAGGTGCCCTTAACTCTGACGTGGATACCTTAAAATATTGCCCAAGCTCGACCTTCCTCTCTAACGCCAGCTTGAGGTTTCTCAAAGCCAAGTGCTGTGTTAGAGAAGACAGACTAAAGGCAAATAAAGGTGCTGAGCTGTCTCTCGTCTTCAGTGTTTCGCCTGGCTACTACAGTAGGAGTCTGCTCGCCTCTTGACCCTCCTGCACACAAAGGATTAAAGAGGGGAGAGACTTCTGACAGAACACACGCCAGCCACACTCAGCCTTAGCAAGGATTTTATTATTTTTTTACATATACATGCGCTGACGTGTATGAACACGCGCACACACAGGATATAAAGTTTGTATCAAGACTTCTACAGATGTCCACAAGACAGACAAAACCTACACTTCTTCTGAACGCTCAGATTTTAAATCTAGTCAGAATTTGGCTCCGATTTGACATGCCAGTGCTGTTTTCTTCTTCTCGTCTGTATAATTTGCGGAAAAAAACTTGAGCCAAGAGTTTTTATTGGCAACGTTGATATAAAGAGCTATGATTGCATAAGATGGCCACAGTGTTCGCAGTAACCTTAGCAACAAATCATCCTGAAGGAAACGTGCTGCACCTTCGCTTACAGCTCACTTTTCTGTTTTTGGCTTCTCATCACCCAGGATATATATTTAAAAGGGGCATCATTGTCAACCTATGATGTTCTCATTATTGGTATGTTGATCATTCTTACCCGACTGCCCTCATTAAGTCTGACAAGTCATGCAGTGATTAAAAATTGGAATGCTGCAACAACAGTGTAAGCATTAGGATCAGTGACTGCCTTAACTCCCAGTGACAAGGAAAGCCTGGCCAACGACTCCTCTCCAGTCAGTGGGAAATCTTCAGCCTGGCTGCCTTCTGCCGATTCAAAGCGACAGCTTCTGAAAGTGTAAGAGAGACTGCATGTCCAGCAAGGGCTTCTGGGTTGGGGGGTTGGTTTTTCCACTTCTTGCTTCTATTATTATCTGGGTTTAATCAGCTATAGCACAGAGGTGAAAGGCTTTGCACAAGCAGAGCTGCAGCAAAGCCATAGCTGCAGCAGTATTCCTCTCACCTTGTATGGTAAAGACTGTATAAATGCCTACACCATATGCTGTTTTTGCAGTTTGAACCCTAACAAATATCCTGGGCGACACATGCAAAGACTCCAAGCCAACTTTGGTGTATCGTTGCTTCCTCACTGCAAGTGTAAGTGAGAAAACATGGCATTGAGAGACCGGAAAGATCTGTTTGCATGATCATCGTCCAAGTTCAAGGACTCTAATTAATCATTTCCTGAAAGCAATTTCACAAGTTGGACAACCTGCTGAAGTTTCAGAACAACACAAACACACAGCTTAACGTAAGCGAGTGCCAAAAAAGGCAAAAACCTTTAAAAAATATGAACTATGCATATATATATAAAACACACAAGTCATATTGACAGTTTGGTTATGCAAGAGGGGTTGTAAGGATAGGTCTAAACTATATCTAAATGACAAAAAAAACAAAAACACTTAAAGATGGATTTACTTTCCAGTCCAGTATGGTCTTTGGGCAAAGGTCGATTGTTGGTAAAAAGCCAGTGGATAAGCAATGTCTCCGCCCATATGCTCGTGATGGCGCAGGAAGCAACTGGGTGAAGGCATAACACATGCCAGCCAGGCCTTGGCCTGCCACCAGACCCTGTCATCACCCTCACCTGCTGGGAGCAGAAGGCTTTCAGGAAAATGCCACTGCTTTAGATTTTTTGACAGAAGCACGAAAAGAAGATTTTAAACAAAAAGATGCACATTGTGTTAACTTTATTTATCTTTAAGAGTTCACAAAGTTCATGTCTATCATCTACATTCTAATCTAGGCTAAAGACCAAAAATCACTTGAGTTGCTGAGTTCATACACTGATAGTCAATTAATATATAAAACAGCCCAGGGACGGAAAAAGAGATAAAAAGCATATAAACTCACGATAGCAGAGCAGAAATAAAGACTTCCCCAAACATATTGAAGTGGCAGTAAATAATGAAGACGTTCATATTGTAATTCAACATTTTATGTGTTTGTTAAATAGTACTTGGTGAGCGTATTGGCTTGAAGATCACTGCACAGTCCTGGGAGACATCTTTGCATTCTTATTTCTCTCTGTCAACGTTTTTAATTATATGTTGGCAGGGCTTAAGATTTCATTAAATTTGAGGGTATCATTTGGATGCTTGAAAGACAGCTTAGTGTCAGTCACTGCTAGGGTGATGGATATAATAAATCCTATGCTTTCTAATCCTGTGAAGTTAAATTCATTTTCCAAACCTGCAAATAAATCGCCGAAGACAACCCTCTGAAATGTGTAATAGCAGATGTCACAGGATTCACAGACAATTTGGAATACCCTTATTTCACAAGTGTCAGATAAAGACTGAGAGAAGTCAGAAAAGAGCGTAAGAAGAAAACTGACTGTAACCCAGTATCTTCCAGAGATGAAACCACTTGCACAGCACCCCTGCCAACATGTTTCATAATATTTAACATTTAACATTGTTCGTTGATGTCGATAATCACTTCCCATCTAGTTTCATTTGTCAGTATTTTTGAATAATATGATTTAGATCAAGAGGAGTTTTTAAAGTTTGTTATAGAGTTTTGGTGGAATTCTAGACTTTACTTTACTGTGGCTCTTTACTATATTAATAACACATTATTTGTATGACTGTTGTACCCAAATATCACAACAAATTCTCCATCCTAATAAAAATGACAGAAACAAAATCTTTCTTTTAGTCTTTGGACATTATCTAGAAGAGCTGGTAAAAAATAAAAACAATTACACTGTAAAAATGGGCAGTTTTCAATATAAAATTACCGCTGTAGTCAGCTTTTTACTTTTAGTCTTCAAACAGTGAGCATTTTGACTTTGGCCTTGATAGTGTTAGCTTTTAAGATGATAAACGCAGTCAGTTGATGTAAAAACAGATGAAATGTAGAAAAAAAAGCTGCAGACAGAAGACAATAGTTGAAAACTTATTAGTGACCAAGCAAGGCCAGTTTAGTGGAGCTTGTTACTTTCAATTAAATTGTGTGTGCAATGTAGAACAAAATGTTAATAAGTAAACAAACAGAACAGGATAAACAGAACAGGATAAGCATTTCTACAACATTGATAAAGAAGAAAATTCTGATTTCCAGATGGCACAGGTATACAGCCTGAGGCACGGTGGCACCAATGTAGACCCAAACCATGATGCTCCTGCCGCCATGGTTCATTTTGAGGTTTTGGTTTTGGGAAGCCTGTTTTTCCTTAAAGCATCTATCCAGAACATTCTCTTAGACTTGTAGAACTGTGAGACTCAGGGATTTATTTGGAGAGCACTGGCAGATGCTGTGATGTCACAGGAACACATCCAATACAAACACGATAAACACATGCCCAAACAGAAAACTTACAAAAAAGAAAACTTGAATTACATATTTTTTTTTAACTTTAAAAACAACAAAATCAACAATAAAACTCTATGTGTTTTACAAAAAATGCAAAAATGGACACTTTCATTGCCTAGTACACCTCCAAATCAGATACAGAGTGCTCAAAGATAAACAAAGATGAATTAGAAAACAACACCGTTTTAAGACTGAACATTTGAGTGAAGAAAGTATAAGCAAAACTCGTTTTTTCTGTAGCCAAACTGTAAAAACTTACCAGCTGACTACACTGACGTAAAAAGATGAACACTCAGAGAGCTAAATATGACTGCTCAACAGTTTTCATCCATTGTTGATTTTCTAACAAAATAATGAACTGCACCGCTGTCTGCCAGAATATTTGCTGTTATCTATTTGCTAAAGTGAATGAAAGCAGCGGAGAACCGTGTCTGTAAAGAACAAAGTAATTAAAAGAATCAAACCTGATTCCCAACATCTGTCCACTCACATTAGAATGTTTCCGGGTTTCTCAATCAGCGAACAGAATAAGATTAAGGGATTGTACTCATTGAGCCAAGCTCAGTGTTCACTTTGAAATGAATGAAGACAAACAGGTAATTACTCCACCTGGTATTGACACTGGACATTGATTTTTCCACTCACCAGACAAAAGTAAGATTACTTAGTTTAGTTTTGTTTTTTGGTAACATTGAACATTTCTGTGTCCAAAACAAGGTGACAGTCCTGTTTTATAATTTATAATGAAAATGAATATGAAAACAGACTCCTGAAAAGTCATGCGTTTTTACTTCATGTATGGATTTGATTTCTACAGCAGGTCCAGAGGTAGCAACAGGGGGGTAGAGTGATTGCATAATGACTTTGACATGCTAATCAAAATGTGGTGTAATTATTCTACTTACGCTTTTACTTCCAGTGACTTTAGTTTGCAGTGACTTACAAAATACTACCACTAGCTGAGTAGAAGAAGCGTAATGTGGTTTTGTAAACTTGCAATAATTTTACGAGTGCCGTTATTTAGTTCAAGCTTTTAAGCCAAGGTCCGATAAGCATCAACCGACTACATGTTTTATGTGTTGAGGAGAACAATTCAAAAGCACTGGTTGCTTCCTGCAGCTAGCAATATTTTATAGGAAGCATTTAAGATTCATATTGACTGACTAAGTTTCTGAAAACGGATAGACCAATTTCTTGGCATACCAGATATTATTTGGTCAATAAAAGAATAACACATGGATAACTAAAGTGAATGCTGATCCTGAATGGGTGTGGATTTGTTTGATGTTGGTCTTTTTTTTTTTAATGACACGAATCTACCGCATTAAATTAGTTTTCTAAGAAATAATGAGAACGACACCTTGTTATATCATATTGATGTCGATGTGACACAAAATGTACGACAATTAGAACAGATAAACTGTTAGTTCTGTAGCAATCGTAAACCACATCATTCCTCTTCTCAATGAGACTTTGGTCTAGTATCCATTTGAAAATGGGATAACGATCCCCTGCTGTTTGTTTGTATTTTAGAGCAGTCCTATATACCTAAGAGAGTGTTTTCTCTCAAACTCCAAAATTAGATCAAAACAATATAAAACACACAATCCCAGAGCCACTGGTCCAGAAATGCAATAACATGTTTTTTCTCATTCCGGCATTAATGAAGTTCATTCGTAACAGTTTAGTCTAATTCGTACAAATTGAAAGATGGTCTCTGCATTAGCAGCAGTGAACAAGTACAATGACAACTTCATTACCATAAGTAGAACCGTGCATCATAAAAATCATATTAAAAATTGCTCCCCAAATTGCCATATTAGTTTCTTTATGGGGTAATTTCAGCGCTACATGCAGTAATAGAATATTTTCTTTACCCTCCAGTGCATATTAAACTCACTTATCTTCCCCTATAAACTCTAGGCATTGTGAATTTGATGATAAAATAGGGAAAGTTGATTCTTTACTTTTCTGGTAAATATATTTTAAATACGAAATCGTAACTGGCAAATGCTTCCAAAATGCAAAAAACATCTCTCTAGTATTTTATTTCTTATTAGCGAGCAAAAATTTACACTTACACAAATACTTCTTGCACAGGAGTGACTGATAAAGGATGAGAAGGGCGTATATCACATAGCTCCATGGCTTAAAGGATAGATCAAGTTTGGATGGATGAGGCTGAAAATCAAAGAAAGCCAATAAATGAGTGATAAATGATTAAACTCTGATTAGAAATATTGCTATTTTTCAGCACTGTCAGTGGAATAAAGACATCAGCACAATGGACTAGTTACTGCCTTTTTCATAATTGAGACTAGACCTTCTAGCTGTGCCCCACAGCTTATCATTAATCAAGCTGAATGAAGCCGAGGCAATGTGACAGCTCTGGACAGCATTAGATGGGGAAGGTGCTTTCTCAAGGCAGGTAGGTAGCGAGGCAAACCTGAGAGCCATTCATCTGCTATTCAAGCACTTCACCTGTCTTCTAATAAAGTTCTTTTCAGGTCCACTGTTGGACCAATCTTTACTAATCAATACCATCTGCATCGGCCATCAAATCCCTGCTGCTATCAACTAAGCAGCACGCCTTTTAAAACATTTACTTTCCAGCTTAACATCTAAAGATAAGGACGATCTGATTCTTTTATGGCGAGAAATACTTCTGCTACTTGAAGAGAAATATCCAAAATATTACTTTACTTTTAATCTATGTAATCTAGAAAGTGATAGCGACCAGCTGAGTTTCGCAGTCTGCAAGCCGATTGATTTTTGTAGTGACAAGGCCTTTATTGCTGGAAAAAGATGTTCATTAATTATGTCATTTAATTGGATTTAGGCAGGTGCACAATGAACACCTCAGCCAGGGTGGTCAATGGTGGGAAAGGCCTGAGCGTCACTCTTCTCCCTTTCTATTAGAAAGCAGCATGTCCCCTGTCTCCTAGAATTGCCGTGCTCTTTATTGATTAATGACCCTAATTTATTACCGAGAAGAAGGCTGTAAGTTGTGCTAAATGTACTATTAATCAACTTTTCAACATCAAGTTATGAGGATCTGTGTTGAAAATGCCACTAGGAACGCAGGAGACCAAGTGACTGTGTTCCCTCGGCTCCTGTAGCAAGAAGTCCAAGGTGCTGATTTAACAGGAGTTAAGAGTCTTTCATTGCTCTAATGCCGCCTGTCCTGTATGACAAATGTCTCTGAGAGAAACTGAACATAATTCCTGTTGATAGAGTGACCGTCATGTTCTTGCCACAATTCACAGTCAAGTGCAACCAGAATAATGAAACACCCGTCCACATCCTTGAAGACCATCTATTCGTTTCAGAATAGGAGCCGAAAAAATGCCCGCAGCTCCGAATACATCACAGATAAATCAACAATATTATATTAAGCTGAAAACAGATGAGAGGTTAAAGAACTGGAGGCAAGGCAACAATGAATTTCACCTCTCACAAGGCTGTACAGGGCTATTATTTCCCAGTGAATGGGGACTTTTATGACACTTTAAATTCAGCTTTATAAAAACTACAATTGATCATAATTTCTGAATGCACTACCTAAAGTCCTAAAGCTAGTACTTACTCCAAATGCATTTGAAACGTTCAAAAGCATGAACTCTTTTTTTTTTTTTTACAGATGTGTTATGATGTATTAAAATACTATGTGCAGGACTGTATAATAAACGTTTAAGGACACAGATTTCTTTCCAGGAAGAACAACTTAAACTGTTGTAACTGCACAGGCTTTAAATCTGTAGAGTTTCTTTTATAAAATATGGATTTCACTTATCCTGTGTTAACAACCCCCCCCCCCCCCCCACCACCACCACCACTTCCTTTACATTTTAAATAAAATACCAAAACTCTAAAACTCTAAATGTAAATTGAACCTGCTGATCTCTTACTCTGTGCTCATCTAGAGTAATACAGTGACCTCTCTCAGGACCCGGGTAGATTTTCTTTTTAGGCAAAACCTCATTTGACTGCTGAAACTCAAAAGTCATGGGAGTGTGAAATCAGTTACCAGTCATTTAAAGTTTTACATCTAATGTTGCTTTGAGACTTGTTCACTTGCATAAATATTCATTGGACTGCCCAAGACTGTTGAAGTAAAATACATGAATTCTTTATGAATTACCATTTCTACTATGAACCAAGAAGCTAATATTAGTCACGTTGTAGTGATGAGGTGTGCTACACACTCAGTGTGGAGAGCAACTGACTGATTTTTGCACTTTGTAGGGAACATTTTGTTATGTATACGTGCTTAGTAGCAGTCTGCTGGGTGTTGCTATATGGCAGGGCTCGTTTTTATATCACTCTGCCTGTAGTTATTCTGGTCTATAGAATATTATTTGCATTCATTTTGAGAGAAGCAGGAATATGTCACTGAAAACACTGTCCAAGACTCGGTGTTGTCATTAGGGCTGAAACAAGTCAATGATTAATCACCTTGTGATTCATTTTGATATCAAATTGAAAGTTTCTCTCACTCTCTCTCTCTTTAAACAAAAAAGGGAGACAGTGTGTTTCCCAGCTGTTTGCTGAGTAAAGCTCCTGCTCCTTTTTCATTTTGATAAGCAAATACTTTTGGACTCGTGGTCAGACATAATGAAATTATCAAGATATCATATCAAAGATCATCTTCAGCTCTGGTTAATTGTAATGAAAAATATAGACATTTCTCAAATTCACATATAATAGATTAAGAACATGGAAAATTAACTAATTAACATTAGTTAGCTTTAATCAGGAAAATATCACAGATCACAGACAAAAGGACTACAGCTTGTTACCCTAATCAGTTATGTCTCTAGAGGTAAAAAACGAAAGGTTAAAGGTAATTGTAAACATGTTGCTATCTAGTTAGGATCGGGATGCTTATTCCCTCAGGGCAGGCCCTAATGTCATAGACTCAAACAAGGTCAAAGGAAGCATGATAGCAGTGACAAATCTCAGGGGAAATGTAAGCTATAGTCCCCAAAATGACACCAGAACACAACATGACATGAAACAAGCTGATGTCTGCTGATGTGTCCTTCAAATGGTGTGGAATTATCAGATTTTTTAAAGCACAGTAACCTCCAAGCTCCCTTTTAATTTCCCGCGCAGCACTCGTGTTCTGTTCACAGGCAGGTGCGCCTGACTGAGGCTGCCTGCAGCATGCACGGCTGAGCTGCGAAAAAGCAATGTCCCATGATGATCGGGGGACAATCCACTGGTTTGTCAAAACCTGGCTGAATCTCTGGCTGCAGCAATAGCACCTTGTTAGATTGAGGTGCTCAATCAGGGGAGTGCTGGAGTGCCCGGCCAGGTTGAGAGTGGTGATTACTGGGGAACGGCTGTCCAAAGCCAGTGAAATGCTCCACCTCTCCACAGGAGGCCCTCTGACATTCAAGCCTGCATTTTCTGAATCAGTCTTGAGTGATTAGGGCAGCGACAGGCAAAAGGACAGATCAAACAATTATTCCTCCTCACCCTCTTCTCTATCCTTTTGACATGTGGCAGAGCTGGAAGAGTGCAGCACGGAATATCTAGCATGTTTAATCAGTTCTAATAGAAGTGTCTTTCTCTAGCTTATATTTTTATACCAAATATTATTTTCTTTGGATACAATGAAAACCCATTTTTCTTTTTACATCTTTTTTTTTAATTATCCACACCTTTTGAAGAAAAAGGTCAGCCTTTTGGGGTTGTTTTTTTGTTTTTTACATGTGACCAAATAACAACAGAGGGGAAAAAAAATCAATTGCTTACACAAGCGGCATTGTTAAATGTAAGCAGAGCTTTAAAACTGTTGTGCAAACGCAATATGCCCTAATCCCTTTGTATGAGGGCTAAGTAGGTGAATTCACGGCACACACAGGCAGAGTATTAAAACCAGGAATGCATGCCACTTACACAGAGGTTATGCCTCATGTTTTATAACCTACAGCTTCCAAAAAAAAAAAAAAAAAAGACGAACCATATGACTGCACACATCAAAAAAACAAATAGGCACTCATAACAAGTCATGTTCCCTTGGGATTTTTGAAGGATATTTACATAATATTTAACTGCAGCATTGCCTCTTTTGTTGTTTGCTGCTGTGCCGTCTCAGCAGCGGGGACATACAGCAATAAAAATTAGTCAGCGTGAACAGGGGAGAGGGAGTACAGCATGTGTCAGAGCACAAGAGGGCAGTGTAAAATCTCTCTGACAGTCATCCATCCAACTAACTTGCCTCCCACCTGAAACAACAGCCATAAAACCTGTTGTAGGCTGCCAATCTCCAATGGCTGTTTTCTCCTATAAAGCACAGGCCTGAGATCTGATTACAGAGAAAGAGCCGGACCACAGTCTGCTGCAAGAAAAAAGGGGTGACAGTCTTGTATAACCGTTCAGCAGGGACTCCACTTTGATCTCTGAAGAGAGGACTTTCCATCTGCATGAATGTGTTTTCAGACATAATAACAAACAGTATTAGCAAATTAATAGAAGAGGAAAAAGGAATAAGATAGCCTCATATCTCCTCCGCTATGCAGAGATTATTCTTTGAGAAGATTAGTAAGAAGAAGATTACGGGTAATGAGTGGAAAAATGTAAATTTCGAGAAATGTTCATAGCATAGCTTTTTTGAGCGTGAGTTTTGCACTCTGTCATGCACCCACCTGCGATGAGGGAGATGAGGCATAAATAGTCGATACTGTTAAAAAAAACCTACTTAAACGTTGATATTATCTGTTGTCGTAGCTCGAAAATGTTACAGAAACCAAATGCTTTATGACTAACAGCAAAGCAAAGTAATCCCGGCAGAAAATTAGATGGTGCATAGGTTTAATCACGTTGATAAAGAATGAGCTATAATCCTTGGAGTTTTAGTAGCTATAAAATGTCACATGAAGATCGTCATCAGCAAAAAAAGAGGGAAGGGGAAAAAATGACTAAATCATAGCCCTACGAGCTTCTAAAGCAGAATGAAAGAAGCATTTGCTATCTTTTTAAATTTTGAAGTAGTATACATTGTGT
This sequence comes from Maylandia zebra, assembly GCF_041146795.1. Taxonomy (NCBI): domain Eukaryota; kingdom Metazoa; phylum Chordata; class Actinopteri; order Cichliformes; family Cichlidae; genus Maylandia; species Maylandia zebra. Next base: position 22,117,864 of record NC_135175.1, read on the forward strand.
CCTATGTGCTGGTGTGTGTAGGAGAGATACTGTAGGTCTGCTCCGAAGTGTAGCCTTGAAAAATGGCCTGGCGCTTCAAAGGCTCGGGGATTAGAGCTTTTTATCCCATAATTAATATGACTGAGGAGAAAGCGACAGCACCTGAAAACTGGACAGAGCCGTCAGTATCCTGCTGTGGCCAGAGAGCACCCCAATACCCACAATGCACCACAGGCCGACTCCATCAAAGACACAATACCATGTTCACCCCATGTCTTCATTGAAAAGGCTTAAGGGTATCTTTCTCGCTCCCTTTCTCCCCCCCTCTCTCTCTTTTTTGCTTACAATGCTTACAATTCAGATATTTGGTTTGAAGACCAAAACAAATACACCACACACATGATTTGCTGCTCTGTTTCCTCTTTAAAAATATTCAGGGGAGATTTTAGACATGTTCTTTGGCCTATGACCCTTCCGGGTCATTTTCATTTCCCACCAAGTACCAAATGAGGAGTCTTTTGAAGCCTCATCAGCTGCTTTTGTGGTTTCTCGAGATGAAAAATGCTAAAATTCACTGTCCAGTTTCTTCTTTTTATACCTGACATATAATAAATCTAATTATCAAAGCTATTTAAAATTATAACTTTAAAACGCTGCCTTAAATCGAAGCTCTTGAATAAATGATTTCCCTCTTCTTCTTTTTTTTCGTAGCACACGCTGCACTGTATATTCTGAATTTGACATTTTGTTCTCATGCCAAAATACAGGTGAAAGGTTACACTGCTTTCAGGGGGAATGCTGATTTGAAATTGCCAGCAGTTGTTTTGGAGAATTCCCTGGTTGCTTTGAAGTCTGCACCCCACTGAGTGTCCTAACTTTGACACAGACAGCCATGGCTGCGGCTATTTATACATCTTGTGGGAGAATAGGTTTCCCCCACGTAACAGACTCCCTTTTTTGTGCTGAGGCTATCCCTTGCTACAGAATTGGTTGTTGCTGTGATAATTAAAACACATAAAAAGTATATGAAGCCTTAGCCAGTCATAAACGTTGTTGTTGTTGTTGTCTTTTGTGTTATTTTTCCTTGTTGTTGTTGCAGATTGTAGGCGTGTCCTCACTCACTTTCACATAGCAGAGTACCAGGGTCACAGTCAGAGAGTCCAAACCAATGCATCTCTTACAATTCTCACAGTCTATTGATTCACCCTCTGAAATTTATGTTGCTTTTCAGTGAGACCCCCTACTGCGGCCCTCACTGCCTCCACGACAGGAGGGTCACAGTGACACAAGAGTGTTGGGCCAGATGCCGAGTGATCCCCTCTGATGCATCTCCGCTCCCAAAAGCCAGATCCATTGCCACGATAGGACAATCAGCCTCGAACTCTTTGAAATACCACACACCAGACCTGAATTACCAGCATCGCCCGCTATCCCGCTTGCACTTTTCTTCTTCTTCTTCTTCTTTTTTTAATACTATCAACAACACCAAGTGTAAATCTTTGGAGCAAATGTTGAGAGAAAAAAAGGATCGGAGAAGAACTGGGGAAGATGAAGAGGAGGGGAAACAGAAAGAAGGAGGGGGAAAAAACACAAGTGGAGAACAAAACAACCCAGCTGGTCCACCTTTGCCACTGCAAGCCAGTGAAGTCACCCTGTGTTTTTGTGAGGGTGCGTGTGAACAAAACGGTCTTTGAAGTTGGACTACAGCACTGTACTGTGGCATCACTACGGCCACTACTAAGCCCCTGCAAAAATGTGCAGGGTGATTATAGAAAATGCTATAGAATCCAGTCATAAATCAACTAAATTTTCATGCAAATGGCCTCCTTCATGGGGCATTTATGTAGTGTGTGTATAGCAGCATCAAAAGCGCATAAAAGGCGCATTTTGGCACTTAAAAGAGAAATCATTGAGACATCACAGCCCAAATGCACACAGACCCTTCAAGGTCAAACACAGCGAAATAATAAAACACTGACACACAGAGACACACACACACAAACACACAATTGGGAGGTACAACAAGACTAGAGAGTCGTTAAGGCTTTTATCTTCTGGTTGAAGGAGAAAGATCCACCTGACATCCCAGAGGGTACTGATCAATCATGGTCTGACTGGTTCAAACTGTTTGTGCTGGATTCCACATCTATCACCATCCGATGGAGCTCTGTGTCCAACTACAGCACTGAGAAAAAAATAGAGAGCACTTTCAATTAGGGCATGGCGAAATAAATTCACACTACTTGATTTATAGTGCACGACTAATTACACAAGCCTTTTTTGCATAATGCAGTCGGAGCTAAGCCTCGTATTTAAGGAGGTTATTGTCTAATGTCAAATGGCAGTCGGCGAAATAGGTGGAGGCTACAAGGTTTCATGTCCTTTGGAAAAGCTCCTTAGAATGACACGAAGGATAACAACAGACTAAGATGCTTTGATGTTTCAAAAGAAAACGAGGGCACTTTTCACATCTCATAAGTCTAAGTTTGTAGCCTTGTGAAAAACGTCAAACATGCCCACTAATCATGAATTAAAGAGTTAAATTTTGTTCCTTAGACACTTAAAACCTAGAATACTTTATGGATGATGGAGTTGGCATGCTACGAATGAGTCTAGATTACGCCAGTTCCTTAAATGTTGCCACTAGCCTATACCTCAAGGGAAGATATGAGGGCTTAACAATAGGTACAAGCTATAGTCAGAGCACTGGGGCACGCTGCACCTCATGAATATCATTAACCGTGAGCTCTATTTGTATTACTTTGGGATTACATCTAACCCTGTAATGCAGCCTGATTGTGATTGTGAACTGAAAACATGTAACAACATAATCATATGTAAAGCAAATGTAAAAATACAAATCAAGTTGTGGCATTAAACCGTCCCAGTAGGTCCGTTTGTGGAGAGTGAGCAGTGAGTGTGAAGTTTCTTTTTTTTCTACCCCTCACGGTGCCATTTATGTAGTTTAATTCAGGCCAATGTAAGTGCATATAATGAAAAAAGAATAAAGCCTAATACACACACATTCAGTATATATGTGTGTGGGTGTTTTTTCCCTGCTGCCTCAGTATAAACAATAGAAAAATACTTCCCTTATTTTCAGGCAAATAGCAGCAAAAACATCCATGTTACTCGATTTCAATGTGAAACGTGCCAGGTGGCTTTTACAACTTCATTTATCCACTGAGCACATAATTATCCACCTACATTTCCTTGCTTGTATTTAACACTCTATAATCAATGCTGTTAGGGGACAGTTGATCACATATTGTAGTGAGACTGTATACCTAAAATGGAAGCATCTCCTAACGGAGGCATCCTTGTACTTATGCTCCAGTAGATACAAGACAGCCAGTTCATAGCCTGTAATGTCCCGTTTAGTCAAAGATGGTGAATCCCAGCGTAGCAGAGGTGCCAGAAGCTGATCGTCAGCCTGGGAATTTAGACACATTTTCTATCGCTGAGCCTAAAAGATTCCACACTCCCACTTAAGAGAGTCCACACCTCCCAACAGGTGCCATATCTAAGATGAGAGATAAGACCATGATGGTGTTACACAGGCGAGATCAGGGCGGGCAATTCATTTTTCCAAGGGCCCCATGAGTAACTGGGACTGCTGAGAAGAGCCAACTCAAACCTGCTCAGCATTAATTTGATCTCTTTATGAAGAGTTCAAATATAAAAATATTTTAATTGTAACATCTATTACAACCGTAATTGTTGTAATATATTAATTGTAACAATGAAAATGAAATGGACATTGTAAAAACGTCAACATTTCTCACTATTTAATCAATATTCCCACTTTGTCCTGTTTCACTCCAGCCTATCCAAGCATGCACTCAAGAAAAGGGACAACGCTTCACTCGCTGTTGCCAAACTTAAAGTCATTATCCCCTGTACAGCACCGAGTAACTGGGCTGTTTCACGGACACCACAAGAGAAAAAGTGAAACTCCACATTTCAACATCCTCGATTCGTCTTGTTACGGTTCTGCTGTAGACGGCCACATTCAAACACTTTTGGGGGGTTTTCAGGGCATATTAGCATGTAGAGTCCACAAAGCTGGTCTTGACTGCTTAGCTAGCAATGGTTCATAGATAGATAGATAATCAACAATAATATAATCAACAATAAAATTAGCATTTTTAAAAGTGAAAGTAACAAAGGATCACAGAGAGGCCCTTATAATGGGAGCTAGTAGGTAATATATTTAAGATAAAGAAACTTTAAAAAATGAAGTTAAAGGAAAATAAGACTGAGACTGCGCCAAAAATTCGTGTAACTAGTCTTAAGAAATAATATGTACAATATAAATCTAAGAAATATCAAGTTCTTATATTTTTCGGTGTATTTAGTCTCATAACAGCGATTCAAATTGTAATCCTTAAACCACAAACTAAGCGCACAGCTTCACCTCTGACTTCAGTAAATAAATACTTGAAAATTTGTCTTCTTACAAACTCTACATCATTCTGTATCTTTTTTCTAATGTGAATCGACATCTAGCAAAAGATGTTTTTACAGTGAAGCTGAATTAATTTACACACATGTAAATACACAAATTAAAAAAGGAATAGCAGTCACATTTAAATAAAAGCAACAAAGCTGTACAGTGATTCGCACAAAATTATAAAAAACAGCATGCCATTCTCTGATGGAGACCTTATCAGAGAGCATTGGGTGGCTGAAATTAGACAAAGTACATCATCTATACTTACTGAATCTTAATTTCCCACTGACCTCACAGGAGTCAGTCAGGGACCACCAAAGGGCCAAATGTGGCCCACGGGCCATAGTGCCAATGCCTGGGCTATAATAGACAATTATTATGAATAATTGGGGTTTCCTTACCAGATTCTCCAGACAGTGAAAAATTATAGAAATATCAGGCAGTCACATACCTTATCTGTCTTCATATCCACTGACATTGCAAGTGATCCCTGAAGATATTACTTACATATCCCTGTAAATTCCATAAATTCCATCAAACACAACACAAAGATACAATTACGAAAAAGCCATTACATTTTTGAAACGTAGTACAAGCAAGTTCATGATTGCTATGTCTTATTTTTCTTTTTACAATTTTATTCCGTGTAACTAAGACATAGTTATTCCCCGATAAAATAAACAGACATAGTAATGGTTGTTTTAAATGATATATTTCTGGAAGGTAACTTGCCATTAAGAAATCCAGCACACGGTTTCATTACCCAGATTAATTTCCTTCACCAGTTTCTTGATTCTAGTCTGAAAAGAACATCAGATGTGAAGTTGTGGTATAAAGGTTTGGATTAAAAACCTGCTCTGACACTGACATGAGGTTCCAGTCTGATTGAATGTGAGAGCTGCTGATCATGTCTTAGTTAAGGCCAACCGATCAGGACAGAGGTGTCAGTTCAGAGCTTAGCTGGAGGTGTAAATGCTGCACTCCTTAAGTAAGATGAAAGAATGTTCCGCTTGATGCATACACTTGCTAAACACTTTGACTGAGGTGATCAACCAACCCCCAAAGACGTGTAGTGACAACAGATGATCTGCTCAGGTAAGCACCATCTTGCTTTTCAAAGTGCTTTACATTGCAACTCATCATAAGAGGTTGATTTCAAAGTCACTGCTAGTCTGCACCTCGACAGATTTCCTGCCCATGCGGATATGCAGCGAAGTCACGGATGTCTTGGAGGCACAGGTGATAATAGGGCCTTAATCGCCCTGCTGGTTCTGCTTGTCCCTCTCAATGTCACATATCCGGATGAATGTGGTAAATATCAGCCCATAGTTGAAATAATGCCACTTTATCTGCTTTTGTCAGACCAAGGTCTTGGTCACATGAAGTGGGTGAAAGATGAAAGGTGTAAAATATTTGCAATATTTAAAGCCAGTGTACTGTATAATCACCAGGTTAATGCTATTTGGATGGAGCAAGTTTGAAACTCTTGGATTAAAATAAAGCTGAAATGTGGAAATGCATATTTTTGCATGCGAGATGTAAAGGCTTTTTAAACTAGAGGCTGCTGCTTTGAGGCTAATTAGCATTTTCGACTGTGTAGTAATCTAGCATTTGGTCAATCAAATTTCTGCTGCACAGTAATACAGTTAAAGTTCAGTTGTTCCAGCTATGGACTGATATATTATACATTAAATATATAGTAGTTTTTCAAGTCTCCTGCATTGTATTTTTGTGGCACATTCTTGTGAAATATCAGTAAATACAACAAAGAAAGAGACCTTGGCAGAATCATTACACCCACATCCCTCTGCTTATTCTGCACCATAGCAGCTGTACCTTATCCCGCTATGCCACTATTCAATGCACTCTCATTTGTCATGTATCAAATGCACACTTCAATGTATTCCCCTCAAATATACTGTGGAAGAAGGAGTCTCTTACAGTGATGCTCTGGCAACTGTCCAAACCTCAGCTGAATAAACACAAGAGCCATTTGCAGGTTGGCAGACACTGAGATGTTTGCCTTTCAGGGCAATCTATCTCCCTCCCTTTATTCCAGTTCACCCCTTCTCTCTCAGACACAAAGGTGAAGAGTCGACAAGAGCTTATTACCACACAAATCAACATGTCGCTGTTTCTCGGCTCATCACTACAACTGAATGGCTGTATATAGGAAGTATAATGTGTGACCTGTCAGGGCCAGATTTAAAGTTGCGAGATTACCAATGTAGAAGCAGAAAAAGGGCATTATATCAAAGGGGAAAAAATCAGCTTGGATGAAACTGATGAATTAGTATGATTGATTAAGGCTGAAACAAATCTGATGTATACACTGAGTCGCAGATTAAAATGAGTAAATATTGATCTTTAAGTTAATTAACCAATTACATATTAATAAAGATTCTCAGTGTTTTATCATAATCATATCCTCAAAGAAATAATTTCCCATAGACACCCCAGCACATCCTTTGAATTTTATGTGCTTTTACTCGTAATTTCTTAAGCCAGTAATTGCTGCCTGGATTATGATCAGTCTTAATGATTTTGTTCCCCAGGAATAATGCATAGAAGTGATTAGGCTGGATGCTACAGATACTGGACCTATAACACCAATGATCAAGGTTAGCATCCTGAATCCCATGTGGTTGGTTTGGCAATTAAATTCATTTTGGTTAAAGTTCTTGTTTAAAAGATAATTAAGTGAGCTGGTATGTGTTATAACTCAGGTTTACTGAAGCCTCTTTACCTAGCCTTAAAGTAGCTAGTACACTCAAATCTTGATTACCTTCTATTAGCACAGAGACTGGAAACAAGTCTTGTTTTTGCTTTAAATCTGTCCACTGTAACAAAATCCACCAATTTTCTTTTCTTTTCTTTTCTTTTCTTTTTTAGAAACAGATTATATGAAGTATCTGTTCTTGCTAGCTGCATTTCTCTGCTCATTAGCATTTGTGCTGACAGTAGCTTCATATTTACTAGACATACTTGAAAGTAGCATCATAATTCTGATCAACAGGGAAGATTTCCGGACCCTTTTTGTTTATTCAGTGTGACACTATCTAACTGCTGAAGTGCTTTTAATATAATACAACTTCTCTTTCTATACTTTAACTAAATTTCCTGTGTTTTTTATGAAGGAGATTGTGTGTTTTACCCTGTTTTACCCTGAAAACTTCCAAACCACAGGTGACCTGCCACAGGTCATCTGTGTCTTAACAAAAGAGCAGCTTCAAATGTGCTGCTCACATGATGCCTTCTGCGCAAATACAACTTGCCATCTTGCCAGAAACAAATACATACATTTGCTAAAACAGCATTACTTTAACAAAGTGTTAAAAGAGCTATTTGCATGAAAGTTGAATCATCCTATAATAATACTTTTTTTTTCTTACACATATTTATATATACTAAAGAGTTGTCTTACATATTAAGAAATATTCTCATTATTTATTTATTTTTTATAAAAAAGTGAGATTAATTTGTTATGGCTCAATTCATAATTCAAAAAACCCCGCTCCCCTACATATACAGCGTTATGAGAGCAATGTATAAAGTCGCTGTTTCAGTGCTATTTCTTTCAAACACTCTGAAAACATGAGCATGGTAAATGCAGCTCCTCAGTTCAGCCTCTGAAGAAATGGTCAAAAGAAACAGCAAAACCTAAAACACATACTACTCCCATTGTGTATTCATGACTAAGCTCTTGTTTTGATATGGTCTTTCACTGACACAAAAGCAAGCAAAGTCTACTGTTTCTGTCAGTTTAAACAAATAATGATGCAACAGGAGTGCTTCCAGTGAATGCGAAATGCACTGTTGAATCACCAGTGGAGCCTCACAATAGTTTGCCACGCATCACAACAGCAAGGACAGACTCAATATTAACATTTCCTTTGACATGTGGCGAAAGGTTTTCTTTAAACCACGGAGGTTGAATGGGAATCAGTGGATAATAAGAAATTAAAAGGTAAAGAGGGCACAGGGGAAAGAGTGAGGGAGAAAGCCAAATCTTAGCCCCAGGGCTTAATGTTACAACACAATGGCCGCCAAGGCAGTAAAGGAGTCAACATTTCTTATTCGCCCCCTCCCCTAGTGCCACCTGCATTACAATTAACCTCATGGCAACCTTGAGGTCTCTGATTAGTGATGGCCTATTGTCTCGATCCCATTAATGCTTGGCCCCCACTCTGCCCTCAGCGCACTCACATCAACAAATCAAACCCAGTTTCCGGCAGGGTCTGTTAGCGCAAAGAGCTGCCCTCTAATATGGGACGGCTACCTGAAGGATAGCTGCGGAGGTCTTTAGAGAGCTGCTTTAGGTACCTGCAATTTCAGGTACTGCTGAAACTTAGAAAGAATAACCTGCCAAAAAAGAAAAGAAATGGGCTGAAAATGAATAATACGAGGGCAGGAACTGGGAAATGATGCAGGAGAGGGATGCTGACTAATTTTTAATGACCGCCACACTGACAACTACAAAATATGAATGGAAAAAAACCTGACCCATTCAGTCTTAGATATGCAATATCTATATCCAGTGATACTCGGGAGAAGTGAAAAACATGGAAGTAGGAGCATTCAAGGAATTAAAAGCACACCAGATGTTGGGAACCCCTCAAGGGATAAACCGACACATTAAACATAATATCACCTCATGCACTGGAGTGCTATCACTGGTTCTCTCCGGGGAGCTGTTACAGTATGTGTTGCTGCCACAGTTTAAATCTCAAGAAGTAGAAATTAAACCGCTGCAGACGGGCCCACGCAAAGAGTACACTTGGGAGATTCGGCTGGCTTGGAAGCTCTGTGTGGAAAGCAAAAACTGTCTTTAAGATTACAAAAAAAAAATGAACTGGGGGTAGTTGTGTCTGATATCGTCGGGGAGATAAACATCAAATCTTTTTGTGTACACTAGCTGGCAATAACATGGTAGTCTTTCGTCTTTTCCAGTTTCTCTTAAATCAGCTCTTCTGTGACATGACAAATAGTTCATACAGAATTAGTAGCACACATGCATCATTTAGGGACAAGACTAGGCCCAGAATGATCTCTAGTTATATGCATCAGAAACAATCAGTTGTGAGATGTTGTAGAAACACCACCTTTATTAATGAGCTGAACCATGTTAATATCAGACTAATACTATTAACAATGTTTGCATACAGAAAAATAAAAACCTCAGTGACTGTTGAATCTGACATTTACCATGATGCTATTAAGTTGAAAATGAAGAACAAATTACAACAATGCCATTTATAATGAACTGTGATTACTGCAATTATTATACTGTAATTATTGTAAATACTGAATGTTTAGTATTCACATGTGTGGAGGCTCGATAGTGAACTATGTTCTGAAGTAATGCATTCCTTTCATTCATTCATTGTGCATCAATAAGGTTATTTGAGTAACTCTGTCCACTTTATTTCTAATGAAGGTTTGAATATGATCTGTAATTTCAGTGATGGACAATATAAAAAAATAACAAAAAAAACCACTGTTTATACTAAACATTTTGTGTGTAACAGAATAAAACGTAAGTCAGTGCCTGGCTTTGGAGGTATGTGGAGTTAGTAGTGACTTTGAAGCAGGAGAGTAGCGTTTAAGTGTGTGTGGGATCATTTTTAAGTTTGTCTTTTTTTCACTCAGTTAATTTTTATCCTGGTTGGTTAAATTTAGATACCAATGCATAAGAAAAAAATAGACCTTTTTACATTGTTAACCAAAGATTCACTTTCTATTTTATCAGAATGAAAAGTTGGCACAAGTGTATATTTTATTTATGCCCATAACCAACACAGGTAACTTAACTAAGGAGGTTATGTTCCTGGTAGTGTGCGTGTCGTCATTCTGTCTCTAAACTGGTGGAAAACAGGAAAAACGTCTTACAACCTAGAAACTATAACTCCTATATAGTGTGTATAGTGTGTATTTTTAACATATAGAAAGTATCGTATAAGGATTTAAAATATTAGGTCACATTTGACCTTTGAACTCTCCTACAAGGTCAATAAATTGATCTGATGGTTAAAGTGATTGTAATGTTGCATAGAGCTATTTAAATCTGTTCCTTAGTGGCTTTGTTTTTATTGACAACATATAGGGACATATAGGATATGTATGGGGATTCTAAATATCAAGTTATGGCTTTATCATGTAGATTACAGTAACGGGTTAAAAAAATGTACAATATTTCTGAATATGTATTCTTCTTTTTGGAAAACAAAATAAACTGAATCTTTACATTAATTCAAATGAGTTCCACACATGTATTGTATCCACATGGATACAAAATAATAAATAATTTCCTTTACAACTATGTCAAATACAGAGGAAATAACCAAATTTGCACATGTTTCTACTGCACTCAAACTTCTTAACGTATGTTTAAAAGTAACAAAACTAAGGGAATATATACATAATGGAATACTATCTCCTTAAAAGTCTGCCAAGAAAGTCAACTGCCTTGGGAGAGGTTTGCGCTCTCTGAGTGCCACTTGTTTTAAAATGTAAATACACATGTAGAGAATTCTTTAAAAAATGGTTCAAATACAACAACAGGTGTCTCCAAACTACTGCCTTGATGCACCTGCATGCCTGTCACTCTAATCATATATATATGCTTGTAAAGGCCCCTTGGCCCCCTTAAATGCACTGAGAAAGTTTTTAAAAGCGCAAGGTTAAAGCTGTGTAGGGTCTTGTTTTAACCGAAACCAGGGTCATTTCCTAACCTCAACTTTTCTCAAGTTATCTTTGAGTAATTGGTAAATGCAATTAGCATCTGAGTGAATGGCAGCATTTGACGTATTGTATTGCTCTGTGACAAACTAATTTATTACAAAGATTTTAATGTGTGCGATGCTTTATAAATATTGTAGATGTAGCAGTGATGCTACTTTTTAATGCTGTTGGTTGAAAGCTATTTTGACTATTGTGAAATCCTTTGTGTCTCAACACACGTTTATGCATTCTGCTGTTCCTGTTTTGGCCATCCATTTGTTCCAGATGTTATCAAGCTCCTTGTCGCCAGCCATACTGAAGTCAACTCTTAAAAAAAAAATGAAATGCAGGGTGACAAATTGATTTACTATAGCTATTTTCCTCATGTTATTGCATCTTTATCAAGTACCATGTGAGGCTTGGAAAGGCTATTTTCTCTCTCTAGCAGAAGAACATCAAACCATTAAGTATTTAATCCATTCTGGCTCAGGTGCAGCTCTCTGTCCAGCTAAGCAATACAACAGTTATACCATTTATGGACTGTCCAGCGTGCAGGTGGCAGAAAAACTTCTGGGGCACACCTGCCAGCTGATCCAACCATTAGACTATGAACCACACTGTCTATAGCCCCAATGCCCTGAGGATTTGCCTCACCGTGCAGGTGCAGGGACAGACAAACTGTGATGGATTACTCCAGATTTAGCAATCACTTCCTCAAAAAACCTCTTTTGTCGCGTGTAAATGAGCCGACTGGATGCGTATTTTCCATGCACTACAGAAAAGTCTTGTTTTCATGGTACAGTAAATGGTTCTGGGAATGTTTTTAACTAGAGGGCACACACTGAAGTTCAATGAGCTGACTAAAATGTCTTTAAACTGGTTGAAACATCATTTTAAGATTTGTATTTTTATCTTTAACGTTCGTCTTTGAGCCTCAACAGCACATCCTTCATAGAGCATAGCCGCGATGCTACTACACTGCTTGTATCGTTTCACCCTGCAACCATTAGGCACATAACTAAGCTCCGACCACATTGCTTTAAAACCGTGCCAGGTCCAAGCCAAAATACAATTTGACTGACGAATCAAAGAAGCACAATGTAAAATGCTTTCTCTGCTCCAATCCATAAAACTAAATACCAGAACCATTTTTAATTTCAAGTCTGATTTTAATTACAGTATGCTAGAATCAAAATTAGCTTAAAGCCTTTTGCAATCTTTTATTTGCACAAGACTTAAACGATGAGATCCCCAGATTATAATGTAAACTGTAATAAATGATGTCTTTTTTCTTTAGTCGAAAACTTGCCAAGATTAAAAATGAAATTAAAAAATGCACATGAAGCTTTTTTTTGTAATCGAACAATATTAATTTGTCACAGTGGAAAATGAATACCATAAACTTCATATACAGTTAGAAATTTAAGCAGGGATATAAATAGAGGATGTACTATTAATATTCTTAGAGGAATGCTTGGGCCTGGTGTTATCCATGAGATTCATCAGTGTTAGTAGTTATTGTCCAGACCCCCCATGGTTGTAATTCTTTATCCTTGCCATCTCAGTAAACTGCATAATTTAGTTAGGAAGATGTAATTCTATTCCCTTCACACAGTCAGCGAGGCTTCAGGCTGACCCAAGGCAGTCGCACTTAAGTGAGTTTGCACATGTAATAGTGTGCCTAAGTTATTGATTTGAACGAATACAAATGAAATGAATCCCCTGACCTTGAGCAAGAAGTGATTAGAGTGTGGCGGCAACAGTCTGATATGCTATTACTATCTTAATTTCTTAAATGATAGTGTATTTATGTAAATCCTTTGTTTATCATGCATCCATATGGTGAACTAGAGAGATGATACATGTGCGTTGGTTCACCATTGAACCAGATGTTGGCTAATCTGAGCTGAACAATAGATCTTTTCTCTAAAAGGCACATAAACCTAAAAAAAAACCAAAAGAACTTCAATCGAGACAAAGAAAAGGGGATTTAAATACTACAAAGCACCATTTGCATTTGATTTTGTGCACATGTAAATGATTCATTTAGCACTTTGAGAAGCTGTGACGCTGTGTTGTGTTGCTCGATGCTGCGCAGCTTGATTTTATGCACTTCATCTAAGGGTGGATCTTAAAAAAAAAGAGAAGAAAAATCAGAATTGTGTTTATCCAAACTCATAAAGAAAATAATCATTAACTAGCAATGCAAGGAAAGTGTTTTGTCTTGGTAAAATATGATACCAGGTGAGGCCCCGTGCTTTGACAGGTCGCCATTTTCAGGCCACTAATTTGGTCTCACTGTGGCAGTAGCAACTCCCAGCACAGCAGCAAGACAATTATATCCAGGTGCAAGGATTTGATTCAACAAATTCTAGGTGGATCATTCCAGCTTGCTCCAAGTCTCCCCCCTCTCCCCCTTTGCCGTGTTGTCTCTCTTCTGGGCCAGCTTGGAACAGATGCCCTTGAACAATCTACAGCCCTCACGTGTGACTGAGGACCTTGACAAAAAGCTGAAGCACTTCCAGAAACTTGAAAGTCATGAACCATGTTGTATATTAGAATAATTGGAATGGCAGCAACTGGAAACATTCCCCTGAATATTCCAAAAGATAATGGGACATGCTAATGAGCATGGAATCAAGCCAATCCAAAAAAAAAAGAAAGAAAAAGAAGGAAATGAGAGAGGAGAGTGGAGATGGGAAGGTGCTCAAAAAAAAAAAGAAAGTCGAGTAAAGCGTGTGGGGTGGGCTGTGTGCATATGTGATGTATGTGTGCTCTGTCTTCCTGGAACAGTAGTACTGTTGAGTGTAGAATTGCACTGTACAGTCCGCCTGTCAAAACTGTTGATGCGCATTTGGGGAAAGTATAATTTGGGAGCTCGCACCTGGCAGACTGAGGGATTTCATGCTATGCTCCTATGCCAAAGCACTCAAGCAATGCCATGCTGAACTCGGAGCTTATTTCTCTGGTCGCCACACAACATGAAAGAGGACCCATAAATATCTTTTTTTTTTTTTTTTAAGTGTAACTGTATTCAATTTAAATGCGTCTCAGACGACTTTAAGTTTGCGTTGTTGGCTCGGTGTTCTGATATTTTGCTGAACGGATTGGTATAATTTGATTTATTTTATTGTGCTGGAATATTAATGGTATACAAAATGGAAATTTATAACCAGCTGTGAGGCAGTTTTTTATTCTAGGAAAGCAAACCATGTAGACTGAAAGCAAACTGTAGCTGATTTACATAAAGTCTTAAAGCATAATTCCTATTAAATGATAATTATTACTTGAGGATGAGCTTATAGGGCACTGTCTTATTGGAAATGCTAGACTGCATCTCAGCAATACAGCAAACTCTGTCATCAGTGACATGCTACATCTCAATCCTGTGGACAGCTGATTGGATTTACTCAAAACTTGGGCTGGAGAAAATCTCACGCTGAGAGTAAAATTGACTTAGCCCTGTATTCAGAGAGAAAGATGAAGGGCATCCAGTCTTATCATTCTCCATCCCGTGTCTCCATACAGCCCCAGTACTTTCCATGTGTTATTCCAGTGTGTGCCCAAGAATTTTCTACATGTGATGTCAACATCAAGCCAGGACAGAAAGTCAAGGGAGGTACTGGGAGTTAAATCAGAAGTGCTGCCAACATTTTATGGCTTTGGAGTCCATGTTCAGATGGATGAAAGATCGCTGTAAGAGATAGATGCCAGAAAGCTCTTTAAATGGAATAAATCGAGATGTATCTTAATGCTTGTGAGACCAGCTTGGCTAAGATTTGCAAGATTTGTGAAACTTAAAACACCTTTTTTTCCCTCAGTGTTCATTTTGCATAAAATTCTTATGACATATTCAGGGAACATTTGACCAGGATAAGAGGTCTGTATGAGTTCAAGAAGCTCTATGTGTTAAAAGTGAAATCATCTGTTATCTATATACGCTATGATTACGCTTCTTAAACAAGATCTGAGCTTCACGGCGCACAGATGAACATTTTATTACATGTTACAGGCACATTTATTTGATAAACCGTAACAACATTTGTAGATCTGTAATATATAAAAATGCAGACAAGTGTAACCATGGGGCTGCGTATAATTTCATTCCCACTGCATCCTCACTGGGGTGCTGGTTCTCAGACTTCAGCCAGAACACAAGCCTTTATTTGATTTAGGGAACTCCCCCTCTTACGAGCCTCCTCTGCTCATGAAGTGTCCCAGTATGGAATGTCTGCATTATTACACTGCTGACAGAGATTGATGCTTCCCCAAACCATCTGCACATGCAACAATACTCAACTTGAATAAACTTAATTGCAGACAAAGGGGAAAACACTTTTAAGAAGTGGAAAATACGACGGATTATTTAATTTTGGATGTTCTCAGACATATGCTTTAAGAAAAAAAAAGTTTTCTAATGGATGTTTGAGAATCAAACACCATCAGCAAACGTGTCAGGAATGAGTGATTTACTGAAACGCTGCACGCAGCCATGGTTGAGTTGGGTTGTGGCAGAGGCAGTGCAAAGCCACCAAGTGATGTAACTTGAAATTTATTTACAGTCAGCCATGGATCATCAGTCATAGGTCCCCGAAAACAGACATGCAAATAATCCTAAATATCCCTTTTGTGTGACTTATCGCATGTCAAAACATTAAACTCAATTCATCCTTTTAGTTTTACGTCAAAGGTGAATTTTAATTATAAAAGTCTAGCCTTTTTTCTTTATCCTCTGCAATATTAATTTAACACTTGCCATTCAAGAAAACAGATATGTGATATGTTCTCAGCTCTTGAACAAAAGCTGCAGTGTACTTGCACAGAGAATCGACCTGTAACCCAGTGGGATAAACTGTTCAAACCTTACAGTACGTCACCGTTTTGTTTAACAGGGCTAGGGATCAAAACACTAATCCTCCCCACATTCCCTTTGGTTATAATTAACTTGCAGTACTTGAAGCTAACAGTATTTTAAAGATGTATTTTTATGGACTCTAATCCCAATTCAATCTCTCTTCCTGTGCAAAGCACAAAGAGGAGGGAAAAAAGGAAGGCAGCTGAGTGCTTTTTGTATTCACTCTGCTTGTACTTCATACTTTTTTTAATAATCAGTTCAATATTATAAGGTATTATGACCTGGATGCTTTCATGGAAATAGAACCTGATCTTTAATGGTTTGGATTAAATATTCAGTCATGAGCCAACAAATGATTTATCTTGCTTCAAAACTTGTAGCAACAAAAAATTGTGAAAGTTTCACTGCGGCTTAACACGTCATCCAGCCCCTAATTTTGTTATATTGAAAGAAAGTTAAATCATATAAAAATAAAATACAATAAAAAAACAACATAAACAACGCCAGTGGTGCATCAAAAGTCTCAACAGTGACACTCAATTACAGATTGTGGTTTTAAGTGTAAGCCAATTATTTTCAGTGAAGAAGATCCAAACAAAATAAGGAGTGATTTAAAAAAATAAATAAATAAATAAATAAATAAATATATATATATATATATATATATATATATATATATATATATATATATATATATATATATATATATATATATATATATATATACATATTAAAATGATTTGCAGAAATGGCTGCTTTCAAACAATCACTGCACTCACCATTAGGTAGCAACATGCAGCCATTTATCTGTTTGATGACGGGGCTCCAATTTTTCTGTGAAGCGATGACAGATGGATACTTACATCACATAAGTTTGGAAACAACCTTTAGCGAGAAGTTCAGCCGGATGCTTTTTTTAAAGGACTTATCAACACTTCTCCATTAGACACAAGCCACTGCTGTGCATGGCTTTATAACTAATAGCTGTGTGTGGATGCAGAGCAGGGGGCTGTCATACATTAAAAAAAAAGAAAGAAGAAGAAGTGGTTACAGACAAGTCATGTGATGAATATGACACGTAAACGCTGTCCGTGCTGTTTGCTTTGGTGTGCGTAAACAGACACTCACAATGGACCCAAGCCATCTTTTTTATATCAATATACAACATTAAATAGCTGTAATAAAAAGCATTAAGATATTGCCATCTGGACTGTCACATTCCTGTGGAGGATCCATCTTGAGCATTTGTGGTACATGCAATGTCTGAACATTCATTTTTGAGTTGTAAAGACTGCTGAAAAGTTCCCAGTAAGCCACAAAGCCACAATGCACCATTACTTGTGCAATACAAGCATTTTTGCTCTGATGTGGGCTTGCATGTAGCTGTGATGCCGCTTTCCTCTCAGCTCCAGAACTTTCATGTAGAAATTTAGATGTTGTCAGTCGTTTAAAGCTTAGCTGTTTTTCAGAACTTGATCTCGCGGAGGGGACTTGACCTTTCGTGAGTGCTAACATTTTATTTGCCCTTTCACTGGAGTGGTTTTTGCCGTACCTGTGTAAGGCAGAAGTCTACGTGGTCTTCAAGCAATACAGGTAGCCTTGATATGGGATAGAAAGCATCTAGGTAAGTCAGGGTTACTGCAAACACGCTACATTGCATTCTCACTGTGACACATTTTGTGATTTTAAAAAAAGAAAACTTTATTAATGCAACATATATAAAACCAATTTGATTCTGACAATGAACAGTTTCTATATGCAGACATAAAATACAAATATGATTCTATTTGTAACACAATGACCTTACCTCAGCCAAGACAGAATTATCCTGAAACTGTAAACATTAAAATCAGAAGCAGTCGCTAGTTGTTCTCAAAATATCAGAATCTTTAAACGTGACGTCATGATGAGCAAAAATAAAAACAAATGCAAATTCTGCACAAATAAAGTCATAAGAAGTATTGTTGTTTTTATATTTTCTCCTTAAATTAAAACCTTTTGTGTTTACCAATAAATATTTCAGTACATTTTCCTCCAGAAAGTGGCAGTGTGAGGTTTTTGGCCACAGTTGTGGTATATTTTCCGTTGCAGGTGGAAAGACCAATTAGTGATTAATTGGAGGGGGTGGAAAAATAATAAACGGCAAACACCTGGACCACGCAAATTTGGGCCAATCATTATCAATCAAACCATGAGTGAGCAACACCGAATTGGAATAAATGGGATACACGTGCCTTATGATGTGTAACATTTTATTTAGAAATTATTATTAGCCGATAAATTGAATTATCACAGTTGCACCTGTCAAGCGGTCTGTCACTCAGTTAGATATAGACGGATTTCTTGCCTGCCACCATGTTTATGTAAGACAATAACGTAACTCGAGCTGGAAAGTGTGGCTGAGCTGTGCTGCTCCAAACAAAGAGAGAACTGTGTTTGTTTTTCGGATCCTTTTATGCCTGGAGTCATAAAAATAAAAGCAAGCTTTTAGCTTTGATGTTTCACAGAAAAACCCTTTAGTCAACCTTCTCTTCACGCATTACATTGTGTTTTTAGTTACATGTTGATTGTATTACCTTTCAGTGGCTGGCTTTTTGTATGCTAAGCTCTGCATGCCAACTTAAAATGATTACAGAAGCTTTGGATGCATTCAACACTGTGCGTTCTCGCCATTTCTTCACATCCCTGTCAAAATAGTGCAGAGGTCACCACAGCTTCAGTAAGCAGCGTGACACCGTACATCGCAGATTTTAGACTATTCACACCTAAACCACATTGCATCAGTCGGTTAACTGTGACATGATGGAACATCAGAGTCATAGACATAAAATCGAACTGCGAGAACCTGCAGGCACCAGATGCTGCACACAGTTTGGGCCTTTATTGGAAGAATTGTGGGAAAGAATTTGGCACATCTCACTGAACATCTTTTTTTTTTTTCACTAAAACATTGCATTTAATTTTAAACAGGCTTGTTATTGCTCACATAGTTTTATTAAATCGAGCTCTTTTTGTTTCCAAGTCCGATCATGTGTCTCAGAAATGTGTAGCATGTTGCCTGTTCTCTGGATTCCTTCTCACAGACAGTGCAGCCCACTTTCTCTGTCTTCTGACAGCGTTAGACAGCTAATATCCTGCGTTCTTCAGTTCACCACTTGGTGTGTGTGTGTGTGTGTGTGTGTGTGTGTGTGTGTGTGTGTGTGTGTGTGTGTGTGTGTGTGTGTGTGTGTGTGTGTGCGCACAGTCATACAAACACTCCCACACAGACAGACACATTCAGCTTCCAGGTCTTTCTTGGCTCCCATCACCAGTCAAGTTTCATTTCCACCTGTGTCCTGCTGAGGCAGCTGGTGAAAAATATTCCCTGCCAAGCGCACTGTTATGATGATACCTTACATACCACATTTTTGTTTGCCAAATTTTACTTTTAATCACTCTCTTTCTGTGTTGCTACTATAATTATAAATGAATGCAGTGCTGAGGGGTGGAATAGGACTGATGTGTTGCATCAATCAGTACCTTTCAGCAGGATGCTGTTAATCTGCTGTTACACCGCATTGTTCTGTTGATACCTTCTGCACAGTGGCAACAAGACGATACAAGAACGGTTTACATATCTTTGTTAAGGTCAGCGAGAATATGTTTTTATCTTTCTGCGTTTCCTGAGAGTGGCAACATTTTAATGCAGGGATAAGGGTTTTGGCTTGACGACACTGCTGCATTTTTATGCCATTCTGAATAGGCTTGATGTCAGAAACGCTTGAATAATAATGAATGCAAAATGTCTACAGATGCACACGCTCTCATGGCAAACACATATACAGCCACAGTGTGCACTGGACTCTAATGATGGATGTCCTTCCATTATCAGAATCAAACTGAACAACAGTGAGCCAGAACAATTACAAAGCACCAAATGTTTGAAGAAGAAGAAGAAGCAGAAAAAAAAAACACACAGTCGATATTAACATAGCATTGGAAATACCAGCATTTCTACATGCACAAGCCAACTAACCAGAGGAATTATGATTCCAGCTTGTTTCATTGCACACACATTTTTCCCCCTTTGGAATGATTTACTCATGAGGGGAAGAAAAAAAAGAAATCCATTTTTATTTAAAATATCTGCACTCAAAACACCAGGCAAGCAAAACAACTTATATTTATTGCCCCTTGTCTCTGAAAAATATTTGAAGGGTTTAGGCAGCAGCCCAACAGGAAAACGACAATGAATTTCAGGCAACCCAAAGATTAAGTGGTTGTGCAGAGGGTAGGGTGATTGCTAGATTCGCCGAGATGGTGTTAATGAGCACAAATGCTGCTTGATATTTAATTTTTAGAATTTGATCTTTGTGTTCTTGATAAATTATGACTGCCATTTGTAGCACGAGCTTCTGTTACTTTGCTTGCCATGTAAAGACTCTGAAAACACGCATTGTGACCTTTCACTTGCAATAAGCACACATGAGTTTTGGAAAAGGTAAAAAAAAAAAACATGATAAGAAATTGTTTGAAAGATTAGAAAATCCTATTTCTACAACAAACCTGTGATACGACAGATAATTTGTGTACATTATGTTCAGAACCTACACGATGGGACTCCATCCTAATCCCCAAATGTGCAAATGGCAACAAAGAGATTCATTCTGTTACCAGTTAACAGTAGGACACCACATGCCATGTTCTCGGGATGATAGCTAATAGGTTAATTTGGACTCATTGTTAAAGCCTTGGGAATACAAAAGAGCATGCAGCAGGATGAAACCCAAACATCTGTTCGTATCAAGTTTTATGTTTCAAGAAACTATTAAGTCCTCGGAGTGGTATGATTTCAGCCATGTTTTCTTTCCAGGCCAGCTTATGATGCATTCTCGCACCAACACTGTGATGTGCAGTGGATCGGGAGAAACCTGTCACTGATTATCTCTGACTGGCCAATCCACACTGTGAAATAAGGAGTCATTATCAGACTCATCAGATAAGCAGATGTTGACAAGCTGCTCTGTAAGTGAGAATGCCTCTCCACTGAACAGTGCAGTGATGTACCATATGCATGGTTTGACTTCAGCCGCATAAAATCAAAACGCGAGCTTATTTTATTACGGTTGATGAATGTCATAGGCTGCACTCACGTGGTCCAAATGTAAACAAGAGCATGCAGTGATGTCAGTAACGGAAACTTGTTTGAGGGGATTTATAAATGGCTGTGTTTCGAATTAAGAGAAAAGTCGCTGTAAAGATGCTATAAATATAAGATGAACAAATTAAAGGTGAAACTGCCCTTTAACTGATTCTGGGACTCAGGGGTTAAAGGGTTAAAAACAGATGTTTTGGAACCGGAAGTTTGTACATTTGCAGATCTGTTTAACCGCTAACCACCAGAGTGCCCTTGAGCACCACCAAAAATCCACAATGGCCAACTAAACAGCCCACTGTTAGAGCTGCGCATGTGCGAATGAAGCGCATTGACTTTTTACAGGAAAAAACAGGCATCAGACGGTGACTATTTGTTTTTTTTTTTCTCCTGAAGGCTGAGGTGTGCTGCAGTCTCACCCTGCCGCAAAGCGCTAATTGGGGTGGCCTCATTTAGCAGCACGTCAAAGGGGACGCGACAACACCGTGTCAGCGCCTCCACAAATCTCCTGCATGGTCTAAACTTAATAGCATGTCAGACATCACAACTGATGCAATAGGGGTCACGGTGAGCCTATGTTTCACTATAACGAACCCTTCCCCAACCCCGGCATGGAGACCGGGGTGGCAAAGCGGAGATTAATGTTCCAATCAGCGATGTGGTTAAATAAAAAAGCTGTGAACTATACGAGCTACAGTCTGGATTATCACAAGGCAGACAGACATCAACTAGACAAAAGGAAAGGGGGGGACACAAATTTGTGTTGTTGGTTTTTTTTGTATTGTTTTGGGTTTTTTGTCTAGAAAATGGCATTATTTCACAACAGCTGGACATTCCATTTGTAAAGACAGATTTCCTCTGCCTGTCACGGACAAAACGGCGAGCTGCTCCAGTGCAGCGTTGGTCCCAGCAGATTACACATGTGGAAGCTCGACTTAAAGTACTTGTAAGAGCTGCTGTTTATAAGAAACGAGGATTTAGCGAGAGTTTCCAACAGGGAATCAGTATCCCAATCAAATCCACCAAACCAATCAAATTTCAGCTTTTAGCGAAATTCTGATAGTTGACTTTTTTTTCTTTTTAAATTTTAAATGCGTTTAAATTTTTGTTTTGGGACGATAATGCCACAAATCTATGTGAAATGAAATATTTACACCTTTCTCTTAGAGTTAAGTGGTGTCTAAAGCGAATAAGAATAGGAATAACTATGAGGATATCAATAACAAAAAAAATATTAATAAATTAAACAGTCAAATTTCAAAGGGGCACGAAAATAAAACGATATAAATGACGTCCAGTCACTGAATATGCATGAAGATTAAAAATAACATGCTGTAATTTTTCTGTAAATCAGCGTCTGGATTGTCTTTCTATGCAAACTTAGATGTTCAGTGTGGGATGGATTGCTCCATTACCCAGGCTCTGGCACTGGAGTCGTTTTATGGCTGCAAATAAGACAGGGTTTCTTGGAGGCGTTTCGAAATGTCTGCATGCCAATAAACCAAAGTGGCCTTGACTTGAATTTGACCTTTTTGTATTAGAACCCTTAAGCCCGCCAGATGAGGACTCTGGGATAACGGGTTTGCAAGTTATTTCACGACTTTCAAACTCGGGGCGTAGGCTCCCAAGTTTTTCAACTCCCTTATCACTTAAAAATGGATATCACGTGTAAGCCTCCGCCGGAAACCTAATAGTTAAACCCCACTGCAAATGTTTAACTTATTGATTTAGTTCTCATAGAGTGACGGCAGCTGGGCATGCACATCAGAGCGCTGGCAAAAGCATGGGCACCTCATCCATCAAGGAGCGTGGATTATAGTTTTTTTCTAATCTTGGGCTATACTCCACGTGTCAGTGCAAAGTTTCTACATAAGCAGCATTTATCAGAGCGTCTGATTTAAAAAAAAAAAAGGGGGGGGGGGGGGGGGGGTGATCTCACAAAAAAGGGAAAAAGGTCCAAACAAGTCATTAAGAGCAGCCACAACTTACAAAATGGGAGGGAAAGAGTTGAAAGTGGGGTTTTTTTTTTGTTCGTTTTTTTTTTTTTTAATGAAAGCCTATTTCCATATACTGCACGTGCATTTTCAAAAAGCAGAAAACAAAAGTAAGAAAGGTTGAATCTGTCTGATTTTTGATGCGCACATAAGCTGCAGCGTGTCTACCTTGGTAACACAAACGTCAGGCTCGGTTTACTGGCCACAAGTGCTAGTAATAAATATTCATGATGCTGGCGCCTGCGCTTTCCCGATATCTGTTTGTCATTTCCAGACTTGAGCGTAGATACATTTAAAGTGGATGTTTTTCCCCCCGCGCTCCTATTTGATCTGGAGTCACCATCAGCCCTATAGCCTGATGGAAGTCGCCTCCAGCCTCTCGTCGACTCTTCTTTTACGAGCATCTCATTTTCGACACCGTGTGCAGGTTCAGTGTAAAGTAATACGACAGAACCACGAAGTCAGAATTAAGTAGTAAAGTCCCCTGCTTTTTGGATTGAGTTGTGTTGGCAGGGCAAAGAGCTAACGTTTGTTTTCTCGTTTCCTTTTTTTTTTTTGTTGTAAGACTTAAAGGTTTTAGTTTCACTATTTGCTAAAAGCATCTGCAGGGAAATTAAAAAACAACGTGGCTAAAGTATGAACTCAAGTCTGTGGCCATTAGCAGGCAAAAACTATGGATCCAGTCTGAGTTTAAATCCATTCCACGAAGAGCATTTTCCATCATTATTAGTCTGGACTCGAAACATAATTTCACATTTAAAGACTTTCCCTCAAATGATAAATAAACTGTTTTTTTTGTTTTGTTTTGTCTTTTTGCCGAATTGAGCTTTTATCTCAAACATTTGTCAATTTGGCATCAACTTTATATTTAAATAAAATGCACGTGTGGACTATCTGCCAGCCCAGAAAACCACAGGAGCCAGTTTTAACACATCCACTTTAAACTATTTATATTTCAAGTTGCATGTGAACATTTTTCTATAAAGCTGCAAACGAATTCACTGCACGGGCGTGGAGTGCGTCTTTATTTTATTTTTTTTTCACCCCCATAGCGGTGCACGAGAGCAGCATCTGCACTGGGACCAGATAGATAGTGTTAAATAGAGTCGAAAAAGTCATTTTATTACCATCCTTCATTTATCTCCAAATCTAATAGTCCGTGAAAAGAAAATATGAATACATTTCAATACATTTCAACAAATCATCTAAGATGGTGGGAGTCGTTTTTAGTTTTTTTTATTTTATTTTATTTTTATTTATTTATTTTTTGCCGCTATAGACGAGCATGCACGAGCACACGCACGCGTTTCCTCTGCTGCTATGTGTACATTTTTTTTTCCCTTTTGGGACGTTAAATTTGCTGTGTGGCTCTTTTCGGGCATGTGCGACAAGCCTTTACGAGGGTGCAGACTGACAGATCGTGGCTCCGTGCACACACTGCCAGTGTTAACCATGATCAGTGGCGGCTGCTGATGTGATCTCTGCCTAATGGGGCGGTCAAGCAAGCTGCAGTCAGGAACAATGAGGGGCCAGACTAATACACCAACTCTCCCTAAATCTATGAAATCCGACAAAACGCAGGAAAGAAAAATTAGATTGGAAAATTAGATTCCCGAACAATTAAGTAAGGCAAGAGGGGGGAAAAAAATCCGGTTTTACACCGAGGAACAACCGCCGTGATTAATCGATTTAATTTGCACATTACTGGAGGGCAAAGTGTTGGATGTTAATTTTGGATAAACAGAAGATGCAGACTGGGGAGTGAATTTACTTATTATCGACTGGCAGGAAAAGTTGTGACAGCGTGTTTAAAACACGGCAAGCCTTTACGTTCAGACTGAGCTGGTGCCTCACACACGTATATATATCTATATACACACACAAACACACATATGCGCGCCTACTGCAAAAGCCCCCCCCCCCCCCCCCCCCCCCCCCACACACACACACACACCCACACACGTATACGCACACACATAAAGAGTTAAAATTATTTGTGCAACTAACCATGCAATTATTCTTCCATCGGAACTGTACTAAATGGATTATCGTGGTGGAAAAAAGGGGGTCTGTTTTGGTGATGCATCCTATAAAAAGAACCCATTAGTTTAACACAGCACTCATGTTGAGATCAACCTCAAACACTAATGAAACCAATAACCTCCAACGCATTGCATTCTTGTATTTTTTTAATCCTTTAATATAGTACGAAATGTATCCAAACATTTTTTTTGTTGTTTTTGTAAACTAAATTTTACATATGAGCGCATTTCTCCATAAATACCGATCATTTCTAACATGTTACCGGTCCTTTACATGCGGATAAATATGGAAAATTGAGCTACTTACATAATACTTCCTTTCAGACAAAGCAATTGACAGAGATTTTATAATTATCACTACATAAACAGATTGACACGGAATTTCAGGCTTTCACTACACGATTTATCGACATGACATTAAATAACAACAATGATACTGTGCTACTCAAACTGGACCTTGGACGAAAATGTTGCACTGAATAGGCTACAAAAGCACATTAATACTAAGAGTCGGTTAAGTCGACGTGTAGACTGTAGTAATACTGAATAATTCACATTTGGTACACAACTATAACATTCTTTTCAATGAAGTCTATTCATCGCAGTATTCTTAAAACCATCTCATTTTTCCATATATCTAGGGACCACATTTTTCACAAATTCCCTTAAACTGTGATAGAACTATTTACAAAATAAAATATTACATTTTTTTTCAACTTGGTGAAATCCTTATGTACAAAAATTCAGGCCTCTACCCGCAGATAGCATGCTTTTTGAGATCTCTCTCTTCTTCCTTTTTTTTTTTTTTTTTTTTGAGCAGTCTCTCAGTAAAAATAAAGACTCAAAGAAATATTTAGGGGGGGAAAGTTTAAGTAGGTGGCTGTCCTTGCCTCCTTTATGTCCATGCATTCTCTTTCACTGACATTAAGGCAGCCTTTTATTGATCGTTTGGGCCTCCCGTGTTTTTTTCAGTCCTCGTTTCACTGGCTGACTTGATAAAGTCTTTGATTCCAAGCAGTTTTATTTATTTCTTTATTTCTGCAGTCTTTTTCCCCTTTCTTTCTTTTTCTTTTTCAAAAATATTTACACGTACCATTCATTGAAATTTGACGACAGCGTGCTGTGGCTGGTTGTGTGGTGTACTGCTGAGGCTGCTGGTGATATGGAGCTGCTGCTCTGGTTCTCTGTGGACGGTGATACTATGGTGGGAGGTGTCGACGACTCGTACCCTGAACTGGCCGCTGGAGATGGCTGCGATCCTGCATTGTTGGATTCGTGGACCTGCGAGTAATGAGAAACGTGTTTTGAGAATCGTGGTGCACCGTGGGGGTTTTTGTTTTCGTTTTTGTTTTTGATCAAACACAGAACATAAGAACCTCATCAAAACAAATTAAAAGTCCTAATCTGACTGTTGGGGGACATGTGCAGAATTCTAAAAAACACAAAAAAAAAGAAACAAAAAAAGCATACCCAAAACATAATTATTCCCATTAAGATCTTAATCTGATTTGTCGGTTAAAGAAAGAAAGTGTCAAGACAAATTAACTTGTGTTTCTGTTACTACACTGAAGGAAAAAAAGGAGGGGGGAAAAACTGGGACATCCTGTTAGAATAAAATCATACAAATAAAGAAATATTTTGTATCCTGGTTTCCAGTCACACATTGAAAGCAGCAAAAAAAAAACAGTCTGTGAATTGCACTTGCACACAGATAAACATTGCAGGAATACAAAAAAATACAATAATAATAATAATAAAACGGGTTTTACCTTCATGTGTTTTCGGAGGGAGCTGGGGTGTGTGTATGACTTGTCGCACATTTTGCAGAGATAGGGCTTGTCCGATGTGTGGACGTGCATGTGTTTCTTGCGGTCACTGCTGTTTGCAAACCGCCTGTCGCAGCCTTCAAACTCACATTTAAAAGGCTTCTCACCTAAACGAAGCAAGAAAAATAACAATATAGTGTTTGACACCGATGGGGCTTTAACATTATTATTACACATTTTTATTTTGACTTTACATAATTGAAGATGTAAAACAGTAACCAGAGTAAAGATTTATATTTTTTAATAGTCATTTGGATTGGATTGCCTTGCAATAATTATCTACTGTAAATACATTTGAATCAGCTCATTTAGATGTGCATAAATAATATCAATTTGAATTTAAATATTATTTTAAATGTAATAGAAAATAGAAAATCTGGGGAAGCAAAAAGAAAAGCCTATAAAATATTTTCTGTCGACAGCTGCACTGAGTCAAATGTCAGTGAAGATACTGCAGCTGCCTTATAAATAATAATCCTGATTGCATGCATATTTTGGATGAGGCATTCTCAGCACTGATTTTGGCACTAAGAAAAAAAAAACGGTCAATCTGTGCGGATCTTACCGGTGTGAGTCCTTTTGTGTATTTTTAGATTTTCCGATCGAGCAAATACTTTGCCACAGCCGGGGAACGGACACGGAAAGGGCTTTTCACCGGTGTGTACTCTGATATGATTTACAAGTTTGTATTTGGCTTTGAATGGCTTTCCTTCTCTGGAGCAGTCCTCCCAGAAGCAAATGTGGTTCGTCTGCTCTGGTCCTCCCACATGCTCCACCGTTAGATGGGTCACAAGCTCGTGCATCGTGCTAAAAGTTTTGTTGCACGACTTTTTGGGATTCGTCAGCTGTTCCGGTTCGATCCACTTGCAGATAAGCTCTTGTTTGATCGGCTGCCTCATGTATCGAAAGAAGGCCCCTGCTCCGTGATGTGCAGCCATATTCATGTTCATGGGGCCATAGCCGTGCAGCTGGGTTGACGCATAGTGGTCAGACCTGGGGCTCGTAACGTGGCCATACTGGTCGGCCCGACCGTACATGTCCCCCGAGAAGCCCAGCCGCATCTGACTGTTGACCACGTTGGAAGAGGCATGGCTTGCTGCTTGCTCGTGGAGCCCTGGGAAGAGCAGGTGCCCGGCTGCATCTGAGTGTCCATGTGGCCCTGCGAAACTTCCGGAGGCAAACAGACTGTGCTGCGCCCCGGTGGCATCCCCAAAACCCCGATTTCTGAAGAGAAAGTCCCTGGTGGAGTTGAAAGCCGCCGTGGAGTAAGAGCCAACGTGGGTCGGGTGGTGATGGTGTCCCAAGGCAGCTGCTGCGTAGCCGGGCGCCTGGGAAGAAAACGCCGTCTGTCCGGAGCCAATATCGTGGGAGCTGTGGTTTATTTTGAAGGCGCCCATCCCATCCGCGAACGGATTTATCCCCAACGCTACTTCTCTCTCTGTGACTTCGCCTGTTGAGTGATGCCGTGAGGAGCCGAAAGTAGTGACTCCTATGGTGGGATACTGCGGTCCTGCGTCCAGGAGCATCTTCAGTCTAGACTCGCTGAGACGACTGAGAGCAGAAATCAAAAAACCACGCGCAGATATTCTTCCTCCCCCTCTCTGTATCTCTTGGACCTCTACACTGAGCAAACTCTCAAATCCACCGAATTTCTGTTTACTTTTTAAGACGCGAGGAATCCCCCTATACCGCTCATCCGATGCACACGCAAAATCGTGTATACATGCAATATTGTCTTTTGCGGTTTATCTTCCTGTGGCGCAACTTTCACCTCCTCAGTCAGGCGGTGAGCTCTAGACTGATAGTCGCAATCATTCCTGCAGATAAATGAATTGAAAAGACAACACAGTCCAGCCCTGATGAATGGGAGAGGAGGGGGGTAGTCACGTGGCTCCGGAGCTTCTCGTTCATTGGCGGAGCCCCTTTCCCCCCAATAACATCCACTCACCAAATAACAATCCACGGTGCAGGGCCCTCACTTCTATTGGCCTCTTTGCATCATCAATCCCAGATATTGTGAGAATGCTGACTGTGAATTTGGTTAAAGGGCTGAATAACAGCAAAACAAAAGTTGGGAAACACAAGACAACAATTGGCCTCGTAGAAAGTAAGTCAAAGCCCGTTTTGCAGCCACGGAGTGCAGAAGGGTTACAAACCAAACGTTGCCTTTGTTGCCATGGCCATCAGATTACCAAGCACGCCCTTTTTTTGTTTGTGTAATTGGTAACTTTTGTACAGTTAAGCGCTCAGGCTGACAGATGCGTCAATCTGTTTGTCTGCTTTCAATGATTATTATCTGACACTTCTCTTATTTATTGCACGTGGGACAGCATTCAGGAGATCATGAAACCTGACAGAGTTCTAACCTGGACCCGTCATCACGTGTGCCAGGTACAGGTATAGAGAGACACGGTTATATGTGTTTCATTCGGAACACTTAGGGGAACCGCTATTTGAAGTTCATTTGGGGTCATCACTCTCTCGAAAGGCAGGGGATTATCACTTTATCTGTTTCACTTCAAATGAGTCCATACAACGTTTTGTTTTCTTCCTCTTGTGCGCAGTCCGAGTTTTGTAGCTCTGTTTCACTTCAACACTGTGTTTCGGCGTCCACTGAAGCGCACACCAGTGGAACATCTGTGCTTTAGATTTCCACATCATGCTCACCAGCACCCCGCGTTCACAAAGGTTACCTTGAATATATAGGCCAGTATTTAACTTGGATCTACAACTATACCTAATGTATCCATCACGGTTTTGCTGAGCTTGCGCGACTCACTCAAAATTTTTTTTTTTTTTTTTTTTTTTAGCAGACCAGCAATGCATAACCTGTGTGTAAAACGTTGTGGGTTGTCGAAGTTATCAAGTGGGATTTGCGGCGCTCTCTGCAGGAACCTCCGGCTGCTAGAGTTCAAAGCCACACGCACAGACGTGCCATACAAACCATTAAAATATCTTCTTGGCTACTAGATTGGCTTCTACAAGCCATTCTCCTAGTCAGCCTTAGGAGACCAAGGAAAGAGAGGAAGTTTTGTTGTTCTCAACTTAACAAGTAGAACTACGACTTGATCCGACCTTTTTTTTTTCCCTTTTTAGGTGTCCCCATATTCTGCTATACAAAATTTTGGAGGGATATTTCAACAGGTGGGAAACGGTAAGAATGACATATCATTGATAAGCTGAGAGTATTGTATACAAAATTGAAACATGCAAAGATAAATTAGAGTTGCTGCAGTAGTACATGACACTGCAACGCACTCAAAGTTCCCCGTGTGCCTCAAAATGAATTGAATATATTTAGTTTTAATGCGCAAAAGCTATCCTAATGAAACGGCCAATAATCGGCTATGATATTACATGTGCAGAATTGAAATTGTTAGCAGAAGCTATTTGAGGGTTTAAAGTGAAAGCCAAAGGAGCAAATGCGACGTTTTATGAGACCTCGCTGCATTATTCAGCTTTTTGGTTTGGGATCTCGTACAGCTCCCTAGCTTACTTGTCTCCAAGAGTGAGTGAGTGCATGCACAACTTGGACCAGAAATAGCACTTCAAAGTTTTGCATTACGCTGGTGCTGTGATGCCTCTGAAGGCTGCAGCTGTGAGCCTCATGAGCCACATGCGTAAAGGCCATTTAATAAGCATCTTTTGGATCCGTCACGTCTCAAAATATTGACTCAGTTTCTAATGTGCTGGATATGACGCTGTCAGCACAGGTTTTGACAAGTCAATCCATAGAAATAACCTAGAGTAATACAGGTTTGCAACTGATTTTCTCTTATCAAAAATGGTAGCTGATTAAAAGTCACTTAATATTCGGTTAATTGCTTTATTTTAATTACTACATCTAAGAATGATGAATTCAGTCACCCTTAAACACAAGTTCAGATAGTGTGCACTTGTTTTTCTCATTAACGGAAATGCTGACGAGCGACTCTGAAAATAATTTGGGGTTTTAGACTTGACTCTACAAATTACGAACCACGTAGAAGACAAACAGCACCTATTAAAACACCTCGTATCTGACATCAGATTGACCACTACTTTATGGATTTCACAAAGTCACAGTCATCTTTTTTCCCTGCAAACAGAGATGATAAAACTTCAGTCAAAAATGAGCCGCACATGTCGAATTGGTGTATATAACGCATACTCCCAAAATGTAAAAAAAACAAATAAGGAAAAGTCAAAGTAATGGCAGTGTCACAAGAGAAAAAAAATCTAATACAACTTCCACAGTTATGATATTGCAACACAATTATTGCAGTGTCGGCATGCAAGATTGTTTCACCGAAAAAGTCAACCATGCTGAAAATTATAGTCCGTGTGAAGCTATATAAACAAATTAGTCAGCATTGTAATAACTAACCATTTGATTTCTTTTAGTCTGCTGACGGTTTAAAAAAGACAAAGTCCGTGTAGAAAAAAATACCCATCTGGAGGATAATTTATAAAACCGCATGGCGTTTTGTTACGATTTGTAGCTATTACTGTCTTTCTGTTACGCATTCAAACAAAGATAGAAAAATAATCACGGTTAGTTTTATCCTTTGCAGGATAAGCTTGTATCGGTACTTACAGTGGGCTACAGAAACGAATTATTTTGAACTTAAGTCTGCGACGGCACCACCTTCTGTGACCCTCATCTGCTACCGTCCTGGGTCTAAAGCAAAATTACCCCGGATCATAACAACAGGTCCCGTCCATTACATTTTTTTTCCTCGGGACAATGGCCGCAGCTCGCCCTATTCACACATCCTACTCACACGGATCCCACCAGGCAGAGCACGGAGTCAGCTCTGTAGTATGCGCTGAAGGGCAAACGGCTGGATATGTAAATATGTGCATTTATCAAAGCGCATATTAATGGTATGTACTCCGGACTATTTAAAACTACCACGTGGAGTTGTCCTTTGCACAAGTTTTTCTCCGCTGACATCGATCGTTTACGTGCGTAAACTTACGCGTAATTTGTGCGTAAAGCTGCCCTTGACGCTGCAGTGCAAAATAAAGATATCACTGCATTATTTATGATCCTTACAACTTTTACAGCGACAATATGTACACTCTTCGCGGAGCAGTCTGTTTTGTAAGGACATAATCAAAGTGGGGAAATTGCTATTTCATAGCCTCACAGCCTTTGTGAGCCGCAACAAAAGAGAAGCGACTGTATATCGGGATCAACTTTTTAGGACTTTTATTGTACAATAACCTTTGCATAACAACTATTCCTTTTTTTCCTGAGCGTTGCCCGAGGCACTGCGCATGCGCGGTAGCTGCTCGCTGTCACTAAGACATTTTTCTTCACGTTGGAAACTGTCACTGGTGACGTCAATCACAGAGCTCTGACCAATTAGAGCGCAGGGTGATTGTTTAGCTCCACGGGCTGCAGCGCCTACCATGAATCTCTATTCAGTATCAAAGCGTCCTGCTGCTGCCTCTCAACCGAATGGGATTCCATGTAGTCTGCAGATAGACTTAACTTTATAAAGTTTTTTTTCTTTATTTTTTCATTGCGATTAAAATATATTTGTCATCATCATTATTATTTTGCCTGCTGTCAAGTTATTCTAAAATTAGGAAGTAATGAGCGTGGATGCTTTGGGAAGCCCCGTGATGGACCCTACGTTTTCCAAACGGAACACGGCGCTGAGATTAGTTGACTTGGCAGGGGCTCACCACCATCACCATCATCACCACCATACCCCTCAGAGCGTGACAGGCTTCCCGGGGTTCAGCAGCCATCCACACTCAATGGCTCACTCGCACCCTGGGGAGATTACTGCGGAACCCCGCCTGGGGCCGAGTCCATTCGGGCCAGAACACATGGGGCACTCCGCGGCCCTCAAAATCAGCCCAGCCCATCATTATCCCCACCACCATCACCACCACCACAATCATCATATGGCAGGCCACAGTGAAGTGGTCTCCAGTCAAACGGGAGCTTTTGGCCCGGTTCAGGCGACATCGGTCCCCTATTCTATGTCTCACACGGCCCAGGCTTTATCTGCAGGTAGGGATTTCCTCATCCGGAGAGATCTGACAGCTCAAGCCATGCCAGTACTGACTGACCAGACTGCTGGTTCAGCCTCTCACCACGGAATGTTTGTCTCAACAACAGGTAGCTATCCCGGACACTATGGTCATCACCCTGACGCTGGGAACCATACCCTCTTCTCCGGACTCCACCACGAGCAGCCTTCTAGCGGATCACCGGGTGGCCAAACACTGAATGGACAAATAAGGTTAGGACTACCTGGAGAAATGTATGTTAGGTCTGATCACTTGAGTCAAGTGGCAGGCTCCAGGGCTGATCCGTTCTCTGCCTCGCCTTTGCATGGCTACGGTGGTCTGAATCTGAACATGAATCTTAGCGCTCACCACCACCACGGAGCCGGTGCCTTTTTCCGCTACATGAGGCAGCCGATAAAGCAAGAGCTGATTTGCAAGTGGCTGGAGCCGGAGCACTCGCCGAAGAAACTTTGCTCCAAAACTTACAGCACCATGCACGAACTCGTAACGCATGTGACGGTAGAGCACGTTGGAGGACCAGAGCAAGCGAACCATATATGTTTTTGGGAAGAGTGTCCCAGGGAAGGCAAACCGTTTAAAGCAAAATACAAACTTGTAAATCACATTCGAGTGCACACCGGGGAGAAACCGTTTCCGTGTCCGTTCCCTGGTTGTGGGAAAGTGTTCGCAAGATCCGAAAATCTAAAGATTCACAAAAGGACGCACACAGGTCAGTGGCTTAATATTCATAGAAGGAAATGCTGTGATTGTTGGAAATGCACTGTAAATCGTAAAATAGAGCTATCAAGTCGCATTTTGAAATTCAGCTGTGGGGTTTGCACGCTTTCTACTTGCAAGGGAAGTGATTTTTTTGTGGATAATTTTCCATTATTTATTTATTTATTCATTGTAATTTTATTTTACGCAACTTTACGCATTATAATGCACTTTCAAGACCTGTGGCAATTAATCAGTCTGCGCTGCTGCTCGATAGCCTATACAGCAGGACGCAACAGCTACTGGCCACCTGTTTGTTATGAGTTGCATCAGTGATCGCAAGTTTCACAAAGGTTGGGTTTGGGGATTATGGTACAGCTCGCTCAGGCGTTTGACGGTTCAACCTCTTGTTTACACCACAGCAGAAAGACTGAGGCCCACGTCAGGTCCTGTTTAGTTCAGTGCATGTCCTGCCAGACATGACTGGCAGCAAAGCTGGAAAGGTGCATCTTCACTTTTAGCAATAGATATAATGGTTATGATGATGATGATGTGGAGATGATGTTTTTATTTTAGCCTTGGCCACCCACTTCATCTGTTATTAGTATTATTTTTAGTAGTAATATTATTGTTATTGTGTTTCATTTTTGTCGCTGTTATTTCAAAATCATGTAAGCTACGTGTAGCTGTGTGTTTCATCAATCTGAAAGTAACCGGTTCATACAGAAAACGTGCTTTTTGGACGATTAAGCCTTTGTACTCTTTAGCTCAAGCAACAAGTTTACAAGTGGAGACGGCTGAAACAGTTTACTAACAGGCAGGTTTGCACAGCTGACTGACTACCTGCATAATGATGGGTGTGCATGCAATGCAGCTTAAAGCATCTCTGATTTAACTGCAAAAACAAATACTGGTGCAACATGGCTGCTTGCCACCCAGTGACGTGCTGTGGAACTAGGAAGGAAAAGAGGCCTGACAATGTCGAGTCAGACTTGTAAATGAATACAATTACTTTTGCCCTTCTTTTTTATCGGTGGCTACATGGCAATATCCCTCTGTTTCATTTTTGCACCCTATGTATTATTCATATAATTTGCTCACATTACCTAAGTACAAATCTGCTAAATTATTTCTGTGTGTTGACTCCCAAGGGGCCTGGTCCTTGGTATCATGTTTAAAACCTATCCGAAAGTGTAGTTATGACTGGGGCTGCCCCTGGGGTCTGCTCCTCGACGGTTTCTTGTACTACACTAATATCCTTGATTGGCTCTCTCAACCCAACAGCTGAAGGTCAAATTGATATTCAGCCCGCAAGTGTAATTAGACAGAGGCAATTACATATTCTCAAAAGCTTTAATCGGGGGAGAAAAATCAGCAGTGGATGATTTCCGTGTAATTTATTCAGATTGTCTTTTTTTTTTTTTTGCCTTGTCATAATCAGGTAGAAATACTTGTTATTAAAACGCAAAATTAGAGCCAGTCCACAACCGTTTGCAGGATTCAAATTACACACAGACTGCGTTATCGCACAGTAGGTGAAGCCTGGCGGTGGCAGTGCTTTGATTCATCATTATTTTTGAGCCGGTATTACAGGCCTGCTACGTCTGTGCTCGTAGCTTGTCTGTTTTGACTGATGCCTTGATGGATGCATACACCAGGTATAGACCCAGGACAGTAGGGGTTCAGCCCTCATGTTTACACCAGACTGGGAGCTGTCCAGGCGGGCAAACTTTTGTTTTCATAGTGCAAGTGGGAGGAGGGGGGTGTAAATGCCCAAAATAAAATCAAATGGCATTATAAAGATAAACATGAAATAATAAAAGCTGGTACACTTTTACATATTTTTGGCTCTATTCATACAGGTCATAGTTCATTTTCAGCTCGTGCTCTCATATGTTACACTTAACCAGGTTGTTTGTACATTTCATATAAAAGTGAAGACATGTAGGGGGAAAAAAAGTATGTTAATGAAAAGGCAGCTTAGTGCCTCAGGGTGAGTATCACGTGTTCACATTTGAACTCTTTCATTCGCTTATTTGTGTTTTATCTTGTCTCACAAAAACAGGTGAGAAACCCTTCAAATGTGAATTTGACGGCTGCGACAGACGCTTCGCCAACAGCAGTGACCGGAAAAAGCACTCGCACGTCCACACCAGCGATAAGCCCTACAACTGCAAAGTGAGAGGCTGCGATAAGTCCTACACACACCCCAGCTCCCTGAGGAAACACATGAAGGTGCACTGCAAGTCCCCTCCGCCTAGCTCGGGCTATGAGTCGTCCACTCCCTCCCTGGTCTCCCCTTCCTCAGACTTGGGCCGGGAACCAGGCGGCTCCTCGGTGTTGTCAGAGCAGGTGGGAGCCTCCCAGCCCGCGAATTTAAGCGAGTGGTACGTCTGCCACAGCTCAGGTGCCAGCGGCGCCCAAACACCACCCAGCGGGCACTCTACACCGGACCCCGCAGACGAACCACCTTACAGAAACCCAGAACCGAGGGACGCTTTTTAACCCGGCTCAAGCTCACACACACACACACACACACACACACACACACACACACACACACACACACACACACACACACACACACACACAGCAGAGACAGAAACACATTTCCACAAGCTTAACAATTAAAAACGCGGTTTGGCTTTGGTGCCCATGTGCCTGTTTAGGACCACTGGTACCCTTATTTTGGAGGGGGGGGGGGGGGGGGGGGGGAGTGAAGGGGATGAGCCACAAAACAGAGATCCAGAATCAAGAGACGCATTTTAACCACATCGGAAGGAAAATGTGCTAACCTTGAAGACGTGCTAATTTCCAGGCGTATAAAAAGAATATATTTTCAAACATCACTTGTTCAGAGCGGTTGGCTCGGTGCCTACACGCCCTGACGGCCCACAGGTCCACGTACAGAGAGAGTCTTGTAAATCTGTTAGACAATGTGGTACATTATTGTAGGCTTAGGCATGTTGGTGTAAAATTATTATTATTATTATATTTTTTTTTGTAAATGAGTTTGAACTTCGATATGTTTTTATTTATTTTTCAATCTAACATTGAAGGATTTTGTATTACCGAACCAAAGTGCATGTTTGAATTAGAACAACAACAGCAACGGAGACAAAAAGGAAAAAAAAATGTACATTTGTAAATTTTTGTAAGTTTCGATGTGTTGATGTTGATAGTTTTGTAAGGATCTGTCTTCGGAGCAGTTTCTTACCGGATACTGCGGCTATTTGTACAAAAACATTTTATGTTTACATCTTACGTCCCCTCCCAAACATTTGTGCAGAGGGTCAGTAATTAAGCTGTTTCATATGCCTGCAGTATTTGATATACGACCGTGAAATTATAAATGTTTTTATCAAAGTGGGCATTTTGTGATTTTTTTTTTTTTGTATCATTGTTGTCTTTTTTTTCTTTTCTTTTTTTGAATATCTGAAATCCAGCGGCACTCAAAATGCGTACCGAATTGCCTTGTAATTTGTGAGTATTTTGAATAAATCTTGTATGACAAAAGTTAAATCCCTGAGCTATTCGGGTTCATAGAATTTATCAGGTCTCTTGATAAAGATCACTTTTGTTTTGTTTGTTTGTTTGTTTGTTTTTGGTCACTTAACACGCCTTTATATTATAAAAGAGATTATATATTATTAATATATTTTCTTAAACAATCTGTTGCTGCATAGCTTGAAGGTCAGCTCCACTAACATATCCCACGTTCATGCCTGCTGTTCGGATTCAAAACGTCTTTTAAATTCCGAAGTAATAATCAAACGAAAAATCATCTCGGAAGAAAATGCAGTTATAATTTCTTTTAATTTTAAAGTTTTTTTCCCTCGGTGAAAGGGGCGGTCTAAAATGTGCTACACTTGTGTTAAATCTCACTTACTCCGCTGAGCTGTGGTATGATGCAGACGTGGGGTAGAGTTTGATGAAAGGCTACAATATTCGGATCCAGACTTCAAAGAGCATTTCGCACAAAGAGCCATTTTTTCACGACGGTGAATCCTCATGGTGAATTAAGATTTCTATAGCAATAGCCAAGTCAAACTCAAATGATATGGGGCCAAGTCCGTGGACTCAAAAGCCTGCTCTAAATAATGTAATATTTGCTTCCCATGGGGTAGGAAACGGTAATCTATGTCCTTTATACTGCAGACTGGGGCAGTATAAAGAAGAGAAATATATTATTTTGCTCCGGGCCTACTTTACGACAATCAAAGGAGAAGCCGCTAAAAAACAGTTGTCCCACACCATAATAGACTTGCACTTTAGGGCCTAACCGCTCACTGGATAAAATGTAACCATAATCATATTTTAGACTCTACACACAAAATACATAAAACTATAGGAGAGAGTCTGTCTTTTAATGATAACCGTTTCAATAGTAGACAAGTAAATTAATTATTTCAGACTTTGCAGAAAGCCCCATTTTTTCCCCGGCAGAAATCTTTTCCAACGTTATAATTAAAAAGTGAAAATTTGGAGTTAACTAAAAGCTTGAAGACCTTTGCTGTAGTGGGAAAACTTCAGGCTGAGGAGTACATTTTTTACTCTGGCCCTCACTGAGGCAGAAGTGGGTGGAAAGCGCACACAGCTACAACTCTCTCTCTCTCTCTCTCCCTCAGCGTTTCCAGGGTTTGGTTAAGTTCATGACAGTTTGCTCTGTGATAGAGGCTCAACTGAAAGCAAAGAAAACTAACACTAATAGAATAAGATGATGGTGATGCCTCTGTTTTTTAGCACCAGGTCTAATAAGTGCGGGGGGGGGGGGGGGGGGGGGGGGGGGTGAAAGGAAGGAAGAAAAAGAAAAAACAAGATAGTTGGATCTCAATTGAAAAAGAGAGTCTTTGAAGTGGAAGTTAATATCAGAGGGATTCTTTTTAGGTTGTCTGAACGACGTTGATGACACGGAAAGCCTTTTGTCACCGATTTGTTGGGCTCCTCTCTATTGGGCCTTCTAAGGCTTTTTAGTTCCAGCCGTCAAAATGGACAAGAAACTGAGTCGCTTAAAAAAAAAACGTGTTCCATTTAAGGCAGAAAGCGAACGACGAGCAACATTTTTTTTAAAGTTGTTTGATTAGAAAATGAGTAAGGAGAGGGCGGGTTATAAAGACGAGGTCCGTGTCTCGGCTACATGTGGCCAGTTTTGCGTTTTTAAGCCATTCTTCTCTTTTCTGAATTCGATCTTCACTGCGGACAAAGATGAAAGTGCGTGTGTGTGTGTGTGTGTGTGGGGGGGGGGGGGTACGTGGATTAATTTCAATTAAAAATAAGACCGTGGCCAAGTGTTGAGGGACTGCGCAGGTCTGCAGTTTTGGTAACCTTTACGCGGACTAATTTATGACGTTGACCAAACAGAAACATCCTGTGCTTTGTCGGAAACTGAGCGGGCGTGTGCGGGGTTTGGTTGCAAAGCAGCTTGGAGCCAAAGAGTGTTAACCGGCGTGCATGTAGCTACCATAGCAGAGATAAAATATGAAGACTGTTTGCTTTTACTATATATACTTTTTTTTTTTTTACAGTTAAATTCCCGGTGTGCAGATACTTGATACCAGAGGCAGTCAATACAGTAAGAGCTCTTTAACAACCGATCACGTTGGACTCACTCATCCAGCCTTCAGCTGAGTGACAACCTCTGATCTGACACCATCTCTAGGGTCAAGAATCGAGAACAGGTGTGTGTGCGTGGATGGGGTGGGGTAGGTTGGGGGAGGGGGGTATAAAGGGGACAGAGAGAGAGAGAGAGAGAAGGAGGGAGAAGCAACACTGCACGACTGCTGAAGAAGCAAAACAGGAAACTGTTGGCGACGCTGGAGTTCAACAGGAAATACATATTCGCGTTAATTGCAGAAGGGACAATTAAAAAGAAAAGA
This sequence comes from Maylandia zebra, assembly GCF_041146795.1. Lineage (NCBI taxonomy): Eukaryota > Metazoa > Chordata > Actinopteri > Cichliformes > Cichlidae > Maylandia > Maylandia zebra. Next base: position 22,157,469 of record NC_135175.1, read on the forward strand.
AGGGGGAGTGGAGGTCGAGCTTCAATCGCTACAAAAAAACAGAGAAAATGAATCTATTTCATTTCTTCTAAGTCCCTCTCACTATCACGGCTGCATCCCAAGGCTCATTTGAGTGTGAAATATTATTTCTTTGTAAAATAATGGAGGCGGTAATCCTACTTCCGGAAACTGTCCGGCATTATTGAACAAAGCCCCTTTAATAGGGGGATTAGCACTCTTGGAGTAAAAGGCTCACTAACCCCCTCCTCTCCTCCACCTCATCCACACCACCCTCATCACTCCCCCTTTCCTCCACGCCCACCTCACGCCTGAGCTCCACCATCAGCACCTCCAACACCAACCAGGTCATAATTATCAGGAATGAAGAGGCTGAAATTGGCATGGAAAAAAAAGAAAAGAAAGAAAGAGACAGAGAGACAGGTGCAATAGACCAACCAGAAACAGACCGGAAAAGCTGGACAGAGTTGTTATAATAAGGCTGCCAGTGTGGACACACTGATTTAAGAAAAAAAAAAAAGGTGTTTTGATTTCATTATTTACTACAGTAAATATATTTATATTTGAGCTGTCAAAATGGCAACTTAAATGACAGAAATCCCGCCAAATTTTACTCTTTTATTATTGTTTTATAATATTATTATAGGAATATTCCACCGCTTTTTCCTCGCAAAGGAGTATTACACTTTATTTCTTGGACTTTGATCAAGTGTGGAGAAGGGAGGTCAAAAGGCAAACTATGCACACCCACAAGTTAACTACAACCATAAAGCCTGTCATGAGTATTGAATATTTTATTCCGATACCGTCCAAGGTTAGTTTTCCGAGGGGATTTACAAGATCACGTGACCGTGATATATAGGCTACCATGAGCTTCCGTCATAAAGATTTATGACGGCCTTTAAAGCTAAATTAACTGTATTCCGCATATAAAGAGGTGAGCAAGCGGAGCCGAGGCAGGTTTAAGGCTACACCCCTGCGGCAGCTTTTGTATATAGCAGGCAAACTCAACATAAGTCACAAGAACCTGAAGAAGGGAAAGAAAATCTGTGCCAATAAGACCTTATAGACCGCCCTCTTCCCCCCACCCGCTCCACATCTCAACTCTCTCCCCAGGTTTTGGGATTACCGTCATCCACAGATTTCAGGACACTAAGTTATTTTACTTCCCCAGATGAGTGGGGCTCCCTCCAATGGGAATCAGCCCCCTAGTAGCCTATAGGCCCGAACACGGATTTCTAACAACCTCCACATTATATGGCAGAATGTGCCACATACTTCACACCTGCACTCTGAATAGCAGCTCCCATTCAATGTATGATACGCCTGTTGGCCTTGGACTCAATGCAGCTGCACGAATGAATCAGCGACCCGCTTGTTTGGTCTCTTTTGATGTGAGATCTTCTCTCATTTGATCTTGCAATCTGAACCAGAGACTATTAGCACGCGAGAGCTATGATGACTCGTATTGTTAATGCGCTTTCGATATATGCGTGCAAACTTGTTGCTATATCGCGAGCAGCAATTTGAGATATGGCGTTATTGTAGGACTTTGTGCACTTACTTTGAGTGCGTGGAAGAGGAAGGGGAAAAATAGTGAGAATTAAGTGAAACCTTGTTTTTCTTCCTTTTTTCTTTTTTCTTTTTTTTTTTCAAACACATAATAAAACAACTCTTTAACAGGATTACACGCGTACACGGATCATGTTATGAAGTAATTTCACTTATTTTCCAGTAAGTAAATATTAGGTGTTCAGCAACTGCACAGTCACGTATCTAAACTGTGCAGCACATTTGCAAGCTTCACTGTCATAAAAGAGGGCCATGCATCATGCTGCATAAGTGATTAGGAATTTGAAGACTTACCCTTTGGCGAATAAATCGACCTGACATACATGCGGCAATTTATCATATTTCGAATGCATTTTCCTCTGTTGATCTTTGTATGTGAGCCAAATGTTTGATTTTTTTTTTGTCACATATTAGTGTCATGGAGAACAAGTGTGTTAGGTTTAGTGTAAATTAAATATAAAATGAAAACGCACACCCACCCACTCCCCCCACCCACCAACAAACAAATCACAAAAGGGTTATTCCTCAACTTTTGGGAAGCTCCTGCTCTGAACAAAAGCGATTCCCAACTCCAGAAGTTAAGATAGCCAGTGCTGCAGAAATAACAATAAAATAACGATTTTTTTTTCCTGCCACTGCGCTGGAATTGGTTCACAAACAAGGAAATGGGCCGTTTTAGGACAAAAAAACCCTCCTACTGATTTAGCCAAAGCCATAATGGCAAAAGTGCGTTTATACACTCGATAAAAAAGATAGTATATCATCATATATCAAAATAACACAGAGTATTAGGAGATGCAAATGCTGCCAGTATTATGAATCATTGGTTTATCTGCACTATTTCACACGTCAGATGGGAAATATGTTCCAAACAGACAAGCAAATGCACAGTTTGAGAAGAAACATAATGCATGTGATCACTCTAGCAGTATCGAAGACTTTGGGTCATTTCGCCATCTCCCGCAGGAAAGACATTATGCCTCTCATATTTACATACTCTTTAATATTTGTCAAACATTCATAAATTACACACTAATGAAATGTTCGACGGTCCTTGGAGATCAAGCTAATGAAGACATAGACTTTTTGTGCTTTTGACACATCTTTGTTACGTTTAGTACCATTCTCGCTATCACGCTCTATTAACTATTATTATACTTATGTCAGGCCACCGCTGACACGTTACGACACCAGGATCACCTGCTGTAGGTGGGCACGCCGTGGGATACAAATGACCTCCATCTAGAACGCCAGTTGGCTGTTTAAAAGTATTAAATTCACGAGAGATCTTTTTTAACTGCCTTCTAAAAGTTTAAAAATGCTGCGAGCATCACATTGCGGAAAAATTTACAAAAACACTATAACAGTGTTATATTTATAATATCTCAAAAATAGTAGAAATAACAAGTGTTTGTTTCCTTCTTGCTTTAAGAAATCAATGCGCTTTGCAATGCATGGTTTGTTACAACAACAAAAAAAAGAGAGAAAGGGTTGTTTTTTTTTTGCAGTGTGCGCAGCTTGTATGACCACTACGACGTCAAGAGGCACTTGGAGGACTGAACCTGTGAAACGAAGAAAGAGAAACACTGAAAGAGGAGGTGGAAAGGCGGGGGAGATATTAATTAAGGAAGAGTGTTGCTCCATGTAGAGTTCATTTCCGCTCTGGCCAAGCCTTCATTTATTCATTCGTTCGTACTATTATTGTTCCCCATCTTTTTTCCTATGACCCAACCTTTGCTAACGCCCCCCATCTGCACACGGTAATAAATAAATAAATAAATGATAAAACTACGCTAATCTACGCGATGTACGAGATTAAAATACGTTGAAATGCACTGAATGGGGAGGTATTGTCAGCACAACAATATAGATCCTTGGAGACGTGTTTATTTGACAGAGCAAATCCCGAGCGTGTCAAGGTTGTCATATTCCCCTCAATGTCCAATGCAAATGCCGCGGCATAATCAGATGCAGCAGCATGACGCGTTTATTACTTTGTCAATCATTTTGATACGACAGTATAGTGAAACAAAGCGAGCCCACGTCCGGTAATAGAATTAAAGAAAAAAACCTTTCAGCGACAGTTTGACGCGTAAAACCGGACCAAAGTCCCTCTCACAGAGGTCAGCGGAGCTTTATCAATCCGCAGAAACTTACTGCGTCATCCATGACAGCAATAATGCTAATAATAATAATAACAACAACAATAATAATTTTGTTTGCATGAACTATTTTTGTGCAACTTTGTGATTTAAAGGCACTTGATTCTGGCCGCAGAAACACAAAGCACGACTTCTTTTCTTATATTATTATTCGTACTTAAGCTCAAAGGACGCTGTGTCAGGCTTATCCTCCATGTTCGTGAGTTAATTCATCAAAAGAAAAAAAAAGTTTCAATAAGATTTTTTTTTCTTCTTGGTTTCAATAATAAACCCACCACTGCGACATTCTTCGAGCCTTAGCTATCTCCATATACTGGTTTGTGTAGCCTAGGAAACTAAGCAGACCAGACCAGAACCAAGCCCATATATATATATATATATATATATATATATATACACTTTCAACAAGGTTTGAATATGACCCTGTTGTTTCAAAAATGGACTACGTAAGCATAAACAGGCCAGGAGCAGATGAGATAAGTGGCGTTTTCCCTCACGTTCTGGCACCGTCTATAGTAAAGAAACGCACATGCGTGAATCATATGTAAGAGTGTGTTAAGAGCTGTCAGGAAATCAACCCCTGAGTCCTTACCCGACGTTAAGGCTGTCTAATTTCTAGCCATAATTAACTTTATGCTCAAAATCAATTGTTTCCTGTACACAGCCAGGGTCCAGGACTGCAAGCAGTGAGAGGCCTATTTGAGCATGTGAGAAAGCAGGAAGCAGCCCTACCTGCCACTCATTAAGCCCACAAAAACTCAATACAAAGAGGGGGGAAGAAGGATTAGGCCTGCTCGTTATACCTGCCGCGCAATTAACACTACTTATTCTTCTAATCCCTCTGTTCTAGAAATAATTGAACTTGCAGGAAAAACAGCCACGACCAAAAATCCAAGTTGTTTTTTTTTATGTCGCCCAATATTATTATTATTATTATTATTATTATTATTATTATTATTATTATTATATAGATTTATCTTATCTTGCTATCTCATTTCTTTCTGATTTGTGGTTTCCTCTCTTCTCTTCTTATTATCATCTAAATCAGGTGTAGAATCAGCATCTTCCTCCTCCTCCATAAGGCGGATAATCACATGCCCCCCTTTAGAAACGGAGGTAGCTGCAACTTCTTTGTCCCCGTTGTGTTGTAGGTGAATCGGAGCACACTTGAACTGAAAGAGGACTTGACCTTTGCCTTTATGTTTTCCCCAATGTTTGTCTAAATCACAATTGTCTTTTGTGAGCGGACATGCGCAGCCGTGACACGTCCTATTGAGCGGATGGGTGCTCGCAGTCGCACAAAAGCGGAGAGGACTTCAGTGGCTCGTAGGTGTTTGTAAACTTTTTGTACTGGAAAAAAATGGTGGGGGAAAAGGAAGGAAAATCTTGTGTTTCTTCAAAAAAAAAAAAAAGAAGAAGAAGAAGAAGTGACACCGGTGAAAATTGTTACAGTGCACCGAGGATGCACGAATAGACCATAGGTGATTAATTTCTCGCTCGTGTCTGCTGTAAACACGTTTAAAACGCATTTAGGGACCCCTGTGAAGCGTCTACGCGCACGTGCTTCATATTGCAGGAGGGATAAACTTGTTACCATTCATGTCACCGCATAGGTCTACCTACATCTCTGCTGGATGGACATACGGGTCAGTGGAGCTCTCAGAGGTGGGATTCCTCTAGGTCCCTGTCATTTTTCTTCCCGTGACTTAGCTGTAAACAAACACTGGTTTACATGCAACTTTACAGGGGTCGATTACGCCCAGGCTTCGATTTACAAGTGGCACTAGTTAGAAATATAATTTAAAAACTGCATTTTCCTTAATCCGTATAAAATGAGCTGCTTTATTATTATTATTGTTACCATCATTCAGCTCTAACCGCTGATTATTTTTTATAATTTGGAAATGCTAAAAATCCAATACAATGTAACGGAATTGTTTTCGCGCATATGTTTAGAGCAATATTTTTGGAGGGGTTTTTTTGTGTGTGTGTGTGTGTGGGGGGGGGGGGGGGGGGACTTTTGGAGATCGCGGGATCGATCCAAAAACAAATGTGGGTCAAGATGTTTCCGACAAAAACAAACAAACAAAAAACCCAAAACAAGAGAAAAAACAGGCGCACAGACATATGTATCATCGCTAAAAGAAATTATTTCCACGCTTTCAGATCCCCAACAACACCCACCCACTAACAGCACAGTGGTTCTGACCCTCCTTCTAACGGGCTTTTGACACGTTGTAACACTCTAGTTGTCACTTTTCACAGTATCTTTATTTCTATGTGCAGCTCTGTTGCAGAACTCTCGCCACTCAGTAAACTGCGGGACAGTTGCTTGGGAGTGATAGAAATACTAACGGAGTCTGTAAACGACCGCTGTTTATGGCAGAGAGGACATGAATGCGTCGCTCTCAGCCTATAGGGGAGCAAGAATGTGTTCATTTATCACGAGTGGCAGGGTGTGAGATGACATGGACAACCGAGACAGTAGAACCCCCCCTTACTTTTTTCTTCTTTATCATAAACCTACATAAAGCTGCATTCAGTGACTCGGGGGTGATGATTGCACTGCTGTGCTGGAGATACTGCCCTTTTTGGGGGGAGAGGGAAAGGGCGTAGGTTTGTGATACATATATTTATATGATAAAAAATAATCTATTTTAAGTATATGGGCAGGTAATTTTTCTCACCTTTATGATTTGAAGGTGTACACTGCACATGAATTGAGTTCAAGTTTTAGTTAGAATTATGGAGCAGATAATGGATGACAAGTAAAAACAATACGCGCTTAGATATCGTCTTATTCTTCTTGAATGTAAAACCAAGATTTAGTTATAATCAAATACAGTCCCTGACTTTAAAATAATAAACATGTACAGTTGGCCAACGGCAACCGCAGAACATCTTACTCCTATTTTTCTATTTCCGGGGTATGCTCTGTTGCTCAACTATGTCCCCACTGTAATCAACCTGGAGTCTAATGAGGGTACAGTTACATTTGAACTTTTAGCTAATGAGCTGATGGGGTTTTGAAACTGGATGTATCAAATTATCTGATGTGCTACCTTTCTGCCACTAATGCAAAACCCTCAAAAGGTGAAATTCGAATATTTTGGCACCAGTAAACTGTTACTAATACATACACTGCTTCGGAGAGCAGCCAATAACACATTTCTGGGTACCACCTTTTGCACCCTTTACGGCATACACTTCTACGTCTTCTTAGTGTTGCTCAGAGGTGACGATCAGAGGGTGAAAACAAGGATTACCCACTTGACTGTGTCAAATGTTAAGGCTCTCACGAGACTTGCAGAATATCATAATTAATGTTTATGGCAGATTTGAAATGTAGACTCCGGCGGCCTTCGGGGCACAAAGGGAATGTGTGGAATTTCATATGCTTACAATTTAGTCTGCAGAAAGACCTGCAAATTGAGTTACTGCACGTGTCCCACAGGTTCTCGGTAATATCTAACTCTATTTTCGCACTTTGCACAATGATTACAAGATTTCATTAGTGTGGCATAACCCCTTAAAAAAACAAGACGTGGAAAGAAAGGGGTCATGTTGTTGCACTCAGTAGTAAGCTTACTGTAAACATAGACTATTGCGGTGGTATAATTTTTGCGCGTGAAATACACATCGTGTTTTTAAAAAGAAATACACTTCTTGTTGTGGGATGACAGTGGGAGGAGTCTTTGAAAATGCGTTATTTATTCTTTATATATTTATGCTTTTTCAAAGGTGCAGATGGGGGAGGGGAAAAGCCCCTCTCTATCATCTTCTTCTCTCCATAACTTTGTTCCTTTCGGTCTGCAGATCAAAGGCCTCCAAAATTGGTGTCCCGAAGATGTACATTGTTGAGATGACAGGGGGACAATGCAGAGAGAAAGCGTGGTCTATCAGACATGTCAGCACGCAGAAAGGAGAAGGGGGGAGAGGCTGAGAAAGGCCTGGGTGTCTATTTAATACCCCAACTGGAGGAATTTGAAGCTTTTAGCTTGGGCCAAGTCGTTTTCTCTTCTGTATTCTTTAGCAAGGATCTATGATTCCGATCTAGGGGAGATGATTGCTAAACATGGCAACAACATAGCACTATGTAAAGAAATAAACGGCGAATTTATTATTTTTGTTGAGAGGGGCGATTAGTATTTGAAATGTATTCCTTAAAAAGAAAAGACCTCAAAATCTAGTGCGCGTTTGTTGGAGATTTTTGGCTCACTAAGCCGTCCTAATAAATTCAGGAACTTTGCCATGAGCGTTAAACTGTATTAAAAGTGGGGCTAAAAGGAGGGACAAGTCAAATCTGACAGTGAATGTAAGGGACTCAGAGAGAGACCTGTCTTTGCGTCTCCACTTTGGAGCGTCTCGGCGTTACAACCTGCTGCTCCAACAAAGACTTTAATAGTTGAAAAGCATCCGAAGTGACTGGAGCTCAGACACTCGCAGAATAAATATTTGTATTCATTTGAGAAATGAGGATTTGAACAAGGAGACAAAACCCGACAAAAGGCACACAAGAAAAAAACAAGCATGAATGCAAGTATTGTCCCCGGCTTTGAAATTCTGATTCACCATATCATAACCCCTGCGAGGAAAAAAACATCAATATCCCCGCGGAAAGGACGCGTTTCTATGGAAAACCAAAGAATTTTTGCGCATAACAGATCTGGCGTAAAAAGGGGGGAAATCAAAGGGATCAAAGGCTCGGCTGAGAAGGCTTTTTGCGTGAAGAAAAGAGAGACGATGTTGACTTTTTAGTGCTAGATTTTCTCTCTGTCGTTTTTTAGCGCTTTTCTGCAGCTTGCCTCTTAAAAACCAGAAGCCGTTTAAATCACAGTATAGTATAGAAATACATATCTTCATCGATTTTTAAAAAAATATATTTTTATTTATTTGTTTATTTTTATTTAAATGTTAACGGTTTAAAACCGAAAAAATACTAATTTCTCTTCATTCGCTATTTGGAAAAATAAGCAAAAGAGGCACAATGTTCTGCTCCCCATAAGCACAAAATAAAGAAACCCGAGACAAGCATCAATGACGCACTGGTAGTTCTTTTTATCCGAGGGGGGAAAAATACTGCTTTATTTTTATATACTCAGACTCCGCGGTACGAAAACACCCGCAGCACACCTGGAATACAAATAAAGTCATGTTAAACTTCCTACACTTGTATTTTTTTCCTGCCTATAAAAAAAACCGACAGGGCCCTGGAAGCTGATGGCTGAAATGTCTCAATTGTAAGGCCTACACACATTTGATCCATACGCCCTTTCAGGTAGCCTGACACGCAGGCGGTATAGAAAAAATACTAAAATAAACAGGACTAACAGGAGACTAGTCCCTTTGTTGTACCAAAGGCAGCTGCCCAGCCCTCTATTATCGCGGAGCAGACTGACCGCATCCTTCCCACTGCCCCCTCACCATCCCACTGCACAAAAAGAGAGGGATGTTCTGCTTGCATGGGTAACACTGTCGTTCCAGCCCTTAGCAGTCCTCTTACACTCTATTGAAAAGAGTGGGAGTAGTGGACACAGCCTGATTTGCGGAGTACAAAGGCTCTGCGTAGAGTCCCATTGGAGTGAAAGGAATGAAGGGGCTGGAAATTTCTGAAAGAGGGTCGGGAGGTTTAGAGAAAGAACGGAAGTTATGTTGTTGTGCTTGATTTCCCCTCCTAACTAGGGATGGAGTGGATAGATAAACCCACTTAAAGTCAGTCAACTCACTTTTTAATAAGCAGAAAACAGCTGGGTCACCTGTTCAGCCTGGCACAGACACAGAGGATCAAATTTTATGCAGATCATGTGTTATTATCAAAATGCCAGTTTGCCATTGGATCACTCGTATAATGGAACTATATAAAAAAGGTCCCTCCTTTCCCCATTTCTCCCTTACAACGACTTTTTCTGTAAATAAGTACAATCAGAAACAGATTCCTCAGAGAAGACATCCAGTAGTCTAAATGGCAGCCTTGTAAATGTCACCTATCAGGTATTCTAGGATATAATTATTATAACTATTAGACAAAATGTGTGGATGTGTGGCCTGGCAGGGAAGGGAATGGGAGGCAAGTGTGTCCTCGGGGGGAATCCCATGCTGGCAGGGTTTATGTGGAAACACACTTTCAGCAAGGATTGAATATGACCCTGTTGTTTCAAAATGGCCTCCTGATTTATACCCATCAAGGTTTAAGGGGCCTGTCATGTCTGCTGAAATAGAGGTGTTGACAGCCGCACTTGACAGCTTCTGGCTCATACTGTTTTAATGTTGGTGTCACGGCACCAACTGTACTGTGTACGCACCGTGTCCAGACATTTTTGGCCTGAAGAGCAATACGAGACTCCGAGTTGGACGTGGTTGACTTCCTGTCCGTGTAAAAGTTTCTATTTTCAAAACAAATACTGTCAGTTCTGAGACTGTGGTTCCACCAATGGGGACAGTGGGGAAGAGACAGTGGCACTAGATCTATGAAACAAACTTCAAGCAGCACTGATCAACCGTGGCAGACCAGTGCAAATTCCTGGGTAAAAACAGATGAAAAAGATGCTGGTTTTACATAGTGCCGTGGGACTGAAAACCATCTGAGAAATCCACGCAGCCTGAGAATCCTCTTTGAAGGCACATTCCATAGGTCACGGAGCAGACACCACGCAGTCGAGCCGTTTCATCCTCATCAACATTTGTGTGGGCCGCACAGCCGCCCTGAGGCCAAAAGAAACGCATTCGGGATTTCTCGGTCTATAGTTAGCAAAAGGCCAGCTCCTCTGGCTCCACTGAGCAGGGACACAACTGACATCAGCACAGTCAGCTCTCTGATTAGTTCAGCCAGTGAATCAGAATCAGAAAACCTTTAATAATCCCTGAAGGGAACTTGTTTCAGAAATCACTGCCTGATTATGTTTCAGCTTATTCTGTGTGCTCCAGCTGAAGTGTAACTGAGATCCATTGTTGGCGCACTTTAACTGCATATAGCGGGTCTCATGCACACTGTATAAATAAAGGGGACTCTGTTTTCTGCTAGTAGGTTATTTCAGACTCAAGTGCATGCTATTTTAACTCTACATAGCCTCTTGTGTTATAATTACATCATCCTGAGCCTTGTCATTCAGACAGTAGCATGTGAAGCATGTAAACCCCATAGCTGGCTATATATCAGCCTGCTTTGTTTGACATTTATACGCAGAAATGGTCTTGTGCAATTATGAGCTTACTGTTCTGTCAAATATTTAATGCCTTGTAAAACAGGCAGCTATTTATAATGTACAGTGAATGGTGCAGCGCTATCTGCAGAGGAAGAGGCAGAGGGTAAAATATAATCCCTGACAAATGCACAGTAAACATGAATCTCATCGTTTCTATGTACGTGTTTGAGATGCCAGCAGATGCCAATAACTCATCACACTTAAGTTTGGACTCAAAGAACAACAGCCATACATTATAGCAGTCAGCAGAGCAAAGCACGCTTCATTTTATAGGAATAAAGAGCACCATTTTGCATCATTTACACGGGTTTGTAGCCTGGTGCTGCTGTGATTGAAGCTGAAAATCATACAGGTTACACAATGGTGGGAGGAATGTTCCATCTATATCTGTGTCTTTAAAAAAAGCAGCAATGCAGTTTTTTTTCAAATATTCTGTTAGGAGGTAAAGCGCTTTAGATGTTGCAAAACACTTTACAATAAACCAAAACTATAAGAACACACTGTGCAATACAGTTCTGTTACAGCTTCATAATTTCACATATGGGTATTGTCACAGCCCGCTGTGGCAGACCGCGTGGAGAGTGTGTGGAGGACTCAGGTGCGGACACAGGCGAGGACACGAAACTGAGTTTGAACGAAAAGCGAGCCTTTATTGTGGCTGATGACAAGGAGTGAAAACAAGGTAGAAGGGCAGTGACAAAACTAAACTATGACTAACCTGGGAAACTGATACTATGATAAACTATGAAGACACAGAAAACCATAACTATGAATACAAAGACTGGCTGTGAAAACATGGAGGGTGGGAACACAGACGACACGACACAGACTGTATGAAACACAGAGACTAAATACACATGAGGGATGATCAGGGGAAGTGGCCACACATTGGAGCACAGCTGACACACATGAACCTAACGACAGGACAGGAGAAGGGAAACTGAATACACTGACATTGAATACAGACTTTCAAAGTAAAACAGGAAACATGGAGATTAGACATGACATGAACTAAACATAACCACGCAGACATGACGCATGAACCAGGGAGACTTAGTACAGGGGGAGATGACATAAACAACTAAGGAACAAAGGACTAAACAGCAATCTCAAAATAAACTAGATGAGCTAAACTAGGGCACAAATGAATACAAAAGATACATAAAACTCAAACACTGGGTCGCTCGACCCAGGACCATGACAGGTATTGTGTCTGAGTCTTGTGGCGCTACTGTTGTACGTTATATTTTATCAGCTTATCGTGTTTTTAATGTCTGTTAATGTCTGCTCATATTTTCCTGTGCAAATGTAAAGTTAAAAGATCATTCCACCTTAAATGAGGTGTCTTAGAACTATCATTCTGAACACTTTGAAAATATTTTAATAAAATAAAGTCCAAGCACTTTAATTACAAAAAGTGCAGTATATTAACAGTGGTTGTCACTTTTTTCTTCTTCTTTTGATGCAATGCTAATATAAAACTTATCTTAAAGTAACTAATACACTAATTCAGTGCTCGAATTGTGACTATGAACATTTACTAAGGTGTTGTAATTTGAGGAGTAGAGTTGAGTGGGAATAATGTAATTTCTGCTCCACTAAATTTATGTGACAGCTTCAGTAACTACTGCACAAACTCCAACGATGCCTATACAAAAAAGGGATGTAAGACAAAGTATGAATTCGCATGTAAATTGTTGAAAAATGCCCACTTAGAAAAACTGTAAAATTCTGCTTGTACATTATTGAGCTTTATGTATAGCATACTTTTGCTTTCAGCACTCTCAGCACACGTTAGAAACAGTTTTTACTTTCAGTGAAGGATTTTAAACATTTCAACCTTCTAGGACCTGGAATCCACATATGTGGACATCACATTTTGGGATGTCTAGACCAAAATACAAAATTTTGCTCTACAAGGGCCTGATATCCACTTACGAGGACATTGTATTGCCAGTTTTCTATCAAAATTTAAAACTAATGTCCTCTTATGTGGATCTCATTTTTCTGAGAGACAAAAATCAGGTAAAAAAAAATCTGGAAATTCTTTGTTTTTATATTCATCAGGTCCCAAATAGCAAAGAGAATTAAAAAATGCATGCCATGAAAGAGTTCGGGTCGTAGGAGGTTAAAGGTTGGTAGTTGTTTTTTTTTTAAACACGTTTAAAATATGGCTTTGCTACATATTCCACCGTTCTTAAATACTAACCATATACGAGCAAACACAAACCTCTAAAATAGGTGAAACTGTCATTTGAAACAGTGAATATTAGACTCAAGAATCAGTCAAAGTCAGATTACTGACAAAAAAGCAACTATAAGTAAATTTGGTATCTTTTGCCTCCGAATGTGCAACATATTGTCAAAGTGAGTCAACTGCTCCATGTGCCTGTCTTTGAAATACTGGGCCTAATGAACACTATGTGTGCAAGAGAAGATGGTTATAAGTAATGCTGAACACATGCTGGTTGAATAGGTTAGCTCAAGGCAGTGTCCGGTTTGACTTGTCTGTTTTTCACCATGGGGAATAGAGGCTCCATGCATGGTTGCCATGCATTGGCCCTTACATTTTGCACATGTAGGTAAACAATCTCGCCTTGTCTACTGAGAGGCCTGCATTTATACATGGGTGCAAAACATGTGTTGCAGCCAAAGTCGCATCAAAGGTCACTAAACTATGCTTTGAACACTTCAAAGCTGGGGGATGAGACTATAGCTTTTAAGTTTTATGGCAGGTGTAAGTAGGGGTTGCTGACCAGCCCAGGGTGGTCTACTCCCTGGTCTGCAAGAGGCCACTGGTGCTTTGCATGGTAGAGGTGGTGGTGGTCTGTCGAGGGCCAAGGCGTCGGGGGCAGGGATGTACCCTGCTGACGAAGCTGTGTCCAAGATGTCTTGATGCAGCACGCCACATTTGGAGTCCTTGATCTGAAAGGTTTTCTGGAAGCAGACTGGACACATGCAGACGTCCACTTCAAGGGTCTCTGGTTTCAGAGGACCTCAGCAGGGTACATCTAAGGCCTGTCTCGTTCCCATTTGGAAACAGATACATTGGTGGAGAGAAGTGAAGGGCCCAAAGCCTGATGACCATACCACAGAGTGACCAAAACACCGCACCCTCCCCTGACAGAGCAGAAACAGACCCTGTGGCAAGTTCAAAGGATCCAAAAAGGTCTTGCCAAAGTTCATTTGCTGGAGTTCATTCATCTCAGCACCTGATGTGGTTCATTGCGTCTCGTTTCGTAAGGCATTTCCTTTTAAATGTGAGACTTCAAAGGTGGCAAGATTATTAAGATTTGAGTCAATTGGCAACATTGCATGCAGTCAGATGCTGCATAAGCTCTGTAAAATTTACACCCTGTGAGGGCCATTCAGCTTTCTGTAAATAATGAACAGATCCACATATTCCACATATTTTCTTTTGTGTGTAAACTGTGCCATCATCTTATAAACCTGTTAGGTGACTAGCAGGAGGAAAGACAAAGCAAATAAATGTCGTGATGATGGCAGCACTGAAATCTCTCTTTCCTTCTTTCTTTTTTTTTTTTTTTTTAGATTTTGTTAAATGTGGAACCAAACAAAATGGGTACTGCTAAATTTGCTAAAATGGCTCTACTAACAAATATAGTTGCAACTCCTGCCTCGAGCTGTACAAGTCCATGTTCTGCAACAGAGCTCTAAATTCACGCAGTTGGCAGCACTTTAATACACTACATTATGAACATTGAAATCAACACAAAGTGGCTTAATAACTCCTCTGGTGACACAGCCCGCTAAATTGATCATTTTGAACGCTTTACAATAGCCATAATTATGCGAGTGGAATACAAGGTGCTGTGCGTCTGGTTGATGATCCTGGAATGACAGGTCTATAACAGCCTCCTCTCCTTGAGATAGTTGGAGACCCACATGCACATTGAGAAAAGCCATTACAAGCCCAGGGTGAAGCAGGTGTGTTTGCAGCACTTCACAGATGGCTGGGAGTGTTGTTAATGAGAGAATAGTAAACACCAGAAAACTTTTATCTTTGATGTGAGATTGTTTTACCTACGCAGTCCTAGCTTGTCAAAGCAGTGGTATGCAAGGGTCAATTCGCACATATGATTTGATTGACCCTTGCTAATAAGGTCCTGCCAAGATGGTTTAGCAAACAGTTTATGGGCTCACTGTCATACATTTTACTGGAGGCTATTTAAAGTCTTTAAATGACTAACCTACCAGCGTTTTAGCTCCACACGGTACATATATCTCAAGTATATTCCAAGTATGGCAGCCCTCTTACCGAATCTTTATTAATTGTTTCCCATTAAAGCAGAACGTTTTGCAACACCCAGAGAAACATTATCCTCCCAGAGTGTGAGACTTCTTCCTTTTTTATTGTTGTGCTGAGATGCTGAAGTGAGATGATTAAAAGTGCATTACCTGGGCCCGGCGCTTCCTTGAATGAGCTATGCTAAATTTGTTGTTTTCTATGTTGTGATAAATTGGACTTCCAAAGACACGTTCAACATGCTTTGTTTTTCTGTCCCCAGTCATCAGCTATTATTAAAGACAAATTTTCAATATCTCTCTGGGAGTCCAATTAAGGATTTACATTGTGACAGTATTTTTCACTTTAATTACTATACATGGTGCAAGCTTTGACGTACTTCCTTATTTATCAAACAACACAGTGGAACGGAATTTATCAAGTAAAAGGATTGTTCAACGCTGTAATTGCACCTTCCGTTTTAGCTGTTAAAAAAAGATCCAAAACCTGATGAACAATTGAATAATAGCTCAGCTGGAGAAGAACTAAACTCCCAAACTGTAAAGAATATTTGATATATAGCTCCTCGTGATACATACCACTGATCATATGTGGGAGAAAATGAAATGAAAGGAAGGGGATTAAATATTATTATTCCTAAATGCAGTAACTCAACTGCTGCCGTATTACACCACAGGTTTCTGAATCACAATCGGTTGTGGGACTTGGGAGAAAATGTATGGACACCATTATAAATTTCACTGTACCTCATATTGGGCAACCAGCTGGAATCCCCTGTGTAACTAGCAGTGTGGTAAAACATCGGTGGATGACAGCACTCGCAGAGATGCTTTGTGACCGCTGCACTTGACTGGCATGTAGTGTTTGACACTGGCATTCAGGGATTCACTCTTAATATTTAAAACCTAAATGCCTCATTGTTGGAGATGACTGCAATAGTGTTGAAGTTAAGTGGCTTCAAATTGAAATTTCCTGTGGGTTTGTAGCCTGCATATGGAGCCAATAAAAGTCCCGTGGCCCTGAATAAATGTTAATTTTTCTTTTTGTGGGTCTGCAGGGTAAGAGAAATGATGACAGTTTCTCTACTAAACATGCAGATATTCTTTGAATAATCATCTCATTTCTTGAAAAAAAAAAAAATAGTATGGCAATCCTCTTTCAGTGATGGTTCCCTGGAAGCGAGGCCTGCAGTAGTTCAAAGCTACCCATGGCATCCTGCTTAATGCCCAATTTTCATTCAGCATCTATACCAGCTCCTTTGTGTGACCCTGCAAATATCCTCTGGGCCTCTTCATTAGTCTGTGGGGCCTGTGTGCAAAGGCTCTCCAGTTAATTTGCCCTGGACTGTTTCCCCTACTGGAGATCAGCAAGGGGAAAAAAACCTGCCTTTTAATATTCATAGAGACATCTTTATATTTATATATATATATATATATATATATATATATATATATGTAAAATGTTTCTCCATTTTTTTTCAACGCATTCTCCTCATCCATTTTAAGTGCTTCAGCGAATCTCTCACACCACTCATTGGCTTGTTTATTGCCAGCTTTTTGGTCTGATCTTGTCATGCGCTGGTGATGCGAGCACCGTGGTGGGTTTTTTTCCCCCCTTCTTTTTTCTGCATTGTTTGGCCGACCACTTGCTGCTACAATTGACCTGCAAGTGGAGCTGATGACCAAGATGACTAACCCCTGGGGAGCCCAAGTCAGGGAAATCATGCGAGAGATGGAGAGAGACAGAGAGGGAGAGCAAGAGACCAAGACCAGCTCGCACAACACAGGCATGCAATCACACACAAACACACACTGTACTGTATTTCCACGGAGCTCTCAGTGGCTCGGCTCCTTGGTCGAAGCATTTGCGGCGAGGAGAGATGCCACATTTATGCAGCACAAGACAGTCATTTCTTTTGGGTTCAGGAGCTCCTAGTGTGATACTGGCATGATGTGCCTGGCTCTGACAGGTGCTGCCATCCCAACAGCGCAGCTCGGCCACCAACCAGACAAGAGTTGTCTGCTCAAACCATGGAAGACCCAGAACCGTGCTGGGAGCGTGATCCCAACTTGGCACTGACCACAGCACCAATCACTGAAGCTGATTTAATTGTGTCACTCTTGGGGAAAGAGAAGCTGGTGAAAATAGAAGTGAAAGGCATGGCTGCTCTACCACATTGCCACTCCGAATTTGAAACAAGGAACATTTATTGTTACATTTTTTAAAGTAAGGCTTTAAAATATATCTGCGCTCCCAGTTTGGGCATTTTTCTTTTCCCAGTTTGTAAAGGCAGAGCATGTACTCCAATAGGTGTTGTATGTTATTAGAGGTAGACAGGAAAACTGAGTGAACTGCATAGTAGACAAACTCTCACCAGGAAACATTTGGAAACATGTCTTCCTCCGCTGCAGGATTGTGAAGTTCCACATGGAAAACATTAAGCTTTATACAGAGCGAATAAGGATGGGCCAATAAATGTCAGGAATTTCAAAAAAGCAGGACCAAATCAAACAGGGTGGGGTCTCCATCACTTGCCTCCAATCCACTGTTGCATTCAATAAGAGAACGAGCATTCCTCACCACATCCCACCTTGCAGTTTGCTGTCTGCTCTGTAATTAGCTCAGGCAAGGTATTGTTTCCATGACAGCAAGAGGAAGCAAGAGGCAGACAAAACATAGACAGGGAAATAAAGAGAGAATGAGGAAAATATAGACCAGGTGGAAATTTTGGACACATCTGTAAAACAGCAATGAGACATTCACTGTTCACCACACTGATTCTCAGCGCCATTCCCTTCACACTGAATGGAGAGCATGTCAGGCTAAAGCTGCATTAAAACGAGAGAGAGAAAATACCTTTAAAAGCAAAGAGATTAACATAGTCTTGTGGGGCCATAAAGGGATCAGGTGATGGTGTGAGAAAGACAGATTACAAATGCCATGTGATGAGATTGAATGTGTCAGCTTTAATTTGGAGGACTTTGGCTTCGTGACTCAGGCTGCAGATGATCTGGTCTAAACTTTTACTGGACGCTGTCCAAGGTTGTCTCCTTGGAAGAGTTACTGGGCCATGGGACTTTGTCCAGACGCTCCAAGGAAAGCAGAGTGCACCACAGTGCTTTCAGATCGGCTGTATTTTGATTAGTTGCAAGGGTGGAAGCACTCTGGTGTTTTATGATCAGATGTTAAATATCGGAGCGGAATTTCTTGTTTTTATCATGATATGCAAGAGTTGGCTGTTCTTGATCACACTGGACAGTCTTTTGATCTCAACATTAGACTGTAAATTTTTTGTTCCTTTTATGATTTTTTTTTAAACTTTATACGGTTTATCTTGCGTGTGATATTTTAAGTGTGAAGTTCTTTAGGCTATTCAAGTGTCTCAGCGGACAGAAGTTGTTAACAAATATTATTTTTACCTGTCTCAGGTTCCAGAGAGCCCTTTGCAGGAAGACTATGTCCTCCATCTGCTTCCATTCAGACTAGTAATAAGATATATTCGAAGTTTACTTCTTATAGTTTAACTTTGAACAGTTCACATAATAAAGTTGTACTTATGAAGTGGCCATTTTTCTGCTCATCCCTCAGCTCTGAGATTTACAGGGGGTAGAATCGTCAGAGTGAAATCATAGGTCTACAGATGTTTTCAAGATGTTTTTTCTGTCAGTTGCAGATTATCCCCTGTAGCAAAATCTCATTAAAGTGCAATTTACAGAGCTGCACTGATGTTGCCATCAACCAAAATTAAAGGCATTAATTTTTCAAGAAGTTCACCGAAGTCCTCACAATAAATGATGTAGCACTTTGTAAGAATGATTTGCCAAAGTATTATTTTGGGGGAAGAAATTAACTCACATTAACGGAGCGAGGGGATTGGACATAGGCTGCAAAAAAGATGTGCAAATGTGGCCATTTAGTCAGAGCGTGTCGGTACGGAGACATGCATATTAAGGCTACCATGCTGGGACAGATGAGGGAAGAGGGAAATATGAAACCCTGATGGAGGTTATGACACAGACACATAGAGAGACGTGTACACTGGAGGGCTATGGCGCCCACTCTTCTGTACTCAGTGCTGCTGCTGAATGCAGGAGGATTAAAAACAGGCAAAACTTAAATGTAGTTTGGTACAAGCGATGAATATCCCATTCCTCTGAAGTGTGGTAAATGTAAAGCAGTACTGAATGTTTTGCCTTATTACAAATTTCCTCATAATGCTTATATTTTTTTAAAAATATTTTTTTAAAGCAATTTTTATATGAAAAGTGAATGTTTAATTTATTGAAAGTGCTCTTGATATTGATGGGCGTTTGGGACACTGGCTTCTTGCAACACAATCACAGATACTGCTTATAAAGCGAGCAGCAGGCTGATATTTCGCGCGTGTTTTCCGTTCTTGTTCAAGTGAGAAGCTATTTAATTTATGAAGCATTAATTTGTTACAAACCCAAATTAATTTTACAATATTTGATTTAATAAAGTTCTTCCTAAATATAATTTAACATAAATAGTTTGCTAAATAAAATTTAGGTCGCTAAATGAACAAAAAAAACCCCAAAAAAACAACAACAACAAAGTTTGTAAATTTAAAACTGTCACAATCCCAATTAAATGTTACCTTTATACAACACTTTTAAAATAAAATCTCAATAACATTAATAATTATTAGAGTTATAATAATAATAAAAATACTACTACTACTACTAATACTACTACTAATAATAATAATAGTGATGATGATGCATATTTCGTTGTATTTCTAACGAACCTAACTGCCATCTGTTATTTCAAAGACTTTTATCGCAGAAATCGCGGTTACCCCGTTTGGATTTGAACATGACGCCATGCACTTTATAAATCATAAGTGATCACTAAATGGACATGGGGCATGGGAAGTGCAGCTCCATCATTAATGTACATTAAAATTAATGCCATGGAATGGTCTCTAAGCTGCGGAAAGAGCACTGCTTGTCCCTGCAACACTTCTGGAAGCTGCAGGGATGTGATTTATAGTAATGTGGATGTACTCCTGCAGACCAAGTCGAAGACATAAGAAGTAGAGCATAATTCTGTATAGTCCAGTGATTTATGTTGGTATTTATAATTCGGAAACGGTGCAATTAACACTGGTGGTGTGAATAAATACAGTTCTACATAAAGCCAATAGGCCTGTGCAACTCAGCAAAATAACCACACACTTAATCAAAGTCACTTTGAATTATTATTATTATTATTATTATTATTATTATTATTAATTTTTCACTGAAAAGTAAAACTTTTTATTCTCTAAACGTTATTTACTCCAAAGTTAAAAGTCTTTCTTCTTCTTTCTTTCTTTCTTTCTTCTTTGAAACAATGTAAGGCGGATATAGGTTTAATTAAGTTAACTCATGAAAAAGATGTCACAGGATGCTGCAACCAGCCTGCCCGCTGCACATAATGTAGGCTAAAGAGCAAAAGCATGGTCTTTCTTATAGCTGACGGTCTCTGAGTCACTTGTTTTTGTCCTCAGCTCACACCGTTGGGGCGTCGTGCCAAAGCCTATCAACTAAATATCAAAGACGCGAAGTGTCGGATCCTTCCACTCTGCATTTTTACCTTATTTCATTCAATCCCACCTGCTGTCGCGGGTTAAGTTATTTAAATGCAGCTACTATTGGGAGGCTGCACACGCATGCACGCTCAAAATGCCATTGTCTTTTTTTTTCTCTCTCTTTTTTCGTTTCATCCTCAAATACGGAAATCATTTGCAAGGAAATTATAGGCCTCGCGAGGGCAGGTCTTTTGCATACTAATTTTGTTAGACTTACCTCCCGTGGTCAGTGTTGGATGTGACCATTAGTGAGAGCGCTAGAATTTATTTTATTCCACTGAAAAGAGCGTGTTTAGAGTAATGTGGCGCAGACACCTTATGCCAACGTTAAGACAAATGGCTGGGAAGACTCTTTGTCTACTCTTGGACTCGGGCCTGCAGAAGGTATGTCTCAGGAGTGTTTTGAGTGGCGACTTTAAGCGAATTAAGGCAAACACGTGGCCTTTGTGCAGGCACAGTTGCCTCCTGAATATGAGACTCTTTTATTTTCTCATACAATAATTAACCTCGTATAACTGGATATCACCCGCCATCTCTCCATCACCATTCGTCTATCTGCTGACCTTTTTATTTCTGCAGCCCCACCCAGCTTTACACCCTCCTCCGTGCGTGATAGAATTACACTGGCCCGTATTTCTTCTCAAATTATGTGGACACAACAGACAGATTTTTTAAAAGGTGAAAGGAAATATTTTTAACAACCTCGAAAATAAACACTTGTCCAGCTTTGGGATTTGTAAAAAATAAAAAAAATAAAAAAAAAATAAAAAAAATAGAAGAAGATAAAAGGTTGTGGTGTGAAGCTGAGGCAGGAGAGATTTTACCGTTGGCTACTTTGGGGGGTTGGTGCGTTTGAATGGCAGGAAAGGGGAGGGAGGGGAAAGGCTTCAAAAGCTGCTTACCAGCAGGTGGCGGCAGCATAACGTTTGAGCAGCCCCACCCCTTCAGCTTCTGGGTTGTGGACTTTCTGGTAATATTGACAGGTGTTTTATTCTGTAGCTCAAGAGAAATTAAAACTGCCAAGTTGTCAGCAAATACGATGTTATTGATCACTGATGAGTGAAATTCAAAGCTGTTGTCTGGAAGGTTTTTTTTGCTCATATTTAAAACAAAAAAACCCAAAAACAAAACAATGGCCTTGGGTCAGCAATGTCCATATCTGACTTCTTGCTTCATACTACTAATGACAGTACGTTTTTTTTAAACTAATTATTATTGTGTTTTGCTTCTTGACCAAATCGAAACAAAAGCTCCAGCAGACACCTGGATGGACATGATAGTCATCAAGGTCCTTTGTGAGTGCTTATCCTCAGTGGTCAGGTCCCTTTTGTGGTGGGAGTCATTCAGAAGATGAATCACATGATGCATTTTTAATTTCCCTGCCGTGGCCCTAGTCCAGGACTCGGTGGGTCACATGGAAATGAGCGCTAGACAGGCCAGCGACATCAGCCGACGAGGGCTGCAGCACTTAAGACATGATGTACGACAGTCATTACCAGAGGCAGGTCAGGAGGGAGTCCAGGTCATTCTTGCCACCAAAGAGAAACAACAGAGGAGGCAAAAAGTGTCTGGCCAGTTTAGAAAATGTCCCATCTCCTCAGACTTTCCCCAGGAATACACGCAGGGCCCCTGATGGGTGAATGCTCCCTCAAGACAGCAAGGGATTATTACCCATCCTCACCTCTGCTCTTTGTTCTTGTACAGTATATGGCTGATGCACATGGCATGCTCTCTCTCTCTCTCTCCCTCTCTGAGTTGCATCACAAATAATGGTTTGACATATGTGCTACTTATCAACACGTCTGCAGACAAGTTGGCAAGTCACACATCTATTTTAGTTTTGAGGTCGGCTGATTAGCAGTGCACATACAGGATTGAGCACATGTGTCACTTGCACTCTTTGTGTTGGCACGGTGAAACTCCAGCACAGTAGAAGCTCGGGCTAATTACCAAATGTCTGACGGCCTTTTCTTTTTCCTCCCTTTGATTGAAACTTTGACTTTTGCCTCCCGAGTGGCGTCATGAAATGCTTCTCCTTTTGTGAACGCGCTTCTGGGTGGCGCGCTGTGCGACCAGGCCGCTATGCGGGAGCCTCGGTGTTGTGTATCTGGTGTCACAATATTTTGGGTGTCAGAAAGAGCAAACAGATTTAGAGCAAAGCAAGGTGTGAATATCGCCGTGTGTATCTCTTCTGAGAGATTTCGTAGCTTCCTTATTATAAGGACAGGGTTATTCAAAATTAAACAAAGGTGGCTGACAAGTGGAAAGTTAATTGCATTCAAAGCCGTGCTCAAAACTCGCATCTTTAACGCAAAGAGAGGACAGCATGTCAAGGAGATTAAGGAGAGAAAAAGGGGAGGAAAAAAATGAAAGGAAATAACCAAAATGAAATAATGTGCTGGACCACCTCTTGAGCGAGTACAAGCGTGGCATCTGTGTCAGATGTTGTTAATTAACGTCAGTATGTTCCTCGCTGGCACTTGGCTTTCTGTCCTTCGTGCAGGGCATTTCCTAGAGTAGAAGTGCTTGTGGGGAACAAATGTATGTGTGTGTGTGTTGAGGTTTGGGCAGGGGGGCTGCAGGGTTAGAAACAGCAGTGGTAGGGGGTGTTAATCCCACTCATTATAATTCTAGTCTGTGGCCTGTCTTGGGAAAGGGACTACAGGGGCCTACTGCTGTATCTTATCAATATGTATTCCTCCTTTTTCACCTCTCCGAGTGGCCCCTGACTGCATGGTGGCTAGGTAGTCTTTCACTGTCTATGTGGATTATGTGTAAATATTTCATTGTTTCTTATACCGTCTTGCTCATTCTTGACCAAAACCAAATTTGTGTACACCCCTTGACTCTTCTGTCTGTGAAATTTGTGTTGTTGTTGTGTCTTTACTAGTATATACTGCCAGTCACCTTAAACAGGATTTAGGCAGGATTCCAGTGATAACAAACACAAAATTCTATATAAATTAATAACCAGTCTTACTATATAGTTACCCTGAAATTGTTTTTTTTCCCTCTGCCCTTGAAGTCCAAAGAGCAAACCACAATGCCATAATGAATAAAAGCAGCATATGGCACATTACTAACGTGGGAATTGACCTTTCATACTACATACTGTATGCGTGGAGTGAACACCTGCTTTGACTATACGTGATGCTGAATATGTGTAAGGTAGCTAACAGCAGGCAAAGGAAGCTACATTATTATAAAATAGTCGTACTAACAATAAAATAAAGTAGCGTGTTGGGAGGAAAAAAACACAGCACAAGCCAAAACATGCACTGTTTTGAATAATGTAGACTAAATCCACCAAAAGCTTACCTAATGCCACCAAATGTGCATTTCATAAACTGGATAACAAGAATTGCTCATAGTTTCCCTTCCCAGTGTTGTTTTTTTGGTGTTATTTTTGCAACACAATGAACCCTATGTCAAGTTTTTATACATTTTGTTATGTCTTTGGGGAAATCAAAGACTTTAAAGACAGTAAATTATTTTTAATGCTTGCACAAAAATAATAGGCCATTTCCTAAATGATGTGCCATGCTGGTGCCTGGGATCATCAGGATGCCAGTTTTGCCTCCCTGTTGATCGGCTAATTTGAGAAAGAGCGCACCTGGTGTGTCTTATTGCGTGCACAAGTGCCGAGAAATGGCACTCTATCTACTGGGTTTGGTTATTTCCATGCAGAGCAGAGGTACTGACAATGTTAGCATTAACGGCTCATTAAAATGAAGAAGGATGAAGTCATTGCCACAAGAAAAAAAAAACAAAAAACAACAACAAAGTTGTTGCACCTTGCTAAATGGGAGACCGAAGTGGAAATGAGGTAAAGAGGAAGTGGAGCTTTCAAAATGGCCACCACATCCTGTAATGACCAGTGTTCAGTTTTTATAAGCCCTCCACCGAGTAGGGTCTCAGATTAATGTAGACGGGAGCGTGACAGCAGTGGTCTGAATGGACTGCTGTAGGGAGCCCACTGGGGCTTGTTTCAGACAGCACACGCCTGATGGTAAAAGTGAAATGGCTGCGACATGCAGATGTTAGAAGCATCTAGAACTGTCCCATATCCAAGAAAAGCTCTAAAACCTTTAAGAGGACTACAGTGGGTGATGTTTATAGCTCTGACTATTGAAGTATATATGCTGTTTATCACTTTCACCTGCCTTGCTTGGAGTGCTGGGATGTCTAGCCAGCCACTGCATCCAGGGGAGCGTTTGGAGCTTATCTTTTCAACAGGTTTTCGCGTTGCTGTGGACAGCAAATCAGGGCAGGCTCAGCCAAGGAGTAGAGCACAGTTTGGGGTGGTGCCACACCTCATCACTAATTTCAGGGTTAGCAGAACGCCCAACAGGAGAACGGCATTGCCATGGCAACGGTTAACAGCTAAAAGCACTGTCTACAGTCTGATAGGGGCCCCAAATAATCAGTCATCATGACAAACAGCCGGTTATAGCAGTCTTTTTCAACACGCAAGGTCTCAGCAACAGCTAAATCTGTGATTTAGCTACAGCATAACTAAATGCATTGGCATTTGCTATACGTGCATTTTAAATCCCCATGTGCTCAAGATGGGATTTTGTAGCAAAATTTGCTATTAATCTCAAATTAATAGCACAAGGACAAGAGCTTTATCCATTTGTCTTTAATATTTATGTTTTTATCAGATGCACTCTGTAATAAAAAAACCCATTACAAACGCTTCCAAACCAAACCAGGCATATTTACTCACTCCACTCCTGAACTTGATGTTGAAATTATATTTTTTTTTCTGCCTGTGTACGAGCGATATAAAAAGCGAATGAAAAGCATGAGAGTAGATGGCAAATCGGAGAGAGGGTGTGATAGTCAGTCAGGGGCAACCACAATATACTTTCCATCAGGATCTAGTCAATTTATCAGGAGAGAGATGTTATTAGCTTCCAGATAGCTTCAGCAAAAGCATGTAGGTATTTTCCTCCCCATCAGTCTCCTTTTATATTTTTAGATGTTCTTTATGTGAGTACAATGGCCTCAATATCAAGCATTTTAAATGATGCTTGAAATACCAGTCACTTGACTTTGATGTCACAGGCAATTAAATCCAACCTTACCCCTTTCCACCGTTAATAACAGCAATCTCGCCCGACCTAGTGCCTAATTAATATGTGCTATTTGTCACTTTGCCTTGACACATGTATATCAAAGTGGGGGTGGGGAGAGAGGCCTGGAGGGGTGAAGAGGTGGCTTCATAGGGGAGAGTGGGAGGTGGCGGGCAGTGGTGAAAGAGTGGTATGGTGAGCTTTCATTAGGTGGCAAGGTACCGCTTCTCTCTCCATCTTCTCGCTGCTAAGTGAGAGGCAGGTGTACCGTCATTTGATTTCATAAGAGGGGAAAAAGGATATTTAGTGTGGGAAAGACGCTTCACAAAATGCGGAGAGGGTAAAAAGGCAGGAGGTGAAGAAAATATTTGGCCACAAAGAAGAAGAAATAATGATAAAAATGAGAGAGCTGTGAATGCAGCCATGATTTATTCCTTCGCTTCTGATGGTGATTATTTTGCATGTAATGACACATTTTCACATGGTGGATGCTTAATTTTGGAATGAAAATCTTCATATTGTTTATTTGTACGTAATTTTGTGCCTTTTAGGATATCATCATCCTTCACTGGAGTTTGACTGTGGCAAAGTGGTGCTTATAATTAGGCATGTGTTTGTTTGTGTATGTGCATGCATGTGTATTGTGCATTGTGCATGTGTACATGCCTTGTCATTGCCAGTTTCCACTATGGCTCGGCGGGTGGTAGGGCAGCACTGCAACGCTGCAATGAAATCAATGATCCATGGTTCTTTAGATGTGACCAACAAACTAAGTTGTCATCTAGCTCTAAAACAAAAGGGTTAATGGGGGGAAAGCGGAAAGGAAAAATAAGAAGCCAGCGCACCGACGCCGCTAAGATTACATCGCGAATGTGCAGGGTATCATGCCAGTGCAGTTCTCAGTGGGGTCAGCAGACAAACACCAAAAATTCACAAATACATCCACACTGTACATCTCTCTCTCCTAGCCCCCCACCCCATCCATCCTCCCCTCACTTTCCGCCTGAAACCCTCTGCCAAATGCTGCCAGACTCTCACATCTGTGCCGAAAATGAATTGTATCCCAGAGCCCTCTGAGTCAAGGATTCACTTGTAAAGAATGCAGTTTTATTGGATGAACAGACTAATGTACCATGCAATGTAGTTGCACTAGCATTTTATGCCACATTGAAAGAGTCAATTAATTTGCATAATTTAAACGAGCATGTACAGCCACTTTGAAGGCATGGCTAGGCAACTTGGCTAGTCACGTCAGCCCTTCCATTTCTGATAAATTAATCATTCTTGCCATACAATTAATTACATTTATGACAATTTGAACCTTTGTCCCACCCACCGGCCTGACAATTTTACAACCAGGCTGCAATATCAGAGCATCCTGATGAAACCTCGGTGATTTAGTGAACACCTTAACAGAGAGCCTATGCCTAGGGCTGAATAAAATTAATATTTTGTTTCCCATCTGGTGGAATCAGCAAAATTAATGAGGGAAGGAGGCCCGTAGCTACGCAGAATCCAGGGATCAATCTGCCTCTCTCCGCTGGTTGCTACTCTTTGCTGGAGGTGTGTGTGTGAAGCCGGGGGCGTGGGGGGAGATATGAGAGGCGGGTGAGACGGAAGGAAGATAGCGCGTTGTGCACTTCCACAGTTTGAGCATTCACCCACAATGCACTATGGTGATCACTACTGTAAATGAGTGATTACAGCAGTGCCAGTCACTCCTCCTTTCAGCCCTGACAGACAGCACAGTTCCTTACCCACCACCACCACCCTACTGATTAATTTCCAGTTGTGGCTGCCCGTCTGTCTGTCTTTGCCTTTGACACTTGTTTACAGCCTCTAATTGAATTGCAGTAGGGCAAATGTCTATGAGCTCGCTGGCGTGGAGCGCTGGCAATAAAGTGACTACGTTCTGTGGCAGAGCGAGACTAGTTTAGAGCGAAAAGCTCAGCATCCGGGCTGCGTGTGGTTCTTGTCGCCATGGGAATGGCTGGGAGTCAGAGGGGTTTTTGATGCTGTCACAACAGAAACAAGGAATTTTCAAACTCCCTTGTTTTGGGATATTTTACATCGCCGATTCCTCTACACTTTAGCAGATCATTTTTAAAAATATGATTTCTTTGTTTTTTAATATTTTCTAAATTGAAGATTTATTTCTGTTTTTTTTAGAAATTCTTAGAATGTGATTTAAAAGGTTAGTTTTGGCCATTGATCTTGTTTTGGGGATTTTTTGCATTAAAATGCTTTTCAGTCTGTCAAAGCAGATGAGGGACATTTAGGAGTCTAAATGCAATGCAGATTTTTATGGACATATGTTTTGTTGGGGTTTTAATACTGCTGCGACAAGTAGGGAGACTTTATGCACAAATTTAATGCTCGGGATTTGTTACAAATAATGTTTTATAATGTTATTTTTTTGATTCTGTGGGATTTTGATGCTGCCAAAATGGGAAAACTTGGAAATTGAATGAATGAAAAATGTAAATGGCAGTGCACATTTGCAAAATAACACCACATAAACTTTTTTTTTTTTTTTTTAGACACTGGACACGATAGATACAAATCTTTTCAAAAGTTTTTTGTCCTCTTGGAAACGCGTCCAGACAACCCATTAAACACTTTCCCCATTTTTCAAATGTTTTCAGTTCATTGCAGCTGTACACATCCACTGTTACACTCATCTGTAAGAAGAAATAATGAAGACAACACATGTTCATTTCATGTATTCATTCATTGTCGCTGGACTACAATGAACATTTTAGTCATCCATTTACCAGAGATGGCAAAGAAAGAGAGACAGAGAAAGCACTTGTATGACAGAATAGGCACTCCCACAGTGTCATCCAATCTGGGCACCCCATTACCTCCTTCTCTTGCCCTGTGTGTGTCTGTGTGTGTTTATGAATATGTGTGTGTGTGAACCGGCCCCCCCTGTCTGCCTTGCTTGCTCCATGCAGCGTTTTGCCGCCTAGAGAAGGTGCTAGTCGTCTCTTTGAAGTATCACTTCAATTACAGGGTTTAACCCCACAGGTCAGCCCTTGATTATTTACACAAAGCTGGTGTAATTCTGCTGGAAAGACTCGCCTTTGCCATGAATACAAAGCCAGGTTTCACTCTAATGGAGTGAATTTCACATCAACACTCGTCCTGTTTTGACCTGCATCTGATAGGGTTAGTATGTGACAGAAGTCATCTTGTAAAAAGTAGACACACATATGCAAAGTGGGGAAATATGACAGGGATGCTTCAAACCAAGCATCTGATAAAGGTGAGATCTAATATCTTCTTGTACCCATTTGAAATAATTCCTGTTGGGCATTAAATGTTTTTTTTCCTGTGTTGTTCTGATGGTTACAAGCAACATGAGGTTATCAAAATGTGCCTCAATGATGTTTTTTTTTCCCCTCTGTCTTTTTGTTTTAGCTACACTGAAAGCTTGGTGGCGTGTTTCATCTGCTTGGCTTGTCTGATAAATTGGGGCCATGTAAAAACTGATCTTGCCAAAAATGGCATTGAATAATAGATTGTTTTGTTGATCAGGTTGCTGTTTACTTACCCTTTTAAATCCCTATTCTGTCTCCTCTCAGCTGGTGGCCTTCAATTGACTTCTTGTTATTTTTTCATGAAGTGAAGAGAGCGCAATACCAAGTGCTGCTATCACTCCTTCTTAAATAATATAAACAAGAGAACAACAAAAAAGGTAAAGTCTAAGTCATCTTCCCTGTTAGTTCATTTCAGCCTAGATGGCCCTCGTTCGCTGGAGCATGATGCGTGCAATGAAAATACGAGGGTCCTCTTCTCTCCGTGTCCCTGTGTGCACCACCCCCATAAAAGTTGCAACTGCCAGCTCAGGTGGAAAAATGTTGCAGAGTAAAAGATGTATTCAATAAATAGAGAGGGACAGCATGGGGCCTGGGGAAAGTGTGCATGAGACGGAGGTTTGGAGAGTGGAATAATGGAAGAGAGGGTAGATGGGGCATGAGTGTACATTAAACAGCGGTGCTTGACGCCTGTGAAAGAAAGCATACCGCTGGGAATATAACTCTTAACTAGTATTGTCTCCTTTCAATTTAAAGGAAGAACAAGTGCTGTCATCTATATAATTCTTTCTTTTCAAAGGTGGTTATCAACATTCATTACTATACATTATATCGCTAATTAGAATATCAGCGTTAAAATGTATGTTATGTGCCCCAGGATATTTAAGCACATCAGTACATATAGCTACAGAGTTGCTCAGGCTTTTTTTATGACCACAATAATGCTTTAAGCAAAATGTAAAAGAAGAAAAAGGGGGGAAAAATGTATCAGCACAGAATGAAATGTAGCTCATCAGACACAACAACCTTTTTGGGTATTTTATCTTTAGCGAATATACAGAATATATAAATACACTATGTTTATATGCTGTGTGTGTGTGCGTTTTTGCATATAGCTGAGGTCATTAATACACACATAAAACATTTAAGGGCTAGGGACCGGGGGCAGTTTTGTAAAACATTAGAAAAGCTGGTGGAACATCTCAAAAGTAATTTTGTTAATTGGCAACAGGGGTTTAAAATTGGGTATAAAAATTCCAGCGAGTATGAGTATCTTACATGTAAGGGTAGAGGGGGTGGGGGTTCCATCGCAAAGAAAAAGACTTTGTTAACAAATAGTTCAGCTATTTAAGACGTTTCTAAAATGTAAAATCGAAAACAATTTGGGGATCTTATCACCTGTGGAACATGAAGACAAATTCTTGTAGCATTGCTGAAAGCCAATGTGTAATGGCCATGGTCCTAGGACCCTCAGTCAGTACTGCAATAAAAACAGACATGATTCGGTAGTGGAAATCACTGCATGGGCTCAGGAACACTTTATAAAACCATTTTCAGTGAACACAGTTCATAACTGCATCAACGAACTGCAAGTTAAAATTCTACCATGCGCGGAAAGTAACCGTATAAAACAAGACCCAGAAACACAACCACCTTCCGGCCCTGAGCTTATTTTAGACTGGCTATGGCAAATTGGAAATCTGCCCTGTGGTGTGACAAGTCAGAATCTGAAACTCTTCGAAAATGACTGGCATCACATCCTCCTCCCCAACCTCTGCTATCATCTTTTTCATGGTTTGACTTCATGTATTCCTATTTCAGAGCTGGGCTTACCTTAAACATAAGTACAAGTGGTTTTGCTGCTTTGATGGCATCACAATTCACAAGAGCAATGACCACTGCATAAGAAAGGGACAATTTGGCTTGCACTCATGATGCCATGGGTTTCTTGCACATCTGATGTGACCTCCATTAAGGTGTATAGAGGTTTGGGATAAGGTCAGAGTAGTAAGATGGTCTAAAACACCCAGAGAGCAATAAAAATTCAGCACAATGTATGTGATGGTAAACATCTGCCCAAAATACTTTAAATATTTGAAACTCTTTGTTAATCAAATTGTGTATTAATATCACTAAAATGTGTGGCACTGTGCTTTGTGTGCCCAGTCTCCATAGTACAAATGCTAACAGCCATCCCTCCTTTAAGGCCTATATCTCCATACACCATACATGTGTGCAATGCTCCAACTGAGTGATTATATACCAGTGTACTCTAATACAGCTGAAATATTGTACAAAATACTATAGGTGTTCACTTTCTAGATCAGGACAGGAGGACTACACTGGCTTGCAGGGATTGTATACCTTCTTACTTTGAACTTTGCTTGTTTACAACTTCACATCACAAAGGGAGGGGTGCTGCCATCTGCTGGGTCTCAAGACGCAGCTAGTGCAGGCTATGTAACATCTTACATTGCAGTTAGCTGACATTGTACTGGAGGTGGGTAATATAACCTTAAAATTTTATAAAGATATTTCACGAAAATTTGCAACAAATTTTATTCCTGACAATAGAAAAAAAGGTGAACAATAATTTATCGCAAATTGCGGCATGCAGAGAGCAGCATTTGTCAGTGCAAACAAAACAAACAGCTGCCATCACTGATTACAGACTCTCGACCTGTACTATGTTATTTTACATTTTTTAGCCGCCACCTGTGGTTTTCACATGTACTGTATTCATATATTCTCCATTTCTTTTAGTCAGGCGAATGTACATCACAGCGCTCCTTGGCTAGCACATTTGTGCTGCACTGCACGGTGCAAACAATACACAAGAATGGGTGTCAGAGGGCAGTGCAGGGCTTGCTGTTTTTAAGTTGTTGTGAAACTATAAGCTCTATAGTTTAAAATTAAACATTTTAATTTGTTACATTTAAAAAAAATGTTGGATGTTGTACTTGTTGCTACTTTAAAAGCCTTTCTTCACCATCATGCATTGCATATTTTGCAAAGTATTGTGATTATTATGAAATCCTCTGGAGCAGCTAAATCCTCAGCAGAGGCCAACCCTCAGCTCTTACCTTCAGACATGTCTGTCTCACTGTTGTGCAGAGATGGGCACTAACGCGTAATCCGATTACTTTTTTCAAGTAATGAGTAATGTAAGGGATTACTATTGCAAAAAAGAAATTACATTACTCTTACTTTTCTGTAAGCACACTGCGATACTGCGTTACTAAACCATCATGATTTTGTTTGTGAGAATGTCTCATGACAATGATGTAAGCACTTGCGACGTCCGTGGCAGCAACAGACGTGTGTAGATCAACAATGGATAATATGGAGTGCGGGAGAGAGTATGACCATGCAGGGTTTAAAGCGTGAACGTACTGACATTACTTTGAGTTTGATTATGTGAAAAATTAAACTTCAAATCTGAGCAAGCACCTAGCAAGCCGCCACAAGAATGTGAAATTCACAGAGATCCCCCGGATCCCCCCACTGACATGACCGCTGTGGCACCGGGCAAACCTCCACCCACCCCACTCCTGCTAAACAGGTGAAAATAGATTTAAGAGCGACAGGACGTAGTGCTTTGATTATATTTATTTTTTTGCTGTGTCTACTTGCATCTACTTGAAAGAGTGAGTGTAAACACAAAACATTATTTTATTTCATATGCTGGAATATGCAGAAAATAAGTTTAAATGTTAAAGAATTTCTTTAAGTCAAAGACTATTGCATATCATTTAAGTTTTCCTTAATGCAACGTGTATAAAATTAAAACTAATAAAACAATTTTTAAAAAGAGACTTTTTCATTTGATTCAATTTTATATGATGCATAAAAAATAGAATTGGGCTGAAAGGTGTATTGCTTTATTACGTATTCAGGTTGTGTATAATGTTTTTAAAAAGTAACTAAGTAACTAAATAACTACTTACTTTTGAAAATAAGTAATCAGTAAAGTAATGGGATTATTTTTTGGTAGACGTAATCAGTAAATAGTTACTAATTACTTTTTTAAGGTAACTTGACCAACACTGCTGTTGTGTATGCTAAGGAGCATAAACACGTGGTGTTGCTCTATCATTGATGCATTGTGGCGATCTTGGCTCAAGAGTTGGGAGTTCGCCTTGTAATCGGAAGTTTGCCGGTTCGAGCCCCGGCTTGGACAGTCTCAGTCGTTGTGTCCTTGGGCAAGACACTTCACCCGTTGCCTACTGGTGGTGGTCAGAGGGCCCGGTGGCGCCAGTGTCCGGCAGCCTCGCCTCTGTCAGTGCGCCCCAGGGTGGCTGTGGCTACAATGTATCTTACCATCACCAGTGTGGGTGGATGACTGGATGTGTAAAGCGCTTTGGGCTCCTTAGGGTATAGTAAAGCCATTTACCATTCACCTGATGATGTGACACATTTATATGATGTAAAAATTTAAAGAAGGATTACAATATGATATGAGAATGTCCTACTTTTTTTTTTAATTAGCTAATTAACGAGTATTTCTGGCACTAGCTAGAGACGACA
Source organism: Maylandia zebra (assembly GCF_041146795.1). NCBI lineage: Eukaryota > Metazoa > Chordata > Actinopteri > Cichliformes > Cichlidae > Maylandia > Maylandia zebra. The sequence goes on from NC_135175.1 coordinate 22,191,187, forward strand.
ACATTTAATTATCTAATTTACTAGGTATTACATTGTGGCTTATTAGGAAAAGACTAGCTGATAAACTGGCCTGCCTGCATACCAGACCTATCAGTGGGTGAAAATATTTGGTGCACCGTGAAACAAAACAGAACCAACAACCCTTGAAAAAAATTAAATGAACATGATTGGACAAGGGTGATGCCAAAGAATGGTTGCTTGAGTTAAGATTTATAAAGCTGTAGGGACATATGAGACAAAGAAGGCTGAAAACCACTGATATAAATACATACAGTGTGCGGCTTTAAGAAGACAATGGCTTCCTTGATGGCACTTGAACCCATAAGAGAGCATCTGCCTGCCTTCATGTTTCACAATGAGGCTCATTACAAAGAATATTTGGGTCTTCATGAAAGATTTTCGTTGATGTCAATCCATCAAGCTGATACATACCTGTCAAAAAAAGAACAGAAATGTGCCATTGTAGTCATGTGTTCGTCACAAGATTCGACGCTGCGCGGCTGGTGATGGAGCTGTGATGGGGCTATGAGTGACAGCCGGTCGCTTGATTGTCAGCTCAGCCCTCCCATGACCTCCAATGAGTCTGTTTGTAAGCCACACATACAGTTACATGGTGTCCTACCAGTGAAGGATTTCACACAAAGCACAAATGATTCAGCTGCTATGCAGAGACGGCAGTGTGACTGCAACTACTAGAAAATGACAATCATTATATTCTTTTATCCAAGTTTCTGATGTACACACTGAGAAACTCAAGCAGTGTCATTGAATTTAATTTTAATGTGGTTTGATTGACTAAAATAGCATAAAGAGCAGTTTTAGAAATGCCTGCTCTTGTGCAAACTATTATCCCCGCAACAATCGCAACAGTAGATGGACACAAATTTTCTCCAACCTCTCTTAATTTGAAAAATATAAACATCTGGCTCTCCGTGCTTTAAAAAAACAAGAAAGAAAAAGCAAACCAGTTGGTATGCTTCAGAGCTGAAACCCCACAATGCCCTGATAGCTTGTCTTTGTGCCACAGAAGCACATTCATTACCTCCTTCTGTCTATTTTAGACAAGGCATCAATTTGAAGATGTGAGGTGTCACGGTGTGGAAAATGTTGCATTTTCCTTGTCAGCCAAGCCTATGTTTCTCTTTCTATGGCCCGGATAAAAGGAGTGGCCTCGGCATGCATCTCTGCCATCTTTCCATTCCCCACGGAGATATTTGAGTGCGAGATGAGTCTCCCTCCATGCTGTGTACACACAGAGAAAAGAGAATTGGTGCAGATGCATACTTAGGACGAATAGCAAGTTTTTCCTCACCAATACAACCAGAGCAAAAGTATTCAATTTTCGACATCTGCTTCACTTCAATAATTCAATGCATTTGAATGTTTTATAAGTAAACTATGTAATCTTTAGAAGGAAGGAAGTGGTGTTGTACTGGAAGCTGCCTTCGCTGTTGTCTTTCATAAACAAGGATGGCATAACGTATGCTTTAACCCTTCTTGGCTTGATGATTTAGCTTGACATGCTCTGTGTTCTTTAGATTTGACTGATTTGGGCTTTGATGAAACTGAATCATGACAATTTCTCGCTGCATTATAGCTGTTGTCATTCCAGCCTGAAGACAACAGCCTAATAGGATCAAAAATGAGGCAACAATGAATTCAGCCATACAGCCTTGCTTTATTAACATGCCTTTATCTCTGATATCATCAAAAGGCTATCATCAACTAAAAGTTAACAGCATAAACCCTGAGCTCCTCTATCTCCTGAATGCGACGCACGATCATTTGCTGTTTTTTTTTCTGCCCCCTTGACTGATTATCATTACCTTTTCTTGCAAATACCATGCTCATTACGTTAGTGTACAGCCAAAACATTAGTAGAGGGAGCCTATCTCTCTCCCATGAAGGGAGAGGAGAGGAAGAGCTATGGAGGCAGATTTTCCCCTAGCCTCAGCAGCCAGCCCTGGCGCACTTGGCTATTAACCACAATGAACATGGGCTTTGTTATTAACATCTGTTCATCAGGGATCGGGCCCAGGCCTAATCACCCCTCACACCTTCTGTTTCTGCACAAGAAGAGAGGCAATCAAGGGCATCATTTGGCAGCTGGCTGGAACTACTAATGCTTTTCTCCTGCTCTGCTCTGCCTCCCCCCCCCCTCTCTCCTTTCATTGCCTTTTCTCTTTTCACCGCCATCATTTTTTCCTCTCTTTTCTGCCCTTATCCTCAAAAATGTCTCTTTCCCCTCTTATGGGATTATGTTATTTGAGAAGAACACACACATACAGACAGACAGACGAGAAACACATAGAGAAAAAACATGGACACACTCGCACACACATCAACAGACAGAGGCAGAGAGTGAACCTTTGATAGCAGTGAGATGGTAGATTTACTGATGGCCGTAACAGTCCGGCGCCATGGGTGGTTCACATGAACTCAACCTCATCTCAGCCTCTACGGTCCGCTCCTCCCACTGTATCGCGGGCAGATGTTCACAGGTTCATATAAGCCCCTGAAACAACATTCAGACTGGGTGTGAGAGAAAAGACAGTCACAGGAAAAGACAGAAAGCCATGAGAACCAACACTGGCAAGAAAGTAAGAGATAATAGCAAGACTGACAGATTACCAGTGGGAGATACTATATTTCAAAAAGAAAAAAAAAATCACTACTACAGATTCGCTCACAGTGCAGAAATAGTTCTTCTGAAGGTTATGTTGGTGCTAAAATATGTGACACTCATATCCATCTAGAGATGTGAGCTATTATTTTGCGGTTTTTCATTCTTTTCATTTTTTTGGAAGTCTCTGGCGCTCGATGCATGTTTGTCTGTGTCAGTTCTGTTGTGACCATATGATATGTGTTTTTCTGCTGCGATTTATGCCAGAAATTTCAGCATTTGTTGTCATCGGATTAATCCCTTTGTCAGCCCTGGCCTCTTGAACACATTGTGTCTCCTTCTGTTACCCACAGGAAGGAAGGACTGGGGCATCTGTGTTTGGGTTGGCTATGTCTAAATCAGCACTCCTTGTCCTATCGTGGTAAAGACATAGACACACACACACATGCACGCACACACGCACACAAACATATACCCCCTTCCCTCTCTCTCTTTTCCAGTCTCTGAATGTCTGTTTCTAGCCGAGAACAACATGTCCTCTTCTGTCTCAGTAGTGGGGCTTCTCGACACAAAGCCCTTTTCATGTGTGGATGCGGGTCTGTGATGGCTGTCACATTTTGGCTAAGTTCTCTGGGGCTGTCAGCTTGATATTATGTTTACCAGGATGCTGCTGTCACTCAGAAAAAGTTGCTATTACTGACAGTGCTATTACTTCCTTGCAGTATTTCTTGACTGTTAAAGGGTTCAGTGTACCCAGTGCACTGAGATGGGTATGATCAATGGCTCATACCCATGAGCCATGGATCATGCACAGTTAGATAGTTAGATACTATCTTTAAATTAGTTTAATTGAGTAAAGCTAAACCAATATATATTGTTAGTTTAAAATCAGGCCAGTATAAACTGTCAAGCTTAACATTCAAACCCCTTTTAAAAGTTCTGTATCATAACTAAATATCCAACTAACTGCTTGTGCACTTGCGGCTTAGCTCTATATCAGTGGGAAGGTCACTGGATCGATCCCTGACTCCTTCAGTCTGCATGCAAAGTGTCCTTGGGCAAGGTACTGAACTCAGAGTTGCCCCTGATTCATCCATTGGACTGTGTGTGTGTGTGTATGTGTATACATGTTTAGACATCATGTGAGGACAGAAAATTGGCATGCTACTATAGTTGTAGGGACCAACAGTCACAGTCACGGGGACAAAATGCCCGTCCCCCACGAGTTTGAAGGCTTGTTTTAGACTCAAAATGTAGTTTTAGTGTCAGGGTTATGGTTAGGTTCAGGCTGATGGTTAGAATTAGGTATTCATTTTTGATGCTTAGGATTACGGTAAGCGGCTAGGGAAACCATTATATCAATGAGATGTCCTCACTAAGATAAGAAAATGAATGTGTGTGTGTGTATGCGTGTGTAAGTTTAAGAAAGTTTTTAGGTATAGATAAAAGTGCTGTAGGATCGTGCATGGTTGGAAGACGGAGACTTGTAGTAAGAAAGTTCTTTGAGTGCTCTACTGAGTAGAAAGGAGCTATACAAATAGTGGTCCATTTAATTTGTGAATGATTTTATTGTTTATAAACCCTTTATCACCAATATCTATTCTAACGACAGATTTCAAAGTCATTGCCACAGATTCTAAAGTAGACACATATGCAGGTAGATATGCAGGCTACAGTGATACAAAGCCTGACTGCTCATCACTGCCTTCGATACCTTTTGAAGAACAGGCTCTGGCTGCTGGGCTGGAGTCAGCATGCACTCACTGAAACGCTCTCCTTTGCTAACTTTGTGTTACCGTGCTGTCTGTGCAGATGCTTGCAAAGAGCTGATGCTGTGTTAGCAGGTGTTTCTGTCCTAGACGCAGCTGAAATCAGCGGATTACAATGCAAGTGCAGGGAGAAAACGCAAAAAATGTAATGTGATTACAGTAATGCCTTACATTGGAATGAAACAGATTACACCCTCTACACACTGCAGTACAGTAAGCTAGCAGGAAAAATTAAACTCAGAAACATTATTTTAAACCAACTCAACTAAAGTTAACTTAATTAGCTAGCAAGATAAAAGCTGGTATGCTGACTTAGAATAACTAATGAGCAAAATAATCAGATTCATTCAGCATCATTTCACTAACACAGTCATTTTTTAAACAATTTGACAACCAGATGGTATTTTTAAAATGTAAATAGTGAAAGAACTTTTTTATTTTCATTTGGACTGACTTTAACTATTTAAACTCATCTTGTGTCTGTTGCATTGAAAGTCCTACATCTGAAAATGTCAAACCATAAACATTATGAGATTGAAAAGGCGTGGAAACACAACAAACACAAACTTAATTTACTTGTTCCAGCATATGGAGTTACAGTTGCTTCTCCTTCAATGAGAGAGGTCATCATCCAACCATATCCAAAACATAGTGCATCCATATGTCCGTGTGCATGTGGTAGCATGTTAATTCAATGCATCTCTATAACAGTTTGCCACCGTGTTTAACAGGCCTAATTGACTTCAGATATTTGCACTAGAATCTAAAACAAGTTTTTTACAACATTTAACAAACACGCAAACACGATAACATCTCTTGCACCCCCTGCCATGTGTACCGGTGCTATAGTGTGAGCAGGAATTGTCTAATTAGCCTGTTTGCAGGCTTGGAGCATCACTTTTAATGAGGTATCATTTCCTCAAGGTCATTTCCGTGTTCCCAGGTTGTGTGTACGTCTTTGCGTGCATATGTGAGTGTGTGTTTTTTCTTCCCCTCTGTTTGTTTGCATTCTCTTTTTTAATTGAAAATGTTGACTCAGGTTGTCTCCATCTGTTAAGTGAGGAGCAGCATGACAGCAAATAATTATGACCTTTGCAGCCTGTCTTCTCCCAGAATGCTGTTCTTTCTTCGATAGCACAGCTTATGAGAAAAAAAACAAAACTGTTGTTGCACTTCCTTTATGAATAAATATATTACCTGAGGATACTTACTACTGTGCTGCCATTTAGAGAATTGACTCAGAATGTGTAAAGACTCATTTCTTTTCCTTCCATTGTCATACCACCACATGTTCTTCTGTAATTCTTATTTGCTTCCTCTTTTCAACCTCTTTTTCCATTTCTAGCCACAGGGGTCAACGACAACGCACTCGGTTGACAGTAGTCAACAATAGCTTTTTGGTCATGGCTCACAACGTCCACACTTTGCCTCTAAAGACAAGGGTCGTCAATTTTATTGTTTAAAAGTCATTCTGCCTAACCTCTATGACTCCATTTTCTTTCATTTCTTGACCTAACTACCCGTTCAGTTCTCGTCTCCTTCTCACTCGATGGCTTCAGTGCGTATGTATTCACCACGCAACAGCTCTCTCATTTCCAGTGTTCCCTTCATTTTCGTCTCATTCTTCACAGATACTTCTATTTCTGTAATGGTGCATGGTCAACCATTATGTCTCTATCACACAATTGTCTGTCTGAGACATTTGCCCATATACAGATTGAGCTTTTCACCTTCGTGTCACCTAAGCTTACCTTGTCAGGAGCATTTGTACCTTTCTGAAACCTTGAACCAAGCCAGAGCTTGTAGCGCTAGCACAGCTAGCCAAGCTATGCTGCCACCCACCTAAATACCTGTGATTCAATGGGAGGAAGCGTGCCCACAGTGGAAATGATAATAGTGGAACTGGTCTAGGCCTCTATAACCAGGGGAGTTCTAGTGTCCCTCCTCTGTCAAAGTAAAAACAGTGAGGTGCTAAACACCTTCCATCCCAGCAGTGGCGGGGGGCTCACAATGCCATTAGAAAAAGTGTGGAGAAACACTTGGAGTGTCAATTCCTCAGGCTGGTTACACCGCAAGACTCTGTGTGTCCAGGTATGCTGTAGTCATGCCAGTAGGACAGAGTGATGTGGGGGTGGGGTAGGTGCACTAGGAATTACATATGGCGGCTCAAGAGGGATAGGGGGTACGGGCGGGATGTGAAGGATGTAGTGTGCGACTGTATATGTGGTCTGACGCCTGGAATGCTATTTAACTACTTACTGGCAGGTGTGGTGTCCAAAACATACACACATACACAGTTGTGTGTAATCGCAAAAAGAAAAAGAAAAGTAGACTGGGCCTTGATGGGTTAAATGGCCATGTCCCCCCTGTGTTGAGGGGGAATGTGCTCCTGTGCTGTGAGCGATCACTTCCTCTCTCAGGGGCTCCAGCATGGGGCCAGACTGGTGGCTGTTAGCTGGAGATGGATGACTTCTCATCCTGCCTCTTCCGACAAGTAGAGCGCACAGGCAGAAAAACAACACAGGAAACATGAACATGCAGCCAGGAGTAGCATTTTTATATATACAGTAGACAATGCACAGTGCTGCATGACTTTTGTAGAGGTGGGGGAAACTGTTTAATGGAAAAACAGTATTGCACTGGTTTGCCAAGACTAAGATACAGAATTACCTAAGATAACATATTAGTTTACCTAGATAAATTTAGCTAATAGCCAAATTATTGTGATCCTGAATTTTCAGCTGTGACGGATTTAACAGAAGCTCCTAAAACAACAACTAGACAAAATACACAGTAAAAACACGTATAAGCACATACTGTACATATATTGCACGCTCCATATTCTATTGGAATTTTCTTTAGTAGAATAAAATTGAGAAAACTAGCAAACCATGCTGAAAGTATACTCATTATACCATCTCTTTTACAGATGGAGGTATTAAAGACATGGCTATGAATCTATAAACAGGAGAGCTTCCACCCTCAGAACTTTCATTTCATAGGGGGAGGTTTCAAAATGGACCAGAATGAATGTGAAGGTTTAGTCCAAACATCTTGTAACTCATAAAAAAGGCTTTAAAAAAAGACAGAAAATATTGTGTATTTTTTTTATGTATTTATTTATGTGCTGTCTGTAAGAAGGGGATCATAGATCTTATGTCTGAACAAAATTTCTTTTGCCTCACATCATAAAATGTACTGGTCTATAACAGCGACTTTAAAAGACTGAAAACCCATTTTCCTCGGTTCATGTGTAACCACATGAGCTATCGCACTTACACTTGTAGTCTACATGGTCCAAGAATGGAGGTCACCCTCAAAGCCCAGTACAAAGAGTGGACTGATCCTGTGGTGTTGACTTTAACATAATGTCCTGACTCCCCTCCACAGTGTTCAAATAGTCCTGAACAATGTATCTGAAGTGAAGTTCTCTCAGCAGGTGGAGGTTCAAACGGGTCCCAAACCAGAGGCACCTCGGGAGGGATCGTATGGCTGGTGCCGTTAGGCCTGGCCAAAGTTTGACCCGCACTAAAAAACATGCCTGTTCCAGACCATTTCTGCTAACCCCCTACTAAAACAACACCAGGGAAAGTGTGCGCCAGTATAGGTACAGCTTTGGGTGTAAATGATGTGTGTGTGTGTGTGTATCCATGGTGAAAAGGGGCAGGTGTATATGCAGCTGAAAATACTGACCCAAACATGGGTAAACACACAAATGACAACCTCATGGGTTTTCTTCTTTGAACTCATGTGACATGCGGCTGAATGTGTCAGCGCATGAACATATGATGCATATGTGTGAAGCATTCTTCATGAGGTCAAATGTGAGTATATTTATACAGCACTGCATCAAAGTTCAATACTCCAGTCATCTTTTACGTTGAAGTTCATCATTAAGGGGTTTTATTATAAACACGAAGTTTAAACTTTATTGAGGAAGTTAAACTTCTTGGTTATTTTTCTTTTTCCCAGATGTTCCTAAAGCTAAGAAGGTGCAAGCTTTCTTTTTGGTTAATTAAGGATCCAATTTCTATTCTCACACATCTGTACTTTATTTTTACTTTTAGCTATAATACAAAAAAAAAAGTAAAACACTGACAATAGGGATGAGTCAACATCTTAACAGGCGTTGATGGCCACCAACTGATAGGCCCCGCCCTTTGGTCAGTGAGTGATGGGCCAAACTTGACCTTCTCTCTGAACGGCAAGGGGTATGGGGCTGGAGATTGAAAACATCCTCTCAGAATGATGGCTGTTTCAGGGCCTGCAGACATGGGAAACATGTCCTGCCAGTCACACGCACTCTGTGGTGTAAAAAAGAGCCAAGAGTGGCATGCCAGATATGTCACCCATGCGCCAGACCGACTTTGCAGGCCAAGCTGAGCCAGCGGGATGCCACTGGTCACTAACTTCACCAGACAGACATGGGATGTGTTTACAAATAGAAAAAAGATAAGTATGTCTGTTGCATATTGCACTGCCACGCTCTGTAGCTGCAATGAGACTGTGGATTTTTCTCTCATGGATTTCCATCCAATAGTCAGGAGAAAATCTGTTCTATTGACAGAAATGTCTGGTAACTGACAAAAAGACAGAGAAAACATGCATACTATTTAGCCACATGAATTCCGGTCTGCATATTCTATAAGAAACTATGAGAGAAGATATGCAAATGTATCTTATAGCATGTGATTGCTGAATTGTCTCTAAAAAAATGCCTTTTTAGCTTGGGAAAGCTAAATATTACCAAATATCTCTGTGCTCACAAAGGAGGCAAATACGTCTGGTAAATGTATATGCAGACACAAAGTCAAAATTTTAAAAAGTAAAAGAAAAAGTAGTTATTAAACTGTTCCTGATGCATGAATTTCTATTGAGGATCCAGTAGTATGCACTATTCTGTGATTTTAGAAGGTGCATTAAAAAAGGAAAAGGAGAAAGAAAGAGAAAGACAACAGCAAGTGCCTCTGATTGTAAGTGACAAAGAGACCTTTTTGGGGATATGGGGGTGGGTTTATGTGGGCTGGATGTTTGATTTGCCGCTGATTTGTAGAGCCCCCAATTTAAATCAGCAACACAAACTCTAAAAGGCATCTAGAGGTGATTTGCTCCTTCCCCCCCCTCTTTTGGAACCATGAGGCTGGGGCATGAAGTGTCACAAGTGACATTTTTCTTTTGGAGTTATGACTTTATATTTAGGTGTGATAATTTATATCACATTTGAAAAGTGTGCTATGTGGTAAAGTAGTCGATCCACTGCTGATTACAAGCAGTTGTGCGAACAACATCTCAAAAAGTCCTTCCATCTTCTCCTTTCAGTTTTCAAATATGCATCTCAATCGATAAAATAGTGACTGTGCTTAGTAGTGACCTAACAATTAAAGTAACATGTAAAGGTGTGTTACCCAGGATGCCAGTGAGTTATCTCGCCATAAAAACAGGCGGCGCATCGTCAACACAAGAGAATACAAGATGCTTCATACGACTTGGAGACTTGGGTTGACGTTGCCACGTATAAAAGTTGAAGCGAACATCTCTTGATAGTCATGCTTGAGATATGACATGAGAAAATGATGCGCACCCAGGTGGTCAAATGCTCTTTTTGTCTCTCAGCAGAAAACAAGTGCTGCTTTTGTTGCTGTTCATCACTTTGAAGGAGGACCCATGGTGGGTGTTTACGGTTCCTCGCTTCCTCTTGGTACCACATGCTTCCATGCTCCCCTCACCAAACAAGCAGGAGCTTTTGTTGTAGGAGGGGAAGTGGAAACTTGTAAGAGCTTATAATATATGGTGTGAATATATGGGGGGTGAGTAATAAACCATACATCTATTCAACTTAAACTACTCGGTGGCCATATTCCCTCACAGTCTCCACACTTCTCACGAGGACCCCATATCGGCACCCGTTTAAACTACACAATAAAAAAAAAATCACTTCATTGTATGCCAAGTTATATTATATATATACAGTTGTAATCCTATTGGGCACACAGGCTAGAACATATTGTTACCAGTCATTAGGCCCAGATTAATACTTGAATACATATACATAAAACCCAACAGAATGATATTACTCTGACTTGCCATCCATAAATTGTGGAGATATAGTGTCGCCAGATAGAAGGCATATGGCCATGGTAGGACACTGCTCCTTGTAATTGAGCAGCAGAGCAAGCAGTCCATAAAGATGCCAAGACATAGTTAAATATTTATGTAGATGAATGGAGTAATAAATAAATGGTTAAATGAATAATGGCTTGAGTAACGTGATCGCAATAGATAAGTCATGTTTTATTCAGGACCGCTAACCCGTTTAGAGAGAAAAGAAGATGTTATTTTAATGAGTCGTTTCTTTAAATTGCCTCTGAGTGAGGGTGGTATTTCAACAAAGTGAGATGTTCAGTGTTAAGTTTAAATAATCTTAATAAAATGCAGGTATGCTGGGTTATTCTACAAAAGGTGCCTACAGAGATCTGAGGCAGTATTTCATTGTTTTAAATCAAATGCAGTTTCCAAAGTCAATGCAAAATGATTGTGCTGTTAAATCTAAGTTAATCAGTGCTGGAATAATACTTTCGCTCTCATCTGGGTAACAAAACCATATCTTCCCTTTACACACAGATAAAAGTCGGACTGTGCTTTTCTCCTATTGGGGATATTGTATGTCTGTGGACTCCCCACTGAGCTTGACCAGATTGCTGTTCAGGCATGCCCTCTACAGGCAGAATCTGGAACTGAGACCACTATCTTCTGATGTCATCTTTTTAAAAATGAGTATGAACAGACATACTGATATTTAAAAGGAAATATTGGGATATTTTACAACCAAATAAACAACTTTATTCCTGCAATGTAAAAAATATAATTTGTTTTTGCTGAAAATTCACCTTCAGTCAGATAACTGAAAGTGGACAGTGCCGTTGTTTTATCACATCCAGAACCATTGAGATAGTTTCTTGAGTGGACACAAGGGAAAAACTGTCAACAACACTGACACAGATTCCCACTGTGAAGTCAGGACCACATAAGATGTAAAGCTGTCCACAGCATGCCATCAGGATTTCCCTCTTTGTCCTTCAGATTGTTTTTTTTCTCTCTTCTCCCTCTGGATGAAAAACGATCCCATTATACTATTTAATAGCCACAAATGTAGTCGTTCATAACCTACCACTCTTGTTCATTTTCATCCTAAACAGATCCACATTAGTCCAGAGTCACAATAATATTTATGTATGTTTTACGGTATGGTTTTCCATCGTATGTTTATTGATTAATTTATTTCTTTTTGTAGTTATGAGACAGAGACAAATTCAGTAAATGTAATGATTTGTGAATAAAACCTCTGTTACAGAATAATGTCCCAACAATTAAATTAGCTGTTTCGCATGTGGCTTGTGGCCATCTCAAATCTCCCTGGCACCCTTGCGTTCTTTTGACGGCCCACATTTTGAGTCGCCTCTTTGAAACCTGCTACTGTAAATAAAATATTTACACAGAAACCATTAGCAATTAGTTAGTTCAGTGTTACTTAAAAAAATCCAGGAAACACACAGAAATTAGGCAAAAGAAAGATGAAGAAAGAGCATAAAACCAGCGTGATTTCATGATCTGTCTGCAGAAACTGCGTGATGTTTTGGTTTGTGAAAATAATTTTCAAGGGACATTGTTTTGTGTTCGTGTGGTGTGCGTTCATAAGTGTGTGTATTTGACTGCATATAACCGAGCGTGTGTATTTGTCTAGTCTTTGAAGGCACTGCCTTCCCCTGTGTGTCTTTATTGTGGTGCAGCTGAGGCCCTGCCTGTAGCTCTGTCCAGCAAAGAGAATCAGACACCAGCTGCATTCAACGTCACAAACCTCCACTGGCCTTTGATGTCTGCTCTGCTGCCCAGCCCCTGACCACAGAAACACAGTGCATCCACCAACCATCTTGAGCAAAAAAGACAGAAACACCTCAGTCCTATTTACATGTTTTTATTATCTAACGGGAGAGGAGAAGTTGTTTGATATCCGTGGACAAAAAACAAGCTGTTCGGGTCTGGGCACTCTGGGGTGTCGGACTGATTGACTGCATGGGCAAAGTTCCCAGGGTCTGTCTTTGTGTCCGACTGCTTTTCAAACAGCCTCGGGCATGAGAGAGTTTTGCCTTGGGCAGAAAAATGATAAATTAGAATTACATTTTACCAAATCAGAGTGTCTAGTTTTGGACTATGAAGGTGCAAGAATGAAATGAGATAGGCTTTTATCATGTGGAATCAAAGTACAATCACGTTGACGTGAATGCAGTTGTCCTATGAATATGCAAAAGAAGAAACGGGGCTTCCCGCTGCTGTGTTGATGCAATTGATAGAGCACTATTTGGTTTGTAGTTTACATTTTTGCATATTAGCATTGAGATGCACAACCTAAGACACTAAACAGAGGTATGCTTGATGAGGTGCATTTTGCCTACTGAATGAAATCTGCATGAATAAGAGCAATTATGTGTTTGTACATGTTTTAATTAGTATAAATGCTATCATCTGATTTGCATCTATTAGAATCTATTGTGAAATGCACCTTAGCAAAGAACACATTAGATTCAAAGTTTTAAAGACTGAATTAAAAGTCAGATCAGTATCCTCACACTGCTGTCACTGCAGTATATTTTCTAATTCAAGTGCTCAAACTGGAGCATGCCACCCTCTCCCTTGCCTCTTGCTTCTGTAGTCAGCTACTCAGAGTATATACTCTTCTTTAACACAGTAAGGTGAATACAGAGTTGTCCAGCCTGTGGCTGTGATACTGCCTGTGACAAGTAGAGTCTACGGGGCAAACGGGAACGAGACAATAAATAAAAGGGAAAAATAGGGTAGGGGAGGTGGGGGGAATCAAAGATAACAATGCATTTTTCCTACTGTCTTTCGTGGTTTTACGGCAGAAGCTTTAGACGCAACGTTTGTATCATTGCCTCTCAAAAAATTTCTAAGCAGTGGCATTTCCCTGAAAGGCTAGACAGATGACACGGCACCCGATGTACCCCCGGATAGTGCCTTGTTTCACGATCGTTGTTAGCCTTAAAGCCCCTGCGCAAGCATCTCACAAATACCTAATGGTCTTTATCATAAATATCAGTGCTGCAAAGGTTATAGTTAGATAGATATGTCCCTGCGCTCCATTTAGTTGCATAGTAGACACTTTTGACTGATGCTGCTTTCAAGTAGCTAGAAGCACATTGATAGAGGAGGCTTAGAGCTAAATAACAAGTAGGTTACACTCGGGGTAATCTTAATGCAGGTGAAATATCTGCTCTTGTGTAAAGGTTATCTCAATATAACTTCTACATTGTTTTCTCAAATCTCAGCAACATCCTCTGTTAAACTAATGGAGGACCTTGCCATTTTGGAATAGCGTGACTTCAAGGCAGAACAGTGAACTCAGAAAACAGTCTGCATCAACGTAGAACCTTTACAGAGAATCTGCAGCTTTCTCCTCTGTACTGGGAGCACTGGAGACAGACTATAAAGGCTATTATAGCTTTGACTAATAGTTTACTTGACTGAATTATAATCACATGATAATATCTATTGACCATCATTGATTTGCTATTAGAGGGCTAGTTTAACCTTGATTTATGGTAGCAGACCTGTCGAGTTCAAGGCCATAAAGGGATCATTGACAAGCAACAATAGCCCTTGGTAACATGCCCCTAAGGTCCCCTTCAGCAGCAGATCGATACCTGACCTCTATAACCATTACTTACCAGCAATAGCTTTTCAGCTTTTACTAAAAATGATGTACAGTATCTGTCTGGAGGGAAAGGGGATACATTGTTCTTAACCTTGTGCTAATAGGCTTTTCCTGTGACTGATGTATCAAGGCAAAACAGAAACAAAAATGAAAACCTGCAAAGAACACTATCATATGTCCCCCCCCCCCATTATAATCAACGCTGGGTATTGCTGACTGTTTAACCTCTATGCATGTGTTATATTATGAATTTATAATCCACACTGCAAACAACAGAATTTATTTTTCTCAGAGGAAGTAGGAGGTGTTGCAAATTGTTGTGCTGAATTGGTGTAAACCTTCTAAACATGTCTTAAATTTCATACTGACATAAAGTAGGATATTTGTTTTTTTAAGTATTACTTTGGGGAAAGAGATAAGGAGATATGTCTAGATATGTCTGAATTCAGGATGTGTTGTTGGAAAATAATGTTTCTAAACCTTTATGGAGTATTTAAGAAATGATTCAGTTGATTTAAGAAAAGCATCAGTTAGTTGATTCTGCTGGTTATCTGTATTGTGTAATATTAAACGTATTCTTCTGCGTCACAGGGGCACAGTAAAACACAACTGAGCAACGCTGCACAAAAACTCTTGATTCCTCTTCACAAAAAAGTGAAAATCACTGCAATGTTGTTTCTGGACAGCGAGAGTGGAAAGAGTCAGGTGAGTGCTACTTATCCGTGGGACCTTTCTGAACCAACTTCAGGATCTGCAGGGTAGTTTTCAGAAGATCTTTTTTACAATGAAGTGTTTCACCCAATCAAATTTTCAGTTCACTAATGTGATGGTATTTTCTTAAGACGAAAGTACATACAAATATATTAAAATCAGGCTTTCTAAACACGTGTGATGGAGTAGGATCAATCAGTTGATGGTCTTAGTCTATATTTAGAACGATACAGACTATTACATGATTTTAGATTGTCCTATAATAACAGCTAAGATTTGTTTACAGTGAGTTTACATTCTTGCCATAATATTCAAGTCAGTAGCGTGCACTTGGTAATAAAAGCAACGGTGGCTCCCCATTAAGAAGGACCTTGGGGGACAGAGTATCTCTCACAGAGTGACCTTTATTATGAACAGAGCCAATGGGTCATTGGATGTGACACATATGTATTAGGCTGATTAGGAGCACAGCCTTGACTGGGGTCTGCAGGTGTCCAGCAGCACGACACCAGCAGCCTTTCTCTGTCCGAATTAAGAGGAAATAGTGAAGGCATGTGACCTTTTTAGATAGGAAAGAACTTCACTTTACAAGCTATCCCATATGAAGAAAAGCAAATCTATTGTGTAGTGTTTCTTCGTGACAAAGAGCGAAATGTCTGTTTTTCATTATTACACAAAAAAAAGCCAATGATGCTGCTCATATTGCACTTTATGGTTGATTTGATAAAGGATTTTCTTTTCTACAATATCAATCTTCCAACTTTCCTTAGAGGTTATAGTGCACGATTACATGTCTGTATGCAGCATGTGTCTGTCGGTCAACAGAATCCACTCAGACAGGTGATGTGGGTGAGTAATCCATTATAAGGATACAGAATCCCTTCCTCAGCAGTGCACAGTTTGAGTGCACTCAGCAAGACCTTGATGGGCCCCAGAGCCAGGGCCTGTCAAGCCAGGAGGCAGAGTGATGGAGAGCCCCCACCATGGTGCAGTGGACCCTGGCTTTCACCCACGCACTGCCACTGAGGCTGCACACTCAGGGGCCTACGGTCACTGCAACACAATCCAGATGTAATCTACTGTGTGTGCAGGTATGCACGCGTTGGGCGTACGTGCACATGTTCTTCTCACTAAGAGTATGTGAGAGTGCCAGCAAAGGGTCAATGCAGATTGAGATATTTCCTGCCAGTCTCCTGTCTGTCTGTCTCAAGGGCTTGGGATATTTCCATTATTGAAGGAAAATTCACTCAAATCCCTCAACCTTGTCAGCCAATGACATGCACTCCCAGAGGACATTGGGCTTTAACTCTGAGGGACATTAATGAAAAGGCTACCAGCTCCCTGAGGAAACACCGCACCACAGCACATAGTGCTGCACCAGATAATGGCCAAGAGAGACACTAAAAAGGAGAAGTTTTACTTATATGGAAACTTATAAAAAAATATTTGTCTTTTTTCTTTAGTTAGTTTTGATCCAGTATATATATAAAAAAAACAAAAAAACAAACAAACCAAAGACGATTTTGTTCACTAGATTTCATGAAAACTACTTTTGACAATGTGTTGGACAGACAGCTGTGAAGACTTTGTTTATGCAGACGGAATCCAGACAGAAAACCAATGCCCCTCCTGTGGTGATCATGGTTATTGTCAAACCATTAATGATTAAACATAGAAGTTTGTTGTAGTTATGTCTTTCTTTCTTTGTGTGTTTCCCTGGCTTTATACACTTACAATTCTGTGCAAGTATGCCTGTGTACATAACTGACATACCTAATATATTTCCTGAATGTTTGGTTATATAGTAAATGACTTTAAATTTGTAATACAGCAACACCATGGTGAGCATAACACAGTTTTTATTATAAATCAAATCTTACAAGAGTTATTAAAGCAAAAGGCCTCAACTTCACTAATTGGTGCAATGATTTAAAAAAAAAAAAAACGCACGTGTGATTTCTTCTCAACCAACTGCAGTGAATAAAGACATTCCATGTTGTTATGAAACTGAATCAATAATGTAGAGCACTGCTGTGTCTTTATTGCCTATCTGGGGAGCTACCGATTCATTAAAAAAAAAAGAAAAAAAATACAATATGGGATTTGCTTGCCCAGGGGTTTAGGTTATTGCAATTAGAAAAAAAAACATGCCATCAAAGTCTTCTGTAAATATGTCTGTTAATTTATTGATGCATGCATCTGCAGTAATGACTCATTAAAAAGTGAAAGTATAAAGTTATTGAGAAACGATTCTTAGTTGCTGACACACTGCAAATCGCAGAACTGTCTACATAAAAATATGATAAGAGGTAAAGAAATAACTGCACAGTTGTGTGTGACCGATTATGTGACATACTGGCATAACTTCAAAAAATAGAAAAACATAAACAAATTTTCACCCCAGCACCATGTCATGATATATATTTGTCTGTGTTTTTTGATATGGACTCGAGGGTGTGTGTGTGTGCGCATGTGTGTGTCTCTGTGTGTGAATCCCGCCAGCCTGAAAATCAGTTTGGGCTGTGAAATCCCTGTCAGTGCCCAGGGCTTATGCATTCTGATCTGCTTGGGAAAGCTGCTACACTAATATGTGGCATTAAGCTGGAACGGTCACATTGTCTCACTGTAAACGTTCTATTCATTTTTCATACCTCTTTGTGCAGCAGTCTAGTGTGTGAATACCTGCATGTCTATTGGATTGAAATATAGCAATAAAAAATAAGTTGTGAAAAGAGCCAAAGACATGCTTCTTTTACTAAAATATTGTAAAATAGCTTGGATTAAATCATTGATACCCCTCAGAAGGGGCAATAAATATGGATTGTAGTGACATTTCAAGCAGACTATTGTCTTCAATTAGTACCGCAGGAGGCTTCTATCAAATATATTAGTCATTATCTTATTTAAATGAATAAAAGTACCCATGGTGCTTTGGCATCACTGTGTGCACCACACTGAATGTGGGAGAGTGAAAGAATACGATTGTCTGAGGAGATAAGTAAGAAAATAATTACAAATTATGTTCAAGGTTAAGACTACAAGACCATCTCGAAGGAGCTTGGTGTTCCTGTGACCACAGCTGGTAATATTATTAGATAGGAACGTCTGAATGGTGGGAAAAGAACCAAGAAAACTTCAAAATAGATACAAGCTGACAAATTGACAGTATCCAGTTGCACCATTTGTTGCTTTCCGAATGAAAGTCAGCTCCTTGGAAGACCCAACTTTTGAAAAAGGAAATAAAAGAGGAAGAACTGGGATTTGCTAACATGAATGCTGATAAGAACCAATGCTTATGGGATGATATTTTGGATGAAGTTAATTAGAGCTTTTGGAGAAGTCACATAAGCTCTGTGCTCACAAAACAAAAAAACAAAACAAAAAAAAGAAGCTTTCAAAGAAACACCATGCCCACTGTGAAGCACGGAGGTGGCTTGGTATCATGGCGCTGCTTGCTGCATCTGGCACAGGCTGCTTTGACTCTGTTTGAGGTCCAATGAAATCAAAAGCTAATTAAGGCATTCTGGAGCAAACCATAGTACCCTGACTACACTGGCATTGTCAGGGAGCTCCATCTCAGTCACAGGTCACAGCCACTTCAGGAGCATAATGATCTGAATCATGCATAAACAGTGGAGAAGAAACAAAACATCAGCTCTTTCTGATCTTAATCCAATTGAATACTAATGGAAAGAACTAAAACTTGTTTTCCTTCGACTAAGCTTGTCAAAGGAAAACAAAACTATAAATTCAAAGGTGGTTGTAGAGATTTCCTCAAGGGCGCCTATAATTAAATATCAGGATTATTGTAATATAGTTTTTATACATTGCATTTTCCTTTATGTTTTTAAAATCTTAATAGCAATGCCATTTCAGTTAAATATGGAAGAGAAAATGATAAATGCCAGTTAATTGTGTCAGTTTCAAGTCACATGAGGAAAAAAAACGTGCTCTATAATTTTTTAAGCAGAAGGGAACCAAAGATTTAGCCACATCTTGGTGGTGAATATAAATCATGGTCAAAAATGATTTATATTCATATTGTAAGTTAATATAGAGGCACATAACGAAACCTTAATACACAATGGTGCTTATTAGTTGTTAGGTTTACAATCTCTACTCTATCACGTAAGTAAATGTTCTAGTAATTAGTATCTTAAAAGATTAAAGTAGCTTGAGCGCTGATCTACTTCTTAACTGAAGTTGTTTGAAGGGCTACTTTCCTTGATTTTACTTCACAAGCTGTGTTTTATTTGTCATAAAGTGCTTTGTGATTTTTTACGTCTTTGAAAAACTCTACATAAATAAACTTTACTTACTTTACTTAGTGACTTCCATACTTAAATTTCCCTTGAACTGTTTTCTGTCTGATCACAGGCATTACCAAAATATTGGATTGTGCCTTTAAACCTTTAAGGCTTTATACCCACATATCCACATATTGTAGATTTTGAATGTTTCACTATCAAATATTTGTACAGCTGTATACTGATGGTTGCATAAGTTAACCGGCTACCATCAAAATATCATTAACAGTAATTGAAACTCTCTGTGGATCTCTGCCCTCTAGGTGTTAGGACCGTCAGAGTTGGTTATGCAAAGGAGGACACGATGACAGTCGATGATATGTGTGTTTTTGTGTGTGTATATGTATACGCGAGTGTGTGTGAAAGGTGATTGTTGGTGGTAGCTCGGACAGTTCGCGGCCCAGCAGGGACATTGGCACTCCGGCTGGGTAGGTAATGATATCAGATGCCACGCTCGACAACAACAGGTGCCTTGGCACTGCCACCTTCTAACTCCACGCTGTGTCAATGACATCAACACCAACTCACTGGTTAATTATAGATCACCAATCCCCTGCTCTTCACTGTTCAGCAGTGACAGGAGCATGAGGTTATGGGGAGATGTTCTGTTGAAGCGGGATGACAGACTTTGCAAAGAACATGACACAACAAGTCGTTTCTTTCTACCATGGGCTGTTTAAAATTAATCTCGCAATGTGCTGCATACACATAAAAATGCACAACTAATGTGGTTGTTTTGACTGATTTTTAAGAGGCTGCAAATGTTATTAACTGATGTCATAGCCTGCTCAGCATTCATGGTTATCCATTAACTGTCACTGGTGACACAAACCCAACTGGGTTGCGAACATGCTACTTTTTTCTTATTAATAACAGGCAATATCATAGGTATTATGAGTACATCTAAAATATACCTAGATCCTAAAGGGTATGTTTCAAGAAACAACTAAATATAAATTATTTTTTTCATTCACTACTTTCTCATCTTTTTTCATGAAGGGCATATGCTTTTTGTTGTCTTGTACCTCATATGCTCAGAAGCCCTTGTGACTAATTCAGTAGAAGTGCTCAGCTCCAGGGTGGAGATTGGGAGCAGATTTAGGTGGAGCATTTGGATGACCATATGGAACTCTTTGTGGCGCCAAGAGACCATGCAGCTTGGAAACCTGATCACCATCTCCCTGGTGACAGCTGGAGCCTTTACACCATCAGAACATTTGTAGACTTCTAATTTGTCATAACCACCTCCTGTGGCAAAGAAATATGCTGCAAAAATTAGGTAAGCAAAGTTTGGAATTTCTGGGACGGAGCAAGATTTCGGGAGCAGCGCCAAGGAAGAAACCGGGGAGAGGGTTAAGAGATTTGGGGGGGGGGGGGGGGGGGGTTGCAGCATGTACAGGAGACGTATCTTATGCTTACATAATCCCGCCGTGTTATTAACTGAGTCACTAGAGGTCTTGCTTTAAATTATGAAGATGTTTTCACTGCAGTGCATGCACAGGTTGCTCTCAGTGTCTGCTGTAGGTATGAAAGTAGGTATGAAATGGGGTTTCCTTGTTCCTGCCCAGTCATAATTTCCAGTCACAAGTACACATATGAGTGTGCTTCTGTGTTTGTGCTCGCAGGTCATGCACATGTACCTCATGTATATAGTGGCTGTCAGTCAAGCACAAACTCCCTCTCCCTGAAGTCCCTAAAGAGGGAGAGCTGCTGGTTATTGTAGCTTGTCAGTAAACATATCCCATTAATATTTCATGGAGCTGTACGTGTGTGTGTGTGTGTGTTATTCTTTTTTCAGCTTTCTCTCAGTGTACCTTGTTGTTTCTCCCCATTTGTCTGAATGAACCGTGTACCTTATGCTCATCAACCAGAAAATCCTCCCCCTCCGTCCATTCTCCATCTCCAGTGTGTAAAGTGTTTTCTGCCTGAAGGCACAATTCTCTTGTCATTGTTGTACACTCAGGGCCTTGTTGTAGTGTGATGTAATTGTTTTGCTCCGAGACCCTACACATTGCAAACTGAAAACAAAGAATAGTTTCATGATCTGTGCTGCTTTGAACCTTTTAAACTCACAGTTTGAGCGCTTGAACCATTATTGTTTAGCTAACAAATTAATGACTCTTTAACAAAGCCTCACACTAACAGAACAGTAATTGCCTGCATACAACTCCCATATCTGCGGTCAAATTGGTGTTGTGGGCCTGTAACGCCGGCATGAAACCGAGACTCAAACTCTCATTGCACTTAGAAGAGCTCTGGGAAAGGCTTGTAGGCTAGCATTTTCTAGTGGGAAATAGCCTGGGTGTTTTTTTCATTGCACAGTAGTAATGCTCTCTAATGCTGATGGTTGACTCTCGGCAGGCAGTCTCACAATTCTCAGGTGGGTCTTTCTAAAGCACTAGCTGAATTAAGTGGATATGGCTGCGAGATTTTTAAAGTGCGTCACAGCGTACAGACTGCTGGTCTACCGTGACATTAGTTGGTTGTTAAGTGTTCTTTAGCGGATTACAGCAGGCTTTGGCATGTTTCTGACAAAGCAAAATGGGGCTATCAAATCCAGTTGGCCTGATTGTGGACAGAGAGGTGATAGAGTCTGTTTCTGTTAATTTGGTTCAAGCTGGCACCTCTGGGAGAACAGCAGACAGAGGACTGTCCAAGAGAGCATTAGGGATGGTTTTAAAAACAATAGATGGGAATCCAGGCATTAGAAAACATAAAATGGAATATATGTTGTTGGGTTTGATGCACAATTAAAGGAACTGCTGCACACATAAAGCCCTAAGGCTTGCTACTGTATATCTGAATGGTACAGTTTGTCAAGAAGAGAAAGCTGTATGTGTGACAGTGACCACTGCAAAAGGCAAGCTGTTTCAAAGCTTGAAATAAAACATTCTTGTTTATGGTTAAATTTGCTCCATGTGATGAAACGCCTCAGACACCAGCTGGGTAATTCTTTATTTATCCTGAATGAATACAGTTAAGCAGTTGTCTTAGTGAGTAAATTCCTGCAAAAATAATAAAAAATAAATACATAAATAGTTCAGTGTTAGCAGCCAGGTACAAAAGTCGGGGTGAGCATGAAAGAATAAAGGGTAAGAAAAGGAATGGCTTTAGAAATGCTCGCCTTCAGCAGAAAGCTATCTGGACTGTAAGTTACATGTAGTTTGGAGAGTGAGAGAGAAATACAGAGAGAGCGAGGGTGAGAGGGAGCTAGAGAGAGGGGGCTATGGATTTTAATCCGTCAGTCGATAAAGGTCAGTGCTCGAAAGGGCTTTATTCCTCAGCTCCACATCAAAGTGTAAATCCGCTGATTGCAGGCCCTGAATGGGGAGACAACAAGGCTCCATTTGTGGTCCGTTTCTATGGCTCAGTGTGTGTAAGACCCCGCGTGCGCAGACCCATAATACGGGGGGTTTCTATCAGGGGCCCCCTAGATCAATGGGCTGCATGACCTTTGTATTGTGCTGCCAGTTTGGCCCGTGATGTCATGCCATCTATCCGGTGCTCCACTTAAAGGGGTGAAAGAAAAGCAAGGCAAAGTCCCACACCTTCCTCCCACTGAGCCACAGAAAAGACAGCATGAAAGGCATCATCTGCAAATGTATCCACCTGAAACAGGATTTATTCCCTTCAAAACACACCTTTACAGATTAGGGTGCTTTCTGAGAAGGTGCGTAGGCGTTCAGAATGACATGTCTGCTGGTTAAATTCTGACTGTTACAATGACAGTTGTAGGTTATTGCTCAGTCACTGTTTGAATGCATGTTTGCGCATGCTAACAAAAGTCTTGTTGGCTGATTCAGATAGCCCCGTCTCTTCTGGAGTGGTGTTCAGCATTGATCTATGGTAACTGAAATTAAACATGGTGCAGCAGAGATTCTAGGCCAAGAGAAAAGAGAAGCCCTCTCATTGTTCCCAAGTGAAAGGTCCTCTTTATAGTGAGGAGAGACGATGGCAGCTGGTAGGTTCTTCCCTCTATAGAAGATAGAGCACTTCCACAGAGTTGTGGAGTGCATTTGAATGGAAATCTAAAGAGGTAGGCGTGAACCATTTGTTTTGCTATGTTTGTGTTTGCTGTCAACATGTCTGTCTGTGTTGTGAGGCGGCCCCTTTTTACTGAACAAAGTGGCTAACCCTCCACCCCTGCCCCAACTCCAAGGCACACACAAACATGACCTAGACATAATCACAGGGGAGGAAGAGTTACCCCAAAGGAGAGTGCCGGAGCCATCTTTGAGGGGCAGCTTTGTCATAGTGACAGATGTTGTAATTGCCAACTGATAGATCACTTGTCAAGGACGTCATTAGGACTTTGGTGGTTGGGGCCTTTGGAAGAAGAGAAGTGGTTAAAGGAAGAACTGGGAGGAGGCGGAGCTAGCACAGACGGGAATGGATGCAGACCAGGTCACATATATTAGCCTTTTGACTGGAGCCATGGAGATTAATAATGTGATTGGCCACGCATTAGAGGAGACACCATTGAGAATAAAAGACTCTCCACTCCTGCCTTCTTGCTACGGCATGAAAAGTTTAAAGGATGGGGCGTATAAACAAAACAAACCCTCTATGGTTCAAACTATAAAGCACTATATGGCCCACTAGCATTGTGCTGAAACGGACAGTCTTTGGGTGATAAATGGCATGCACATGTACATGCTCCCACACATCCTGAACTTTTCAGAATTCTGTGATGAGATCCAAAAAATACGCCGTTTTAAAAAATCTTACCTATATCTCTCTAAATCCGAACAGTGATGCCTTAATGTAAAAGATAGCTGGGGTCCTCCATAAGAGCGTGATGAGGCTTCTGAGGGGCCCAAACCAGAGAGAAGGCTCTATTCTCTGGTGGCACATTCAAGGTCATTTAAGCAAGTGTCCCCGCGTTCTACAAAGTGTCACTCTACACCAAAGTAAATTGTCAGTTTGTTTATACTTGCCAGTTGATTGTGTAAGGCACCCCTCAATGCACACACACACACACCCACACATACACACACAAATGCATACACCAAAGGCTCCCCAGAGGTCAATTAGGACAGACAAGGGGCTTTCAAACAAAGGGTGCTAGTGGCCCAGAGCAGCCAAGGGAACCACATAATTAACAGTTATAAAGTACTTTACTCTGTTAATTTAATTAGTTAATCCTTTTATCAGTGATGCTTTGTTGAAGAGAGTCATTACAGGGCTCCTCTTCCAGTGTAAGGGCTGAATGGGTGGTAATAGAGCTACACAACTGATCTGATCTCCAATGGCCACAAAGCCACTCAGGGGGCTGAGAATGGAGGTCTCTGGACTTCCATCAAGAAAATGTGGTCATATGTTATTTCTCCTCATTAATCTTGGCAAGGTGGTGGGTTGTTATATCAAACGTGTGTCTGTGACGGTTCGATTATTTTACTTCTGGTTGTAGAAAGAGTCAACGAGAAAAGAGACAGATCAAATACATTTGAACGCACAGGTTTGTCATCTCTGATTGAATGTGGATGTTTGAAGTCAAATGATTGTTTTCAAATAAATAAATAATAAATAATGTAAAAAAAATTGCTTCTTCTTCTTCTCCCCCAAAACCCATATCTACCTTTGCACTCTGGAAATTATTTAAATGAGCTGATCTTGCCATTACATTTATTTTGCAGCACCAATTGAAGAGGTAACAATAATGGGCGTGTAATTGTACATGATGTAGTTGCATGCAGTGTCACTTCTTTGCATGTGCAGCACCTTTGAACATCAAATCGTTTTTGAAAATGTTTTAATAATCAGTTCCGCTGCCCCCTGTTGGGCAGTGAACCTGGCTTCCCAGATTTGGACGGAGCTAGAAAGGCGCCCTCTGGCCCTTGCCTTCCTGTACTCACACAAGCATTTAACTTGGACTTAAACATGGAAATGCTACTGTTTAACTTCATATAACATCTTTAAATGTGTGGTGAAAAAAAAATCATCAACTGGCTCTGTGTGTGCCGTTACGCCCATTCCACATTAAAGTGGAACACAGGGTCCTGCTGATTGCTACAAGCCCAGCATAACACCATTACAAATGCATGTGCTGGGCTGAGAATAGATTTCATAGCTACTGTATGCAAATACTCTAACACAATTAGCAACACCATCATGTACATTATATTAATAAAACACAGGCAGTAAGTGTGTGCTGAAATGAACAGCTAGTTCTTTCTGATGTACATAATTCATCTAATTCTATTCAAACAATGCGTTTCTTCAGTATCTTTATCAAGAGTGCCTATAATTACTTTTCAATCTTTTAATTGTGGTAGGCCAGTGCCAAGAAAATTGGTATGGAAGTCACAATCAAACAAAAGTCTTAATCTGACCAGATGGCTAATTCTATACTTGTGGGTGGGTTTGACAGAAAAAAAAAACCCATATCTCTGATTGCAATCATTCTCAAACATCAGAGCTTCATTAGGGAGACTAGAGGAATTGTGATGATGCAGATGTGAAACACCTGTTAGTAACCATGTTAACGTCAGCCCGGACCATGGGCATCTTACAGACATATCAAGATGTAGTCTGGAGACATGTCATTCTTACACTGTAACAGAACACTGTGGAGAATTAGCCCCTGGTTAATTAACTGCACCTGCTGGAGCATCCCCCAATGCCCGGCAGCCCTCTAGCCTCTGCTTAACAAAATTGATGAACCCCTCCCCTCCTCACACACACACAGACACAAAAATCCTCTGGCTTCCTTCCTTTAGCTAGCTTCCTGTTTTATCAGTGTCGTTGTGTAGTTTAAACAATGCCCAAAGAGATAAAGAAAAACAAAAGTACTAACAAGGTAAAGTTCTGAATTTTTAAAAAAGGTAGCATCAGTCTTTAAAGCCTGAATATTTCATATTCACTTTGTGAGGAAACAAAAAAAAGAAAAAAAGAAAACTCTTCAGTCTGTCACACACATGCAAGTACAACTCCCACTCAATGATGAAATCATAAGAAAAGAGCACGTACTTTAACTGTCAAAGCTGCTATGACCGAAAAGTTGTACTTGTACTAAAGTGAAATTTTGAGGTATTTGTAATTTGTGTAACTGCCTTCATTTTGTGAGTAATATTTTCACTTTGCTGTACTTGGAAATATTGGATTTTTTTAAATTCTGTACATTTATTTGACAGCTGATGTTATGATTTATTTACATGATTAAAGTCTGTAAATTATGGCAACTTAACCACAAATGAGGTTATGTAGCTGCACTTTACATTTGACACAATATACAAAAAGATGAGCAAGAAGTGAGGAGGAGTAAGGTTGGCAAAGGGTTCACAAATCCCCAACAAAAGCACACTGGCAAATCGTTTAGCAAGCAGATAATTTCTTAGCATAAAATTGCAAATTTTGGTGATTCTTTACCATCATCTTCATCATCTGGAACACGGTATCACTGAAAGATTCAGAGAATGAAAAAGGTTTCGTCAAAAGACAATTACAAACAAACAAACGAAACACAGATCCAAATATGCAGTCCTTTTTCTCAGCCCTCTCTCCTTTCCAGTAAGATGGACAGAGGTAAAGCTGAAAACTGATGGCAATGGATCAGAGTTGTGATAGCACACAGTTCAAAAGCCAGCATCGATGATACTACACAGAACATTAGTGCATATAGTATGAGCATGTTACAGATCGCTGATGAATACTAACCATTATATAAGGGATGAGGTGTCTAAAGGAAGGCCTTGCTTATTTCATCAAGACTGGGCTAAACTACATTGAGTATATATTACCTACATGCTAAAGGAATTTGGGTGTTTCATAAAAACTGACACCTAATAACATTGGTCAAGCTGTTAATATGTCAAAAGAAGGCCCAACTAGTTGAGGTCCTAAAATCCAACCAAGAAAGAATGGGGAAACGTTTTACTTTAAAAACTGCAACTACTGGTCTCCTCAGCTTAAAAATAATTTTTAAAATGTGGAAGTAAATATACCTCTATCCCAGCTTTACTGAAATGTGGTTCTGGTATCAAATTCCAAATCAGCACATACTGTTCTTTTGAATTTTCAATGCTTCCTTAACTCTACTAAACATGTGCTTCCCATTATGTGTAAATTGTTACATTCTGTTTTATTCATTTTGAAAAGTTTTGTACTTTTACTTGAGACTTTGAATACACGACTATTATTGTGATATTTAATCTTGCATTTCATCTTTTACCTAAAATCAGCGATGATATTTCTTCCTTATCTGGATCTTAATGTGTATTAAACCTATTTTTCAATATATGAACTGTATTAGACAAAGTCAAACTAGAGACCGCATAACTGTATGCTCTATTAGTAAGTTTACAAACTCCCCCAACTGTTAAAAAAATGGCTCCTTTATAATTTCTGGCAGTCTTTGTGGGGATTTGTGCCCAAATGAAAATGCATTCGAAATGAGCAGCCCTCTGTGGCCCCCACAGTGTGCAAAGATGGCATACAGCAATAATCTTAAAAAAATGTAATTAAACACAGATAAGATTAATACAATCAGGGAGAGATGATTGAAAGATGCTGTTGTTGTGTAGGAGGGTGGTCAGGCCCCCGGGCCCCTGGGCCCCAAAACGAGGCAGCTAGCTGTGGGGAAGGGGGCCCTTCGCATTGGGATTAGCTTACCCAGGTGGGGGAGCTTCGTGGTTGGAGCATTTAAATTAGCGGTGAGATGACAACCCCCATTAGGAGGGATTAAAGGCCTGCTGGCAGGCAGAAATGCACTGGCACTGGCAGGGGCATCCGTCACACAAAACCCAAGGCGATGTGGCACAAGTCAGTCACTCAACAGCCACTGTCATTCTTCTCATTACAATCGCACAAAACAGTGTAAATTCATTTCATAAAATTTGCTTGTCCAGGAATTGCTTTTTACCGTAACTTTAACAAAAAAAAAAAAAAGTACAGGTGGCTCCCTGAAACATTTTATCACAAAGGTGACATCAGTGCAAAGTTTTGTTCTTACAATGCAGCAGCTTTGTTCTTGAACCTTTTGCTTCTGTTCTGAAAACACATTTTATGTTACAGTTTTTATTCCTTTAATGATTATAGCTGCGCTTTTTATAATTCCATTTGAAATGTAAAAAGTATAGTAACCTGAGTATGCGGTCTCTCTTTAAATTTAATTCAAAAGGACAGCGTCCAGGTTCAGGGCTGCATGCAAAGAAGCCCAATCACCATGGAGGTCCCCGCAGAGACTCTGTCTGTCAGTGGGATTGTGGTAACGTCAAAAAGCTGCAAGAGGAATTACTGGCTTACTGCCACCTGACAAGGGCACTTTTTTGTTCCTGATGCATTCCTAAGTTCTCAAGACAGAGGAAAACAAAAAAAAACAAAAAACAAAAAAAAACAGCAATCCGATTAAAACAATCTCCTTGCGTGTTGATTAGCATGCATTTACATGAGAATAGCTCTCTGTGATCAAACAGTAGTAGGTGAGTGCAGCACCCTATGTGGTGTTATGGCCCCTCAGAAGGAAGTCCATAATGCACGCCACGAGCGCAGAATCTTCCCTGCCTAGACTGTATTCAGCCTGTTTGGCCTGCGCTGCTCATCGTAAATGTGTCATCTCTCCCACGGCAGCTTACAAACAAGAACTTTTAAAGTCCACCACCTGCTGAACTAAGAACTGGGATCAGTATAGGATGAGAGGATTGTATCTCCATGCAAACTAACTGATGACACGTTCCAGATAGACACAATAACAGCTGAGGGTAGAAACAGGAACATCATGCAGAGTAGCAGCATAATTTAGCAATATACAGGCTTTTGTGTGATGAACACACAAATATTAATGCTATACTCTTACCTTAATAGTGAGGTAAGGCTACGAAACAAACATTGACAAGCACTGCAAGGGTGGCGGTAACAGTTGTGATGGTGTAGGGGGAAAAAGGGAGATGATAAAAAAAGAACTGTAGACAGACAACATCAGATGTCACCGTTTGGTATTTCTAGGAAGCTCCAGAGAGAAAGGGTAGCCTGGAGCCATTGCAGTATATGAGACAAATGAAGTGAGTGTGTGCAAGCTCCTGTGCCAACCTGGGCCTTCTTTCTTCCTCCCTTACTGTAGGCTGAGCTCTCCAGCGGCAACAGGAAATCAAACAATTAGCAGGAGGGAAATGAAAGGTCCTTTTTTGCCCTGTGGCACTTGTAAACATGGAATGAGTGTTTGGAAAATGATGCCATCATCATGCAAACTTCTGTGTCCTGCTGTATCTCTCATGCCGTCAAACAATACAACCTGATAAAGGCAAAAAAAAAAAAAAACTGTTCTGAGATAAGGGAAACATATTAGGAGTTAATAAAATGATTATTATTTATAAATATTTAAAGTAAAGTTGAACTTTAAAAATTTAATTCCCAGAAATTACGTAAAACATGTTGAATATGCAGTTGTATATGCACAATACCCATTTAGCACAATTTGACAATAAAATGTGAAAGATGAAAAGAGAAAGAACTTGTGCTACTAATTAAAAAAAAAGATACAAATATAAAAAAAAATGTATTTCTTGATGCCACACACCCCAGAATTGTAAAATAATAGTATATATAAATATGAAACAGGTTTTTCACGTGTCTTCTAATGTACACACATATTTATTTACCTTATAAATAAAAACATTGATCAAACATAATAAATGGATATGACCCTAAAAGAGAAAGGAGTTTGTGACTTAACCTAAAGTGTTTATTGTACTTTCACTCAGCCAACTGGGTATTACGGCTACACTTAGAGCTACATGAAGTAGCTTTAAAGAGTAAAGCAACGACATGACTCGCCCCATATTGCAACAGAGTTCAGTGTGCTCTCTAAGTGGAATTCTTAACTATGGGACCCCTTCACAGCAAGGAGTTTCTGTTTACATAAAAGAGCCAACCAAGGTCTGGGACATTGCACTCGGGACTGGGGCATCCCAGTCCTCTGTCGAGGTGGAATGGAGAAAACATGGATGTTAATGTAAAAGGAGAAAACAAGGAACATGTGTTTTTCTTTCAGAGATGAAAGTTTCCAAGCTGGCTTGTTTTAAGTTAACCAAATGTTGGATGATGAGTAGGATGCTTTCTTGTTTTGTTTTTTTCTTTTAATTTAGCTAGATAAAGGAACATCTATATAACATTTATTTTCACATTTTTTTCTTACTCCAAAATGCATTTTTTCTTCGAAATAATCTTCTGTACTTTTTTTTTTGCGAAATGTTGCAAGTAACATTTGTAAAAAAAACAAAACAAACAAAAACAAAAAAGACAAAAACAAAAAGCAAATGTGTAAAATGTGTAAAAGAAACGAAGAAGAGACATAAGATATGAGTGCAATATTATGGATAACCAGGGATATTTATATTAAAGTAAGTTAGGAAGAACAATAGTAAACAAACAGATTTTTTAATATTTAGGAGTATCATCATTAAATGCTTTACTAGAGAACAAAAATATGTCAATACTGCAAAAATACACAGCCAAGGTTCATGGGATCGATATCTCTTATTCTAAATATAGCATATCTGAGAAACATTTCTTTGTTATTGTTGTTATTAATTTGGACGTCATGCTTTGTACTGCAATTTTCTGTGATATGCCATATCACAAGGTGGTAATGGTTTTAAGTAACTTATACTTTTGCTTAAGTTTAAGAAATCTATCATTTATTTGTCTTGATGCATAATAGTTATGTTATAATCTGAAAAGCACATTTAGACCTCAACATGTCCATGGTACTACTGCAAAAAAATACAAATGAGGAAATTTAAATTAAACATAAATTAGTGAAGCTAATGGCTCCATATCCTTACACTTTTGACCTGAGAAAAAGGATTAAAGGGTATATGTCCAAAAATTACCGAAATACAGCCAAGCCCCCCCCCAAAGGTCCCTTAAAAGATGGCATTGAAAAGCACTGACTAATGCTGTATGAACAGTGCTGACCTTAGATGTCCTCCTGGAAAAATGATTCAGAGTTTTTATTCAAAGTATAGAGCCTATAGCTTTAAGTTTAGGGAGGATTAACTGTAAAATCCTCCCTAACATAAACAACATCTAATCAGATAACATAAAATATAATCACATTTGTGGCAGGTCTGTAAATGTGTATTTTGTTTTGCACTCACTTGTAAGGGATATAGAGTAAACCAAATAATTTGCAGTTTTAATCCGTGTAGTTCTATAACAGGTGACTACAAATAATGGGATGCACAATGATTATATTAATATGACTGTTAAGATGCGATCACTGCTAAATGTAAAAACTGAATGTCATATTTTGTTTATTACCATGTAGCACTGACTGCAACCGTTTCCTTTCTTTGCAGCATTACTACCCCCTTCTCCGCACACTTGTTTCTGTCTATCTCTTTATATGAAACTGAGCATGCATACTGCACACATTCCATAGAGCCACTGGAGTCCAATGTTGGCCTGACCTGTCCACATTTTCCCCAGCCTGTCTCTGTGCTCCCAACATCCCTCTAAGTAGTGCTTTACACTAGGGCACCCTCTGGGGCTACTGGGGCCACTTTGATAGAGATGGATGCGCTGGTGCTCTACTGCCCTCCAATGGCAGCTGCTACACACACGTACACATACATACACAAACACACACATACAGACTCCGCACCGCTCTGCTCCACTCTGTTTGGCAGTGTTGGGCACTTAGCACTCAGTACTGAGAGGATGGACTGGAGACCAGGAGACTGACCAAAGTGAGGCCAAAGGAGAAGGCCCTCCACATAGGAAAACTAGTTCAAGCAGATGATGCCATGCAGGAGAAGCATGTAATGGAAGGCTGTGAACAGGTGTAAAGAAGCGTGCTTGTATGATGGATGCTAAGACCTGCCACTGCTTCCTCCAGCATTCACAACTGGTGATTGTTATGGTTTAGAAAGCAATACAGTATGCCTGTTGCTTCTACTTTCCACTTATCTTTCTGTAAAGGCAGCTACACAAACACACAAATGTATTGCACACATTCATGCATACACACTGTTACAGTCAAAAATACAGAAAAAAAAACCACAGTATACGTATAGTTCATAGAGATAAATGTACACAGTGTGCTGAGGCCCAGATGGCTTAGTCACAATGGCGGTGCAGGGCAGCCTTTGATGGGTGTGAGTGATTGATTTCAGGCTTGACTGGCTCTGATAGAGTCACCTCAGGAGGCGCCTGGCAACCACAGGCCCACGCCAGAGCCTTTCGGCAAGAAACAAGATGGAGCTGAAATTCGCTGGATGCCCAGCAGCTTCATTCCCGTCCCCATAGAAGTCCAATACATTCTGGGTACTTACAACCAGTGGAATTGGATAGATTTTGGAACTGTCTTCAGCTTTCAATGGAAAAGCAGTTTACAGTAGAGTAATTGGTCATTCAATATGTCACAGCATGTTACTTTCAACACAAAATATTTTTAAGTAATTCTTATTCGGATTTTTAAACTCTTTTTCTGCCTATGAAAAAAAGTACATGCAACTGTGAAGTCCTGATTGACTATCAAATCCAGAGATGACATAAAATTTGTGGTAGCTATAAAGCCCTCACAAAAAATAAATCTAGTATATCCATATGGCTTTTCCTTTGTTACTTTATGCTCTGTTGAAACGCTGTAATTTGCCCTGCATGAAGATATTGAGCGATAGCTGTAATGGAATATGACTGTCATCTTGGGGTGACATTTTCAGCACTGCCACTGTGCTGCGACTGACTCCGCTGAGCTCACTGGGCAGGAGGGCACCGTGTTCACGAAGACATATTTGCCCCGGAGTCATCTCAGTTACCCGCTACAGTATGACATGATTCGACAATCAATTAACCGTCCCCTTACTAAACAAGACCTCTTGATTAGAGTCAGTTCATGACACCAACAGCAAAAGATTTTCTTCCGCTGTCTGCTGTAAGGATGAAATAGGAGCATCTGACTTAGAAAATAACAAATCCACAATTGCAGATGCCATTAGTGTTGTGCTGGGATATAAACTGCTAAGCCAAAATAGGGTTTTATTCTTATTTCTGGTGCTTTAATTTCCTTTAAATGTACAAGCATTTACACATATAAATAAACATAACACCTGAATGTGATTATTCCATCCTTTATCTACACTGTACTACACCCTAAATATTTAGTGAAAAATGTAGAGGTTTCAAAAAAGGTGTCTGGAAAGAATAAACGGGACAAAAC
This sequence comes from Maylandia zebra, assembly GCF_041146795.1. NCBI lineage: Eukaryota > Metazoa > Chordata > Actinopteri > Cichliformes > Cichlidae > Maylandia > Maylandia zebra. The sequence goes on from NC_135175.1 coordinate 22,224,482, forward strand.
ACAAAAACAGCCCACATACAAGAAAAATCTCATTTGCAATTATGTTTGTATTTCTAATCACAACCTAATTGCTTTAACTAAATAAATCACACTCTGATTCACCATGGCAATGCTATGGTAATAATTACTACTGTGATGACACCAGCATCAGGCAGGTAGACTTTGCCTCATTTGAATAATTAACATCTTAAAACGCTATGCCTTTTTCTCCTTTTGCCTCTTTCCCCCCCATTCATCCTCCATCCCTGCCCCTAATTGTGAGTTTATTAAAGAAGGGGATTGATGAGGCCTATGCATAATTTACCAATTAATTTTACACATTTGTAAAATTGCATCTTCAAACAACACGTCACATTTGTTTAGGATTAAAGTTTAATGCGTCTTGTTGCTTATGACTAAAAAATTAATTTGTATAAATATGTCCCCCAGCTATTCTGCAAGAATATAAATCATTGGTTGGTTTATAGAGAAAACATTCTGCAGCTTTACCCAAATTCACATATTTATGAGGAGTGCGTTAGAAATGTCTGTAGACATAAATGGAATCTCGATGCCTTTTCTGAAATAGAGGTCAATAAGAAAAAACACCCCAAGGTTTTTAACTAAATTTCTGAAAATCACTGGAAACCTCTTGAGTTTTAGGCTTACTTACGATAGAAATAATGCTTTTCAAATATGTACCATAAATAATACAGTCAAAAAATATGTCGAAGAATCCATTTCAAAAGACAACATTAATATCCAAATATTGTTTTAGCTGAGACACACTGTCTAAATCCAGATATGTAAGAAAACAGAAAGGGGGTATCGTTGCCAGTCATGCAGCCCTAGCTCCAAACACATATATCTAACTGGAGACAGAGGGGCGGGCAGAGAGGTGAGAGAAAGGGCAGGGCAGCTCTGCCCACCTGGGGAGTTTGGCATGTGCCCTCCCTGGGCCTCCTGCAGACCTGGGGTCAAAGTAAATAAAGGGGAGATGTGGACCGCCTCCAACAACCCCCTTACCAACCGCTTTTCCGCCTTTCATCCCACACCCCAGTAACAGGAATCATTCTCTTTATCCAGTGACCACGCCCTTCTGAAGCCATCCATACCTCCACTGCCACACATACCATTTCAAACATTCTCAAACTTCAAGTCCAGACATCAGGCCACAGTCCAATCTCAGTTTGTGACAGTCTAGTGCTGAAACATGGCAGAATGGCCAAAATATACATAAAAGCTATTCTTTATGCATGTAATGCAAACTCATATCAGGCAAGGTATATACTTTTGCATCTGCACAAATACTTATAAAGTGTGTTGACTACTCCATCTTGGACACACAAATCAATGTGCACACACACACACCTTAAGCGTTAATGAATTCCAGAGCTGCATTTCACTGAAACACGGGTGGAAGAACAAAAAAAAAGTGTCTCTGAATTGAGGAAATGGTGGACAAAGAGTTCAGATACTCCTGCAGATTTAAAAGTGTAAAAATGCTTTGCACGTAATTAAAAAAAAAAATTTAAAAAAAAAAAAACGTAGCCATGGAGCTAGCTGAGCTCATAGCAGGAAGCACAGGATTTGCTGTGTGTATGAGCAGGGTCTACAAGAGCTTACCAGGCTTGGAACCACATGTTAATTGTGTATTAGTCTTCAATTGTTTCAGAGGTTAACACATTCACACGTTGCTCCCCTAACAGGTTTAATGTACCAGTACCGAAATCATGTAGCCATTCCAACAAGACACTTTTGCCATGTTTGACAGAAGGACAATATTCCAACATCATCTCCAAGTTAATGTTAGGGCAGAGTAGACACATGGAGACAGGCTCTCTTTCGCCTCCTCCTCCACGTCGTCCATGTCTCCATCCCCTCATCCCTCCTGCTGCAGGAATTCCCAACCCTCTCTGCAGGTAGCCAGCCAGCCAAGACCAGCAGAACATGTGTTTTCCTCCCTTGGTCGGGTCAACATGAGGTCGTTCATTCACTCCCAGTGATACAGCGGCCCGATTCGCCTGCTTGTATGCTTATCATGTGCCGCGTCCTCACAACAGATGATGAATTCCACTCAACCGATAGATAGATAGAGGAAGGGAAAGGGATGGAAGAGAAAGATGGAGAGGGACCCCCCTCTGGTGCCTCCAGACGCAACTTATCCCAGCCAGTTTGCAACTCAATCAGTGACATGTGTGATTTTTAGAGAGGAATAGTATGTTATGCCTTTTTTTCAGATGTTCAAGCAGGAGATGGTTTTGAACTTTGACCACACTGTTATGAATTTTCTTTTAAGGCTCAAAGGAACTTAAGGAAAACATTTCTGGGATAGTGTACACAGGATATTCAGGTTTCAAAGCAAGTTTTGATTTCAATAATGTCTAGCTTTTAACCATGCTGTTTCCACAAGTTTGTTTTCTTCATTCTTTTGAACATTCATAATATTGGTGCAAGGAGTTTGAACACTTAAAAAAATATTGTTATATGACGTTTATTACCCTATTTACTCCGTAAACAAAAGAATGTGGTTCAAGATTATTTTTGTGAATTTTATGTAGACAAAATCACAGCAAACAGAAGAACTTAGAGGCTTATTATTGATCAGATAGTCTTTGATGTACTTACCACATCCCCGTGGCCTGTGATCATGCCAGAGGCAGTGACTCAGGGGGTATGGCAATGATAGAAACACAGTAACAGAGTTCATTTTTGTTTGTTTTTTTATATATATACACTTACCGCCCCTTGTATTTCATACACCTTGTTATCACCAGATTGAACCGCCTTTTGCGTTGGCAGAAATTCAAGGTTTCAAGGTGCTGGAGACATTTGTCAGAGAACTTGGACCAAACTGATATCAGAGCATTATACAGTTGCTAAAAAAATTGTCCATCCATGATCCAATGTCCCATTCCACAACATGTGGAAGCCATTTGAATACTGTGAACTCATTGTCGTGCTCAAGAAGCCAGTTTAACGATTTGAGCTTGTGACATGGTCCCTTATCCTGCTGGAAGCAGCAGAAGTACTCAGGTATGCTCAGTTGCTACTAAGAGGTCCAGAGTGTACCAAGAAAACATCCCCCACACAATTACACCAGAACCAGCCTGACCTGCTTCTACAAGGCATAATGGATCCATGCTTTCCTGTTGTTGATGCAATGCTCTGCCTGTACCATCTGAATGCTGCTTTTCCCATCATCTATTCACCAGTTTGGTGAGCTTGCATGAACTGTTGCCTCAGATTCCTGTTCTTAGCTGGCAGGAGTGACACTCGGTGTGGTCTTCTGCTGCTGTAGCCCATTCGCTTCAAGGTTTGAAATACTATGTGTTCAGAGATTCTCGTCTGCATACCTTGGTTGTAACGAGCGCTTGTTTGAGTTACTGCCTTCTGTTAAGCTCAAAGCAGTCAGACCATTCTTCTTTGACCTCTAGAATCAACTAGACATTTTCACCTAAGAACTGCCACTCGCTGGGTATTTTATTTTCAGACAATTCCTTGTAAACTGTAGAGATCAGCAGTAGATCAGCAGTTTCAGAAATACTCTGAGCAGCCAGTCTCACCTTTCTTCCCCACTCACATATTATTTACAGGATATATTTATCCTGTGTCTCCAGTGCCCTCCTTCCTGTCCATTTCACTCGCACAACACTGTGACATAAATTAAACACGTCCTGTAATTTTATGTATTTCCATGTAAAAACAGCTTTATGACAAGAGCAGTGTCTCTTATAGTTTTGCCTTCTGATGGGAGAAATGGAGAGTTATCGAGTGAGAGGGGTAAGAAAAAAAAGAGCGCATTTCATTTTTCTTGTACCTAGAGAGCCAAGCAGTATTTTTTGTATCCTAAATTACAGGAACATATATTTTATATTTTGAAGAAAAAAAATAAGAAGTTACTTTTAACCTGGTGGAGGACACATATTTAACACTAAAATCCCTAAAATAGTACACACAACATAGTAAAGAAGTTATCTGGCTTAATGAGTTACGTTAAATCTGGAACCTGGGATAAGAAATACAGTTTTCCTGCTTTTCTGGTCTAGAAAAAAAGTTACCTTAAAAACATCTATCTTTCCCTTTTCTTACTAGAAAAAAAAAAGACAAGCTGAGGACACTGTAATACTAAGGAGATATAAAATAAATAAACAAAAATAATAACACTTAGGTATCACAGCCTGTACTTAATGTTTATCAGGTGTTGTGGCGGCCATGACACCGTGCTGAGTAAGATTCTCAACAGGAGGCATCCTTTTGGCCCCGTCACCAGCATGTGGGCACCGACGGGAGCTGAAAAGGCGAGACAAGAGATTAAGGAGGCAAGAAGCTTTGTCTGTGCACCCTCCCCGACTCAAGCACAACCACCTCTCTATACACCCGCCTCCTCTCTGTGACACACATACGCATACACACGTTCTGCTCCCATTTTTTCTTATTACTGTAAGCACAAAGGGAAAAAGGACAAAAAAAGTACTTACTAATGGAGCAAAAATGTTCCCAACTCCCTACCTTTTCACTCCCCCAAAGCCAGAAAAACCACTCACCAAATCTGTTCTGTGTCCCACTGTTGAGAACTACATTTAGTCAATCATATAGTGCCCTATAAGGAATGAATTTTGGGACATCTTGTGAGACTGGGTGAAATGTGAGTTAATGGGAAGAGAGTCAGTGGTTGAGTGAAGAAGCCAGGCAGAGTAGGTAGTTAAAGAGCAGAACAGTGCCTTAGGGGTACTCAGTGTATCCGGACTCACACTGGGAAAAGTGTATTTATCAACTTAATAGCAGGTGTCTGATTGAACATGACTATGATTACAGTAAGTTGTTCCTTCTTTTGGCTCCTCTTCCCCTGTTCCTCCTCATCATACTCCCCTTCTCTGCTTCCTCCTGTTTTCCACCTTACCATCCTCTACCTTCATTTTAAAAATACAGGAAGGTGTTATGGTGGCATCGCTGTCAATGCAAATTAATTTAATTATGTTATAGGAGGATAATATATTAAAGGAATGGATTGTTTAAAATTCATGTAAATATGTCGTAAGTATACAACAGCAGTCTTCTCCACATTCCTATATATTTGTTTTTGTTTCTTTAAATCAAAGAATAATATATGAGAAGACAAAGTTTAGCAGATCTAGAGCTCTAGAAATATAAGTAGAAACAAGATTCTGAGAAAGAGAGACACGTGAATAAACAAGAAGTAAAATCTGACTTGTGGAATAGGGGGAGTGAGAGCCATTTAGCTGATAAGGCAGGGAAGGCCCTTCAGGTGTCTCCTGCTCCACTGCTGTGTAAATGAGCTCCAATTAAACAGGCGGCCGCTAGCTCTGGGTCTCCCTGCAGCCCTCCCCAGCCTCCTCAGCCTCTTCCATCCCCTAAGCTTCCCCCAGCCCCTTGCTGCTCGCCGTAAGGCCCAACCCACCCCATGGCTCCTGCAGCTGCTCGCTCACTCCCACTCTCTGTTTTTCGCTCACACTGCGTGACCCAAAGGCCTGCTTAACTTGTGTGTGTGTACACAGTTGTCTGTCGATGTGTGTGCGCTTCTCTTTGTGTTTCTGTGTGTTCGCTAGCCCCACAGCATTTCAGCTTATTGTAAACTCTCGATAAGTGACAGCATGGTGGAAAAGCTGCGTCCCAGTGTCGCGTTGATTTGTGTGCATTGCAGTAATTGCTCTGAAACTCAAAAACTTATTCTCGCAGTCAAATTTCAAACATAAAAACTGAGAAAAAAAATGTAGTTTTACTCTAGAACTTGAGACCCTTGTGTTTCAGACTACTGGAAGAGTCTCTGAACACTGACCAAACACAACGCTAACAGTTTGCAAACATCATCTGAATCCTCAGAAGGCCTTTGCCACACAGCAATGAGGGTTTGTGAACAGCGGGTGATTTAGCCAATTAGATGAGGTGGTGATTTAGGTGGCCAGATTGGAAAGGCCACAGTTGGCTGCTGGCCAGGATACTGGGGTTGCCACCCCTGATCCTCAAGGAGTCATGTCACGAGTTCCTATATGACCACAGTGAGAGCAGAGGAGGGAATGAACATTGGATAAACAGTGCTGCGCTGTTTCTTCTTAAGTTAACCCTTGTAGACATCAAGGCTGATTGATCTTTAAGTAAATTAGTTAACTGCTTAAGGAGTAATATGGTTCGAAATGCCTAATAGTCTCCGAGTTCTTTAAATAGCAGTCCAAAATGTGGAAAAAAGGCTCAAGCTAGCCTATGTTGACTTCAATTATTATCAAAAATGTGGGCATCACGCCAACTTCAGCTAATTGTTTAAGCACTAAATTCTCCAGTCAGCAATTGCACAGCTTATTAAAAGGACATATTTTTGTTACACATTAAATATGCTCAGTCCCTTATATCATGGTTGTTGAAATTCAATCTAAGTCGTCTGAAAGGTGCCATTGTTTACAACGGATGGGTCAGAGCTGCAAGTCAGCCTGTTACACAGCTCACTCTGTGCCTCCCACTGTAAGAGGAAAGCACAATTACCTGTTCTTGTCGAGGTATACAGGCCCTGTCAGCAGCGCCTCGTGCATAATGCAGACCTGACATTCTGCTAACGTTACCTGCCACATGTAACCAGTCACACTGTAAAAGGTGTTTGTCTGCTCCCCCGCCACTCCAAATGCTAGATATTTAAAATTAATGGACGTGATTAAGATACTTTAAATCCCGCAAATGGTATATTTAAATATTAAGTCACATGTAATTAAGCAGGGAGAAATATTCATCCCCGTTGTTAGGGCAATTATAACAATTTCCATCAAGGGATTTCTCAGCTTGACTTTTGTTCTGAGCAATAGTGATTAACATTATGGTTAATTGAAGTCATTTTCCAAGACTAGGGGTATTTCTTATTTCGTGGCCTTAGAGAAAAAGGAAACCGGACAGAGAGGAGGCAGCGTGTCTGGTGTAGAGTCTTAACAATGTGATTTTCTCCTCCCTGGTTCCCTTCTGTGAGCATATTTAACAGTGTGTAGGGGGGTCTTCCCCAGGTGGCTGAGGAGGTCAGTATCCCCTGTGGGAGCGTCGAGTCAGTGGACAGTCGGAGATGAGGGCTCAGTGGGGAAACGCCACTTGGGTTAGCAGCCATTTCCTTACATCGCTTAGAGGAAGGAGGGGATTGGATGGTGTGATGTCCACCTTGTTTGGTGATAGCAGCTTTTCCTAACTGAATGTGTAATGTTGTTCTACTTATCAGACAGTCCAATTAAAAGTTGTATAAAGCTATTAACTGAGCGGTAAGGGAAATACTACATGACATAGAAATAGCACAGTGGGTTTAATAACTTAAAGTCAAACATACAATCAAAATGTGTTTAGCTCATTTTATTCACTTTGACTTTCTCTGTGCAGGAGGAACTAAAGACAATTTAAATTTATCACTTTTGATGCATTTAGGGGGTTTGATTTTGTGCCATCACAACCAGTTTGAGAGCAAACCAGTGCGAGACGAACTAAAAATGGATGAAAAATTTCAAAAATACTTTTGCATGCGCATAAAATGTCTGTGTGGGGATTTAATTGAGCCACTGGAATATTGTATTTAAAGGAAAATTCAACTTCCACACAATTCATGTCATTAAAAGTCTATCACTGCCTCACGTGGTAATACTGCAGGTGATATCATTAAGTTTTAGCAGTTACATGAGGCATAAAACGGGGTAAAAGTAAGCAAAGCTGATGCTGTCAATCAAGCGAACAAATTGTTGCGCTGCATTTCTCACCTGTTTGTGCGACAAGTTCACCTCGACTGTTCATCATTTCCCAAAATTGCCGCTTCGTTACTCTGAATCTGTTTACGTGACGATCTGATGTTGTGCCTCGATATCAGCTAATTGCTCTCGCACAGAAAGCGAGCAGTCAAACAGTGGCCCCTCTGTTAAGATTCCCAAATCAAGACATAATTGTCACCCAGCATACAGAGAGTACAGCTCCATTACCAACTCTGTCTTAGTGTAAGTAATATGCCTGCATACTGTCATGAGTGACACGGGCCTCTTCTCTTCAGCTCCGTGACCCGTTTTAAAGATCAGCGCCAACCCATGAGCATGCACCCAGCAGTTGTCCTCCCTCTGAATGTTATTACAGAGGGAAGCAAGGTCAGATTGCAGAGATGATGATACATGGGAAGCACTTTTGAAATAAGAAATTCTTCTTTTTTTTTCGCCGCTGTGTCGCATATTGACCTTGGCATTTTTGACAATAGCATCCATCACACACATGAAACCCTTCCAACAGGCAACACTGGTCTGCTGAGCAGCCAAGTGAATCAGATTAAGGAATAACACCAGTAGATGGATGCCGGACGTCAAAGCGGCAGAGGGATCAACCTCCCTGTTCCTCGTGCATTCCGCTTCCTTCGCTCTCCCGCACACACTGCGTGGTTGGGTCATGTTTCTCTGATTTTGACACAAATGATTAACGGCCGCAGGTTTACTGAGTTTTTGATCGATGCTACAGCAATATGGCGGTATTTAATACAGAGGACAATTGAAAGGTTGTCGATTGAATCATCTGCTGACACGAATCCATCAGTGTAGAAAAAGCGAAAGCTTCGAGAGAGTCGAGTCAATTACTCGTGCATAATTGAATCAATCCCTCCATACATTCTGTTTGTTTTGGTTAAACATTATTTTCACTGCAACTTATTTCTGTTATTGCCATAATGTGAAAAGTCTGCCGTGTAATAAAGTAAACTTTTGTGCCTTTATAGGGTTTCCAGCTAATCACTGCAGGGCATCTCTTACAAGACTAATGAAATACCATTTCTCTCCGCAAGCCTTATTTTCAAATACGTTGTATATCTGCTTTTAATTTCTCTGAACTTTAATAGTTCCACTTATGTGAAATAAAAATAAAATGGATCTCACAAAGAAGTGACTCATTTTATAGCGATGGCAAAGTAAGATTCCAGGCTGACGGCAGCTTTGCTATGGGGTCGAAAGCACGCGGTATCTGATCACAGTGCTGCGCTAGTTTTAACACAGAATATCCTTCCAGCCCATGTACAGTCGGAGAATATCATGGAGAATGACTCGATCTCATTACATTTTGATTAAATTTAGAAAGCAAGAACTCTTTTCTTGCTTTTTTCCCCTCATACACAAAACAAAGTCTTCAATAAAATTTATGGATGATTTGCTGAGAGGCACCATTAAAAACAATTAACTGCCATGGTTATTCTTTTTTAGCACTGAAGGAGCCAGAATTACCTCAAGTGTAAGAATGCATTTGTGAAACAGTTGTTCCTGATTAGAAAATGAATAATAATAATAATAATAACAGTAATAATTGGGTTTTTTAAAAAAACTAACAAAAAAACCATCCAATTAATGGTAGCTTTTGTGAGAGAAAAGCAAACTACGACACCACTGAAGCTTTGTATGGGGTGCCTGCATGGAAAAAGACATTAACAGAATGTGTGTGTGTGTGTGTGTGTGTGTGTGTGCGCGCATATGTGTATGTCTCAGAGAAAAGCTGCACTGAAGTACTCAGGCGGGAGCATCCAGTCAGTGACCCCTGTCTTTCCAACTGTGTGGAGAGAACTCTTCAGTGTGCATGCAAGTGTGTGTGTGTGCGTGTGCGTGCATGTGTGTCTGCAGCACAGAAAGAGCAAGACAGGGAGGCAGTGAGATAGAAGTACAGCACAAAGAACAGAGGAGCATTGTGCAGCGCCGAGCCTCCTCAGGTCCACTCCGTGCACGTCGTCCACATGCTGTAGCTCACAGTGCACAGCCTGAGGAGGAGTCCTGAACCGCACTGGCCTTTGCACTTTGCACTGACACTGACTCACACAGGGCAATGTGGCCACCTCGCTGTATCTGTCTGGCCTGACCAGGTTCAACACGCTCCCTAAGCCGTGCAGGAACAGTAGACTCACTGTAGGCACGGAGCTGTTTCTCATTTAGCAATAAGCACTGGCATGTTAACCTTAGCATATTAACCCTTATAAGTTGTTGTTTTTTAATTTTTATTCAGCAAAGATATAATAATTGATATTTATTTCAATTTTTCAAATTTAATATAAAACTTCACCAACAATGTTTTTATATTAAAAAAATTTGCAAAATGTAAAACATGAAACCTTTAAAATACTAGTTACAAAATGTAATTCAAATTAAAAGTTGGTTTGTTTTTGTTTTTTTGCTAAGCATTCCTTCAAAAATGAACTTTTATTTTTCTTAAACAGTAAGTATTATCATTAACAATATTAAGATTATTTTTCTGATAGTTTTTTTTTTGCAAAACTAAATTGCTTTTTTTAAATGTAAAAAATATTTAAACCTTGACTAAAGTTTACACATTTATGTGCAAAGTTTTTTTTAAGACTGACAGAAAGAAACAATAATTTAAAGTATATGTTTTGTATTTAGAAAAAAATGTATATTTGTTATTAGCAAGCCTTAAGTTATACTGTAAGAAAATGGTTAATGTTTTATAAAAGTTTTTACATGTCAAAATTCAACAAGGGTTAGGGGAGAAAAAAAACAAACCTAAAATAATAACTATATTTGCAAAACAATTTATTTCCCTGTCTGCTGTTACAACCAAAATTTGAAAATAAAAACATGCGCTATTTTTTTCTTTTATCAGCCTCAGCGTGAGGGTGTTTTCCACAATCAAGTTTTACGGTGTGCCAGCAGGAAACCATGTCCACAGGGACTCTCTGGAGAAAGAGGTGAGTACCAGGTGCTGTGAACCCTCTCATGCTATTACCACCATACTGTCATGGCTTTCTGTCCCATTTCTACCTTGCATACACCCTCCCCCAACCCGCCAGACAACAGGATGGCATCACAACAGCTGCACGTTCGGCAGCTTTGTCCATTTACAGCATATTTCATAGTCTATACGCATGTTTTTCCTCCCTTAGTTTTGTGAAGTGGACACTGCTGTGTGGCCCAAAACACAGCAGACTCATTTTATGTTGACAACTTTTAAGCACATGGGCACAGAAATAAAACGGTGAGGATGATTTAATTTTTATTTTTTATTTTTTTTGCAAGGGGAAGCCGGTAGTGAAAGGTTTGCAATGCGCTGAACAATATTCTGGTGAAATATGGACTTGGAGCACCCTCTACCCATCATGAGTTAAAATGCAGGCCGACTTTGCTCCAGAGTCCTCCCATTCCTATGTCTGTAATTGTCTGGGAGCCAGGCCTTGGTCCTGCTCTCCAGAATTTTAACAGAAACCATGAGAGGGGAGGCTGCTTTAAAGGCTTCATCAACTGTGACCAACCGCCGTCAGCAGTAACCCATGTTATACAGGCTGCAGTTATGACACCCTCAAAGGGCTGCCCATGAGGAGGCAGGCGACAGGGAGGGGGATACAAGGGGAACAGGGCCTCAGAAGTTTCCCACCTTCCCTTGAACCGCAGCCGCACACCCTCGGCAGGAGGTGGACAGGGCCAGCTTTGAAAAATAACACCTTTGTGATCCCCAGTGTTTGGGGATGGATCGTGGTCTGCAGATGGCTCCGGATACTCTCTGTGTGGATGGTTGGGAATGAGAGCGAGCGAGAGAGGGCTGAGCTCTTTTGTATCCATTTTTGTACCTGAGGTTTAACGATTGAAGTCTGAAGTTTCCAGTTATTCACAAGTTACCTTAATGGGTCATTTAGTCAATGTTCTATTATTTTTGATCAACGGAAAGTCACAAATGAAAGTGCCGCTAGATACAATTTTACAATATGCCTCCCCCAACAACATCATAATGATGAATACGGCCTGCAATTAAGTTATACAAAAAGCTGCCATCTTCCAGAAAGTTCACACGCGGCCTGCATATGGCTAGTTAATGGGTGCGAGTGGAAAACTAAGAAGCAGACGTGGGAACTGGGAGCCAACTGAGTTTTGGACAGGGGAGAATAAATTATTATAGGCCAAGCAATAGTGACAGCATTTTCCCCTCAGTCAAGGGAAGAAAACAGTATGCTGAACTTCTAACCCCTGAATCCAAAATCATTTTTAGCTGCAGTTGACAGTCAGTAACCGGCACTTGACAGCAAGCTCACGAAAGCTGGTGACACTTTCCTGGGGCTCAGCGGGGTCCCCCAGTGGTCCAGCCCTCTGTAAAGATGATCGGCTGTTGTGGTGTTTTTCTTTCCTTCGTCTTGGCTGTTTCAATGTGCAATAAAATATAGAGTGTGTTTCATTCCTCTCTCCACTTTATTTACATTTCGCTCCTTTGCTCTGTTTGCTCAGTTGCTAGCACCACATTAAGAGCCAGTATGGGAAATGCCAGTTCAACGCAAATAATCATTTCAAAAAAGGGGGAAAAAAGATGGGTTTTACATTTAAACAAAATAGTCTTTTGATCAAATTTTTTGCCAGCGTTTAAACTTTAAATTTCACATGCACATCATCTTGTAAGGTTTATTCTCCACAGACATAACGTTACAGTATTGGGACAGAGCTTTCAAAGTCAGCATGAGTGCCAGTCTCGGAGCTCAGTAGAGAAGACAGTGCCTCACGAAGGCTTGTGTTGCCTCCAAACAGCTGTGGTGCCTCTTTTGTATTATTTGGAGGGCCTGTTGCCCCTGCTCTATTCAAGGCTTTCACACCAGTCTCACTCACTTCTCACTCCCTGGGTTCCTCCTCACAGGTCATAAATTAAGCGGAGGGAAGAGAGGCCTGAGATCAGAGAAAAAAGATCAGTCAGGGCCTTATTTCAGTTGGTTTTTGCCACATATTCTGTGCTACAACAGCACAGAGAGAGTCTGTTTCATAAGCAAGTGTAAGAAGCAAACCTGCTGCTTGGTGAGAGGTTCCCTAATGTACAGACAAGTCGGTGGATTTGTGAGTTGGGATGGTGCATTTTGGGTTCATCCACTTGGGGCCACACTGCTGTTGACACTATATGTTATTTTAATGAGTGTTGCAGCGCAGTGGTTAATGTGGCCACGGCTCGTGGCTCAGAGGTGCTGCGAGGAAGCGTGTGTGTGTGCGTATGAGGGAGACAGAGTTGGTGGGGGATGGGGGTGGAGGGGTCACAATATGGTTACGGTGACAAGCGCTGGAATAACTCATACACCTCTCCTGTCAAAACAAAGACTACTTGAAGTGAATGAGGCCAGCAGTGACATATTTTATGGTAACCGGAAAAGCTTTTCTTGGCACCGATTTTTCTTTTTCTTTCACGAGTTCAGTTAGTTCTCATTTTCACAATTCAAATTTTAAAAAAGAAAATCAACATCGTGATGGACATATTGTATTCAGTAAGGTCACCAAACTCAACCCAGTTGTGCATACTGCGACAATGACTTAATGACATGAATGGGGTAAATACTGCACAGTTCAGTGGGTTGCATTGCGTGCTATTATTCCTTTGTGATACAGGGAGATCAAAATTATGAAATATCATGCGACACATGTGGGATCTATTCAGTGATATCACAAAACTCCCATTGAAAAACGGGTAAATGGCTTTGCATGAGGCTGTGTACAGAACCATATGGACGCCTCCACATCTCCTCATTTCATACATGTTTCTTTTGACATCAATAATGCCTCGGTATCCAGTCGCGTTTGGAACACATCCAAAACAATTATAAAGTTGCCGTGGAAACTGAGGTCCTGTGCCAGGGTGAGGCATACTGTCTCCGCTCAGATAACCACATGGAAAGTCACAGCAAACAAAGCACTTGACAGGGGTGCAGAAATGGGAGAAATAAAGAGAGGGAGGGAGGTGAGGGATGGGCAGAGGTGAAGAGACAGCGATGGAATAACAAAAGCAGCGTTCTTGGACAATAAACGTACAAAATAAATCTGTATTTTTGGGAGGTTTGTTTGTTTGAGGGTGTGAATTATAGACATTTCATGCTAGACAAAAAAAAAAACCTTGTTGTGACCAATTTAAAGGCCAGTGTTCAGAACATAATAAGGCAAAAAAAGAAAAAGAGATTTAGAGATCGAGGTTCAGCAAAGGTCTTAGTTTAAGTGCGGAACAATGCACGTGTTTGTGCTCTTGTGTGCCTGAATGAACATTATCATGGCAAACTAAAACACAGCCTCTTCGGTGACACATGCAATTTTGTGTGTGGAACATTGGGACTGGAGTAATGTATTGTAACCTTATGCTAACCTAATGAACAAGAGGATGAAAGCGGTGTAATGGAGGCATTTTTACATTTATCTTTAGGCTCCTCATTATGCGGTGAATCTGACAACCTCGTTAGGAGTGCACGAAAGATTACCCATGCGGATAAAGAGCACCACCTTCACATAAAAAAAAAACAAAACAAAAACACACAGAAGAATTGTAGAACAGGTAGGAATGTCAAGAGCAAAGGGTGTACAACTGGTACGCACACACACACACACACACACACACACACACACTCGTACACAAACGTGCAGATCATTCCCTGGTGGAAGTAACTCGACTCTGGAAGTCAGAAGGACAATCTGACTGGCTTTCAAAGACCCCTGACGGTCTGTTTATTTAAATGGGAGTAAAGAATGCCACCATTTCAGAGGCAAAGCATTAGTATGTTTTGATCACACTGATGAAGACATTTCAGTGCTCTGTTTGGGCAGCTGGGATGATAAATGGGATCACCGATGCTACAAATAAGTCTGCTTTATTTCACATTAGATCCAGGGTCTACAAACTCATGCTACGTGTATAGCTGTTGGAGAGGGGGGGGGGTGAATATTTAGGTTTTATAGCAAAACATTTATTTACAGAACAGAGAAAACACAAAGCAGCCTGTAGATTCAGCGCTTTTTAGGTTACATCAGGTCAGCAATCGCCGTAACGTGAATCAATTAAAACATGTTTTTAGGTGTTTGCGCCTGAAGTGTCAGCAGATCTGTGTGTGAGTCATCATTTGTTCTCATTAGTGTTTCTTGGAGAAATCAGTAGCGCTTGAGGAAATCAGGTAATTTGTATTCACAAATAAGCATACTCGACCCAACGACGTCATGTCATTTGTAACAGAGAAAATGTTTTTTGCGCGTGTGTGTGTTTGTAAGGACAAAAATATCTTCTTTTTTTTCACAATGGAAAAGCAATTTCTACATTGGTCTTCTTACGAACGCCAATGAGGCCGGGCATCATTAGCTCGATACTGCTCTCCAGTGGATGCAAGGTACATTGATACTCTCGAAGTTCAAGCGCACAGGGAGGGTTTTCTACTATATTTGTAGAAATTGAGTCTCAAGGTTTTGAAATGCCAGTGCTTTGCAGCTTAAGATTGTATAAGTGAACCTAAACCTAAACCTAGTTTTAAAGGACGATTAAAAACATGACTAAGAAAAAGCTTTTAATAATTTAGGTCTGGGATTAATCCATGTCTAAGAAATCAAGCCAATTTTTTTTTCCTGCATGTCTTGGATTATTGAGTTTCACTGTAAGGATGACATATGTTCAGAGTTTGACAAAACAAGACATGACTAAAACAAAGGTCTCTACATCAGAACAGTATCTTAAAATCATATCCTTAAGAGATAGGAAGAAAACAAGGAGAAAAGAAGATTACATGGGAACTGGACTGAGAATTTATGAAAAAAAACAAACAGATTTTAAGTGTGTGAATCCAAATTTGAAACTGTCGGTTCAAATTGCTGTCAGTATGTACATTACAGGTCAGGAGAGCGGTGCAACAGTGAGTGTATAGCCATGAAACCACACTGTAAAAGACAGAGGTGTTCGATGTTCGGAATATTAAGAAATGATCAACACAGAAAAGAACCATCAGATTTTGATACACCATGCAATACTATCTGTAAAGGATGACTGTGATCCCAGCCTCAGTGCCAATTAAGTAAAAGCACAGACAATTAAACACTGCCAGTGATGGATTACCCTCTACAAAACTCAACATTATTGAAGCAGTGTGAGATCATCTTGACAGAGAACAGAACAAAAGGAAGAAACATCCAAAGAAGAGCTTTGAATGTCCTCCAGTAAGCCTGGCGAACTATTCCTGAAGACTACTTAAAGAAATTACAACAAATCTTGCTTAACAGATTGCAGGCTGTGCTGATGAATAAAGGCGGCCATACTAAATATTGACTTGCAAAATTATTAGAACTGTATAAAGTCTGTTTTGTCCTTATATACTGTATTTTCATCAATACTGCACATATTTCAAAACAGTGCACCCATCATAGTAAAATACAGTATAAGGAAATGAAGGCTGACTTATTTGGACTTAACAAATTCATGCATAGTAGTTTGATATTCTAATAGAGCTTAAATCAGGGAGATCAAATCAACTCACACAACTGTTATAAGTCAATTCATCTTTCTCCTGTGTGAAGGACCTCAGTCTGAGACCTATAGTCTGACTCTATTCAATCTATAAAAGTTGTGCTCCACTGTCAGGAGAGGACATTTTGGGCCTTCTATGGATGCCAAGAGCACATGGACTTTCGTGAAAATGACAAAAATGATGCAGTTTCCACATTTTATGGCCTCTAGGGAGATTAAATAATAATTTTCTGGAGACATTATAATTTTTATTGCTAACAATCACATTACTTTTCAATTTAACAGAATTTCAGAAGTTCTATGCCCCTTTGAGCAAGCACTTGGCAACTGTGGAAACAAAAAACTCCCTATAAACAGGAAGAAAATCTCAGGCAGAACCAGGCTCAGGGAGTGGCAGCCATGACTGATTGTGTGTGTGTGTATGCTAAAAGTGTACTAACTCTTCTGTCGTGTTGACAACCCAACCATCCATCCATCCAACATACAGATATTGATTACATCACACAGAAAACAAGCAACCAGGTTTTCAGAAAAAACGTCAGACCAAACAAATCAGAGGCAAGTGCTCATCCCTGAAGGTAGCATTAAAACTGAAAATATTCGGGAGCCAAAACCATTCTTTAGCATATCTGTGTTCATGTTTGACACTGATAACCTTGGATCCACATTTATTGGTTCATAGTTATAGTCAAGACAGATTCTTCAAGATTGGCCATGAAAGGAACAAATTATCTTGATGTAAGGGAGGTCTCTGTAAGGTGAGACCTCCCTTAAACAGAATGCAATGAGGCTGCTTCAATCTGCTGAGACGGTGTAAAGATGATTCCCTTCACAGGTCGGTGTCTCGTATACCAGTTGTGAAACAAAATCCCACAACTTCAGAGCTCTAGTGGTGTCAACACACCATCCCTCTGTCATACTATCCATGATCATTGTTAGTGCCTTGGGTGACATGACCATACAACCCAGCTTTATGTGCCTATTGCCAGTGTTGGGGTTGGCACTCAATAAAAAAGTGATGAATTACAAACTAACCATTACTTTCCCTAAAAGCAGTTCAGTATGTTACTTAATTACTGTCACATGATTACCAGTTAGCAATATAAACCTTGTGCTTCAGTCCCACACACCAACACAAATCCCCAAAATACATAGAATCTTTCTTTTAGTGTTTACATATGAACACAAAACCCACAACAAAAAGCAAAGATGAAACCAGCTCAAAGAAACAAATGCCACAGTATTTAAGTGTTACTGTAGAAACATGAACAGGCACAAACAGGCTTCAAGCCTGACTGCTCATCACTGTCTTTGTTACCTGATAAAGATCAGTCTCTGGCTCCTGGGCTGGGCATGCACTCACCTTTCAAATCACTCTGGGTTCTTGGCTAGCTTTGTGTTAGCATGCCGTCTGTGCAGGTGCTTCCAAAGAGCAGAAGCTGTGTTAGGACTATAAAGCAGTTGTTTCTGTTCTGGACGATTTACACTTTGCCATCATTCAAAACTAAAACTAATGTTAAATTATCTGTGGTAAACCGCTCCACCATTTTCCTGCTCCGGAACAGGAAATGAAATCAGCTGATTCCAGCGCAAGTGTGCGAAAAATAAAATGAAATATTTTTTTTTCTTTTCTTTATATCCACCCAGCATGTAGATAACAAGAAACATTGTAACACAAGTAATGACATAATATTGAGTTACATTACTGAAAAATGTAATGTGATCCAGTACAGTGCAGTAATGCATTATTACTATTTTGTGTGCAGATTAGAGTTTAATTAAGTTTAATTAATTTAGTTTATTTAAAATAAATAAATTTAAATGTTAAATTTATGTTTTAGAGTTCATGTGCGTTTCCTTCAACTAACTGTTTTAGTAGTCATGAAAAAAAAAGGAAATCTTACCAATAATCCACACAACACAAATGGAAAAATTATTATCAATTTCAACTTAAATTGAATTGATGTGATGTAATGTGATGTTCAGCATATGTCTTTCAACCACATGACCAAAACAAAAACATCTCAACTTCTCAGTTTCAGTAGAATATAACAATAAGAATATATAATATAAAATTATTTCTGTATAGTGATTTTCAGTATAAAAAAAATGTTTTTCAAAATAGAAGGAGTTAAGCCAAAGACAGATAATCAGGGTATTAATGCCAAATGAGTGAGTTTAAAGCCAGATATACTGCAGGGTACTTACCCTTAAGGAAACAATCTTAATAAATGCCATCCATGCTTAGGATGCAGCATATGGTCTTAACATCTGAAAGTCCTCTGGACATTGCACTATTAACTTTATTATCAAACAACAATTGCATCATAGCACTAAAACACAGGAAGACACAAAAATAACATCTGAGAGCTTAATCAAAGCACATAAACAAGGGATTGTAAAAAAAAAAAAAAAAACGTTCTGTAGTAGAAATCACTGTGTGAGATCAGGTCTGATAAACTGTTGTGACTGATTATATTTTGTCTGCATTCAAAAAAAGTTTGACCTTTACGATGCAAAGAAATTAACATATATGACCAAGATCCGGAAAGGCTGTTGTATTTTTTTTTTAAATATAATATGGATTGAGGCAAAGTAGAAAACTGTCATGTTACTCTTACAAATCAAATATTTACATCTGGGGGGGGGGGGGGGGGGGGGGGATTGCTTTTTGCGTTTTGCTAAAGACGGAAGAAACTATCGGCTTGTTATCAGCAGGCAGTTCAAAAGCACACATATGCGATGTGATTACCATACATGGCAAGGGTTGCTTTCTATGAAGGCACCATTAATATTGGTGTAAATAACCTAACTGCTCGAATTTATTGTAGACTGCTTTGTAAAATCCACAACAAGATGCACAGGTAACAGGATATACTTGAAACCGTTTCACAGAGTTGCGTTTCCTCGTATTTATGGTGACATCAAGAGGATGGAAAAAGAAAATACCAGGAAAACCGATATGCTGCTAACGTGTGCATAATGAATGAATAAATTAAATAGCATTAATTATTAATGTTTGCTTTTTCAATTATACTTATCTATTTTTGGTTTGCTTTTGCTTTTGTGTAATGCAAACGCTCTAATCGTGCAAGTTATTCCTTTTTTTATTTTGCTCTATTTTGTTCAGTTCTACTCAAATCTATTTGTTTCTGCTGAGTTCATTTCTATACTCTCATATCGCCATTGGTGCATGAAGATGGGAAGTACAACCACGTCGACCAATGAGATTCGAGTTTTATTCCATTGGTTTGGTTCCGGAGTGGCCCGTTATTATTTTAAGTAGCAGGTTAAAATCGGTGAGTATTTTTTGTCCCTCTTGTAACATCTGGGTGTCTCGCGTCTAGTTAGCACTGCGGAGGGCGTGTAGAGACACTTTCGTGTTGATTGTAGCGCGTCGCTTTGAACGACTGGCTCTGTCTGAATCCCAAAGTAGGCAGATCGGGGTGCGCTCTCTGCACCAGCTGACGAAACATTCACGGGTAGTAAACATATTTAACGCGATCGGTCACATAAATCTGCGCTGACTCGATCTGCTTGCTTGAATACGGTTAGTGTGGCTCACACGGGCTTTAGGCCCGCAGTCTTATGTGTAAACAAACGGACTAAGAGGATTTCTCCAGCTGGTGTCTCCCCGTCAGAAGCTCGTCACTTCCAGAACCAACCAAGAATGTCTGTGTCGCCCACCATGTAGGTCTGCAGCCGCTCCCCCACGCTCTGGACTTTAACTACATCGCTGTTGGTTAACAAAAAGCATATACTGGACCTTAGAGAGCACAACGATGCCCCCAGGCTCTTCTATCGACCTCAAAATACTAGATAGATGTCGAAAATATACGGATCGTTGTCCATTTGCTTCGGTTTAGCAGCATTTGTTCACGACTGTGATTATACATAAGCAGAAGATGGCGCCATTTCTCAGTTTTAAACACTTTTCATCAACAGGTCTCATCAACTCCCTCTGGACGGTATGAACATGTATGCTGTGCCCAGCCCGGGAATACCAGGCTGTCCCCCAGGATTAGAGTACCTGACGCAGGTTGGTAAAGTACAAGTGACTCTAAATGGAGCAATCTGCATAGCCAAAAGTCTAAATTGATGCTCAAGGCCAGACATAATGAGCAATATTACCTTCCTTCTGGTTCCTAATATTAAATAGCCACCTGACACAGCAGAAAATCACATAGCAGTGAAAACTATGGAAACATACCCTGACTTACTCATCCTTTGTGACTACATAGATTAAAATGCTGTGTAGCATTGACAATATTTCCTCTAAATTAAATAGCTTAAATTGAATGCTTAACCAAATTGACGTAACTAACAACCCTACATATGATGATCACCACTGATGTTCACACAGGCATTCAGACATGTCACAGTAGGAGAGTGTGAAAAATTAAAGAAAAAGTGACTGAATTCTGTGCAAGCTACACTTGTTACACTTGTTGTTAATAGTGACACTTTTGCTTGCTGTGATAAGTCAACATCTGCCCTGTGAATAAGCTCTGTTGGAAAGAGTTGCTAGTTAGTTGAAGCCACCAGTCTTTTTCTTCATTCCTTGCAGCTTTAGGTCCATTCATTAAAGTTGAGAAGAACATAATGAAGTCCATGGTAAAAGTATATTGATCCACTTAAAATAAAGTGAGATGCTCTGCATGTGTTTATTCCAGAGGGTAAGTTGTTATAATTAGTAAAAGATGTGAGACCAGGCTGTTCTGATCCAATCAAAGGCTGCCTTTCAGAACAAAAAAAAATCAAGTCATCAGAGATAGATTGGTACTCATATGCTAGACTGTTTGTTCCCACTGCTTTGCTCAGCTTCTAGAGCTCCATTTAAAGTTTGACAAATTTGAACAGTGACAAAACTTGTCTAGATTAACTGGCTAGCAAAAGTTTGTAGATGAGGCAGTGGCTCTCACATCCTTACTCTGCTGCCATAGCAACAACTCTTTTCTCTGATCCCTCTGGCCTCGCCTGCGCCTCATTGCCTTCATCCTTTTTTTGTTTTAGAAAAAGCTTCTTACGTTCCAGCTTAGTTACCACCAGAGGCCAAAAGTGACAAACACAGTAATGGGAACGCTCCCTCTGTCTCTTCTGGCCTCGCTCTCATAAAATGAGTGTGTGCCAAGTGATTTGAAGTTTATCTGCTGCTTGAATGACCCAAAGAGGGGAGAAAAATACCCTACTACCATTTTTGATAAGAGTTATCATAATTCGGGGGGAATGTATTGATCCAGGGCTATAATTCTTCTATTCTATTGATTATTTCTATCTGAGATCCAGGGCTACTCATTAAAACAATGAACTATAAAAATAACAGTGAAACGAACTGTTTCACTGTTATTTTTATAGTGCCAAATCACATCAACAGTTGAGTCAAGGCAATTTAATAGTAAAGTAAAAACCCTAAAATAGTGAAGAGAACTCCCCCAAAATAACACAACCCCCTATAAGCAATCACCTGGCAACAGCAGGAAGAAAAACTCCTTTTAATAGGAAGAAACCTCTGGCAGAACCAGGCAGGGTCAGATGTAGAAACGTTTTCTTAGAGTTGCATGAGGGTGGCATGGAAATCAGATTAGGTGGCAAAATCAAAGCCATTTCTTTACACATATGCAGGTGTTACCTTCTATAATATGTACTATATATGGATAAATACATTAAATGCAGTAAGTATACACATGTTTCATATAAACATAATCTGTATCTTTCTTAGACCAATAAGTATACAATCCAGAAAAGTACACAACATGACATGGATCAGTTAGAAATTTCTTCACTCTTCTTATTAGAAATAATCAAATTGTCCATCCATCCATCCATCTTCATCCGCTTTGTCCGGGGCCAGGTCGCGGGGGCAGCAGCCTAAGCAAATAATCAAATTGTTACACGCCTAAATTTACACAAAACGTCAAAAATGTGCCGTGGGTTGCTTCTGACAACAAGAAACAAAGCCATTTTGGTTTAGGGGCTGAACCATTTTTAATGAGGGGGGGGGATTATACAGTATATTTCATTTTAGAATTGATATTCAATGCTAATTGAAGCTAGGCTCAAAGTGTTAATGATAGATTATTTTAATAAACAACTGTCATATGCAAATCTTGGGTGGTACTAGAGGTGGGAAAAGATTATTTTAGGGTGGCACATGCCACCCCAGGCCACCACAGTAGATCCGCCCCTGGAACCAGGCTCAGGGAGGAGGGGCTGTTTCCTGTGACTGGGTGGCAGTGAGGAGAGGGAGAAATAATACAGCACCTGTTATTTATGTTTATGCCAGCATATATAACACTACGCCACCAACAGCTGCTCCTCTCAAGTGTTACATAAAAAAATAACATTGCTTATGTGGTTTTCTAGGTAGATCAGCTGCTCATCAAACAGAAAGTTGAGTTGATTGAAGGTATAGTACGTAAATAGTTTACTACATGCATATTTTAAGGATGTCTTTAGCGACAGTTGTTCAGTGTTTTTTTGTTTTTTTTTTAAATCCATGCAGCTCTTATTGGTTTTGAAAGCAATAATAAGTATGAAGTTCGTAATGTCATGGGCCAGAACGTCTTCTACGCTGTCGAGGAGAACGACTGTCTGAGTCGACAGTGTTGCGGTCCCCTGCGCTCCTTCACCATCCACATCCTTGACAATTTTGGACAAGAAATCATCACTGTCACCAGACCACTTAAGTGCATGTCATGCTTCTTCCCTTGTTGTCTACAAGAGGTGAGAGTAACTACGTTTAGAGACATCCTCTTTGTATATGTTAAATTACAGTATTTCCCTTTGATCACCAAATCACTCATTGTTTACACCTTGCACCACATCTGTGATTTTTACATGTATTTTTTAAAAGCTGACTAGAAATGAAACTGTTCTTTAATAACGCTTCATTCAGCTGGAGGTGCAGGCTCCCCCCGGCAACACAGTGGGCTATGTGATACAACAGTGGCATCCCTTCTCCCCTAAATTTATTGTTGCTAACGAACATAACGAACCTGTACTGAAAATTCATGGGCCTTTCTGCGGATGGAGCTGCCTTCCAGATGTTGACTTTGAGGTGGGTTTACCCAAACACAGAGAAATCTGTGAAATTTGTGAAAACACAACATGACATGGTTACATTCACACCCACTGGACATTATTTTTTTAAAGGAAGCCTCCTCGTGCTCTGAAGCGAGAAATGTGTTTCCAGTAACACAAGCCCATGGCTTGAATGAAGCCACTGCACAGGGCATGCTCTTGTGTGGCATAGTGTAGGCTTTGTTCCATGGCTCAGCTAGTTTTATTAGATTGAGCTGTGAAGGGGATTTGGGTCAGTGATACAGGCCTTTTGCCAGATCCAAAGAAAGGGTAACTGAAGCATGATATTACCATCCCCTAGCTGCTTTGAACTCATTATGGAGCGTACAAATCTCAGATTTCAGTGGCAGCGGGCAAAAAACAAAATCGAATTATGAGCTGTTCGATGATCCTGTTCCAGTAAAACCAAACAAGTCCAGGGAATGACCTTTACGCTAATGCAACACATGTGCACAATCTGTTTTCTTATGCAACTCTTTCCACAGATTTTAACAATCGATGAAGTCAGCAAGATTGGGAAAATCAGTAAGCAGTGGACAGGGCTTCTTAGGGAGGCATTCACAGATTCAGACAACTTTGGTATCCAGTTTCCCATGGATCTGGATGTGAAAATCAAGGCTGTGATGATCGGCGCATGTTTTCTCATTGTAAGTTCAACCTTCACTTACCTTTTAATCAAAATGATTATATGATGTCATGTTAAGGCTTTGTAAAGGATATAATTTTAGAGTTCTTGAGCTGCAGATTAGGTGTAATTTTCAACACAGTCAACCAGCAGCTGACCGACTGACTTAATGTGTAACTTTGCCCTCATTTAGTGGGAAATGTGGTTTAGAATCACCTGAATTTCAACTAATAGAAAACAGAGTTTGCTAAATTCTTTCAATATGTTTTTACTTTTCTAGAAAATTGGCAGTACAAATTTTATATATGCTTTGGCTGATGCATTTTAACAGACGATTAAGCATTACATCGTTACATTTTTAAACATTTTTATGAACGCTTTCTTTTTCCTTATTTTGCATACAGGATTTCATGTTCTTTGAGTCAACTAACTAGGAGCCAAACCGCATTTCCTTGTACCTCTGGAAGAAGAACGAGGCCTCAAAGCCATGATGATTAGTCCCAAATGCCCTAACATCGAACAGCCTTCAAAGGAATAGTTTAAAGAAAGTACCAAATGGTACCTCAACGTCAACACTTTGCATGAACAAAGAAATAGAAGGTTTGTTTTAGTCTTAGCTGCTCAGGTTTGTTGCAAAATCATGTCATTGGGCTGAAAGTGCAAAATGCAGTTTTAGTTTAGCCAGTGTTCATGAAGATTTCATTATTATAATTATTATCTTGTAATTATTTAAAGGAAATGTTTTTTTTAATATATTTTTTGCTGTGTGTTTTACATTGTGACCATTAAGTCAATCTGGAACCCCGAAAAAACTTTGCTATTACTGCAAAATAACGTTTAGGGTAAAGATACATTTATATACAAGGAAACAAAAACGGAGCACAGTGGTGTAGGAAAAAATGGTTTGGTGTTAATATGATTAGTATGAAACCCTCATATGCAATTTGGTCACATTACAAGTAAAGATACTAATTTACTTAATCTACTCTGCTTGTATCTACTGTGTGAGAACTAAGGAACTCGTTTAATTCAGTTATCTGTAGTTCTGATATCCAGTGCCCTGTTTTTTATTGCTTTATGTTTTGGTCATTTGCCACACATAGCGATGTCTGTGCGCACTGCTTTGAACAAGTGTTTGTGTGTCTGTGAGCTATGATTGTACTTGTCTGTGAACAGAAGTTATAATACCATAAAATATTTTTTTCCACAGTTTTTTTTTTTAAAGGAAAGGGTGGGTGGGAAGTAGAAAGGATGTGCTATAAGCTTGACATACTGTTCTTGTCTTCCCCACTAGAGGGAGCTAGATATTCATTTAAGAATAAGCAGCCCAGATGAACGATATAAATACTTGCTAATGTTATTAGTATCTGATGACATTGTATATTTTTTTGATAAACTCAGGTTGAAATGCATGCTACTACTGTATTACAGTGTTGGTCACTACTGGCTCTGGACGTTACACACCTGCACCTGATACTATGAACATAAAGCGTTCACTGGTTTGTTTTCTTAAATCATTTTGTACATTATATGATTTTAATATCCATATATTGCTTCCATTTTCTTTTATATTACATTTAATTTTGATTATGTTTACCTTTTACATTAATATCCTATATGACAGTTTTACATGTATCACAATATTGTAGTTTCCAGTACAATAGAGTAATATTTTGCAGAAAATGAACATTGGTACTCTTTCACCATACTTCAATTTAAAATTATAATACATATTAATTGTGGCAATCGGTGTGATTAGGGGTGGTATAAAGTATTGTAGCAAAGGCGTTATGTGTCAAACATTCTTTGTGAAATATTTTTTTCACCATGACTGTGTAATCTGTGACTTTACAAACCTGAAAAATTAGCCTCCATCATAAGCCATTTTTACATATTAATACTTAAGCTTTTATTTTTGTAAAAGTACTTTAAACTGCCAGTTGGAAGAGATAATATTACTGGTGTAAACTTACATTTTTTTTGGTGTCCAGAGTGTTTTATTCTGCCTTTAATGTATTGACACTTGTTTTTAGAATAGCCATAAGTGGATATATTTCTCTCTTTATAAACATAATTTTTTAAACCCCTTAATTATGCGAAACCTAAATAAAAACTTAATAGATGTCTTTTATGAAGTCTGTTTTTTTTTCTTTGCATACAGTTGGTTAAGATAATACTCAGTTGAAATAAAATCCAATCCCATTCTCGCCACTAGCATGGGCCTTTCCTTTTCTTATAATACAGTAGTAGTATAAGATGCTGGTGCTAGATCCTCTGAAGGCTCTTTGATTGTGTTTAAACGCCAAAAAATTCAGCCAGAATGTGATCTTAAAAAAGGGAACTTTGCTATTTTCAGTCAGTTATATAACAAAAACAGTTAGAGTCCTTATTCTTCTACTTTTGCACTATTACTGTAAACTGATAAACTGTTTAGTCACGCAATGAATGGAAATGAGCTACGCTTAGATTGTGCAAATAGTCCATGGAAAAACATCAATAAAAAATAAAAAGAACCGTGATGTGTGATGTTCTTTTGATTTCAATACTAAAATGAGTAGAAACTGACCATTAACAACCACTGATAGTGAAAAAGTTCAACTTTAGTACTATGAATGAACTTCTTTGTTATAGTCATTTCAATATGTTTAATAACAATGCTCAGACCTTGTAAACGGTTATGTAAAGGCACTGTGCTTGGTAACCACCTTCATCTGGTCTTTCATCGGTTTCCTTAAAACATCTTTGTTAATGTTTCTGAATGTTGAATTTTTAATGGAAAAACCTGATCTGAGGTGCAGAATGAAGAGGGAAACGAAAACTATTCATTTTCTCCCTTCTGAAATAAGCTGCAAACCTTCATTGGATAAGTCCAAGTAATTCTCATTTACAACAGCCTTTTCAACAACAGCACCTTTTGTTATGACAAAAATTATCTGCTGTGAAAATACTCGTATCTTTTGATGAGCCTGGTGTTTATGAAAATTATCATTACTAAGTTATATTAAGAGCTTCCTTATAAGGTAACTATTTAAGGGCAAATTTCTCTTATATATAGGGTTTGTATTATACTTAAGGATATGTGTGAATCATGGCAAATATCAAGTTTCAGCTATTTTTGTGGTGCAGATGGTTTTCATGTTATATGGCAATATTTTCCGGAATACATGATGTCCTACTTCTCTGAGTGGTACAGATAATTAAGCTGTGGTTGGAAAATAGTGTGGAGGAGTGCACGTGGAGGAAGGAGGATGTGATTAAAAATAACACTTCATGCCATTTTTTCCTTTTTTTCTGATCATCAAATAAAATTCTTCTCATGACATAGGTATGGCAGTGGTTATATTTGCAGTAGTACTGACGTGGATAGATGGTCAGATTGTTGTGGACGGGCGATGTCTATGATAGAGCAAGTCACATTTTCTGTATGTGCAAGTAAGCCTAGCTCTTCTAGGCTTCAAGTGACATCCATTCTTTTATTAAAGGGTTTATGAAAGGGCTGTAACACACACACAGATTCTAGATCTGACCAACCTTCTCAGCCGTGGGCAAAAGATGACAACCAATAAAATTCTAAAAGATAATTTATTAGTACACTGATCATAAAAGTGAAGGGACAAAATAGTCCAGTGTCCCACTTGCAAAAGGGATACAACACACAGTTCAAGCTATGCCACACTTCACTATGGTGACAACTTTAACAGGAAACAACAGTTGTCCTCCAAGACCCAACGCCCTGTAAGTAAAGGGCTGATAATCACTCTAGCCTCAGTAAACCAACTCTGCCTTTAGGCTGTGTCACATAGTAGGCACAGAGAAACAAAATATCACAGCATTGTATTGGGTATAAATAGACCAGAGTATCAGTACAATCAAATAAACTGCCTTCAATGAATCCAACCCCATAACAACCACTTGTTCACAGCAATTGTGACACACAAAAACCTCCCAAACTAGTGCCCAATACCCACAGCAAAGAAGGAGATGAGTAAATATAGGCAGTACTAGTCCACCATATTACAGGGGCATCACTATGGCAGCTCAGTATAAGCCAGTGTAAACAAGCCAAGTCAGTCTTTGTATATTAGAATGCTAACTTTAGCATTCTAACACAAATACATATACAGTATAGCTACTATTAGCTGGTCTCCTGTTCATAAGGGATTGCTACAAGAATCAGGGATCAGGAATCCTTCATTGGTTTGGCAGATGTATAAACCAATACACTACAGAG
Organism: Maylandia zebra; assembly: GCF_041146795.1. Taxonomy (NCBI): domain Eukaryota; kingdom Metazoa; phylum Chordata; class Actinopteri; order Cichliformes; family Cichlidae; genus Maylandia; species Maylandia zebra. The sequence continues at coordinate 22,252,624 of NC_135175.1, forward strand.
ACACTGTGACTGCACGATTATTTGACTTCATTAGTCTCTCACATTGTTGTGGAGAAATTTTGACCCACTCTTCTTTACAGTGTTGCTTCAGTTCATTGAACTTTACAGACATTTGTTTATGTACAGCTCTTACGGTACTGGCATGTTAATTAGGTTAAGGTCTGGACCTTTACTGGGCTATTTACTGGGCAACACCTTGATTCTTTTCTTTTTTAGTAATTCTGTAGATTTGTTGCTTTCTTGGCTATCATTGTCATGTTGCATAACTCAGTTTTGGCCAAGCTTTAGGTGTTAAACAGATGACCTCACATTTTATTCTAGAATACTTTGGTATACAGAGGAGTTCATGGTCACTTTAGTGACTTTAAGGTGACAGTTGGTATGAGCTGTGTTTGGTTTTCACCAAATGTGGCAGTGTGCATCAAACATCTCCAAATTGTTCCAGTGTTTAGCTTTGTTCAAAAGCAACTTTCCAAAGACATGTAATTTTTAGAGAGTGGAGGCTTTCTTCTGGCAACCCTTCCAGATAAACCATATTTGTTTAGTCTTTCTCCAATTGTGCTTAATGAACTTTTACATTTAATATGCTAACTGAGGCCTGTAGAGTCCAACGTGTAGCTCTGCAGTTTTTCGGAGTATTGTACAGTCTGAACTTGACGTGGATTTACTGGGATGTCTAGTCTTTGGAAGATTGTGGCACACACCTGAATGCTCCAGACCAGCAAACTGACAAAACATCTGCTTTTATAGATGTCCTCATACTTGGTCATCATCAAATTAATGAGGTATATTTGATTAGCAGCACACGGCTGCTAATTACCCTGTTAATTCCTATGGAAACAGAGAGTGTGTACCTAACTTTTTAAGTACATAACCTCACTAACATAACTAAATATAATCTATTTTTCTGACAACTGTAATTCTGTACTTAAACTTACCCTGGTTTTCAACCATGAAAAATGAGGAACAGTTTTTTGAGATTAACAATGTAGCGCTATGTAGATGCCTGCAAAAATGGTAACACACACAGCTAACATTTCACCACAGCTTGTTACAAATATTACCACCAGGTGTAAAACTGTCACCTTTGAACTCTTTGTGACCCCACATTTCAATCAACACCACTGGGAACTTTACTATCTGTTGTGAGGAGCAATCCCTTTATTGTTGCAAATTCAATTTAACAAGGATTTAGAAGACTTCCTTAGAAAAAAATCACTCTCCTTTGACATGTACTGTAAAAGAGCACACATTACAGAATTTACTGGAGTTGTTACTGCTGTTACTGCTATAAGCTATCATGTTTCCAAGGAACATTCCAGATTTGTTAGGAATTACATATTCAGACCACACAGAATGACCTCACTGATGTCGGTGCGGCAATTTTGATGCCTGACATGTTCCAGACTGTGAAAAACATTCTGGAAAAACAACAATGTGTTGTGCAAAACATCTGAAACTTCATTATAATTAAACACATTTGCTTTCGATAACTGTGTAATATTTTGCAATACATATACTTAAAAATGACACAATTGGTTACACAAAAAATAAACATCTGTGAGTCAAACATATTTAATATACTACAACAGTGGTGGGTTAAGCAGACGTGTCGGTTCGGGAAACTAGATGGGCTGAATTATTTGTATTCCTGACTTGTGATTTACAACATTAAAAGGTTTTTGAAGTCAAGCTGTAGTTCAATATTGACGTTGCAATGAAAAAATACAAACTCAGATCAAAAAACATTTGTCAAACATTACAAAAATATAACCGTATTAATTCGAATGAAGTATTAACAATCTATACTTTTAAAACTGTATTTGCAGATTGTGATTTCCTTTGTTAGAAATCATAACTGTGATATGAAACAAATTTATTCTTCAGCTCTAGCAACAAGCCAGCATTATAGTAGTAATCGATTCACAAGTTTGGCTGATTATTTTATATTAACTGAACTGCTTGGTGTAATCACTCTGCATATTTTTAATGATGTTGAAAGATGTTAAAATTCATTTTAACATCTGTTAGCATTTGTCATGCATGCAATAAGCATATCCTATTAGTATTGTGATAAATCGGCGAAACCCAAGCTGGAATAGAAAACACGTTTTCTCATTACATTTGCTGTTCTGCTCTGAGAATAAAATGGAACGCAGATTGCTCTGTGTTGCAGTGACTACAATTGTCTCCCAACAGTATACAGAGAGTGGAATTTCTGGTATCTGTATTTTAAACCCAGGGTGATAAACAAATGGCTGAAGCAACATCTGTGCAAATGGAGCCTAAGAAAACACTATATACCCACAAGGGTAGAAGAAAACAGATGTAAAGTATAAAATGGGGGATGGTTGTTTGCTTTTACACTGAAATAAGAAAGACTGGACTGGAGTCAGTTTAGACTGGACTGGAGTCAGTTTAGACTGCCCGTGCCTATGAAGGTAAGTGTATCAGAAACAGCTTGTTTACAAAAAAGATTTAGAAGCTGTTTTAATTTGTAAATAAAAAAAGAAAGAAAGATTTTTGACAAACTAGTCAAAAAATGAAACAGACATTTGTGTTTTAGAGAGATTTTTTTTTTTTTTTTTTGCCGCCTGTCCCGTTTGGCTCTTTTGCCATCAGAATTGAGAGAGATTTTTTTAAGACCAACACTATAATACATGTATATACAGAGCTGTGGAAAAAGTATTTGCCTGCTTCTTGATTTCTTATTTCTTTGCAGATCTGTCACACTTAATGTTTCAGATCATCACACATATTGTAATATCAGACAAAGATGATTGAATGTTAGTGTCAGTTCTTATCCAAACCTACCTCACTCTGTGTGGAAAAGTAATTGCCCCATTGTTAAATCCTGAATTAAGTGTGGAAAGTCACACGAGAAAGTCAAATCTCAATCACTTGAGTAGAAACTGTCTGAGAAACTGAAGTAGGCTGAAAGATCTCAAAAGCAACAGATCATACCATGATCTAAATCAGGGGTGGGGCAACTTCAGGCCTCAAGGGCTGGTGTCCTGCAGGTTTCAGATATCACTCTGGGTCAACACACCTGAACAAATGATTAGTTTGTTACCAGGCCTCTGGAGAACTTCAAGACATGCCGAGGAGGTAATTTAGCCATTTGAATCAGCTGTGTTGGATCAAGGACACATTTAAAACCTGCAGGACACCGGCCCTCGAGGCCTGGAGTTCCCCACCCCTGATCTAAATAAATAAAGAACAAATGGGAAACAAAGTAACTGAAATCTATCCGCTTGTAAAGGGTTACAAAGATGTTTCTAAAGCTTTGAGATGTCAGAAAACCATTATCCACAAATAGAAAACACTGAGGAAGGTTCCCAGGAGTGGCTAGCCTACCAAAATTACTCCAAGATCACCTCAACAGCTCATCCAAGAGGTCACAAAAGAACCCAGAACATACTGTAAAGAAGTGCATGCCTCATTTGTTTTAGTTAAAATCAGTCAAAGTTTTCATGATTTAACAATAAGAAAGAGACTGGGCAAAAATGTCATCCATGGATTACGAAAAGGGTTAGGGTGTAGAACTAACACAGCATTTCATTAAAAGAATATCAAACCAGCAGTGAAACACGGTGGTGGTAGTGTGATGGTCTCCTGCTTCTGCTGTAACTGGAACCATGAATTCTTCTCTGTACCAGAAAATCCTAAAGTCCAGTTATCGTTTCAAATCTTCAAGCTCAAGTACACTTGGATTATGCAACAGAATAATGATAAAAAAAAAAACATAAGCAAGTCCACCATTAAATGGCTAAAAAAAGAAAACAAAATTAAGGTTTTGGAATGGCCTAGTCAAAGTTCAAACTTAAATCTGATTAGGATGCTTTGGCATAACATTAAAAAAAGCTATTCATGCTAAAAATCCTCTAGTGGGACTAAATTAAAACAATTCTGGAAAGATAAGGTGGCCAAAATTCCTCCACTGCGATGTTAAACACTTGTGCCAGTTATTGCAAACGCTTGATTGCAGTTGGCATATATAATCGGAGACATATCAGTACTAAATGTTAAAGCTAGGGAAGTGTCTGATTATACTCCCGATCCAGAAGTGGGACAGTGGGGATAGGCACTGTCTTGCTGAAACAGCCACAGGGTGCCGTACTGCTTCTACCTACTATTGAAGCTGGAAATCTAAAGACTAGAGCACAGTGGGAACAATAGTAAGCAGTATAAACATAATGAGCAAACCAAGTAAAAACAGGGCTGTTTAATATTTCGTAAAATTTATGACAAAACCACAACCCTTTGGTAGTTGATGACATCTTAAAATCTGTGGGAAAAAGGACCAAAATCCTACTCTACACTTTCTAAATTGTGAACTTAACCACACACCCAAGCTTCCCTTGTGACCACTGAGATATAGATGTCACATATCAGATGCACTGAACCAACTACTGTCAGTGAACAGAATCAAGGCAACAATTACTTGTCCTCCAAACTGCATTTGGAAAACCAAATTAGTAGGGTATGTACACATATTTATAGTGATGAGGTGGCACTATATTGGCAGGTTTACTACAAGGTTGAATCTTCTTTTCCTTAACCCACTTCTGGTACACATTTTGAGGCCTTGCGGTTCTAACTTTGCAGCCTACTGATGACATTCAAATGAAAGTCTGGAAAAAAGAGCTTATTACATGTGTCTCAAAACTCCAGCTTGTCCAGTAGAAATGGACATTCATAAGACTAGAACTCACATATATTTAAGAATTGCAAGAAACTATACACTTGATAAATACAAACTGCTGCCTCAAGTGGTTACAGTAAGCTGTGGCCTGTTTTCAGTAGATAAAAAGCCATCCACGTAAAGAGGGAATTAATCCATATCTAAACCCTTTCCCCTTGTGCAGCTAGACTCTGTGACTATAACAAATGTGCACGCTGTGCTATTTAAAGGTCTTTGGTCTAAGATTAAATGCAGTGTTACCTTCTAGCACTTCCTTCGAGGAATCCCTCAGCCACACCCTGGGCCAATGGAAGTCCTAAAATCCCATAAATGTGACCACAGGAGCCAGGCGATGACGTGGTGACGTACTGGGTGCTCGGGAAGATGACCTGCTGAAGTAAGAAAAATGAGTTTTACTCTTTCCATTGATCTGGACTAGTAATTACACTTTCTGTGAAGTGATCAAAGGATTGGGATAAAAATAAAACCCATTCTTTTACAATCACAGTGCAGTTGCGGGTTCTCATGAATGCTTTAGGGGTTTCTGTTATATGTGACTCACCAGTGCAATTGCAAAACCATACCAGAAAAAGAGGGTTGTGTTAAAAATAGAGCACAAAGTAGAACAAAATCCAGGGCCAACTGACAGATAGTCAATATTCTGGTTTATATATTTCCTAAACTATTGCACTGACATGAATTAAATGAGTAATATATATTATTCTTTACATTTTATTCTCACTATTGTTTGTGTTAGTTACCAGTTAATGAGCAGTTTTGTCTTCAATTGTCCCTGTTTCTCTCATCTTTTTAAGCCATTTTTGCTGTTTTCTGTTCAGTATTGAGCATCTTCTTTGAGACCTGTCTCCCTAATGAATCATCTGTTTCTTCTTGCAGCTTGATTAAATTTAAGCAGCGCTTTTAAACCCACTGTCTCCACAACACTGCCAAAAATAGCGGATGGTCTGCTGTCGTCAGGGAGCTACAACACTATTTAGCCTTTTACTCACTTCAAGTGACAGTGAATGCTGGAGGCTTGTGTGTTCTTGTTTTCCACAAAAATGAGCTTAAATTAAAAGGCGGGCTTAAGAACACACCACCTGTGCTGCAGGAAACTTTCAAACAGCCGGCATTCCTTTTAAAGGTTGATAAACAGCTGTATTTAACCGTGTTGCCATCCAAAGTCTCCAAGTATCCCCTGATACGCAGGCAGATAGAGTGGGGATAATGAGGTCCAGGTGTGTCTTGTTGCAACGATGAGCTAATGGCGTCTCTGCCATTACCCCCGTCACCGCAGCCATCTCCCAGTTTCTGTACCCTGCACTTGCCCATTTTTGTGTAATTAAATGCAATTTTCTCACCCACACCACATACCCAATGTTTAAACTTGTCAACAGTGCTACTGCCACCACCGTGGACTCTTGACATGTCATTACTTCAATCTTCAGTGCAGACAAAACTCTATAGATGGCCTCCTGCTTTTTTTGCAGCTCTATGGTATGTCACATTTCCAATTACTGTCTCTGGCAGAAAATGAAATACCCTGTATGACTTCTGGACATTTTTGTCAGGGTGTAATCAAATCTAAAGAACATTACATTAGCTTTTTCAGATATCTAATGGATATTTAGTCAGTGAACTGAAGCAATGGTTGTAGCATATTCCTGTCACAAGCTTCCAAAATAAAACATTAGGTTTTGCACCACAAACACTTTTATTTTCCAGCTGCAGAGAGTTCCCTCACAAACCCACAGGGCAAAAATCCCTGTTATAAGTTATATGTTTGGTGCTGAGCTGTCAAATTGCTTTAATCCTTCTTTTGGCTGTGAATGATTGGACTGAAATTTTTGCAAAAGTGCAAAAGCAAGGGTTGTTCTACTGTTATAACTTGGTCTGCGTTAGTTTGAGTTTCCGAATAGGAGGAATCTCTGTTGTTGAAAGTATTTCTATTCAAGACAGACAGCAAGATTTAAAGAGGTAATTTTCTCATGACACTAATGACACACTAATTTCAACAAGCGTGCCTGCCCAGTGCTTGCTATAGTGTCAGTTACACACTGACTTACCAAAAAAGAAGAAATTAAAAACAAAAACAAGAGAACAGCTGAAATCAAAGTCAAACATCCAATACCAACTTTCTGGCATGACTCTACATTTTATAGTTCTATCAGGGCCTCACTGGAAAGAAGTAATAAAGGTTCTCACTCTAAATTTAAAACCACGATTCTGGTGATGTCATTAAGCAAAACAATCTTCTGGCAGTGATTACAACAGCCATGCAAAGTGTTTACCAGGAAGAAATGGTCTGAGCTGGGGGACAAGTCTGTTACTCTTAATAATGAACCAGGGACACAAATCACAGAAGGCATTAGTTTCAGTGTCAACTAAAACACAAGGAAACACAAATACAATGTGACAGTTAATGAAAGCCAGATTTATCATCTGGTTTCTGCTTTCTCCTTCATTTCTTCTTGTTGAGGGCATACAGCAGCTCTAACATGTGTAGTATTGCATAGCTGCTTCATATATGTCGATCGGCTCGATTATGTTACAGGATTCCCTACTGTATATCATCACCTGGATGAGGATCTGCATTTGATGGGACCAGTTGGTCCTTGGGAGGATGGTCTACTCAACCAACAGGACATATACATGAAATGATCCATAGCCAGGAAGATCGCATGGGATTCCAGCAACAACCGGCTGCTGTCCGTGCTGCCATCAGGGAGCCTGCAGCCTGCCAAGACAGAAAGGACGAAGAGCTTTTATCCTACTCGTAGCTGGACTGTCACATAAGCTGCGCATTCTAACTGTATAAGTTTACATGTCTAATCGTATATGTATTCAACTCAAGCTTGTGCTATAATACCAAATTATTTACACTCAATTATAAGGATTATTTAACTATTCAAGTAAGTAAAAAGGAAAAACTTTCTCATACTGTAATTTCTCTAATGGAAAAAAAAACTGATGGCCAAACAGTCTCCTTCAGGATTTTGCTTTTCTGGTAGAGTGCAGAATTCCTGGTTTCATCACTTATGGCAAGCAGCAAAGCAGCTTCAGCCACACTGCTACCACCATGTCTGATTGTTCTCATGTTAATTTTATGAAATGTGGTATTAGTTTTATGACAAATCTAATTGGACTCAAACCCCCCAAAAATTAATCTTTTGTCTTTTCACTCCACGGGATATTTTCTCAAAAGCCTTGGGGATCATCAAGAGTTTTCTTTTGGGAAATATGAGATGAGCCTTTGTGTTCTTTTTAATCACAGTGGTTTTGGCTTTGAAACTCTCCCTGTGGATGTTGTTTTTGGCCAGTCTATTTCTTATTACTGAATCATAATAACTGACCTCAACAGAGGTCAGTTATTTAGACATTGTTCTGTGTTTTTCTCCCGAAAAATGTGGTTAATCACTGTTAAATAATTTAAAATAAGCATCAGATAAGTCTGTATAGCATTTTTTCCCTTGAATATTGAAATAATGATGCAAACAAACAAACAAACAGCTTTGTCTGGTTTTCTTTGTCTAATGATATCCTAATAATGTATTATTATTTTTGTTTTTTGACCATCTGAAACGTCTAAGTGTGAGAAATATGCAAGAAAGTAAGAAAGAAAACAAGAAGTTGAGATAATAAATAATAAATAAATAAAATAAGTAAAACTTATTTTTTATTATAGTTATAAAGGAAAGTAATTTCTGGAAACGGACTTTTATATATATATTTTTTTTACACTAATGAACTGTTTCAACTTCCCTGCAGAAGGGGAGCAGTGTTGGTCAACCAGATGCCATGTGCTCAGGGGGGAGGGGACAGTTAACAGCCGACGGGGTGCGGGGTTCAAATACAGCTGCGCTTACTCACACTTTTCGCGTAGGACGTCCCTGTGCCAGGGGTGAATGAATACCGTTATCTTTTCCTCTGCACCGTCTCACTTCATAGGCTTTACCGGGAACTCAAGCTGCAGCTGCAATTAAGGAACCACGCCTGTTGCTATTTAATTTCCCTGAATTGTAGCACTTATACGACAGCTCCCTAGAGCTAAAAGAATAGTTACAGGCTCCCAACCAGAAATCACACTACTCGTTGATTTTTTTTTCCTAAATCCTCCCTTATTAATCGTATTATCGCGAGAGCCAATAGTACGAGCCTCCTGGGCTGATCTTGACCACTGCTGCCGGGCTGGGAGTTAATATCCCAGCTCTCTGACCTGGAGCACGCACTATAGCAGAGATGGAATACCTCATGGTTTTAGTGATTTCATCCTCGATCAAGTTTGCAACTTCTGTCTTGTCCAATGATGTTCCTCAAGCCCCTGTGCCAATTCCTAAAGGTAAGAAACGATTAAAAAAACAAAACAAAACAAAAACTTTCACTTCTTGTTTAGATACTGGCAAATATGGCTACTTTGACACCGCCACTGGCTACATCACATTTTACTGCGTTTACATGTTGCTATATTTTCCTGCGTCTGAGTTGTCATGCCAACTGTGCAAATACGAAGTTGTGTAGGTTATTTTTCTGGCTGTAATTTCCGGTTACATGATGTCTACATGAGACGCAGGTTGCCTGCCTGCGGCTCCCTGTGTGGGAAAGTGAATATGTCTAGCGCGACATATGTCGGAACGTAAAATTACATGATGTTGCTTGACAGAAGAGTCGTCTGCGGTTTCTCACAATCCTGTTTTTATTTGTTTGGCTGCACACAGCGCTGGCTTTTCATAAAGATGTCAGGCTGTAAATTTCACTGCGAGAAATAACTAACCAATTGCGGGCGAGTCTTTGATGATTTCACTAGTTTCCCCTTACTCTGCATTAAGACTAAACATTCAAATCGTTATTGACTCAACCTAGATCCTAGTGAAATCCCCGAGTATATCATTTTATTTATTAATTTATTTATTATACAGAAAACAAGCAATTGTGTGATTGAGATACAGAGAAACGCCTGTAAACGTGTTATAATTTAAGGTTTATGGAACAGAGCCAAACACTGCTCAGATCTTGAGACAGGCTTTATTCTGATGTAAAGGGCTAAGCTCCTTGAAGCAAATCGTGTCACATTTTTATTGACTTTGGGAGGGGGAAATCCACCCTCTGCTAACACGTAGCTGTCGTTAAACTGCTCTAAATTACCCTCATATTATTCCCGTTTAGCATGACTTCTTCCATAGTCACAGAGCACCTTGTAAAACCTATAGACAACATAAGCAGATGTTGTGGCTTGTGTTTTAGTTAAATCTGGAAATCTGATTCTTTTCAAATGATGCATCTGGGATCATTTGAAAAGCTGGGAGATCTGACTATCAGGACACAACAGCTGCTTTCAGTCTCTACAGGCTTGTTTTGTCATCTGCTCTGGACTAACCAAGCGCCTTCCACACAGTAGCCACATTAACTTTACGAGGGATATAATGTTTTATTGTGAAAGCCTTCGATCACTAAACTGATGCAATATGTTGGCTAAATTTGTGACAGAGAGCAAACTTTCAAAAACCATGACTAATATTAAAATTGAACCCGTAAACTGTAAACTCTACATATAAAGTCATTTAAAATGAGAGCACTGGACATTTCATTTTACACATTGTATATAAAGGTGGTGCTTACTAAAGTGATTAAATGAAAAGAACTAGGAGGGAATTCAAAGCTGTTTTAGTTTTGGGTAGTTCTACGTTAAAGATTCAGTACATGGTAGTGGATGATTGCAAGACTTTCTTTTGGCATCAACTCGATGAGTATTTTGCAGAAAGGCAACATTTCCAGAGAAACACCTTGGTAGTTGTGTGTTTGCCAGGTGGACATAAATATGTTTCATTAGAACAACTTCAAATCACATGCTGCTATGAAAGAACAAGGTGTCACCACTGTTTAAGTAAAAGTAGAAATGGTAGCTAATAAGGCACCAATGAAAGGACCCTAAGTCCCTAGGTGTTCGTTAAACACTGGTTGTAGCACAAGATGCAAACGGTGTGATTTAGCACTGAAAAGGGTTCAGTAGAAGAGGAGGAATTTACAGCTCTGCCCATTTCTCACCAGTGTGCACCTGGCCACTCATGGTGAACAACGGACATGGCTGTTTGGTTTGTCCGTTTTGGAAAGTTACAAAAATTGGGGCTGCGTAGACCCCCACTGTCCAGCAGTCTGAAAGAAGCCTTTCACTTATGTCTGAATGACTGTGTGAACTTCGGACGGAGCATTGGATTCAATATGCAGGTCTTGCTAATCCAAGTTTGAATAGTTTGCTGCAACACATAGTTTAAAATAACCAGCTCACTGTTAACCTCTGACAGGCATCCTATCAGAACTAGTATCATTTAATATGACGCAATGCCTGAAGTTTAATAGTAAATGCTGGCTAGGTTAAAGGCTATTTCTCATGGCTTGTACTCTGTCCCCCTATTCCATGGATAATGCATCTCTCAGCCTTTTCCCAGACATCATTGACGTGTCAACAGGCAGCATTTTATAGAGAAGAAAAGGAAACCCCACCTAAGGTTGTCCATGCCTTATATACTGTATAATAGCGCTCTCTATTGCCTGTAATTCCAGTCTAACAAACTTAACAAACCTTGTTGCCAAGCCAAGGTTGTAATCATGCCTTAGAACGTTGTCACTATGTCACCACAAGGTTGGTTTCGTGCCTTCTTTATGCCAAATATGTGTTGTGTTGTCTGCTTTTTTGCATTGCCTTGTTTTCTCTCTGCTGTTTCCCAGGGATTTTATGTTAACTTGTAAATGTATAGATACATGAAAACTGCAAGAAGCACAGTTCTCAAGGAGAACTGAAAGTCAATGACACTTTAAAAATGTCAAAACACTCCCTATTGTACAAATAATCAATTATTTTAAGTCATTTTAAATGGCTTTCTGGGAATCAAGCAGCTGTTGATCTTTGACAAAAGACATGCTGGCTGAACCTTATATTGATGCAGCTGAAAAGACTGAAAAGGCAGTACTTTTCAGACTCCTGCATATTCGTCAAAATTTCAGGACTCATTTAGATTGTAGTAATATTGGCCAGAATGTCAAAAATACTGAGGCTGGAAAATTTACCTTCACTTGCCAACAAGTTAGACATTGGGGCCAGTTTGCAGACTTTGCCTCTGAAAGTCATTAATGCATTTATAGTAGAGAGAAAAACAACAAAACTTTTTTAGTTATTATTTATTTATGCTACAAAGTCAGAGACATGCTCATGTGCATTCCTGCTGTTCTGCAAAATTAAACAAAACTGAAAAGATCAAGGTGTAACATGAACAATGAGACAGTACATTAAGTTTTGATTTGTACTTCATAAAACTGCAGGATAAGTCATTAGTCCGGGTGAAGGATGTGCTCATCAAGTGCCTTTTGTAGTTGATTATAATGTTGGTTTAAGTAATTGATACACAACAAAACCAATTTTAAAAAAGAAAAAATCAAAAGTAAAGCCATGTTTGTGCTATTTAATGAGGCAGTGATTCAGTTTATATGAGTAATCATTGATTCTTGTTAAAATAAATTTCATAGCTGAGAAGAAGCCAACCCATGCTCTTAGGGACCCGCTCATTGTTTGCCTTAAACAAATCATTTCATTCCCTTTCCAGGTGCAGCAAAAGAAGCAAATTTAATGTCCGTTTTTCTCTCTGAAAACTGTGTGACAGTTCTGACAAATGAGAGGAGAGAATCAATATAATTATGATATAAGGGTGAATTCTTCTGTTAGAAATTACTTGGGACTCTGTGTTGTTGGTTTATTACAAATTATTCCTCTATGCAAACCTGAAATCTATGTGTAACCGCTGATATATATATGTGTAGAAGAACATAAAATATTATTTGCCCATCAAATCCTGAGCCATCATTGGTAATGAAGTCACTGTTACGTTGCCAGAAAACTAAATGTTCACATCTTTTGGTTTTTCTGCAGTACGTACAACTAATTGAATTTATGCACTGTTAGAAAACCTTGCTATGAGGGCATCTCTGAAGAAATATTTCAAGCACAGTTCATTGGCTTTGCCACTGATGATGCTGGAGGCATGATGGGCCGACACTCCTCATTGAAAAAAATCGCCAAGATGACTATTATTTATTGAAACATTTAGAGTACTTAGAACTTGTGGTCCATAATGCTGGAAAACACATTACAGATTAATTTTCACATGTTTCTTAACTCTTAAAAGTTTGAAGTTCTGCTGGCGACCCCTCCTTCTCAGGTCAGATATTTACAGATTTGGGTAAAAAGAAAGACTCAATCACTGTAAAAACTACTATCCAGGAAAGTAGGAGAAAATCTGAAATCAAAGCAAGTATTTTCTTAGGAATCTACTGCAGTGTTATGTTAATTATTTTTTTAAACTAAAAGCATTTTATACTGTTGCATTTTAACATTACGGTATGTCTTATTAAAATACTGAAGTTAAATGGCACAACTACTCAAGTGGAGATGGGATGTAATCCTGGCATGTTTGCATTGTTGTGTTGGCTGTGAGTGTCTCAAACAAATTGTCAGACTGAGAATTGTGCATGTTAATTTAACACTAAACCTAACACGTTGCAACAGTAAGACATTAGTCTAACACACATATACAGTCCTGTTAACAGCTTTATTTTGACATATGGCGATTAATTGGAGGCCTTCCGCAATCTGATTGAGTGATTGAGTGAGTCCGAGTTGGACCAAGACAGATTGCCTTGCACTGAGCTTGCAGAGGTTGAGGATTTTGCATGCTCAACCTCTGGACAACCAGCTGGTTGTAATCAGTCTAAAACAGCAAAAAATTAAAAAAAAAACTGAAAATCAGCCCAATCACTTACACATTTGTCCTGGTTGCACAAAGGCTGACATTCAATTTCTACTCTAATGTGATTGAGACCTAAGGTGTGTTTGTTATTCCTTATACAGCAATTCAGCACAGAATACATTAGCATATTGATTGAGTGCTTAACCTGCGAGTGCATAATGTTGAACTGGACTATGTGTTCCTTTCATTACTGAAAGTCTATAGTATAACCAGCTTTTTGGCAGAAGAGAAAATTACTGTCCATACTGTCACAGCATGACAAAACCTAAATGACAGATTAGCTTTTTTTCTAGTTTTTATTTGTTTGTGTAAGGAAAGGTAATGAGCTATTCCTGATTCAAAATGATGTGTGACGAGACTACGAAAATTGTTTCCTGGCCCACTGTTGGTGACATCATGCCACATCCTACGCCTGAAGTGCCTGTGGTTTGAAATGTGTAATTGAAAACACAGCCGTTTCTGTGGATGCCCTCCGTGGCTCTTGTGTTATGGAAATAGTGTGTTTTATCAGTTATGGTGACTCTGGTAGTCACTAAAAAATAAACTCTTTATTTTAGTTGTAGACAACAAAAACAAGACTTGTTTCATCAATTCTGTAAGCAAAAAGGTTTACTAATGCCTTGCCTATCCCAAGGCTACACACAGGTCCTCGTGTCTGCAAGCTCCAGGTTTAATGCATGAAAAGTAAAACTTCTGTGCGTAAGCCTCTTTGTGGTCACATTAAAATTCTAAATCTTCCAAAGCTGGAAAAAGCCTTACAAAATAGCTGTGGGCTGGGTAGTATGCTTTATGTGTATCTGAAAACTTAGAGATGAAGGGATGTAAATGTCAGGGATTAACAGTTTAAGAGTTCATTCATTTTTGTGTACATGTATTCTTCTTATATTGTACACATTCATATGGTCATCATTTTCTAATTTTTATCAGTGCCAAGTTATCAGTATCAATATACACAAGTCATAAAGCTTCAGAAATACCCTACTCTCTCACATTTTAAACAAAGGTTTTGAAATGTCCAGTCAAGATTGGGTTTGAGCTTTTTCTTCAAGTCCTCTGTCCCTTCAATGTGTTAAACCAAATTTACTAGCCTTCTGAAGGAGACTGACTAACGCTGTGTGGCATTGTTAATAATGTGGGTGAGTTAAATAACCAAGTTTGCATTGATATTCAGATCAACACCTTTCTCATTCCAGCTGCGGCCCGGTATCTCAGCTGGGATGCTGGCTGATTGCAGATTCTTGTGATGGCTGAATTTGAATAATTTCGGTAACTTTGGCAACTGATACAAGTGATGAAATATTCATTCATCAGAAGCTGAAGTATACATTCTTCCAGGGTTGGAGTTAGCTTTGCAGGACACAAGAAAATACAACAACCTCGTTATCTTCTATCTGAAAATTCTTAATAACGCTGAGGAATGTCATGGTAGACAAAGATAAGCACTGTTTGCAATGATTAACGCCAAGAACACCTGGCATAGCTTCGTCACTTCCCAGCACCAGTATGGCCTCTGGAGCTAATCTTCCTTCATGCACTCAAAACAAAGCTTCCTCCAAGCATGTCTCAGGACATTTTTGAAGCATGCCAAAAGTAGTCTTCTATGTTAAAACTTGGTTGGGTCCTTAAAACAGTGTTGTTATATTTTGTTGCTAAACCAACCTTGCTTCTCCAACTTGCCTTAGGAAAAATGTGCTTTGGCCAGCCAAATGATTCTCCATTGTACTTTTCTTTTATATAGTTATATTTTCAGCAGCATTACCTTTAAAAGAGAGATAATTGTATGTGAAGGACTTGTTACTTTAAGTAACACAATGAAGGGTTTCAGCTATACAAAGTGCTAGTATAAATCAGCGTTAAGGTTCTGGTTATGCACGAGGAGCAAAGCCATACATTAAGAGGAATCTTTAGAAATCCATTATACTCAGTTTCTTAACATGTTCCATATACTCAGAAATGCAGGAAGTCAACACAAACCTTAATTAAATTTAAATTTACATCACAGACTGGCTTTTCAGGAGTTTCTGCAAGAATATCTGAAAGTTCACTATGAAATCCTTGCATGAAAATCTAAATGACCTCTGGATGAGGTTATAAGAATTCCCTTTCTAGCTCAGTAGGTCTCTTGTTCTTGCCATCATGCTCTGGTTAATATGGACCAATTCCAGCAGACTGTGAATGAGGCCGATTGTTTCTCGTTGACATGAACAGCGTCCTCAAGCCAGTAAATGCAGATAAAATAAGTGTAGGTCATTGACTGCAATATTTGCGAAGTATCTTTACTTACTTGACCAAAATAGAACTAAGGCTTGTGTTCACTGGCCAGGACCATCTCATCAAAAAGAATCCTGTTATCCTTATGTGCAGGCCAGGGCACATTCCCACGATACCCCTTTCCTTTCTGCAAGAAATGCTTACTTAAGCCTAGCCCCAGCCAGTGAGTCAGAACTTTTGCTCATCCAAGTGTGAAAGTTTACCTAGACGGCTGAGCCCCATGTGGTGCAGAGGAAAAGTGCAAAGGAAAGACCACTTGGCGTCCATGCCTTTTTTGGAGAAGAGTTTCAGCAGCACTGTATGAGCTACATTCCTCTCCTCCTGTGGGCTGTTCATACACTACTGACAAGAGAACACGCTGTGTTTACCCTGACTAGACACTAAAACTCTAAAATCACAGCTGTATGAAAACCTCCTTTATAAGTGTTACCATCTGCTGCTCAATTATGCTTCATTATGGGTGTGATTATGGTGTTTGCATAAAAACACATCAAAGGACTGCTGGTCAGTTGCCCTAAGTTTCAAAATTAGTGTTAGACAAAAAAAACAAAGGAAGATGTGTATTTCTATTACCCTGAAAAAGTCCCTCGGATTAAGTCAAATAATGAAGGAAGTGCGTCTTCTATTAACACCCTAGCTCAGGGGTGTCCAACTCCAGGCCTCGAGGGCCGGTGTCCTGCAGGTTTTAGATGTGTCCTTGATCCAAATGCCAAATGACCTCCTCAACATGTCTTGAAGTTCTCCAGAGGCCTGATAATGAAGTAATCATTTGATTCAGGTGTGTTGACCCAGGGTGATATCTAAAACCTGCAGGACACCAGCTCTTGAGGCCTGGAGTTGGACACCCCTGCGCTAGCTCATCACCCAGTTATTTAGTTGGTCTAAACCAGGGGTAGGGAACTCCAGGCCTCGAGTGCCAGTGTCCTGCAGGTTTTAGATATCACCCTGGGTCAACACACCTGGATCATAGTTCATTCCCAGGCCTCTGGAGGACTTCAGGACATGTTGAGGAGGCCATTTGACATTTAAATCAGCTGTGTTGAATCAAGGACACATCTAAAACCTGCAGGACACCAGCACTCGAGGCCTGGAGTTGCCTACCCCTGGTCTAAACCAAGCCTATAGTAGCTATCATTATTATATTAAACATGAATAATATAGGTTATGAATGTTGCATAAAAGGATATTTATTTCTAAAAGAAAATGTAATATTTGGGGGAAACAAGTGAGATGGTATAGCTAGATTAGATGAATAATTTAACTATTTCTTTTCACTGTTATAATCTGTTTTAATTTAATAGTCTGTTATAATTTCATGGAGCCCTATCCTAGAAGCTTGCACTAATCTAATATGACAGTGCTGTTGCTCCATTAAATAATGAAGAGTGAACAAGTCCTCTAAATGTAAAATAAATAGGCAGATTTACCTGGATTTCTGCATTAATTGGTAGCAAAATGTGGTCTGGTTTTAATCTTTGTCACAATAGCAGACCACATGCTAGTTAAACTAGGAACACATGAATGGCTTTACTTTTAATGTTTCTGTTGAGCACATTATATAATTACCCAAAATGCTGACTGGAAATGTGAACCCTTGAATTAGTAACTTGTTGAGACTCCTGAAGCAGCAATAGCCTCCATCAAACGTTCCCTGACAAATTGGCTTGGCCCATCAGTTTTCTGATGGAACTTTGGCTTGCATTTGAAGACAGTTTCACAAATTTCTAAGCAAAGTTAACATCAACAGTTCACATGAGGGCACTGAAACTCCTAGGGGATTGCCATAAATGTTTGAAAAAAAAAGAAACACTTGGAATGTAGGAAATAAAAGTGTATGTCTCATTTCTTTTAAATCAAAGGTGGTTTGCATTTCCAGGCTATACTTAAGTGGGAGCTTGCTTGTTGGGATGCACTCATGTGGTCTCCATGTTTATGACAGGGGTGAAGTATGTGGTTCCGAAAGGTCACGCCAGAGTCACAGAGGAGTAATTGGTGTTAGCTGTCAGTGCGTTTCTTCCTCATGGGAAATGTCTCACTGACATAACAGGAAAGTCACTGTTTTTCTTTTCCTTTTTTTCTCAGAGTATATACTGTACTGAAGCACAGCTCTTCGAAGTGAAAATAGATGTCACCGTGCAGATATCACAATATGCAGCACCCTGTTATCTTTCATCGTAGAAATACAAACAAACCTACTTGAAGTCTTGAGTTTATGTGTGTGCAGAAAAAACAAATGGAGTTAATTTCAAAAAGAAATACTAAACATTTCCCCTGGCTGTAATCACAGCCCACAAGTAAAAGAGACCTTTCATGGAGGTTTCGGAATTTTTCCAAGACATATTTGTGTGCGCCTTTTCTGTCTGCAACACTATGGCTAGCTTCCAAGGTACACAGTCTGAAAGTCTGTTCGTTTATCCCCATACCTAACCTGGCTGACCTGTGAGACATCAGCTTTGCCTCTGTGTCTCACAGGTCAGCCAGGTTTAGGGAAATGGGCAAAATAGAAGCCTTTCCTGCAACCGTTTAAATAACCTGTTTTATAGAGCGGTATGAGAAATGTGTTTCTCAGCTGCTGGAAACATCATCCCCTGGCAGCACTGTGCTCCAACATCTTCTTACTTCAAGCCAAGAACAAGAACAGGGAACACCTGTGGTTCAGAATAGTCATCCCTTGCCTCTTTACAGTGATTGAGGTGAAACTCTTTCTTTTAAATGTTTCTAGGTTTTGTTGGGTGACATAGCATTTGGAACTGTTTGGAAAAAGCAAGACAGGGCATTATTTCCACTTTCGATCAGGACTTTTACGTCACACTAATACTGGAATGGCTGTGATGACGGAGCCACAGACTAGATAGAAATGAGAGCTAAGTCTAAGCTAAGTCACACTGACAGTAAAGGGATGGAAAAGAGTTGCAATGAGGTTTCTGGACAAATACAGCTCTAGAACAGGACCTACCATGTGAACTAGTTCCTTACTTGACAGTAGAGCTGGGCGATATAAGATTTTTTCATATCACGATATGTTTTTTTCATTTCAGGCGATAACGATATATATCACAATATAAGCCAAATAACTATATTTGTAAGCTTTAAATGTGCCGTTGCTCACAAGTAAAATGTGAAATAATCAGCAGCTTGTTTTTATTTAAATATTTATTTCCCATAATAAGTTCAACAGGGTAGATGTACTTAAGGAACATGAGACTTTTTCAGATAAATAAAGGCAAATATTGCAAACTACACAAAGGGCAGCCGCTAAAGCGTTTAAGTTTCAAAATAGAACAAACGAAACAGACTACTAAATTGTCAATTCCACTTAGAAACAAAATATTAATTCTAAAAATAAATCTGAGTTTGTTTTACAGAAGAACAGACAAAACTGACTAACTTTTGTCAATATCAAATAAACTGAGAACTAAAAGGAAATTCTCAATCTCTCCTTGTTGTATAGCTTAGCTTTTCAAACAGTTTTAACAGTTACTTTAGTCTGACAAAAGCCGAATGACGAATCAGCGCTTCCAGTCAGAGATTGAGCATGCACCGGTTTATTGTATTTCCAGACTTGCTTTCGGCACAATTTACTCTGTTTTTTGTCAGACTTGAAATAGCCGAAATACCTTCACACTACGGAACTTCTGTGGCTCTTCCGTTCGACAATCTCTCCGGCATTGGAACCATCATCTGTTTTCTCTTCGGTCACCTTTGGTCACGCTCTCGGTTGACTTTTCTCTAGTCGGCACACTCATTTCCTCCATTACCAGGTGGCACGGCGGCTGGCTGCTTCCCAAACAAATACACATGTGCGGCTTGGCACTTGTGCTGTACGTAACAAGTCACGTGACGTGATGCTGCGGCTGTGATTGGTTCGGCTCTGCGCTAGTTAATTTTGATTGGCTGTTCTTTTTTTTTTTTAAGAGGACAAGAGAGATGAGGCCTATCGCAATAGTTTAACTTTTCAATTGAGAAAAAGTTATTTCGCAATACATATCATTATCGTTCTATCGCCCAGCTCTACTTGACAGCATGTTTAATTTTACACTAGTTTCGGAGGTTTGTTTACATATATTCAGTTGTTTGTGTTTTTTGTTCACATAGTGAGAAGTAGTAGATAGCTGTTAGTATGTCTGTGTCAGTTCGTCCCCAGTTAAACAGGCCTAGAGAATGGTTGGTGTCTCCCTAGCAACCTCCAGTCACTAGGGAAGCATGTGTACACCCCAACTAGTTGGCGAGGGGTCGCTGGAGGTTGATGGCTGTCACTAAAAAATCAGTTGCTAAAACTCCAATTGGTCACTCAGACTTAGATACTGGTCTGTGGCCCCTGGTAACTACTGGTTACTCGGGAAAAAGGTTTATTTACTGATCAGTCAGTGATTGATTGCCGAATGCTGCTGTCTCGCTAGGTGAAACTGGTCTCATGGACGTCTGTGGTAGTGTTGCAGTCATCCACAGTTTGCTTAGAAGACACAGACTTGCCTGCAAACACTCGCTAACTACTAATAAAATGGTAGTGAAAATGTGAAAAGTGCAACACAAATGCAAATAAGACTGTTTGCCTTCAGAGTAAAAGCTGTGCCATACTGCTGCAGCCAACAAGTTTCAAGAGCAAAGGGTCTCTGTTTTACCTTTGTTTCACATTTTTTAAGTTACACTATCACTTGTTTGCAGACAAATCTTCTGTTTTCAGGGTAGTTGTTCAAATGTTTTAAAAAGCCCATGCTCCTCCAACTGTTCATTGTATGGGGCAAGGGATGGAACAGGAACTAAGGTCTCTGTATCTTAACATTGAACAAACATTACATTTTAAAAACTAGGGTTTCATAAACTGCATTTAAATTATATGAAATAAAACTGAAGCAACAAATGTATCCATTTAACTTGTATCAGCTTTTTTTTTAGATCCACATCAAAGGACAGCCATGTAAGATTTATTTGGCCAAGATTAACAGGTCTCTCAAGATGAAAACGTGATGTCCTTTTTGAACTGTCTAATAATTTAACTCTTTATACGTCTAGTGAGGTTTGCATTGCAGTCAAAAAGACAAGAAAAAGATCAGTGATGATAATCGTGTTAAACTTTGCACTCCAAAGGAGAAATGGAAGCTCTTTAACTATGTTCTCGGGCAGGCTGCATTTTTGAGTTAGGTCCTGTGGAAGCGTTTATAAGTCCCAGATATCTACTCTTTCCCACTCCCAATTCCACTTGCCAATGTCCAATAAATATTTTACAGGGGTTTAATGGAACTTTGTGCTGTATATTAAACAGAGGATAGTCTGGTTTCCATATTTGAATAGCAGGAATAGTTCTCAAATAGTCATTTAAAACCACATAAAAGCATCATTAACTTTTTTGTTAGCTTGTCTGATGGCTAGCACAGAACAGCACATTTTAAAATGTAAGCTAGGAATTAATTAGTTTCCCCCCTTTATGTTGTAATAGCATTTCATGAAAAAGATTTAAAGATGTGTGGTCCCCCCCCCCCAACACACACACACACACACACACACACACACACACCTCGTTTTACAAAACATGACAGAACAAGTGAAAACTAGCTCAGTGAGTTGAGCTTTTGAGGAATCCAGACACACTACTGTGAAAATTTGCATTTGGTTAACCCTTCTTCAGACCTCAGTTTTCAGCACTCAAGGCCACTAGAAATATCCTGGAGGTTTGTGGGAGTTCTTCTATCCCAAAAAGGAAGAAATTATTTTGTCTGTCTTTGAAAATACACTTCCGTTTTGGGATCAAACTAAAACTACAGTAGTCCCTCCTAATTTGAGACATAGGTTTGCTTAACCAAATAGTTACCAGTATGTTGACATAGGTTTGAGGTTTACAACGATCATGGTCCACAAAGAAGTGGGAATCTCAATGCATATATTTAAGCTTAGAAAAATATACACATTTTTGTGGATATCCTTCAATGAAAGCCAAAAATTTTGCAACCTAATATGTCTTCTGCAAGAGTATATCCCTGCATCCCTGTAATTTCACAGGAAAGAAAGCATTTGATGACTTAAGGTCAAAATAAGGAATATTTAACGTTCTTTTTTTCCTCTTTTTCAGAGAAATTGCTCGTCTTAACTGTTGCAACTGAGGAAACAGATGGTTTCCTCCGCTTCATGAGGTCTGCTGACTATTTTAACTACACTGTGAAGGTAAAACTTTCTTTTTAAATTTTGAAATGACTGCATATTCACAAATCCAGAGTTAAGGGCACTGCACTGACACACACAGCAGCAAAATGTTTTAACACAAACTTCCCTGGATTGATTGCACTTATTAAAGGAAACAATGGAGTGGAGCAAGCTGCAAAAACATTCATGGATAGCGTTTAATCTGGATCCAGAATTCCCCTCTGTGGTTGAAACAATTGTTAAAAAACGCTTTTTCCTTCTTTTTTTTTCTTGCTCAGGGTTCAGTTCATGCTCTGCCCTCATTTGTATTCTTATGCGTGTAATTGTGCTGCACCAGTTTGTTTTTGTTCTCCAGGCAGACATTTTCAAGATACTTTGTAAGCCTTTTGGGCCAAGACAATCCATTTTAGTGGTTTGAACTAAGTTAAGTTCTTCTTGTGTATTGTTTCTTATTATGTGTTTGCTTATATTGTTTCTGCAAAATGCATACAATAACTTCTGTACAGAAAGCTCATAAAAAAGATTAGTAAAAAAAGAATATCCAGAAAATGTAATTGTATCTCAGGAGTTTTACCTGTTACTGATGGTTATTATGCTAGCTTTGGCTATTATAGTATTATAGTATCACACTTGCGTTGTACGGGATCAGGCTGCAGAGTAAACATGGCTCCCGGATCAGTTTTGCACATGTTGTTATCAAGAAGGAGGGCTAGATGGATGTTTCTGGGAAAGGAATGCAACCAGACAGTTTACAGTTGTACACAGCAGGGAAGAAAAAAAAACTCTCAGAGGCTTTAGTCATACTGATCAACTTCACAAAAGTGATGGAGCTGCCACTTAAGAATCCAGAAAACTCTTAACATGCTTTTTTGTCTACTGGGGCATTTTAAGGCTTGCATGCTCCGGATGCAGCGCTGGTTCTCATCACAAACACTATGTAAGATTAAAACATCAGCTGTCTTGCAACGCTCCCATTTTCATTCCCATCAGACAATGATTCCCTGTGTCCTCCAAATCGAGCCATAAGCGGGCTGATATCTTGTAGCAGTTGTGTAGACTGAACACAGCGTAATAAGCTCTTCAACTGAGCAATATTAACCCATCAGCTTTAAAGAATTTGAATTATTTTATCATTAATCAAGTAACCAATCTGACTGTGCATTTTAGAGTTGTGTTTTTTTGAAAACTATACAAAATAAAACTGACAGACAAGGCAGGGCTGCAAGGCCAGTTTTGGTGTCGAGAGGGTTTTGGGACTCATTCTGTGTTATGTTTTAGGTGTTGGGAATGGGAGAGGTATGGAAGGGCGGCGATGTGGGTCGTTCTATTGGTGGAGGGCAAAAAGTCAGACTACTGAAGAATGCCATGGAGGCTCTGGCTGATCAGGAGGATCTTGTTGTCCTCTCTGTGGATAGGTACGTTCTGTTTTTTTCTGAACTTTTCTTTAATATTCAGATTCATTTTCTGTTAAATAAACACATTTAATTACATGGGAAAATATATAAAAAATATGTCTGATTGGCTAAATTTATTTTAATCTAAGCCTTGACAGATGTAAGATATGCAGAATATTCCCAATAGACATTTGTGAGACAGATGTGCAGACGAGCAAAAGCCTTTATTCTTATTATATTTACAGTCAATAAATATAATAAATTTAAAAAAAAGAATAAGTTATTTGATCATGTGCTTTTGCTTCCTTACACTATATCTTTGTTATTTCAGTTTTTTGTTGTTGCTCAGCTTCTGTTTAACCATCAGCTTTGATCTGATTTATGTTTTCTGTTTCAGTATAAAAAAGAGATGCAAAACACCTTTAATTGCTACGTAGAGCTATAAATGAGATATTGTAACTAATTTTCACAATCACAGAGCATAATAATTGCTTTGAAAGCCTTATTTCCTGAGTGAGAGGTGTTTCTGCATATTTACGTGTGCTCCACTTCTTCTTGTAAAGGCATTATTATAGAGCAATACCAAATACATGAGGAGAATAATTCTCCCATGCAGGTAGGTGAATTATGAGTTTTGCAGTCAAATGGAAAGTTTCACTGAGTAAATGTGAGTGGTTAAGAATAATAAGAGCTTTGCATGCCACGTTTCCTTAAATAGAGCAACAGACGATGATACTTGCCATACCATGTGACATGAATAATGTTCACCATAATTACTGTGCAGAGCTGTCACACCCTTGAAACAGGTAATTGGAATGTATTTTTTTTCCTTTTAGAGGAAGTGATTGTAGTATATTCAACTGCCTCTGCATTTCAGAGGATTAGGAGCCAGTTAAATGTAATTTAACATCTATAATCCTGCTAGACCACCTCGGGTTTTTTGACAGTTTCTGCCTTCGCTACAATCACAGGCCTATATTTTGTCTTCTGATGAATTTAGTCATTAAACTGTAATTCACTGTGTTTTTGTGCGTTTTAAAAAATGTGCTGAATTTTCAAAATCAAAACGCCTACATGCATTTAAAAAAAGACATGCATAGATAGAAGTAATCACTTCAGTGTTTCACGTTGCACAATATAAATTGATAAATGTGTTTTCTCACACCTTTGTAAAGACAGGACGGAATGGTTTTTCCATTTTTAAATTCATAAGACAGGAGAATAACACGTTTTCTGTAATTGCTGCATAACTATGTCCAGATGTACTTTTTACTGGGTACTTTATTATTGTTCAGCTGCTCATTAGCACAAATATCAAATCAGCCAATCACATGGCTGCAACTCAGTGCATTTAGGAATGCAGACATGGTTACAACAATGTGCTGACGTTTAAAGTGAGCATCAGAATGGGAAAGAAAGGTGACTTTAAACGTGGCAAGGTTGTTGGTGCCAGACAGGCTGGTGTATTTTAGAAACTGCTGATCTAATGGGATTTTCCCACACAACCATGTCTGGGTCATACAAAGGTCCAAAATAGAGGTCAGAGAAAGAGAAAATATCCAGTGAGTAGCAGTTCTCTGAATGAAAATGCCTTGTTAATGCCAGAGATCAGAAGAGTCAACAGAACCTCGAAATGATCACTGGTAACAACCAAGATGTGCAAGATAGCTTCTCTGAATGCGCATAATGCTGAACCTTGAAGCATTTGGACAACAGCTGCAGAAGACCACACTGGGTGTCACCCAGTGAGGCCACAATTTGCAATGGTTCAACAAATTTGGAAAACAAATTAATTACATGCTTGATATCTTGATTTCTGGTGCAACATTCAGATAATAATCGTGGCTCAGGGGGTTGGGAAGCGCATCTGTAACCGGAAGGTCGCCGGTTTGATCCCCGGGCTCTCTGTCCTGGTCGTTGTGTCCTTGGGCAAGACACTTTACCCTACTGCCTACTGGTGTTGGCCAGAGGGGCCGATGGCGCGATATGGCAGTCTTGCTTCTGTCAGTCTACCCCAGGGCAGCTGTGGCTACAACCGTAGCTTGCCTCCACCAGTGTGTGAATGTGAGAGTGAATGAATAGTGGTATTGTAAAGCGCTTTGGGTGCCTTGAAAAGCACTATATAAATCCAGTCCATTATTATTATACTAGAGTCCGAATTGGGTGTAAATAACATCCCTTTTACCAATGGTTCAGGATGTTGGTGCAGTAATGGGGCACAGAATATTTTCTTGACATACCTTGGCCTCTTTAGCACCAATGGAGCATGATTTAAATGCCACAGCCAACCTGAGTATTGTAACTGAGTGAACCCATTTTCTGATGGCAACACACCATGTCACAAAGCTCAAATCATGACAATGTTATTGACAAATTTTCTACTTACTTCATGGTAAGTAGGTAACAATAGAGCACCTTCGAAATGGGATATTTACATCGTGGATATTTAGGTATCACGTGAATATGGACCAAAATCTCTAAGGAATATTTCCAGCACCTTGTTTAAGCTATGTTAGATACTGGTTACATTCGCCTGCTAGTTTGTGTTGATGAGTCTAGCAACCTAAAACAATTCTTGGTACCAGCAGTTAATATTCACTAGTTATTATTACACAGTGTTCAATAACACCAAAGTTTGGAATTGTAGCAAAACAATTTGGCATTTCACTACAGTGATGGTTAATTAAACATCATGAAAAGACATTTGAGTAAGTTTAGGTAAATACGAGAAATACAGAGAAAGAAATCTAAAAGACAATTGTTTTAATGGACAAATTTGTCTTTTGCACCTTTCTTGGTTTGCAAACTACATGAATAGTTACAATTGCTTTGCAATTGCTTTGCTTGGCATGGTGATAAACTGTCATTGCACAACTCGAGCTATTATAAAAAATGGGATTTAGTTCATGTCAAATCCCCACAAGTACAGACGAGTGTGGCTTCATCACAGCCACATCTATTAGAAAATATTTATTAAGCAATTATTTTGGGAATGGTGTCACTAAAATGAATCGCCTCTTTTATTGTTATGATTTCACACCTCCAAGTAATAAAATCACCAGAAATATTACGATTTTCCACATACTAAAACATCTGACCTTTGGGTAATAGCATACTTTTAAACAAGTCACCATGAGGCTTATGTAATGAGGTGGGCATTTTCCCCTCAGTCTGGCGCAGAACTGTATAGGCCATGCATGCGTCAGCACAGTTAAAGTGCTTTTGTGTGTTGGTGGCTGACAAATCACAGCATTTTTTGAAATGCCTAGCAGTGCAATCCACAGTGCTTGGCTAAACAAGTGTTCCCACCTGAAGAATGTCTACTGTTTACATTGAGATGTTTATCAGTCTCAGGCAAGTAGAAGCCTAGCAGGTGTGTCAGATGTAAGATAAAAAGATGTTGATGAAGTTGAAAGGTTAAATGATCTGTTGCATTTCGTCTTCACTCCTCCCTTTTAGCTATGATCTTATCTTTGCTGGGGGACCAGAAGAAATTCTCAGGAAGTTTCAGCAGGCCAATCACAAGGTGCTATTTGCTGCAGAGGGACTGGTATGGCCAGATAAACAGCTCGCTGACAAGTACCCCTTAGTCCGCACTGGGAAACGCTACCTCAACTCTGGAGGTAGGTTCTGAATATGAAAAGCTGCTTTGACTTGTTCAAGTCCAATCTCTGAGACTTTGGAGTAATAGTAACCATAAATTGTGGTTAAAGAAAGTGAGTTCAAAAGACTAGAATAGCTCTTCCCTAGAGGTACATCTACACAAAAAGCATTGCAACTTTGTTTTTTAATCCCATGTTTGGCATGCATCTGACAGAAACAATTCACTTCTATTTTAACCAACCCAGCTGTCTGCACGAGCTGTATACCAGCTTGCATTTTACTCAAAGAAGAAAACAAAGATGTGAGGTCTTCTTTTCTCTGTTCTTAAATGCACAAGTAGAGGGATTGTATATTAGACTCAGCACAACTACATACTCTGCCTGAAGGCATTCTCTTTCTGCTGCTGCTCTGCACCTCCTGTGTAAACATAATGTTTCTAATTCAACCCTGTCACCCATGTTTTACCCTAAGTGACAAAATCCAGGCATCTCCAGAGAATAAAATGTATTAGTTAGGGTGAATGGTTCCTTGTGTTGGACAACTGGACGCTGCAAATCTGAAGGCAATATTAGGATCATTACGGCAATGGTTTCCACTGAAACTGGTTCCAATGTTACCCACAGTGTTTATGTTATGTGCCTAGATATTTTATGCTTGACTGTAAACACGCCTAGTTTCTATGTGTGCAAAGGGATTTTGAAATTCCACCATCAGCTGTCAAAGTTTGAAGACCTGTAAGCCTGGCTGGAATTCGGGAATTTAAGCCGCACTGGCCCTTCAGAGTTCTACAGTTATGAGAGGTGGAGAAGCTGCGAGACCTGCAGCCCAGTGTTAGTTTTAAAAATACAATACCACTTAATGTTTTTTTTATTATTATTATTATCTTTTGCTGCGAAATTCAACTATATTTTCCTTGTAATCTTGCTCCGTCAGGTATTTCCTGTCTGCGGTACACTGGAGGTGGGTGAATCCCATGGCATACTGCGGTTTCTTTTCTTTAGTAATGATCCTCTCTGCTACATGAGGGGATGTGAATACACACCTGAAGATGTGAAATGAGAGAGGGGGAAGACAGTTCAGAATATGTGCACTCATGCAGACATTTTTAAGAAAGTAACAGTATGTTCTCATATATAAGCCATATGGCCTGGTCATTTGCATCCTGCCAGTTCTTCAGGACCTTGAATTACTGCCTTCCTTGTGGTCATCAGTGTGGTCTGACCTCCCATATTGGAGCCCGGCTGTCTCAGACTGATCAGAGGCTGTTTTTAGCATTCATTGTCATTGACATGACGTGGATTTGTCTTGGGCCCCTGAATGTGCCACAGTTTGTATAAAATTGTAGGCTTTGTTTGTGTTCCTAACGCTACCGCCCAAGTGACCATTGGGGAAAGTTTTATAGCATCTGGATGCATACTTTGTCACAGAGAGTCTAGTGTCTTTGAGATGCAGTCAAGATAGGGTTATGTTTGTGTGTGACTGCATGTGTTTATTTAAGTAGAGTGAGGGGTCACGCACACTAACAAAACTACTAATGGTTAAAGCTAATTACCTGAAATCCCTGGGATCTGGCCATTAAACCCTGTCTGTCCAAGCATATATATCATAAAAAATGTGAACTGTTGTTTCATATTATGTGTTTTCATTCCTGAGAATGTTTTATGCTGCCTCATCTAGTAGAGCAGTACAAGACACTGAACGTTTCCAACAGGCATGCAATTCGCAGCATTTGAGGTGGACTAGCTATCAGGAATAAAAGCTTAAAAACATAAAATATGATTTCTTTTGAACATTTTTCTCTCATTCCTGCCGCTTAGATTATGTCATGTCTGTCCATCGACTTGTTTACAGTGTCTGAGGCTTTTTTCAAATGATAGGATGCAAAATGGAGCAAACCAGCAACACAGCCAAACCCTGCAATCTGTTATTGTGGTCACTGTCCTTGAGCAACACAGTGAGGAAAAGAAGAGACGTGGGGGGGAAACTGGAGTAGAGATTGCCATGAGAATGTGCATTTATAGTGTGTAAGATACCACCAAATATAGTTTCAGAAACTCAGCTAGCAGTAAGTTGTGTTGTTCTAAACATAAAGATCCTTCTTACTACCCATTATTACTCTGAGGGAAGAGAAAGTCCCTAGCTATTTCTCGTGTGTGCTTGGGATTATTGCCAAAAGTCACACTCTGTGCTAAGACGTCCAGGCTTCCCAAGTATTTCGACCTACACCACGGAGCCAGCAGTTGTACTGTAATTGTCACCAACAGCCTACCAGCCATGTATACGCCTGTAAACATTTCTCACTCTATCTTTTACTGCTGGATTTGTGTTTCACACTGTTTATTACTTTCAGGTATAATTGGCTACGCCCCGTACATAAACAGAATAGTTTCACAGTGGAACCTTCATGATAATGATGATGACCAGCTCTTCTACACTAAAATATACCTGGACCCATTACAGCGGGTGAGTCCTGCCAAGAGAGCAAAGATTCTCTAAATCTGTGGCTTGGTTCATGTCTCCATTGTGTTTTTTTAACCACGGGCACAGTGACTTGATCGTGCCTGCATCAACATCTGCCATGTCTCAATTAGTAATGTAATGGGAGCTCCACAGCTTGGCAACAGGTTCAAATTGGATGTGGTTATTGCAATAAGAGAAGACAGACCCAGAAGAGTAAACTGTGCACCACTGAATCCCAATGGCAGCATCTTAATTTAAAACACATGTCTGTGTTTTAAATTATGGATAGCTATGGATGGCTAAATGTAGGTCTTTGTCTTCTTACAGGAATCTCTCAATATGACTTTGGACCACAAGTGCCAGATTTTTCAAAACCTGAACGGGGCTGTTGGTGAGAATTTAAAGATATTTTATTTTCTAATTGAATAATCTCTGAATCTTTATAATTTAAACTCTGTCTTGGATGTCTAAGTGGCAAAAAAACAACAACCAAAAAAAACACTTAAACCAACATTTGATGTTGGTGCTGCCGCCAATCTGTGGATTACTTTCAGTGAACATGTAGGATTTGCAGTTTATAAGTTCTAAATCCTCGCAGCTCTTGCCCATGTAGTATGTCAGCTTTCAAAATATGGCCTAAAATGTCTTGTGTTCCCCTTTTTGTTGGCAGATGAAGTGCTTCTCAAGTTTGGAACGGACAGAGTGAGAGTTAGAAACACGGCGTACGACTCTCTGCCAGTAGTTGTCCATGGCAACGGAAACACCAAAGTGAGCAAGAAATTGCAGTCAAGGACACACCTAATGTAGCCTACTTAAGGGACAGAACAGATACTTTTAAGATAATTATCCTGACCTATGACACTAACCTTGAATGTAATTATCAAACTCTTTCCTGCCATTTGCAAATGAGTTTCTGTTGGCCTTTTAGACTTTTAGATTTTATCCAGCAACCATTCATCACTGCTGCTGATGTTCTGTTCGTTGTATAAATTTGACTCTACTTACTGGTAACGTGATACTTGGTAGTTACCTAGGCATAAAGGGCAGTGAATATAGCTACAATACTCTCATTTTGTTTTTGCCATCACTCAATTCTACATCATGGTGTAGAGCTGAGGAAACTAAAAAGCAGGATGCCCGCTATAATTCTGTTGATTTTTCTTCTGGTCTTTTCCTTCTCCTGTCTCATTTTTTGGCCAACTGTTTATGTTTGGTCTTCCCTGTTAAAGAACCAAACCCACCAAACTACTGAGTCATTCTTCCCAGAGGGCTCAACAGCTGAAAGAAAAGCTTTTAATGAGAGATCACAGTATGAGCTGACTAGCGAGTTGTCAGACCATTAGTTCATTTTATTTCCCAGTTATCTCGCCAAGTTGAGTTTTGTGACAGCTACATGATCATGGCGTTAACGTCTGCAATAACAGACTGGCAAACGGTAGCAACCGGTAAATTACACGTTCTCACACTAAATACAGAGCAGCAATGGTTGTGCTAACAATATGTTGAAAGTTATGAAGAATGATAACATTGTTGCCAAGCCTTGGCTTCTGTAGACGACACATCACTCTGTGGCCTTTAGTCTGACCTGCAAGTGAATGTGTCCAGTCATGACACAGTCGTACAATAAATCTTTACGTCCACAGTTGTATTCCAGGTTAGGATTTTCAAACATATCATAAGAATGTGACCTCAGCTGTCTCAAGTCTTTTATTTACTTTGAATGCTTTTTTCTTGCAGATGTACTTGAACTATCTGGCCAACTATGTTCCCAATGCATGGAACTATGAACACGGCTGTAGCCACTGTGATGATGACGTCGTAGACTTTTCTCAGTTAAAGGTAGGTGCACCAGACTGCTTTTTTCCATCTACTTGCCATCCTTTTTTAGTCTGCTTTGAAATAGCTGCTGTGGAAAGTTCTTCTTCATCCTCTCTTCTGGACTCCGGAAAGGATGACACATACAGCCCATTTCCCAACATCAACCACCCATGTATCACACTGACTGTTTAGACAGTAGTTGAAGATCCCAGATTTTTTTCCGTATTTCAACAGATAAGCAATTCTGTTGGTACTCCACTGTCTTTCCAGCGATAATAGGTTATGTGCCCATTCCGCATTTCTGGACCATTTTAAAAGAGCATAAGTGCAAGGGGAACTACTTGGGCAAGAGGAAGCACTGCACATCTGCGGTGCAGGATATGGCTTTTGAGGTTTTCTGAAGGGCTCATTTAAAGGGGTGTCACTGTCGACCAGGCTGTCTTTTAGCATGCGCCGCACTGTGGGTTTTATCCACAATAGTAACTTACAGTGGTTGTACTGAAAATTTGTCACAGAGTTCAACCCAGGCTGGCAACGTATAGCCGGCAGGAATGGCAGGCAATAGGAAATGTCTATTGCTGTGTGGTTACGTCTGTCAAGAATGATGCCAAACTTTACTTCTGGGTCCTCTAGGCGAACACTGTAACCAACACAAGATCTCAGTTCATCTTTATTTATTTTTACCTTAAAAATAGTTTGAGGAAAATCTGTCTATTGTAGAGCAAAATGTGTTTTTACTGTTCACTAAAATTGATGTTTTCACATTACACAAATAAAATTGCTGTAATCCAACATGCTGCATGGATACACTTCAATAGTTTAACTGGAGCCGATTCAGTACAAACCAAGCTACATGAAAGGCATCACTGTGAAAGTTGCTATTGGTGACCTTCCACAGTGAATGAAGAAAACACTACTCCTTCTCAATAATAGGCACATTAGAAAGGACATTTCATTCCACTGTGCCCCTTTGTTTATGTGGGACAGAAACTGGTGGGAGCTCAGGTCATGTGGAAAGTTTGGTCATACTGTCCAGGCCTTTCCTGTGGGGTAAACCCAGTTTGGAGGAGGTACTTGTTGGTTTTTAGTGTACTTGTGTTTTGAGATTGAAATTAAGCCCTGCAATGACACTGAGAGTTACA
Source organism: Maylandia zebra (assembly GCF_041146795.1). Lineage (NCBI taxonomy): Eukaryota > Metazoa > Chordata > Actinopteri > Cichliformes > Cichlidae > Maylandia > Maylandia zebra. The sequence goes on from NC_135175.1 coordinate 22,284,929, forward strand.
CCACGAAAGACCAAACAATCCCACCCAGGCCACTTCATTGCTTTTCTTTAACTGTTTCTACTGTTGGGTGTTGCTTTTCTCTGCTATAAGAAATGCTAAGGGTAACTTTTTGCTTTCGTTTTAATGTTTCTGTCTGCTCCTACTTTTCTGTGACAATTTAAGCTCACATTGCCTTGATGGATGAGCTCCCATTCTTGTGCCTAAAACACAGTCATTGCGGAACTTGCAAATTAGATGGTTCTTCTCGGATCTCTTTTCATCCTTGGCCCAGACCTTTGCCATGAACTGGTCAAGAGGATCAAGAGTCCAGACTGAGCTGTGTGGGCTGGAGCTGAGTGTCATGGGAAAGTCTTTGCTCTTCTCTTCTCTATTGCTTCATTTTTCCATTTTATCTTTATTTCCTCAACTTTCTGCGGAATCATTTTGTGCACGTGTTTGTACCGTGGTTTTGGTTACCCACTTCATTAGATTACAACATATCAGCTGGTCAGGATGGAAGATGTTCAGGAAATTAATGCGAAGGGTTTTGCAATGTGTTAACAACATATTTAAAATGTTAAAGCCAGCACCAAATTCTGCAAAGACAATAGTCAAGGCACAATTCTAAAGTCAAATCAAGAAAATAGAGTTAATGCAGTGACAGATGTATTGGCTTCATGGTTTGCTTATGTGAGAAATGAAATGTCAAAATCATCCATGATTTATTTTAAACAAGTCTTCCACTGCCAGGGACACTTTTATGAAATCTAAACAATATGTCTTTCTTTCGAATCTAAACAGGAGTATCCAAATGTGCTGGTTGGAGTATTCATTGAGCAGCCAACTCCATTTCTTCCTGAATTCTTTCAGCGACTGCTGACCCTGGATTACCCAAAGGATAAACTCAAACTCTTTGTCCACAACAATGTGAGTACATGCAGCTGCATGTGCAGTTTTTTTTTTCCTTCCTAGATCTCTACATGGCTCCTTACACAGTATGTGGTGTCTCTGTTAATCCATTAATATTGGCTCCCTGCTCAGGAGGTTTACCACGAGAAGCACATCCAGAGGTTCTGGGAAGAGAACAAGAATGTGCTCAACAGTTTCAAAGTTGTGGGACCAGAAGAAAATTTGAGCCAAGGAGAGGCCAGGAATATGGCAATGTATGTATAACTATTATAAATGTATCATTTCTCAGAATCTGAAGTTTCTTAGAATTTTTGAATGATTATAAAGGATATGGTGTTTTCTGACTTTGATTAACCATGCAATACTTTCAAAACCTCTAAACGAGTTTTCATGGTTTCTGTTTGGGAAAACGGTCATCTTTGTTGCTAGAAGCATGAATAATTCAGTGCATTCAAGGTCTGTATTAAGAATAACCAGAGAGACAAATACACCTTTGGTGCTGCTTTGTAGTCTTTCTGTATTGATTACTCATAAAACGTGTTCTTAGGTCCAGCTAAATCACAGATTTACAGATAAACATAATATGACTAAACTAATAACAGGCAAACAGTTGTAGTTTTTGCTTCTGAATATCATTCACAGTCAAACCTGGGAAAAGGTGCTAAGGAAACTGGAAATGTGGGCTGTGAGCTTCCCCTCTCTATCAATATAATTGCTTTTAGATAAAAGATGGTAGTAGGGGTCCACTCCTATTACAGAAAATAAAGTCGAGTTATTTAAGTCTTAGTAAGCTCTTTCTTAATGGGTTCATGCTCTAAAGTCTAAAGTTTTTTAACTATAACATAATGTTTATTTTGTAAATTATCGTTCTAAAGGATGTCAAGGCAGGGTATGTTTTATTGTAACTGTCAACCCTCTTCAGCATCCCAGTCAGGCTAAGGCCAGCAACTTGGTAATTCAAAAATATGAATTTTCTTAATTTTCAGCCATTCTAATGTTTTTGATTTTTTAAATTTTATTTTTAATTATTTCCTTCCTCTATCTGTGAAGCCTTAGACCCTATTTTTGAAAAGCAGCCCCAAACATAATGCTCCCTCTGCCATACTTTATATTTGGGCATGCTTGATTTTTAGCATGCAATTCCATTTTCCTTCTGACATTATGGATTTCTACAACTAAGTCTGAACTCTTCACATCTATCTACAATTCATCATAAAGGAATTGTTGTAGAAGGAAAACAATTATTTAAGGAGGACCAATCCAAAATGTCTTCTCATAGTTTAGCAGGTGTCATAAGCATCTACAAACCTCTGATGGAGACTGAGACTGTCCTCAAGAAGGTTGTAAATGTTGCTAAATTAAATTCATTGACTTATTTTTTTTCCAGGCTGCATTGTGACTGATTTAAAATCCTCGGCAATGTGTAAGGATTCACAAACTCACACACTCAGGTGTAAACTGCAGCTTTATTTGGACCAAAACGTTTAGGCACAGCATCCCGGGAAGCATTGGTCAGCACAGCCCTGTAATGAAGAAGTCTTAGGTTTATTAGGAGTCTCTAATTTTCTGAAATCTCCTTATCCACTGGAGGTTTAAAGATAGCAAGAGTCAGACTCCACCATTGAAAATTACACCTTATACTTTGACGCTGATAAATCTAAAGCCGTGACAGTGATTAATTCCAAGCCTTTTATTGACCGTAATCAGCTCTGGGTTGGAAAACAAAAAATCATTTTCTCCGCCATGTCTGTGTTTTAATTTCATTAGGGATCTTTGCCGTCAGGATGCCACATGCGACTACTACTTCAGCATAGATTCTGATGTCATGCTGACCAACAGACAGACACTGAAGCTCCTCATTGAGCAAAACAGGTAATCACACAGTAACTGGAATAGAAGCCACAACTGAGCCTGTTTGGACCTTCTTGGTAGCTGTTGTGATCATTGAACCATTTAGTTTATCCCGCAAGTGGCAAAACCACAGGAACATTACAGCTGAGTGAATTAAAGTTTTAAAATAGGCTGCGTTGGCTTCCTGTTTTTCTCTGGCCACATGGATACAGCAAAAGAGTCTATTGAACTAACTCAGAAATGCCACTTTGCATTATACAAAAAACAAACATTCAACCTCTTTTTGCCCTTCTGCAGCTCACGATCTTAAAGAAACCTTCCCATAAACTAGATGTCACTGTGGCCGTGGCATGGTATTGTGACTGGCGTTTACGGATATTTAAAGACAGCATGGGAATTCTCAGCTGGCACAGAGGTTGTGGGAGCAAAAGTCCAATTTATCTCAACCAAGAAAGTTTACCATTAGCATACTGCAGTATATATACGAACCCACACTGTGATTTATGGTGGTGTTATTTTGCAAACTTTTTCCCAGTTTATTTAACAGAAAGAAAGTACACTTCTTTGAATTGAGTCCAGCATGATGTACTGGTGTGGTTCGAATCGTGGTTTTCTGTGATCTGTTTCTGACTTTGCAGTGTAATATAAAGTATACTATCCAGCTAGAGGTTGAGACTTTAGATAGAGGCCTTACCCCAGTGGCAAGTGGTCTGGTGCAATAGGTGGCTGCCTGCTTGGGAGATTTCACTGAGTTTTAACTGCCCTGACAGAGTTACCATCTCTTCACTCCGTCTCTCACTTTCCAACAGAAAAATAATTGGCCCCCTTGTCACTCGTCACGGCAAGCTGTGGTCCAACTTCTGGGGAGCCTTGAGTCTGGATGGGTATTACGCCCGATCTGAAGATTATGTTGACATTGTGCAGAGGAAACGCGTGTAAGTCACAAGAGCAATAAGGGTAAACAAAGTTATGGCTTTGCATTTCATGGTTCACAAAGCAAATGTGGGTACTGGATCTCTGAGCATGTCCGTAACTATGAATAAATCTTGCACCGTTGTGCTGGAACTATTTTCCTTCATGTTTAGCCACAAAAAATAAGACCTGCTAACTTAGAAGGCCTATGTGAAGAGTCAGAAAAGTGATTTGATGAGAAAAACACTAAGTTAAACTTTTATTTCTGACTGACTTTGCTTAAAAGTAAGTTAGTAAGTTAGATTTGCTCTAAGATTGCACGGAAACACTTATTTACCCACAACAGTTGGAACTCAGATTGACAGCATGCAGAAAATAAATGGTTGTTATGTAAGTTTCAAAAGATTCTAAATGAATATGCTGAGCTTTTTTTTCTTTTCTACCACACAGTTCACTACTGCACACTGTAAGAATACATTCTTACATACATACATACTGGATTAATACAAAATAAGCACTTCCTGTCTTTATGTCTTGTTGTTTCTAGGGGTGTGTGGAACATTCCTTACATGGCACATGTATACCTGGTCAAGGGCAGTGCCTTAAGGAATGAATTGAAAGAAAGGAACTACTTTGTTCTGGAAAAACTGGACCCAGATATGGCTTTATGTAGAAATGCCAGAGACATGGTAAGAAGGAACAACCGCCATCTTTAAGGATTCCTCTATTAGCACTACTGTCCGTAAAATATTAAGATTAATTTAGCAACAAGAATGTATAAGGTCATACTAACTTTAGGTATATTTATAATAGTTAGTTTGGTTAAGCAATGAATTTGCTACTAACAAAAGTCAACAGCTCAACGGAAACCAAAGACTGGCAAGTATCAGTGTTTGTATGTATGAGTATGTATGAGTGTCTTCGTCAGCAAGTCATGACCGTCCTGTGTTTACAGTGTCTCTTTGGTCGTGCGAGGTTCTCTGCTACACTTGTATCCCATCATCCTTTACCTTCTTTTAACCTTACGTCTTGAGCGCAGTCAGTACAACCGATGCCTGGCTGGCTACCAGACAGAAAGGGTCTTGTCTCTTGTGGGTTTTTTTTTCTTTTCACTTGTGAACTTGTTACCTAGTCTTGCTTTGCGTCACTTGGACTTGGCAGCTGCGGTGTCTGATTCAAACACAGTGTATGTTGTCTGGTTTGCTTGGCCTGCTCCCCCAGCATGCATTGCTCCCATGTTAACCTACAAAAACATCAGCTTCAGAGGGAATCTTGCTTCTTTTTCATGCAGGCGTGTTTCCTCTCCTCCCGAATTCCTATGTGTGTGACATATGTACTTCCTCTGTCACCCTGTTTTTTATTTTGAATTCACTAATGTCACCTTATTTACATGATGCTTCTCCTTTATTTTAGACCAGTCACAGAGAAAAAGACTCCCCTTCTCCGGAATCATTCCATATGCTCAGGCCCCCAAAGGTTTCCATTTGTTTTGACTACTCTGCTTTCTGAAACATCCATTTCCAATGGGTTAGCACTCAGAAACCAATCTAAGCCATGTAGCATGCATAGTTTTAGGTACAGAAATAAATTTTCCCTTATACTGAATTTAGTATTGGAGGTTTTGTTTTTTGAAAATGCGCAGTTACAAATTCTTAATAAATTCGTACTGAGTTGCCTACTTGTTGCATAAGAAATTAAGATGACCGGCAACTTTTCGAAAATTTATGTTGACTTTTTGCTTGTGATAACTTTAGGTCTAAAAGTAAAATGATCTCAGTCAGACAGAGAAAGACTCATAATCTTTTATGTTTTTATGATTGCTTCTAAGAGGAGATCACGGAGGAGACAAAAAAGTTCACACAGTGCGCAGTTCCCCTGTCCTGATGCTTTACCCTAAACAACCAAACCCTACATCACACACACGTTACCAGCTGCTCTTTCTAAACACACTGACTAATCTCAGACTAGGCTCAAACTATTTTTTCCCGCAGTCATGCTAAACATCTGGTGCAAATCACAGTTTTTCACAGAATGCATTTGTACATTAGCAATTTGGAATCTTGTGCAAAGAGATTGCAAAACTATCCTTAATTTTTCATTCATCTTCATCAAGCACAAAGCCTAGTCTGATAGTAAGTCCAAACCACTCCTACACATCTCCCTCCCCATGCTTCACTTTAGAGGGAATATAATTCCTGGATTTGCTTTGTCCCGACCTCCCTAGCACCCCTCTGTTCCTGTTCTCCCACTCCTCTCCTGCCCCATGTTATCCAGTTCCCAACCCTCTAGGACCCTCCCCCAACACCCATAAATAATCTAAGATTATTTATATGACATCTGTGTCTGTTTGAACATAGAGTTCAGTAATGATTTCAGTGTGTTTAAGCACACTTAAATCCAACTATATTCTCAGTTTTGTGCAAATGAAGCTTTTAGTAGTTTGCCACAAGTATCAGTTTGTCAGTTTCATTGCCAGTGATAACTACTCATGAGTATTCATGTGTTCTAATACTGCATGCATGATGATTATGTAGAGAAGTAAATCTTGCTTGTGGAACATCAGAAATCTTTTGCTTCTCGAACTTTTATGAAACTTACTCAACTTTCTCCTGCTTGCTGCAGGGAGTCTTCATGTACATAACCAACCGTCACGAATTTGGGAGGCTCATTTCCACAGCCAATTATAACATTTCTCATTACAACAATGACTTGTGGCAGATATTTGAAAACCCTGTGGTAAGTCATTATGATCTCTCATTATCCTTCAACCACAAAAAAGCTTTTTTTTCTGAATAGCTGAGATAAACAACAGCCACCTGTAAAGGTTATTAACAATAATGGAACGATTACAAATGTGAGACAATTTTGGAATAATGACTTTGGTGTGATAAGGCTCCTGGCTGATGATTTACTACTGTATTTGACAAGCTGGGATCTGCCCTGTGGGAGATGAGATTAGCTCTGTGAGGTATGCAGGTCAGAAAACAGTTCAAAAAATGGGCACTAATTTGAAGTACTTTCTGCTTGCAGGACTGGAAAGAGAAATATATCCACTCAAACTACACTCGAATTTTCACTGACAACTACTTGGAGCAGGTTTGTATATATACATGTGTATCTGTATGTCTTCAACATACTGATACAGACCGAGGGGGGAAATGGGATGACATAATGTCGCAGCAAAAAAAATCCCAACATCTGGTTTTACCATATCTGGGTATTACATTACAGTTACTAGAGCTCAACATGAAGGTGTTATTCAAGTCTATTCTCAGTGGCCTCTTTTTGTGTGTCAATATGTGTGTGCGTGTTTTATAGCCATGTCCAGATGTGTTCTGGTTCGCAGTCTTTTCAGAGAAGGCTTGTGATGAACTAGTCGAGGAGATGGAGCATTACGGTTCATGGTCTGGAGGCAAACACCAGGTGTGTATTGTTAGCTCAGTTTCACTGAACATAAAGTGCTAAGTGTAATCGTCACACTACAGGCACAGTGCTCTTCTTATTCTTTCTGTGTTTTATGTTTACACATTTTAATAAGGTGACAAGCATAATAAAATATCAGTGGTACTGGATTCAGTTTAGAAGTATGAGCCAAAAAGCAAAGGTTATTTATTAGAGAGGCCAGGCACTGAGATGCAACCACTGACCTCTTCACCACAGGGACAAAAAATACATTAAATGTATCCAAAAGTATAGAACGTAAAAATTCAGCACTATGATAAGAAAGAAGATGGCAAAGATTAAGGCTACGTTCACACTGCAGGCGAAAGCGCATCAAATCTGACTTTTTTTGACCCTATGCGACCCATATCCGATCATGGTATGACAGTGTGAACAGCACAAATCCGATATTTTCAAATCCAACCTGGGTCACTTTCGAATGTGGTACTGAATCCGATACATATCTGATGTTTTAGAAAGCGACTGCTGTTTGAACGGTCATGTCGCATTAAATCCGTCTTTTACGTCACTGACACAAGACAGACGCCAATTATCAGCCCCCGAGAAGTCATCATGAACGCTTCCTGGCCATCCAGTGTAGATGTTAGTGAAACTGTTGGGAAGACAACGTTGGAGAAACGTGAAAATTTTATTTGTACTGTATAATCTGTAGATTCTGACAGAAATCTGCAACTATCCTTTGAAGCACCGCTCCTCTAAAACAGCAATAAGGATAATTATTAGGCCAAATGTAAATAACAAAATAACTTTATAACTTAAAGCAAAATTGGGAAACGTAAAGTCTGAAGTCTTTATATTAAGGGCCATCAGTCAAACAATATTGTTTGGTCTGCATCTAAACACAGCTTGTTGTGTGTGACGTCTTCTTTCGCGCATGCAGGTCGCTTTGAGCGTTCACACTAGAGTGCGTTTGCTGTCACATTTTATTTGTAGTGTGAACAAGCAGGCAAAAAAAATCAGATTTGATCAAAAAATCGGAATTGAGCATTAAGACCTGCAGTGTGAACGTAGCCTAAGTTAATTTAGTTAGCATAACAGATGTGCTGGGAAAACTGAAATGTACTTATAGTTTGATATGTCTGCTTTATCTTGCTTAACATCTTAAAGTTTTTTAGGGCTAAATACAACCAGTGTACTTTAAATTCATCAACTGATGGTTTCATTTATGTTATATAATGACAAATACCCATTGTGTGTTGCCAGAAACAAGAAGACACTCTTCCCATCATTAATAATGATTAAAAAGCCTGCTAGTGAAGCTGGTTATGGCTGGTTATGTGCAGCACCAGCTTTAGCTCACAACAATAGTGTGAGGGCATGCTACCATTTGCTAACACCACTAGCATGACTAAAAGGTTTATTGATTTTTTTTAAATTATACAGTAGAAATTTAGATTTTTGAAATTACCCCAAAAGTTTACATAAATTAACTGAGTTAACTATTGCTGATACTTCTAAGCACTCTTTCACTGTTTGTGGGTTAAATGGCATCCAGATGTAACAAGTATCAAACAGACTATTCTTGGTTAGCTTGCTAGCTTTTAAATGTCAAAGTTATGTTTTGGTATGACACAGAAAGTTACACACATGCAACTATGATTAATGCATATAGTGAAAAATGATTTTAGTGCTGTCATCACAAGGTTGGCCATTTGAATACAACCAAAAAAACCCAGCTGTGTTTTAGTTTAATGGTGTCTAATTCCCAGTGGCTCAAAGTTGGCCAGGGAGATTAATATATTACAAATACTTTGACTCTGTTTGAGAGACGACTGAGCTGGATGGGTCATTAAGTCTCATACAGGCAGACAACAGAACAGCCTGTGGTTTAAAAAAAAATAACACATGCACATCATCACAATCACCATCACTTTGAAAACTGTGGACACACACTTTGAGGATAGTAGGTCATTTGTTCCATCGTTAGTCACACTGCATCGGGCTCTGTTTCTCTCCTTTTTCTCAGGACAAGCGGATTGCTGGAGGCTATGAGACTGTGCCGACAGATGACATTCACATGAAGCAAATTGGGTTTGAGAAAGAGTGGCTGCATTTCATCCGAGAGTTCATATCACCTGTCACGTTAAAAGTTTTCTCTGGCTATTACACAAAGGTTTGTGTGAATCTGACCTTTTTCTAGTAAAAGCTGAGTTATAACAGCAGAAAAGTTTAATCATATAATGAGCTGCTGACCTGCTATTCATGTTTATGTTTGTGATTCTGATGTGAATCTTAACAACTGATGACAAATTTTCCATTGGATGACAAATTGGTAGAATTTCCCATCACCACTCGTTAATATTGTGGTAATAATGGTAATAATGGGGTAGTAAGGTGGAAAGAAAAAGGTGCCAATATGGAAAATTTAAGTTATTACCCCTTAGTAATCCAACTAATCTCTTGTGTCAACAGTGTTTATAATAATTTAATGTGACACTGAAATTTAAGTCATTTGGTAATAAGTAACCAGAAACTAGGGAAAACTATGATACCGTTTTAGGGCCGCTGAAGATCAGAAAGACAATAAGGTGCATTTATTTATGAGGGAAAAAAAGGCAAAGCTTCAAGATTAAAGTGGCAAATTTCTGAGACGATTCCCCTTCCCTCATTTTTTTCACCAATCTTCAGTGGCCCTAAAAACTGTAGTAGGAAACATACATATGCCTTTGTATGTATGTCTAGTAGGAATACTATAATATTATACTGGAAACACTATCAGAACTTGCTAGCAATAAAATTGACATCCATCCATCCATCCATCCATCTTCATCCGCTTTGTCCGGGGCCGAGTCGCGGGGGCAGCAGCCTAAGCAAAGAGGCCCAGACCTCCCTCTCCCCAGCCACCTCCTCCAGCTTGTCCGGGGGAATACCAAGGCGTTCCCAGGCCAGCCGAGAGATATAATCTCTCCAGCGTGTCCTGGGTCTGCCCCGGGGCCTCCTCCCGGTGGGACATGCCTGGAACACCTCACCCAGGAGGCGCCCAGGGGGCATCCTTGTCAGATGCCCGAACCACCTCAGCTGGCTCCTTTCGATGTGGAGCAGCAGCTGCTCTACTCTGAGCCCATCCCGGATGGCCGAACTTCTCACCCTATCTCTAAGGGAGAGGCCAGCCACCCTTCGGAGGAAGCTCATTTCTGCCGCTTGTATCCGCGATCTCGTTCTTTCGGTCACTACCCACAGCTCGTGGCCATAGGTGAGGGTAGGGACGTAGATCGACCGGTAAATTGAGAGCTTCGCTTTTACACTCAGCTCCCTCTTCACCACCACGGACCGGTGCAGCGTCCGCATTACTGCAGCTGCAGCCCCAATCCGTCTGTCGATCTCCAGCTCCCTTCTCCCATCACTCGCGAACAAGACCCCGAGATACTTGAACTCCTCCACTTGGGGCAGGAACTCATCCCCGACCCGGAGTGGGCACTCCACCCTTTTCCGGCTGAGAACCATGGCCTCAGATTTGGAGGTGCTGATCCTCGTTCCCGCTGCTTCACACTCGGCTGCGAACCGTTCCAGTGCGAGCTGGAGGCGACATCCATGTATTTTAAAAAATTTTTATACAGATTTTAAAGTGATAGTAACCTTATAATAATAAAGTAATACTGGTGGACAGGTTCACTTATTAGAATAGTATTACCATATTGTAAACACATTGTAAGCATAATTCTTTATTTGAAGGTAACATCAGTACTGTCAGCCAATGCATTTCTATCCTTTTGTCACAGGGTTATGCTTTGATGAACTTTGTTGTAAAATACACTCCTGAGAGACAAGCCTACCTGAGGCCCCACCATGACTCCTCTACCTTCACCATTAACATTGCTCTCAATAACAAAGGCATAGACTTTCAGGTAAGGACTTGTATTATGGGGCATAAGTCACACTAATATTATAGCTGTTATATATATTTTTTAAATGTAGATTTTATTTTAAGCTTTCCAATTAGATAATCTGTCTGATGAGTATTGTTAACCCAGTGATTTATTTCACAATTATAAATCCAATTTACTTTTTTTAGGGAGGGGGTTGCCGTTTCCATCGGTATAACTGTAGCATAGAATCACCGAGGAAAGGCTGGAGCTTCATGCACCCGGGACGACTGACTCACCTGCATGAAGGCCTACCCACAACCGGCGGCACCCGCTATATTGCAGTGTCCTTTATTGATCCTTGAACTACCTGACGGCCTTATGATGTCAAGTCTTTCAACCACGCTTCGCTTTTTTTCATCCAATTTTTTTTTTGTTTGGTTGTATGATTTGAAGTTTTGTGCACAAGCTGTTCTTCTGATGCGATTCTTTTTTTAAAGCAGATGCTTTAAAATCTTGAAAAAGTTGCATTCAAATAACCTCTGTCAGACAGAGAATAGAGAGGCCAGGGAAGTAACAAAGGCAATTAACAGTTTTGATACACAAATTGAAACAAAAACCAAGCTAGCAGGGTAAGGATTTCTGTCACATTACTGCTTCATTTTTTGATTCAAAACAAAAATCTTTCAGGAAATCGTCTATGCTGTAGATTGTCATGATTTTCATTGCTCTGTCATGGTAACCATCATTCATCCACCCTGGTTGATTTGCTAGCAATTAGCTCTACTGTGTGAGGTTGTGCAGATGACCATTGTGTATAAAATTGTGTTTCAGGTAAAATGTGACTGAACTTGCGTATTGCTTCAAAAGTTACTACTGGTGCTAATAATCATGTTTCTGCAGTGTAAGTTACATTGTTTTCTACCCTGAGTCAGTCAAGGTTTTATTTGTGATTTTTTAATTACATTTCCATTTGGTTTGTGCCCCATTAAAAGAACTTGTGCACTGTAATTTTGCACAGCAAAGAGAGCAGAATTCATTAAGAATTCAAGCTAAATGAAGATCGATGTGTCATTTTTACTTGAAAGGTTTTCCTTCTTTCTGTACTGAATATTGGCAACACTGATTTGCTTTACTGAAAATATTTCTGCAAAATGTTCTTCCTTTTTTCTGACAGATATGAGTGACTTTATTTTGAAACTCAGCAAACTATTTTTTAACTTATTGTCTAATTCAATTAAAAAAACCCTGAATACTGAAAAATTAATGTTTTCACATTTACTCTAATTTTGCATTTAATATACTAAAGTATGCTGCGGTATAGTCAACACATTGCCTCATGAGTCTCACGAGACCCTGAAAGGAGACACAAACCCAGCTTCAGGAGGTCATAAGTGTGGGTAAATGTGATGGTTGCATCTGGCATACCATGTGAATCCATCCACTTTGATGACCTCGTAGGAAATAATGGAGCAGCTGAAAGCACATTCTTTCATTTAAAGCACTCGCTGTCCAGAGAGAAAACCAAAAAGTCTCCTCGTAGATTGTAGAAAGTCTGGATGTAGTTACCACTGCATACAAGCTTTCATTGTCTTATCGCTTTATCAGTTCAAGTCTGGACGCATCACATGTTAAACCCATCATGGTTGGTTTGGACTGAAGTACTCCTCTGCACAGGGAGTAGCCCCGAAGTGTTTGGGCGCGGTGTGATGATGTATATCAGTGCAAATGTGGTTCAGTTTACCTTAGGGGCTAAGTGTAAACATGTACGTGCAACTTCATGGAAGTGGTACAGATGGTGCTTAGAAGACTGATGACAGAACAGAGAGGGGAGGTGTTAAAAGCACAGCTTACAGAGGAAAAAAAACATCCAGTGAAAACTATGATTTTTACCCCTTACATGACTATATGTTTACCATCTAGAAACTTAATAAAATATCCACCTTAGATTGAGCCCTAGATTTTATCCAAGTTCTCACCTTCTTATCAAATCCCATTTCTTTTTATTGCCGACAGCCTCTGGAGCTTTACTTCCCCCTTGAGGGCCGTGTATTTACCTGACCAGATGTGCATTTTTGCTCCCCGTAAAGCCGAATGAGGGCTGAATTTCTGAGTAGCTGCTATGAAGCAGTAAAGACGCGGGGAGCGGAGAAGGAGGAGATTTAGGTCAGACTAGGAAAGGCTCTCAGCTGCTGAAAGAGCCCTTTGTAGTCATCATTTCCCTTGAACTGCGCAGTGTCCAGACCCTGTGAAAGGTGACATTAATTACAACCAGGCATGCAGGAAAAACCTAGGAGATTCTCACAGCAATGCCTTTATCAAAAGGAAGAAATGGTGACACATATCCGAACCTTGATTTATTCGAAAGTCGCAAGTAGGATACAGTATACTCGGTGTTTTGGAGGCAAAGGCGGGTCGTTCAAGGTCATGTCCTTCTTTTATTAATAAAATCAACTCTAGAGTCTGTGTTTTTACAGTTGTACATGGTTGTACGCACCATGTTTAACCTGATGAATACCCATTGAGATGGGAATTTAGTTTTTATACCAAAGTCAATTCAAGCGCACCACTAACTGCAGGGTGCCCAGTGGCAAATAGTGATTTAGACATTACCCCAGCAAGCACTCTGGTCTTGACCAAACAAAGGATTTAAATTAAGTGTTTACAACATTGTAGGATTTTAAGTGCCTGGGGTCAGTCTATGTGTGGTCATATCTGTAGCTGATGGTTTAGAGGCAATCTTGCACCACGGGGATAATAAGAAGTTTCCAGCATATTTTGTCTGCCTTTAATGCACTATTTACCTGTTAGTGCAGTCACTCATTTACTGCCTGGGGTAATGAATCAAAACATTAAAGCGTACGAGCCTTGTGACCTGGCATGTGCCACAAGGCAGAAAATCTATTAAGGGGCAAAATAACTATTCCTAACTGTCCAAGTTCAACAAGATACATCCTCTCATACTTCTGTTTATGCTGTTGAGCCACCAAATCTAACTCTCTTGAAAAAAGGCTACAGTAAGTCACAGATATACAGTTTCAGTTCTTCTTAGTTTAATTTCCCCACTTTTTTCCCTACATTTTTCTTCCCAGTTAATTTCCTCGTGCACCTTAGCACTGCTTGTTTTTACTAGAGTTAAGTTCCAGCTGTAGATTAATAAACCTTTGGTGCGCTATACTATGAACTTTTGGCACCAAGCCAGCCTATCCAGAGCCCACGTAAAACACTGTACGTAAAAGTGCTTGTGTCAATCAGAGTAAAACAGCATGTTATCCAGTGCAACACACTCACTTATGATTGTGGGTGTTGAATCATTTTTGGACAATGAGAGAGGAGGCGTTTGGAATGAAACCAGGAGTATTTCCATGGAATTTGTTTCCAGTGAAAATATACAAGTTATCATTAGCCATATGCTTTAGGTAATTCATCACACATGGTTTGTGTAGATCCGGGAAATCCATGCAAAATCAGTGATCATCCCTGAGGAATATACCACCTCTGCAGGATACAGTGCAACATTTTCATCCAAACACATCATGGCAAAAAGGCCAACTGCATGAGTGTGTGTGTGAGAGAGAGAGAGAGAGATACAATGTAGTGCATGGTTATTTCATTGTAAATTTCTCAAATTACATTTATAGAAGAGGGCGGAGGGGTCGTAGGGGAGTTGTATGATTAGTGTGGTTTGGGGCCAGGGAGAAGGTTCAGGCGCAGTGCAATTGTGAGTGAGGCATCAGTGGAAAAGTACTGTGATGGAACACAGATACAGCAGGAAACATTTGATGCCACTGAGTCGGCATTTTGTGCATTAATGGATGCGTGAAAATACGTTTGTGTCCATTATTTTCACTTGTGCACAGTTCAAAAGATGTTAAATGAATTTAATCTCACGTTTCACATAAATGGGACTTCGGGGACCAGAAGTCTTTTAGGAACTGTGTGAGCAGAACAGACGCAGCTAATAAAGGCATGCTTAAAAGCTTGGAAATGTGACCTTGTCTGTATCATTTGTTAACAAGCAGTCTAGGATCTCCACTATGGAGCAACATCTTCAGCAGTGGAGACACAGAAGTATGCAGGCCTGCTGCTACTCGTTTGGTAAAGGTACCTGTTATAGAAAGAACCAAAAACTCGATCATCATCGTCACTTTTACATTTGCATCATTGGAGCGCAAAGAAGAAGAAAATGACTTTTACATTTTGATTAAAACCTGGTTTGTGCCAGCTGAAGAGTGGAAGTATTTACTGCTAATTCTTTTTTAACCATTTAAAAACTCCTGTTTGAGGCAAGAGCAGCAGCTCTAACACATTGTAAAACCTTTATTGGGTTGTATAAAAAGAGCTCGAGACTCTGAGTCTGCAAATCCCTGTTAATATGTTTTGTTTGCAGTCTCACATGTGAGGCTAACATCTATAACATATATGAAACAAACAGAAAAACAAAAAGATTCATGCCACATGTTAGGTAAGACAAGATGATCCATATTGAACATGATCCATAATGTTGGTTGTAACCAAAATAGTACTTATTATTACGGGCCTATCATCATGCCTAACTCCCAGGTAAGTAATGAAATACATTGAGTCCACAATACCAATTATGTTGATTGTATGCTTCTAGGGGAATCAACACCCTCACTTTTTACCAGCCAGACTGTTTACCATCTCAAAGTAAACTGGGTGCAAGTACCATTTAACAAAATTACACAGCAACGCTCTGTAAAAACAATCAGCAGCCCCACACTCTCAGCAGATATTGATTTATGGAAAAGACAAATGTGGAATGGAAGATGGGTGGAGGATGGGGAGTTTTCTAAAGCCACAGAAGCTCTGTTTATAGAAAGCAAACAGCAGTCACACAACATGTCCTTTATGAGCTATTTTGGAGTCCTTTGAATGATCTTTTAGTGTATTTAAACCTGTATTTTGTCATTTGAAGTGCAGACAGAAGACTAGTGTTGTGCAGTAGGGCATTCTGGTGTCAGGGTGTGTGCGCCCAAGTCTACGTGGTGGCTATGTGTCTAGGTCAATGTGGTTGCATAAAAGGAGCAACGAGAGCCTGGCATTTAGAGCCCCCCTGTGGGTACAGACTGTTTATGCCACTTCTAAAGTGGATGTCAGAGATTTTTCATTGTAAAGACAGACGGTAAGACAAAAAAAGAAGATAAAAACAAGTTCATTCTTAGATGTAAGAAAACTCAGCCTTTGTTTTAAATGTAAATACAAATCCAAGAAATCAATCAGTCCAGCCAAGAATATATATTGACTGTGATTTGGCTGTTATGCTAAATTGAATATATTTTGATTCTTGATGGTGTGAAGAAATTAAATTGATTACTTTTTCTTACTTGTGTAAATGCACATTTTTTCTATATTGTCTGCTCACAGGAAGCTGTAAATCTAAGCACATTCAAGGTATTATCTAGGGCAATGTTCACGCATTACAAATTAAATATAATCTACTTTTTTTTTAATGCTGGCAAGCAAAGAGAACAAATCAAATACCCTGATCGTTCTTTTAGACAGGCAGTGAAATTGCCTGAATACCAGCTGACGCCACTTGCTGCCGTGTTTGTTGATGACTGTCGACAAACGTCAAACAGTCAATTTCCCTGCTACTTTCATCAGCTAGTTTGTAATTCTTGGCACAGTACTGGAGATGACCACCCACGCTCAGTATGTCCATAATGATTCACGAGATAGGAGCTGGTGAGAGTGGGCCGTAATGAAACTAAGGCCTAAATATATGAATCTTTGATGGGTCTAATTTTGACTCCGTGATGGTAGGAAGCATTTGAAATAGGCTTTGAATCATAAATGGAAATCTAACAAAGATTTCAGCATAAAGTAAGGCAACACTAATAATAGCATTGCTTCAGAATGTAACAAGAATTACACTTATTGCATGTAAATCTATATTATGTTGGACTTTTGCATCTCAGAGACTTAAAATGGTTGATGCCCCACTAAAAAAGTTTTCTTTAGGACTGGCAGTCTGGCAAGAATATGGATATTGTTATACCTTATGTACAGACAAACAGGCCCCTCTAAAATAAGAGGGCTTGGGACTGCTGGATAATAATAACAGACACTAGCCTTTCATGGTAACGTTTCTGAAAAGTCTTTGAGGTGACTGGTTAACTACCTAAAATCAATAACCATCAGTATAGTTCACTAATAGTGTCATGTCAGTTTTAAAAGTAAGAAAAATCCCTCCCAAAAATCAAGGTTCTTTCTTAAAACCATCAAAGATAAGCAGAGAATAACAGGATTTCAACCACACACTGACAGAGCAACAGCCTATCTGAAGTTGTGATGAAAGGCAGTGAGTGAAATGTCTCATTCATGCAAATGTGCCATAAAGTATCAAATGTATTATTATCCAAAAGCACAAGACACATGGTAAAACATAACTGTGTACTAGGTGTTATATAATTGTACAATCACAAGGGAGACTTTAATTGTACAATTTATTCTTTAATTGTACGATTATGACATCTGACAGCAATTCTAAATTTCCTGTAAGTGTTTAGCTTAGCTTTGGTCATTGTCCCTCTCTGTGTGGGTCGAGTGAAAGAGTGGTGACATGTCCTAATCTTAACTATTACTAAACTTAAGTCTCGTGGCTACAGAGGCTTCTCTGTGGCAGGTTCTAGACTCTGGAATAGCCTTCCTCTTTATATTAGATCTGCACAAACATTCGAACATTTTAAATCGTTACTAAAGACACATTTTTATGGCCTGGCTTTTAACACACTTTGATGTAAACATTTTGGGTTTTAACAGCCTTAGTTGTTGTTGTTGTTTTAGTTGTTTTTATTGACTTATTTGTTTTCCTACATTTTACTGTATTATTGTTTTGTATTAGATTTATTTTAGTGGCATTTTATATTTTTAGCACTTTGTGCAGCATGGACTGTTTGGAAATGTGATGAATAAGCTCCAGCTTCAGGTGACCCTGAATTGGCATGGATGGATGGGTGGATGGATGGATGTTCAAATTTAAACTTAGATCAGTTTTTATGGTTGCTTCTGCCTCCACATGCCAACATTTTGTTAAATAAAGTGACATCACAGTGGCAAAATTTAAGTTTTATATGCAGACTTTTGCTACAACAGATGCGATTCTGCATTTTCCATCCACTATCTCTTACTTCAAGACCATAAAAATGATGTCTCTATTGCCAAACCTCAGCAATCTTTGAATGAAAGATTCTGCCCTCCCTTGTAACAAAGTCCCACCAAGCTAAAATCTGTGTGCCCAACTGAAAATCTATATTTGTAACATTTAAAATTGTACTTGGGTATTACTAATTGCTTCAGAAAAGGTTATATGCAATAGAAATGATTGATATTGCAGCTTTCCCATAGTTTCTCTTGTCTTGATTCCATAGAAAGCTTTCCCCAGTAGCTGTCTGTCTGTTGGTATGATATAATTGCATGTTTCCAGTTGTGTGGCTCTTGTTAGATTTGTAGTTAGCACTTCTTTATATCGTACCAGATACTAAAGACGAAGAATCCCTCAGCACGGGTGTGTTTGTTTTGAGCCATCCATATGAACCTAATGCCCTCTGAGGAGCCAGAGGCAGCAGCGACAGGCTGGCAATCTGGTGACCACAGCACATCAAGACAAAACTAGTGGTGATCCACCCTGATCCTTCTAATTGGGTCTTTGGCTCCCACTTAAAAGACCAACCACAAGCAAAGGGGTGTTTTTTCCCCTTGGATACCTCTGTTGTATGTACAAAGGGAATCTTCCACACTGGACATTGTGGTCTGCAGCTCTGTGCTGTGGTATTTTGCCTTCATTTGGGCACTCTGCCCTAACCATCTTTTCGTACTGACTTTCACAAGTTTCTGTGAAAGGAGAATTTAATATCTAGGTCAAGTCTAACTAACTGTGCAAAACTTTAATATTTCATGAGGCAGACTTGACTAAAAATGCATATACCATGCATTTAAAATGCTGCATACAACTGGGACAGGTTCTGAAACAATTGGATATACTGCAAAAGATAAATGTTTTCTGCATAAACGGAGCTGGAAAGACAATAATTTGGATTCAGATCCCCAACACCCAAAACACAGAAGGCTAAAGATGCTACAGTAAAGCTGGAAGACTATTACCAAAGTCGTTAGGATTTCACTTTTTAGAAACAAACTCCATATTGATTCATGCCATAGTTGTTGAAATATTCCGGTCATCCATTTAACCATCAAACTTGCAAGGATCTCTCCAGTGATGTAATGATGCATTGCACATGCCTCTATCAACAGTATCTTAAATAAAATATTACTCGATATAACAACTTAATTAAATCTTTTGGAAAGAATGAATGAAACTGACAAGCTACTCAAAGCCCAGTGGCAGGTACTTTTTTCACAACACTTGCGGTAGCAAAAAATTGCATTGCTGTTATATCTGTCAGGTGCTGCTCTGCATAATATTAGGGTTGGCTTAATAGAATTACAGAGTAGACCTGAACTTAGCTGTGGGTCCTCTGTGTGAGATGGCAGAGTAAATTTAGCCTCAGAAGGTAAGGATTTGATTGAGAAACATGTGCAAAGCACAATGCCAAAGTCAAGTGGTGGTCATTATAGAGCACACTCGGGAACCCCACCCTCACTCTCCCTCCCTTCTTTCTCCAGCACACGTAAACACTGAGGTTAGAAACCATGGGGAGTTGTGAAAGCTAGAAATCCCTCAGATCTCTCAGACAACACAGCCTCCCAGGAATGCAAAGCTTAAGACTGGCTCACAAGGTCAAAAGCTTTTTTGTATCTTGCCTGGTAGGTATCTCACAGGGGAACCTTTTAAAGCAAGTGAGACTACTGATTAAAAAAGGTTTAAAAATAACATGTTTAATTATTTCCCACCATGCAGCTTGGGAATAGTAAGAGAGCTTATGTAGAGACACATGCATGCTTAAATGCTAATACATACACGCTGACTTTAGGCTCAACCTCCCTCCCCCACTTGTCTCTCTCCAGTTACCAAGGTTTTGTCCCGGGAACTTAGCAGCACTTGCCTACAGCCTCTCGCTCTGAGCTGCTTACATACTACAAACATGCTCAAGGTCTTCCCCTGGGCCATTCAGACTGTCAATAAACACTTTCCCCACACACCCCACCCCTGCCCACCCACCTCACTAATCTGAGCCATGGTCTGAGTAACCCCCATAACTCAGATAGAAAAAAAAAGAGTCATATACTAAAATTAAAGCTACTTTCAGCTGCTCCTTTATTCACAAGGGGTCCCACAGAAGGTAGCATCCACACATTTGATTTGGGATTTTTTGTTTAATGCTGGATGCCATTCCTGATGCCACTGCAAAGGGATTTGTGTCTCTTAAGATTGAGCTATGGATCTTTTCCTCCTGTTAGGCAAACATGTAAACCACTATATAATGCAGGGACTAAAAAAGAAATCTTGCCCATGTTTATGCCTTGTACCAGGTTTTCTCCATCATGTACTGTATAAAACACACACAGAGCCTCTTGAGATAGCCTACATCACTATCTCTGGCTTTTATGCTCACATGCATCAAATACCCCCCAAAATCTGGAAGAGTTTAAGTTGCTGATGGGAAACTCTTCTTCTAGGCCAGAGGTGATCTGGAACATCCAATATCTTAAAAACAAACCACAACTCTTCTTCTTTGACATGAATGTACTCAAAGGCCGTGTTGACCGTCTTGATACAAGATGTCGCAAAAAAAGAATTAAATTAAACCACAGGAATGGTTTTGTGCACTGCAAATCATTCGGGAGCACGTATTCAGTATTTTTGTTAAAAGACTTATACTTATTCCAACCAGACTTGCGATGTAACTACTGAAGATCAAGATTTGTGTATAAAAAATAAGAAAAGCAGTTTTTCTCCCGTAGACAATGCATGTATTTCCTGGGTAAAAGACTACTTTCATCACAAAGTTACAAAAACTGCATTTTGCAGGGTTTTTCATGGCTTAGAAGTGGGTTTTGGGGGAGGGTGGTAGGGCTATGCATGTAAGCACAATCTGCCTGTGTATGTTAACAATGAATCTGTTCTGCCTCATTTAATGAAATGTAAACATTTCTCTAACATTTCTGCATTGTTGTGCTGATAAAGTGGAAAAAATAAACTGTAAAAAAATAACCTAGTGTAAGGGTGGTTGACTTGAATCCCCCCAAATAGTTTTTGTAACGAAATGAATGCATTCGATTTAATTTGAAGAGATTCACTGCTTGGGTATCATAACGGATTACATAGACTTTCCCTTGCAAAGAAAAAAAGAAACTAAATATAGCTTTCCTTGAGCTAATCATAAGCTCACACAGGTAGAAGTGCAGAGGCATGATCATTTCCAGACTATGCTGCACACTACACCTACTCATATACACAGGTACTCTTTCAAGGCCCTCATTTGACTTAGTCACTAGGCCGAAATAACTTGAACCAATCAGTGGTTTGCGTATGTTTGTCTACGTGCACATTCACACACACAGCTTCCTATAATTTTCACTCTCATGGGAAGCTATATAAAAGTACACATATGGCCACCCAGCTATGTACATTTGTGTGCTCAGTGCTGGGTGTGTTGATTGCTTTCGGTCCAAACCACACTTTACTGATGCATGCTGCTAAAATCTTATAGTCTGCTTCCACATATTACGTTGCATAGGTTTAGTGCTTTGCTCATTTGCAGTCTCATTATGCATATCACAGAAAATGAAATAGAGGGGTGGGGAGAGGGGGGCTGATAACAAGTCAAATGTTAATTAAATGGTGTTGTTTTTTATACTCCCTGGTACTTTTCAGTATTTATTCTCCGTAACTGCAGAACTCACAGTATGTACCTCAGCAATAATGATCTGGCTCCCAGTGAACAATGAAAGAATGAAAAACATTTACTTCCTGTATGACGTTGGAAATGTGTGCCACACTCTCCTTTTTCAGAGAGGAATGTGTTGCGACAGGTAAGAAATTTGAGAGCTTAGAATAAGAACATAGTATGTAGTCTAACAGAGATCTTTTTTTTTTAAATTAATTAATTGTTTTAATGCCGGGAACAAACATGGAAATATGTGTCTAGAGGGTCCCAGGTGTTCTTCCTTTTAAAGTTTCCATGGCACTGCCAAGACAGTGGAGCCTGCCAAGGTTCCAAATGTAGGGCAACATGAAACCTCAGTTTTAAACTAATGAGTCATGGTCTGGGCAAAGGTGACATCATTTCCTTTTAGCCACAGTAGGTCTGGAATCTGAACCCCCTCCTCGCCCACCCTCCAGCCTTTATTTAGCAAATCTGTGAAACTCGTCTAGAGTGGAAACAGTCACGATTAACTGATCAAAACCACTGAGTCAAAATCAAATGTGACGCAAGCAGGCTTGTCTCTTGCATCAGAGGGGTCTTGAAGTAAGCAGGCACTATGATAAGGTTATTTTACTTGTGGCATTTTAACTAGCACAAAGAAAGTAATAGGATGACAGTGTGATTTGGGTGTTTTCCCAAATGCTATTTACACTGATGCACCATAATCTAGGCCTTAAATTGCAGGGTAGCGGCACAGAAAGTAAGCATTAAGCGAGTTCTTCCACCATTGTGTCCCACCTCTTGGATAGAACATTAAGCTAAATGCCAATATGAATGGAGTCATTACTGTGCTCCGATGAAATTCTTTTGAATTTAAAAGGTGTCATGTAGCAGATTCAAATGAAAATACAAATGCCAAGAGTTCAATACCCCGAGAGCAATGGCAAGAACATTGAGGATATTCACTGAGAGACTGCAAAAATTCTGAGAATGATGCCTGTTCCTAAGAATTACATCACCCACACTGATACTGAGACTTACTGCTGATAAAGACGTATAAATTCTCTAGTGGCTTGAAAGGATAAGTGAGGGAAAGCTCTGGGAGCAGTCATGAATTATTGTTGAAATACTCCATATCTTCACAGCTGTTTGGGAGAGACATTTGGCCAGTGAAGTACAGTATGGGAGTGGATGTTGCTAAACAAGCCGCACTGAAGGACTAAACACTCACAAATCTACACAGCACTGAGTAAGTCTTGTACCCACCCTCATTTCATTATAGATAGGAACATTTATGACAAAAAATAAATGCAGATGCAGAATATGAGGCAAAAACAGAGTTTGTACAATTCTAATTCCAAGGTTGAACATCTATATTTGGTATGACCACCCTTATCTTTCTACACACCCTGAACTCTCTTAGGCATGCTCTTCTTTGGATGTTGGCTGCCTTTTTGTTCTGTTCTCTGTCAAGATGACCGCACACCGCTCCAATAATCTTGAGATCCAGGCTCTGGGGAGACCAATCTATAACTGATAGTCCTCCAATGTGTGTTTTACTGTTCCCTGACATCACTGACTGAAAGGCAACCCCAAACTGCCATGTTTCGAAGCAAAGACAGATGGACCCAGAATGCAGACACAGCCAATGAGAGCAGCTCAACAGATATATTTACAAAGACGATGATGACAAAAGAGTCTGAGAAAGGATATTTAGTCCTTACAAATTCTGAGGCAGGCGGTTAAGTAGCCAAAAACACTGCCCTTCGGCTGACTGATTTCCTGAAGAGTGGGCAGGTGGGTCAGAACAGTATCATTCCAGAATTGGGTCTACTCCATCTTACAAGTTCTCAGGGGAGGAAGCACTAGCAGGCAACGTGCCAAGATTGAATCCAGCTTTCATAGGAAAAGTTGGGGAAGGGTTAGGAGAGTGATCAACGCAGCTGGCGGTGACGCACACACACACACACACACACACACACACACACACACACACACACACACACACACACACACTGGGAGATTTCCTGGAATAGAAGACAAAATTAATGGTAAGTAAAGATTGAAGCAAAGGCTATTTCCTAAGAGCCTGACGTTACCACTTAAACAGTTGAAACAAAATGGCAAAAGTGAATAAGCACAGGCTTTTCCAGCTGGTGGCCACATTTTCAGAGTCTTTGGCCCAAGCAGATGCACAGCAGAGATATAGGACCAAAACTACCAAGGAAGGAAAGAAACCATGATAGAGCCTGTACTATGTTTTACAAACTGGAGCCTTTCAACGAGGTATGTTCTCCTGACCTCCATCCTATATATTGGCTACTATCTGAACCAAAGTGTCAAATTTGGTTTCTTTAGACGATAATACATTTCCCCACTGATTTTCAGGACAGTTCTTGTATAATTTGGCACATCTCAGCCTTTTCTTCCTCTTCTACTGACACTATTTCTGATGAGACTTTGGCAAACGGTTAACTGACGAACTCAAGGGCCAGATGCATCTCCCAGTTTCCAAAGTGTTTTTGAGGGCACACTGCACACCACACTGTGATCTGCCAAGTTTTCAGTTAATGGCTCTTTGGAAATCACCTTTTTTTTAACCTGTCAAACTTGTGTTATCTTTGGCATTCTCATAGGCTCAATGGAAGAAATGGGAACAAATGATGTTCTTTAAAAACATGCTCTTTGCTAAGTTATCTGTCACATGTAGACAGATCACTGGTTCATCCCTTGAATTAGCTGCCTTTTTTATGCTTGAATGATTAGGCAGGTCAGTGTTAAGTGGATTAAAAACAAACAAACAAACAAACATTCCTTTGAAAATGCTCTGGTACAAGGACTGGACTATTGCTAAAGACCTTTTTAACAAACTTCAAGAACGTCTAGCTACTTGTAACCCAAATACAAACAAATATAAAGAAATGAGTTGTGGCTCAAGACTTGTGCACAGACCTGTATATGATAATGGCACACCTTTAAACAAATGCATGCCTCAGATATGTTATCTTGTTGAGTCTTGTTTTAAACTGCATAGAGAAGAAGCACTAGCCTCTGATCTGGAAGCAGAGAAGGTCTTTTTATTATATTTTAAAATGAGTTCATGGGGCTGATACCTCTTTCGACATGTGGGAGACTCAGTACAAACAAGGTCTGGTTACACAATGCAAAGTAAGACGACTCATAAGGACTCAGGAGACAAACGTTGCAGCAGCTCAGTTTCTTCCTTTGAAACATACTTTGAAACCAGATCAATCCAGATTCATTTAGACTGCCTTCAAACTGTATTAAACAGTGTTCCAGTGCATCCCGTGTGACCGCCTTCATCATGTTTCAGTTTACCATTAATTTGACTGAATATGTAAATAAACTGAACCCGCTGCTAAACATGCAGCTAAAGGAGCACTTACTATGCCAGCATGCAAGGCTTTGACAGCTGCTGGTTGTGTTCTTTGTGTTCACTTAGAACTTGTAAGGAGTCTTGCATCATTTAGGTCTGTCAGCTTGATGGGTTTCTCTGTTGTAAAACAAAATGAATTCAAAAGATGTGATTTTAAAATTTGGGAGTGTTTGCAAGCACATGGTTAGAAAATTCTCATTAAAATTCTAATTCTAAAATGCTTCACTCAACCGCTACAGTATGGTAGCTTATTTGTATCTTGCTGTGTTCTGAAGGGAGATTACAAGTGCTGTAGGTGGTCTAACAGCACAGTCAGAGTGATGTTTGTCTTTATTTATCTCTAAAGGGAAAAAATAGATGACAAAACACCCTTAGTTTATTTTAGGTCCCTTGACTTGCTTCAGTGTGGAGGGTCAACACAACAGTTTAAGCTCAGGCAAAGAAAACATTGCGAGAATTACAGTAGCAAGTTTCTTTTAAACATTATACAACTGCACATCTGGAACTGGTACCATTTGTATGTAGATGCTGTTTGGTGTTGGTTAGACTCTTAATGTTGGTTTGTATAACAAAAAAAAAGGTATTTTGAAATTATATCATCACAGGACTATCAGTGTATCTCAAGTAAATCAGATTTCCTCACAGCTGAAATGATCTGATTTAGCTGAAACTCAGTATTTGGCCACAGATATTAAATGCACAATGTCCTCCACAAGATGTCACTGTGAGAAAGACCCTGCTCCAAGTAAGAAATGCCACAATTCTCATGCAAAATAATCAGCACACTATAGGAAGAGAACAGAAAATTTTTTTCCCTGCAATCGGTTTAGATTGAGACACACACACACACACACACACACACACACACACACACACACACACACACACACACACACACACACACACACACACAACTAATTAAAATTTTTCTAATTTGCATTTATCAAACACTCAGCCATCAGAAATATCAAAAGCCGACTGAAGTTGCTGTCAACATCATTAACAACAAAGCAGAATTTCAAATGAAAAAGAAATATTTGATCACTGAGATGAGACGCTCTGCGTCATCCGCCTGCATCCGCTCCGCTCTCCTTCCCCCTTGTGGCTAAATCCAAAATCGGCATTAATGAAGGAGTCGCTTTAAGATTTGCAAGCATTTTTTTTTCAAGTGTCTTCATCCTTACGTTTAGATTACTTTTCCCCAACAAGCTACTGAAATAAAAATAGATTTTTATAAAAACAAAATAAGAATACATTATTTTTTACACATCCATTCATTTTATGAACAATTCAGCGATTTCGAACAATAACACCAGTTAATGTGAGTCTGCTAAGAGAGCAGGTGTTTGCCTTCACACCACAAGGGTGCGCCAGTGAGCTGCAAATGGAATTTTCAGAACTCAAAAAAAAAAAAAAAAAAAAAAAAAAAAAAACAAGAAAGAAAAAAAAAGAAGAGAAAATCAGTTTAAGTTTAACTAACTAACTGAGCAGGCTGGCTGTGAGCTTTTAATTGATGATGTAGGTTTTGGGTTTCCATAGGGACCAAACTGGGTCATAATTTACAAACATCATTTAATAATAATAATGCTAATTCATTAGTGCAAGACCCAAGCAATCTCTTTCATCAGTTGAATAGGAGAATGCCACTGGGGCTTGAAAGCAGGTCGGCGCGGGGGGTGGGGGCAGGCAGGGAGCGAGGGTAAACAGCAGTGCACATTCTCCAGCTTAATGTGGCTGCCTGGCGGATTTCTGTGCCTTCAGTGAATTTGTGATCACAAATGAGCTTCATCTGCAAAGTATAAGTAAATGTTTTTTTATGAGACGTTGCGGAAATTCTAGACTTGGTGATGTCTCTGACAAAAGAAAAAGACACAAACATAAACATAAAAAAGAAACAAAAACTCTTCAAAATGTTCTTTGTAATAAATGTAAATGCCAGACATATTTCCCATTGAAGATGCAAACGCATTTGGTGTCAGTATTTTCACAAGCAGAAGAGAGAGAGAGAGAGAGAGAGAGAGAGAGAGAGAGAGAGGGATAGAGACACTAAGTTTGAAAGTGCTGTCAACAAGAATTGTTATTCAGTCCGTTCTTCTTTACACGCGATCAGAGGAGACTACAAAAGTAGAAGGAGAGAAGGATGGCGATGGAGGAAGCTGGGTCTCTCTATTCCGAGTCTGTGTCCGGGGAGATATGATGTATGCCTGTAGTAGCTGTGACACTAGATGTTCTCAGGATGGCAAAGGCATAATACAATTTGAGAGATTTTTTTCTTAGTGTGGGTCCCGTATCACCAGAGGATAAGGACACTTATCTAGCAAAATTGCAGTCCTGAGAGACAACATCAGGTGGCAAAGGAACGGAATTGGCTCTCATCCTGCTCTTTGTGTCTGAAGAATGACGGCAACATAAGCACTTTGCGCGCACATTATTGAACCAGCTTGCAAATCTTGGGGACTGACTCACAGCCACGGTGAATGTTAAAAGAGAACACGAGCTGCAGACAATAAACAAAAATGAAATTATTGGCAGGGGTTAAATGATATTTTCATATTGAGGGCTTACATGATTTATTCAATAATTTCATTTAGTCTCTCTGCGGGAAAATAATAATAATAACAATTATGATTGTCAAATAATTGATCCAACGCAAAAATAGAAGTTTTTCAGCTTCTCTAACTCCTTGCAATTTGCTGATTAATCTTAATTGTTTTCAGAGAGGTGGAGTCTATCCCGGCTCTCACAGGGGGAGGGCGGGGCACACACTGGAAAAACTGCGAGTCTGTTGGTGGCTGGGTCGCGTCACCGTAAGCACGCCGCATAATGCTTACCTTCACCAACGAGGTTATTAAATTATAACTGAGTTGGCGGAGAAGTGTATGGGCCAAGGAAGAACTTCTTCACTTTTGATTTCTGCCCCCGGAGAACTGTACTGCCCCCACTTGTTAAAGGCTGGAAATGCATGTAATATTTGAATCATGTGCCCAATTTCCAGAAATGCCCTAGAACAAACCCATATTGTAAACGGGATAATGGATATTATATTTTCTCTTGACACAATTTAGTTTTCACCAAATTCGGTACAGATAATCTTCAAACGAAGGCTCACAAAAGCAATCATATGGATTTCTAGTTTTCCAAAGAATTTGCCTGGGGCAGGCAATCCAAATCCAAACTGGGTCTAGCTATTAAAATCAAACTAAGCACATGGACTTAGGACCACGTTTTTGAGACATTCGCATTTATTTCATACAGAATTGTATACTACATCCTCCAGTTTTCAGAATCAAATAGTATTTAAAAACAGGACTTTCTTAGTATCTGGTAAATAAAGTGTCAGAAAACAAATTGAAACAGCCTGCAAACACACAGTGTCTTTTCTGTCTCCACTTTAGTTTACTTTGCCAATTATACATTATAATCATACAATTCAATGGGATAAATGAGACTATCATTTTAAAACTATGATGTACAGACTAACTGCTGATAAAAATCATGAATTTTAATCCTGTTATTATATTGGCATTATTATTATCTATTCATTCTTCCATTCATTATTGTTATTATTGGTTAAACATTTTACAAAAACTTAGAAAATGAATGCCATAGCTGATCCAGTACATTGGAAAGTTTGTCAATGGCTTTTTACTAGATATTCAGGGTCAATTTGGTTCAGACCTTGTCTATTAAGTCATCTGGTAACAACTCAGGACATTATGCCAGTACCTCAATGTTGGAGCACATTGAATTTTGAAGGTATTTTAGACGGTCCGTCCCCTCTTGAGAGCCGTACAATGGGGAAATGCAAAAGGTGAATTAATTCAGCTGGGAATAAAAACCTTTTCAGTCCTCAAAGACACCTTTCAGTATCTCAGATAAAGTGCCACACGTGACAAAGATTATTACAGTCTTTTGTCTGTATAGCACCCATCTGATTCAACCAACAGAAGAAGAGGTTAATGTTGCCGAAATTAAAATCCCTGAATGTCATTAAGACCTTTGAGCTCTTATTTTAATTTTTCTAGAGTGGGAAGTGCAAACATTTGGTCTGATAAGACAAATAAGACCTTGCTATAACACATGCTTTTTTTCTATTCCTTTGTTTTAAAAAAATTAACTCTGTAATTACAACATCTCTTGGTTCTCCAGAGTAATAAAGTCAGTTTACCTGTGTGGGTGACAAAGGCATCAGTAGTGGCAACAGGGCAGCAGGTGGTATCTGGATGATGCATTTAAAAGTGTGGGTGGGTGATCATAAATTGAGCCATCACCTTTCTTCTGCCGCTGCAGGCTGCTGCCTTTAGTTCCTTATCTACCTTATTCTCATTACATGCTCCCTCGGTGTGTTTTTCCCTCCTTTCTTTGGTGAATCACAGAGGAGTGGTAAATAAGAGGGACATAGGGAGAATTTAAAAAAATTTAAAAAGCAGGGAGGGAAAGGACCTGAAATACAGGCATCCCTACCTCAACCCTACCTCCATAAACGCTGTTGTCAGTGCTGGGTGCAAGAGCAATTAATCTCAGCCAGAGGAGGGAAAAAGGAGAGATGCACAAGTACAAAAGCTATCAAGATGACAAGACTTCGTAGTGCAATTTACTAGGTTTCTTCTCCCGTCAAGGATATAAATGGATGTTAAACTTGTTATTGTGTGTTGGGAATTTATTGCCGATGTGAGCCCTGTGTTGTAATTGAGATTTTCAATGACATTTGCTTTGCAGCTGATGAGGGTATAGTAAACAATTTAGCACACACACGATGGGACACATCTGTAAGATTAGTTAGATGTTATTTAAAAAAAAAAATAACTAGGAGTATTGTTGTCCTTTGAGAGTCTTGAACATTAAAATCCAGTTTCCACCGGTGAATTTCAGTGAGCTTATTTCTCTCTCTCTCGTTCCTGTTCCTTTAATGTATGCCACACTCCTGTGAGTAGCCTTTTCCGCAATAATGAATTACTGAGACATCAGCTCTACAAGGCCAACTGAAGTGACGCTACAAAGACAAGTGAAATGAGTCTTCAAGTGGTTGGCCCTCACGTGGAGAATAACATTATAATGGCCAGAGGAGAAGGAGCTTTGATGTAGCACCGTCTTCATTTTTACAACCACCAAACAATGACATAAACTAAAAGGACACTAATTATAGACAATGAACACATCAAGAAGTAATCCCTACCTCATGCGTAAGCGCTAAGTGTCGTCTTTATGGTGCATTTCAAACAATGCATTAACATTTTATGACCAAAATACTTCATTGTACACCACAATTCTGCAAACAGGCTCTGCATTATTTCCTAGCACCTACTTAGTCTTGGCCTTTAACTGCATTGTTGTTTGTGTGGCTACATTGCATACTGTCCACTCTAAATTTGGTCTTTTCATTGTCTATTATGATGAGGCTATTAGAATGTCACAGAGAAGCAGGATCAAGGTCGCTCGCTACTAAGCCGACTGTGGTTCCTCCCCATTGCATATTTAGACATGATTCGGTGGGATGCTTGTATCTAAAGAACCCAAGCACGGGATTAGACATGTACAGCACTTCTGTAACAGATGGCATGAGTGCTGTCAGTGATATTTCAAAGAAAATACAAGTCATGGACTCAGACAACTTAGCGCAACTTTACTCCTCATATCACAATGACAGCTGAGTGTGTTTTCTTTAACATTTTCGGAAGTGGTTGATGACTGCGGCATTGACTGACTATATTCACAGGACATCAAACAGGCCTTGAGTTTGTTAAGTACAAGCAGCAAACAGACTTGACAGCAACTGGGTATGAGTAGAGGAGCAGCACATAGGTAGACAGATTGAAGACATAATATCAGTGTAGTCTCTCTCTTACTACTCTGTACTGCAGATATGTCAATGATACAAATGAGAATGGTTCTGAATTATATGGTTTTACAAACAATATTACCCAGAGGCACAAAAAGAATCCATTTCATGGGCATATGGCATTCAATTAGTTTTTTGTTTTTAATTTCACCATGCCAGTGCACTTTTGTTTCTATTGCTGGCATAAAACAAGCAAACAAACAAAGAAAAATTGCACTATCATTCACAAAAAGTTTGAGTCTTGAACACTTGGTCAAGATGTGGCACAGACAGGAATTAACGTAACACATATCAAGACCATTGTTGCAGACCAGACTGTAAAATGTAGTCAGTTCAGTAGCCCTAAATAGATCGTGTACGCATAGCACGCATGAAAAAAGAGAGAACATTATCAAGCGGGAGAATAATTACAGCTAACAAAGGAAGCAAATTTCTTATTATGTTACAATGCATGCGTTAAAGACAACTGAATGGAGAAGAGAAAAAGATGAAGGACAGATAATGTTCTTTTGTTTAGAACAACTTTATATATTTAGACTTACAGAACAGCGATGTAGCAGATTTATAAAAGCAACTTAACTTTCAGGTATATTCTTAACTCCTCAATCTACAAAATACTGTTTATACAGAATTTGTTTCGACTGTGACATCATCAAAAGAATTAGACTGATTAAAAATAAATCTCACAAAATTTTTTTAAAAATTAAAGGCATTTTTTTAAATAGCAAACTAATATTTATTGTTACATGGCAGACCAGGAAAGAAAGCATCCAGTGGGAAAAATGTATCGTCATTCATCCAAGTGACTGCTTCAGTCTCAGCTGACTGCAGGTTTCCCCAACTTTATAAACATTTGCATAATGACTGAAACTAGCCCAGTGAATGAACATTGGGCTGTGAGGTCAGTTTCTTGATGCAAATTGTCATGACCACTGATCAAAGACCATTGGTCAATGACATTTCATCAATGGCCATGAGTACCATTCGCAGAGATCTGGGGAATGGCTACCCTGAGGCCCCCTCCTCGATTCAGATATGGTCTTTCCCTTTTCATGTACAATGCCTCCTTGACTCCCCACTCAATTCAATAAGGTTTCCCCGGGTTCACCAAAGTTGGACAGCAGAAATCGGGAAAAACGTTGCCTGGTCTGATGAGTCTCAATTTCTGGTGTGACATTCAGATCATGGATGTAACAGTTTGGAGCAAATAAAATGAAAGCCTGCATTCATGCTGCCTTTAATCAAAAGGCTGTGGTTTCCTGTTCATATAAGCAATGAAGTGACTTGTGAGTCTATGCTGTTTGTCTTTTTGTTAAATTGTACTTTTGAGCTCATGAAGGCCTTTCTATACTCGTAGTGAAGAACGTAGAAGGAAGGAGTCTGTTTCATTATTTTTATTCATTATTTATTTAATGAAAGAATAAAAAATAGTGATTGTAATGTTGTGGATAAGAAGTTGGATTTACTGAGCTAGTACATCATATTTTGTCATGCAGCAGCACAGCAGAAATAAGACATTTTTAGAGCTAGTTGTATCTTAAATTTTCTATTAACAATTGGATCTAAAACACGAAGAGAACAAGAACTGAAACCAAAACAAGGATGCACAACACAGCGTCCTTTGGTGAGATTTTAATGTGAACAAATGGTGCTATTTACAATTTTCCAATTTTTATATCCACGAATTAAAGTAAGACTGATGAAGTTAGAATATAATCATCCAAATGCATTGCTGTATATAGCAGCTTAATCTGCTTTATATTTACTAGTCATGTTTTCTATGGAAATAAGAGGTTATCCCACAAGGCCCTGGATCAGCTGATTGGAGTCTTCCCATAATTGGGTTTATGGAAGAAGCAGTTTACTTTTTATACCGCTGAGGTACTGGATGTCTCTGGGACATGAGCAATGGAGGAAATGATGTTTATTGAAGGATCCGAGTGCCCTTCTCTCAGAGGTGCCTAACCACTTTACATTACAAAAGAGAAAAACAGCGACAGGGAAAGCTCATTATGCACCTGATATTTACCATTCAGCCAGACAATCTAACACATTGGGTTGTTTTCATAATTTTTGTTTCTGTATTTGATAAGATATGGAACACAGAGCTGACTTTTAATAAGGCACATGTACCACACTGCCTTTTCTGCTCCCCAAGAATCAACATTCCACCAGAGAGAGGCAGAAAGATGCATACCAAATAGGAAATCATTATTTCTGCCTTTCACAATGCGGAAAATGAGGGGCATAAGGTTTTTCTTTGGTAGCAGAGTAGATGGAAAACATTTAATTTAATTTTTTTTCTCTAACTTGGAGCTCAGCTCTCATATCAAATTACTGTAAGCTTCAGACAGATCGCCATGCTTTCACTTGTGCTATGTGTATTCAGATGCAGACACCCAAAACAAACTAGAAGTCTCTCATTTATATGCCATAAGGCCTATAACCTCAAGCATAACCTCAAGCACAGGCTGACTGATATATGAACAGTAAACAGTGATTTGTGTCTCTAACAGTTTTACGAACTGAGAGAAAAAAAGAAACAAATACTAATTAATAGCTTGAACCTAATGCTTCTTTCATGTTGTGCATAAACGAGTCAGTGTCACCTGGTCTTGCCCATTAAAAAATATCATTATTTCTAATACAATGTTGGATCCTATTAATGATGCTTTTTCAAATGTTTTGGCCGATGGCAGCTCTGTGGATCCTTTTTAACAAAGTTTTCCCAAAACTTTATTCATCACTGCTGAGTTCTTTTTTCTTTATTCTTTTTTGCTGGTTTGACAGCTTCATGGTCAGAAAATCAAACTTATTGGCAATATTCTCCTGTGTCCTGAGGAAATGAGCCCCTCATTTGAGTGACTGTTAAGGAATAGCTAATTAGCCTGATTGTGTTGAGCTGGGAAGTTTCTACTCTGTAATCTATGTCCATGCAGCTGACCTGACGCTGATCTATGGTCGAGTTCAGTTATGGGTGTTCCAGTTCCAGGTTTTCATCATTTCATCTGTTAAACTAAGCTTTTGCGTTAATACTATTTTCCCACTTAAATGGGTTTGAGTGATTTAGGTGACTTTGAATGTGGCATAGTTGCTGGTGCCAAATGGGCTTGTCTGAGTATTTTGAGAAACTGCTGATCTGGTAGGGTTTTCCAACCATTTCTAGGGTTTACAGAGAATGGTCAGAAAAAGAGAAAATATGCAGCTTGCAGCAGTACTCTGGGGGAAAATGCCTTGTTGAAACCAGAGGTCCGACTGCTTTAAGCTGATAGGAGGGCAGTGGTAACTCAAAAAACAACTGCCTCCAACCAAAGCATACAACGTTGAAGCAGATGGGCTACAGCGGCAGAAGACATTTTGAATAATTAGCCCTCTGAATTGTTTCCTCGCTTGGATTTCTTTTCCTTTTCTCTGCAATTAAGTTAACTACAGTCCGCTTTACCTTTACTAATACCTCTGAAGTCCCTGCTTCAAGAATCATAAAGAGGTGGCTCTGTTAAGTTAAAGTGCCAGTAAATTAAAACAGTAAGATTTACATTGGATCACCATATCAATAATTTTCCCACCGCTAGAACTTTAAGATATTTGTTAAGTTCTCACTTGCACTTTCCTTATACAACATTATTTTTATTTGATTTATACTTAGTTCTTATAATTATCTTGTATGAGAAATGTCCACGTTAACACAAAACACAGAAGTAACATCCATCCATCATCCTTTAACCCATCCCTCCTCTTTCGCTTATCCACTCATGAAAAACAGTTTCCAAATGTTCGTTCACCTGTGTAACATAAATGTGTGCTGCAGCGTATCAACAAGAATAAAAAAATACACGTATTTGCATAACTTTTCTGCCTCAGCTAAATTATAGTGCATGCAGAACTGTTTATGCAGCAACCCCAGTTAAGGTCAAGGCTGTAATACAGCATTGGTCCAAAGTTGAGTGTATTCACATTCGGCTCGTCAGTACCAGATCATACAGCAGGTCAAAGTGCATTTCAGATTTAAATACTAAAGCTTTGTGGTTTATAATAGCTTGACTTGTAGGCCAAATTCATTTTTTCATGGGAAAAAAAAAGAATCTTTTCCAGTTTCATATAAACGTTTTCTCCAGATTTGACGTGGCAATATAGACAGTAATAAATTATTTATTATTGTTGGCAGCAGATATTGTTTTACGCCACAGTTTGTAAGGGTTGAAATGAAGTTTAGCTTTATTCCCTTTCCTTTAGTAAGACAAAACCGACTACTAATAACATATATGTACGTCATACATTCATACATGCAACATTTATCATTAAAAACATTAAACATCCAGGGAATTTTGGTCATATAAAGAATTCACAGTCAATACACTATTACTGAATGTGCTTTATGAATATGCATTTATTTTTCTACCAACAGTCACCGTGCACAGAAAACAATCCACAACATGTTATTTGGAAAACTGGCTTAATGCACGTTATTTCTGCATTAATAGAACAACAAACATGGAAAGCAGGTTATTTTTAGAGGGCTAAAGGCAGAGGGATTACTGTTGGGGGTCTCGTCCACCAGCCACTCTGGCTTGCTAACAGATGGCCACTCTGTCAGACCTGGACCACGGGTCAACATTATTTGCATATCAAATCAGTCTCTGAGCAGGAGTCGCTCAGCTTGCTTTCACCTGTTCCCCTCTTCCTCAAAGACCAGTTGGAATACCTGTAAATTATGTTTTTATGTACAAAGCAGCAGACGAATAAATAGTTTATAAAAGAAAAGAACAAGTCTCCTACAGCATCCATTTTTATGTGTTTCACTACATATTTCTTAGATTAGCTTCTATAATAAGCTGAATTCTAACAGTGGCTTCCAGTGGCACCAGTACAGAACAATCAGTTCATCTTGTTCTTTACTGAATGTTTTAGTGTCCTCCTCGAGCTCTGGTAAAAAAACAAAAACTGAGCGGCAATGTTCCCTCTAATTTTTCATGTGTCTGAGCGAACACACAAACTCCCTGAGCGGTCCCTTGGACCACTGCGAGCGACATCAGAGGTGTGCACAATTTTGAAAACACAACTTTTTTTTTTATAAAGCTCTGACTTGTATTATGAGGTTGAGTCTGTGGGTCTGGGAGAGAGTCCTGTAACTCTCTGTCTGCAAAATACAGTAAATAATGACCAATGCTGGGCAATTAATTATATAGTTACTTGTTCAAAAAAGTTACTGAGTTTTGCAAACAAAGTTTTTTGCAGCTGTTTACCTAAAAATGCAGCCAAGGCGTTTTTTATAACAAACATTTCAAGCTATTTACAGAACAATCAGCTGTTCTGCATCAATTTGATGCCACACAAATTATTTGTGCCGCTCCAAAAAATAATTTCTGTCCACTATGAGATAAAGGAGAACAACAGCCTGATACCTGCAGGCCTGACAACAGGAGATGTATCACTCCTGTAACACCCGTAACATTCAGCAGTCGCCTCATTGTTCTGACACACACAACAAAACCATTGACTACAGTACACACTAACTACACAAGATTTGCGCTAAACGTCGCAAATCTCTCACATCTCAAAACACCGCCGTCACTCCTAAAACTTCCCCCCTCCCTAAACAACTAAATGCCATGTTTTAATTGGTCGACATGGTACATTTTTCGACCAATTGGTTTTGTTTTTGCTCACAGGCGGAGAACGCTTTCGAGCATTTTCCTTATAAAACGCCGTTTTTACCGTTTCTTCCCGCAGTAAATATAAACAACGATAGTATTCAGGAAGAAAACCAAACATCAACATCTACATCAACTGTGGAATGAAATGTCCACAGTTTAAAAAAAAAAAAAGGGAAAAAAAAGCTTAACAGAATGATAATTTGTTCTGACAAATGTTAAAGTTTTCTGCAAAATGATTTCTCCTGTCTGAAAGAAAGGCCTTCAGTTTTCATGCCTCGTAACAATGATGAAAGACAAAACCTTTGCAAGGACTTAGGTGCAACATATTTTCTACCTTTTCTCCAGGATTTCTTCTCTGTCGTGGTTACGGACAATGAGGTTTGTAATGAACTCACTCACTTATCCTGCTCGCAGGGAGAGATGCCGTGCATGACTTCGTCTTCCCTTTCAGGTTTTCCTCCACTGCTTTTCACCAGCGGTGTTTGCCGGGACACAATTTGATCATATAACACCGGCTCACCTCCATAAATTAAAGCAGGGAAATGTGATTTATCTTCTTTCTCTTGCGGTTCCTTTCAGCTGACTCTCTGAAATAACAGCAAACATAAATAGGGGGTATAAAAAGGGGGCTCTGAACGCTCGAGAGAGTGGATTACGCCATGAATCAGTTTATTAACGGTGGGCCATGGAGCGATGTCGGTGCGAGGGGAATTTATTCATTCATAAAGCAGTGTTTACAGCATTTATCTTCACCCGAGAGCAGGGCCCTAAAATGTAACAAAGCACACTAAGACAATGATATGGCGTGATGGATCTAGGGCTTCCTGTGTCAGGGCCGCAAGCCGACTCTGAGGTATTCCTCTGCTGCTCTAGGTTTGGAGAGGAATAACATAATCTTCGGCGCAATGAAATGGAGCGGACAATGTTACTATTGTTTCTGAATCATGACTGCATCTGGTTAACACAATATAATCCTTAGTCAGAATGACAAAATGAGAATGAATGTTGTGGGACATACACAGAAACACATATCCAAATGCATGCCTCACATGAAGAGACTCACAGACTCAAATATTCTTTCACTACAGTGGTTTCAAACCTTTTTCCACAAGCTACATCTTAATGAGCTAAACCCCTGGAGCGTACAATATGGTCAGAAGAAAACTGTTGACTTTGATTTTGGATCCAAACCATGCGTTTTTTTCTTCTTCTTCTTAAGTGAACACAGTTACTGGAGGCAGACTTTGATGTTCGCTCAAGCTTGATAGCTGACTCTGGTTAGTGCTCTTTAGTGATGGGACATTCAAAAGAGCATTAGGATGTTTGAAATTTCAAAAGATAAATGATGTCAGTGTCAGGCCACAGACTCAATCAGATTCCTAGCTCAAAAGCAGAAAAGCCAAAATACCCCAGTTCCTTTCAATGAAAGCTAAGTGCTTTATACAAAAGAGTTTGGTCTCCTATCAGAAATATAGAAACACACATTAAAAATACTCATTAAATGTAGAAATATATAGAAGGTCCTGTGTTCAATACCACCATCAGGCGGGGTCTTTCTGTGTGGAGTCTGCATGTTCTCTATGTGTTTACGTAGGTTCTCTCCAGATACTCCGGCTTCCTCCACAGTCCAGACACATGCAGTTAGTGGGGATAGGCTAATTGAAAACTTTAAATTGCCCATAGGTGTGAATGTGAATGGCTGTCTGTGTAAATGTGTTAGCCCTGCGACAGACTGGCGATTTGTCCAGGGTGCACCCTGTTTTGCCCTAAGACAGCTCGGTTAAGCCCCCCCCCCCCACAAAAAAAAAGGATAAGCAGAAGAGGATGAATGGATACTTCACACCTGAAAATAATCACCAACAAGAGCAGCTTGGTATGGCTTCTTGAAATTGTTTTTCAAGGTCAACTTTGACCTTGGCCACTAATAGTGAAGGTCAAAGTCAAGAGCTTAGCCAAGAGAAGTACTCATGTCCCCCAAGGCGTAATATCTTGTTGTGAAGTTTGAAGCTGATAATCATGTTAGGTAGCTTGAATTTATCATTTGGTTTGACGCTGACCTCAATCAAATTGTCACCAGAATTAAATCAGCTGGAACTACCATCACACAAAGTTTGCAAATGATATCTTGAAAACTGTGGATGCTAGCCTGTTAACAAACAGACAGAATGCAGCAGATATTCAGGAAACGTGGAAAGTACTGAGAGACTCAACAGATTTTAGTAGGGTTTATAAAAACATATAGGATTTGGGTGCAGAAGAAAATATACATTAACTCAGCATTCTTTTATAACACCCACTAATATCACTGCACTGTCGTGCAATCATATATATTGCAGTGAAATGATTATTTTCTCAGTAAACATTTTGAGTGATACTGTAGATCATATATTGTGGGGAGAAAAAACATCAGGTCCCTAGAGACTAGACTAGCCCCATAATGTCAAAATCTAATTGCTTGCCCGACTCCTCCGAAAGTCCACCAAGTGTACACCAAGCAAGCACAGAGATGGTAAAGGCATTTTGAGATGAAATGTTGAGCAGATGGCATCTTGTGGGTGGTACCGGCCATCTCTGATATGGGCAGTCATGCTGGGTGAGATGAAGTCTGTGGCTGATTGGAGTCTGTCTGACCCACTGGTTGGTTGATTACTAGCATCACACACCACAGGATGCAAGCCTAGTGTTTGTGCAGTGACAGCTCCCTGAAACAATCATTTACTATGTATTGACTTCATTGGTCATCAAGAAACACAGCAGAAAAAAAAGAAAAAAAAATCAGACAGAACGGTAATCTGTGTCACATAGCTGACAGTCAGAGGCAAGTGCTACATTATGTGTCCTCCTTGTACTAAGGAGAAATTCATTTCAAAATTCCAGGCATGAAATAATCATTTGTGCTGCCTGTTTTGTAACATTTTCAGTGTTTTCACAAAGCATTTCCACTATGTCACTTTTTCTTTACTCACACAAAGGTGCCTCGGCATTGTTGCATCATTAGATCCAATTTAGTAAACCATATGACCCAGCGATATTCTTCTATAGCCTTGATAAAAATAATAGAAAGCAAATGCATTATGTCAAACAACATGTCAAAAGTGCATTAACTGTGGCCAATTTATGGGTGCAAGCCTGTATAAGCACTGAACTCTGCCTCTTTGCTCGCCAAATTACTGTCTGCAAAATGATTGCATTACACACAAAATTGCATTTTCCTCCGAGCCTCTGTATTTAACTGTAGCTGAAGTCACAACACTGGCCTGCTGTGAGTAAAATACTCAGGCTGCATCAAACTCAATTTGTCGAATTATTGCCAGATCTTTTCAAAAGGTTTTTGCCACAACAGCATTTCAGTCTTTGTAGCTCAAACAAGACCTTCCTGTGAAATACTAGAGCAGGGACAGATATTAATTCATGTATATATATATATAAATAAAGACAAATGTCTTAGTGCCCTGTCCAGGGTGGACCCTGCCTTTCACCCAGTGTCAGCTGGAAAAGGCTACGGCCCAGCAACCTTGAATTGGGTAAGTACATTTTAAAAAAATTGATAGTTGCATCTAAAGATACATAAGAACAAACTTGTTGTAGGTCTCTTTGTCACTAGTTATTCTTTAAGCCTATGAGTAACACACACAAACTGTAAAGTGATTCCAAGTAAAACTTTAGTGAATAGTTATTTTAAAGAAGAACAAAATAATAACGCTAAAAAATTGCTAATAAGCTGATGATTGATGTTACTTTGTTTCCATTCATTATAATATGAAATATTAAAATAATAAATTAGCACTGCTGCCTCACAGCAAGAAGGCCCTGGGTTTGAATCAACCATCTGTGCAGAGTTTGCATGTTCTCCCTGTGTTTGCATGGGTTCACTCTGGGTATTTGGGCTTCCCCCCTAAGTCTAAAGACATGCAGTTAGTGAGGTTAGGCTAACTGATTATTCTAAACTGTCTGTAGGTGAGAATGTGAGTGTGAATTGGTTTCTTGCCCCACAACAGGCTGGCAATCTATCTGGGATGTACCCTGCCTCTAGCCCCATGGCAGCTGGGATGGTCTCCAGCCCCTCCAGTTACCCTGAAATGAATAAGGGGAAGAATATGGATGAGTGGATAAAGGAGCCAGCTAAGGTGGTTCTGGAATGCCTCCAGAGGGCCTCCTAGGTGAGGTGTTTTTGGGCATGTCCGACTAGAAGGACGCCCCAGTGCAGATCCAGGGCACTTTGGAGAAATCACATTTCTTGTCTGGCTTGGGAACGCCAATTAATTATTTTCGCAGTCATGTATTTGTCTTTGATATATTGTTTATGAAAAATCTAGGGTGGGTGGATAGAAAAAAATACTGGCCTCATTAGTTATCTTGGTCAAATGCTAGTCCTTGTGGAAGCAACTCTTGGAATGAATCCAAGCAGTTATTTTGATGTCACGCTCTAAATTACTCTACTTCCAATGATCAGATAGACATAACATACCGTGTGGCACCGATGAGTCTTAATACTATACAAGCAAACAATTTTGCAAGGCTACATCTTCCCAGCTTTAATATCGGCTCAATATAGATTTCCAACGTGCAAAGCGTCACCACTAATCCCACAGGAGCACTAAACAGTCGCCATGCTAAATGTATTGAAGACTGTGAGGTAGTTCAGGCAGGCTATGATGAACTGAATCATACACACTAGCACTCCCGAGCCTCCTCATGCCACAAACACACATTCCTAATCTGCTGTTCGATTTAAGCTGCAGAATTTCCTATCCCTATGGTATATCAACGCCCTGCACTCCCTATGCAACACTGCCTGCTATTCCAACTCCTCCACCAACACCGTCTCTACTTTTAGGCTCTAGAGGGATATTTACTCACTATTCCCCAATTTCTGTGTGTATTATATTTACAGGGAGCAATGAGCTTGGAGGCTAGATGTCAAATTGTATACTGCTGCTTTAATAAATCAACAAATCAAAAAGAATAGGTTAAAAATAATTGTATTTTTATTACAACACTTAGAGAGCTGCATTTTAGCCAGCATTTTAGACTTCGTAGATAGATTTCTATCCAGGATTATTTGACTGCCATGGCTTACAGTGGCAATGGTAGGCTCCTTAAATTAAGCAAAGACTTTACAGTGTCTGATTTAATCTTTTAATCTTTCATGAGATAAATATCTTTAAGTTAAATACTGTAGTTGATATTCACCTTAAAAAAAAGCCTTGAAATGCAGCACATTGTTGTTTGGCACTCCAGCTGTTACTGCTGTTTTTGTCCCAATAAACAGCGAGGCCCCACTTGGCTCCCAGCATCTCATTTCTCCTCCTTCATTACTGGAGCGCAGAATATTGATGCACGTCAGATTTTGCTGCATTCTGTCGATACGAGACAGGAGAATGGAAAAAACAAAATTCTAACACACAAGGAATATCCCCAGATAACCTGGGAATAGCCGCTGTAGCGACATGGCTGTCAATTATCAACATCACAAACAGCATGTTTATCCCAACGCACCTCACCAGTACCTGAGCAGACTGGTTGACCATGTGTGGGATTCAAGTAAACAAAGGTTTGACTCGGTACAGTTTGATCATGTTTGATATTTTGCTTTGTTGTCCACTTATAGTGTATGAAGGCAGAAGTGTGATATTTTTATTGGGATAAGTCTGCTTTATCTCCATGATGGTTAATAACTGCTAATTTTTTTTCTGCTATTAGTGAAAACACTGAGTGTCGTATAATAATAATAATAATAATAATAATGCATTTTATTTGAGGGCGCCTTTCAGAAACCCAAATCTAAATGAACATATGTAGATGTTCATATGTTCATTTAGATTTGATGGGGCAATGGTAAACACTGTATTACATACAAGTGAGAGACTTCTCTATTTCAATAAGCCTACATGCTTAAGTGTGCGTTTGTCTGTAAGCCTCTGTTGGGGTTTTTTATAAAGCAGCTGTGGCCAAGACTAGCTGTTGCTAGGAGGCATATGAGACAGCTGCATATGGTGGGGAAAGGCACAAGCCAGCGGGCGGGCAGCAAAGAGGCAGAGAGTGACATGGGGTCATTATGAGCCAGTGGCTACTTATGTCACGGAGCAGAGTTCCTGCTCGGCATACATCACATAAGTGGACAAAAACAAGAAGGAAATGACATGCATGTGTATGTTCCAGAGCAAAGTACTGAGAAAGAAAGAAAACTACTTTCACAAGTAGCACCTTTCAAGCTTATAATACATGGTGACTTTTCCGATGTCCTAATTTAAAAGCATGTCGTTGACAACATGACCACAAGATTCAATCTAAAAAGCAGAGAATTAAAAGTTAAAGCTACATCTTGCCAGCAATTTTGACTACAGCTGATCAACTAAAATCATCACCATGCATTTGCATGTTTTAGCCGACCAGTTAATTGCAGTTTTCATCTACATGTATATCCCTCCTGACTTCTGTTGGTTCAGCATTTTACCCTGTAAGACATTTCTGTGAAAATGTTGACACAAACACAAAAAAGATTTTTGGTACCAGACACTTTTTTTTTTTTTTTTACAGCTGTCACATTTAAGGCGGTTTGGAATACCTGCAAGTAAAGAGTCAGTGAGCGATCAATGCACCATCAGCTTTTTTGTTTGACAACAAAGAGTTTTAATTAACTAAAACTGTTAATGAATTAATTACATTTGCATTGATGAGACAGCAAACAATAACTTGCACACTGAAAAGAAAGCCATTATTTGGATACCTGTTGGCTACAAAAGAAGCACTGGCAAGGCAGTCTGAGATTTATGGTCCTGTTCTCATATCCATTTGTGTAGGTCTTGT
This sequence comes from Maylandia zebra, assembly GCF_041146795.1. Lineage (NCBI taxonomy): Eukaryota > Metazoa > Chordata > Actinopteri > Cichliformes > Cichlidae > Maylandia > Maylandia zebra. Next base: position 22,328,338 of record NC_135175.1, read on the forward strand.
GTAGTTATATAGCGATGCAGCTATTCAAAGAGCTAATGGTGTATTACCCACCGGTGATGGCATTATGTGTTGAATGCTGTTGAGCCAAAAGGTTTACATGAATAGGAAAGAGTACATCAGTGACAGTCATGAAGTGAAGGAAAGAACAGAACAGTAATAATAATAGTAATAATAATAATAATCATGTAACACCAATTCTTTGGAACTCATTATGCTTGTTTGTTAGTACAAATGATAAATGTGAAACCGACATTTTTCTGGAACAGCAAAAGGATATATTACCACTTGAAATAAAAATATAAAGATGTCTTATTACTCTCAAGTTCCAGTTCAGTTTTATTTTACCTACAGTTAGTTGAAACTGTGAAATATCTACCTTAATTAATATGATTATCATTAGCATCAGTAGTTCTACTCGTGTACCTGAAAAAAATGTTGGTAAGAAATAGTAACAAAGTTTGTCCATGATGTGATAAAAAGCAATCACTTCAAAGTTATGTGGAGCTTACAGTTGGATAACTACATTATTCAAATTTAACAACAATCCCATTTTGGTATTTAGCGATGTTGTTTAGTGAAACTGAACCAACAGATTAAGTGTATTTCTCTAGGCAGCCAAAGCAGCTGTGAAAACAATGCCGTCTTGGAGTCACAGATTGGTATTCTAAAGACCATGAAGGCAAGAAAGGGTGGAAACATAAGCGGGGTGCTTAAGTGTTCCCTCCTGCAGTGATGCTCTTGATTTGTCCGTGGCCTTTTGCACAGATGAAGCATAAAACACTGTCCATGGTGCTGAATTCTATCATCCCCGTGTGCGCACCCTTGACAACCATTAGTTACAATAGCATCTGAGGCCTTCTGGATTATAGGTGTGATCTTACCATTTAGTGAGCTTTGCAAGTGTGGGAGATGTACTCTTATTTAGCTTTAGAAAGTGCACAAAGTCAAAAAAATTGAAGGTTATTTAAGTTCTTTAAGCTGCTGCATCTTAAAAGCACTCATTTTGTTTCATTTGGAGGTCTTTCAGTGAGAAGCATACCAGTCCGCATCTGGTGCTAGATTATTTGCATGAAGCATTAAAGAAGGGCAGCACTATTATACCTGTTCACCTGACCTTGTGCTAAGAAAAAGGTGAAAAACAGAATCTTTATGTGTGCATCCATAAATTCAAACTACCCTGCTGAAATAGTGTTAAGTGTGCTTTGTAGGCAACCATTTACTTTAGTTTGAGGCTGATCACACTGGGTTAATGCCTTACGGTGATTTAGTTTATGGTGATTATATTTACGGCTCTGCCAGAAACATAAAATGCATCACTTCCTGTGCACCCGGGGATTGAGAACATCAAAGACTTTCCTGAGGGTTTTGGCAAGCTATGTGCACAATGCTCAACTCTATTTGAATTTTTATTATTGAACCTGTTTCTCAGAGAAGATACAAACAGGTGAAGACGGTTCAAAGAATATATTATACTCTCAAATTAGTACTAGTCTTTTTTTTCCTCACAGATGCATGCATTTCATGTAGAACCATCCTGTTTCTGTAAATAAGTGACATAAATGTGCACATGTATGTGTAGTTCTCTCTTATTCATATTGCTGCATGTGGAGATAAACAAAAAGTGATTCAACGCACTTGTTCTTGTGAATAGCAGAGGAGACTATGCATACAGCTATTGTCCAGGCCCCTTGTAGCAGCACTGAGTATACATTTCTAATGTAATGTTTTTTTAAAGCTATGCTCAAACTCTGCCAGGGATTCTGCACAAAAAGCTTCAGCAGTGCTGAATGTGCTTGCATATATTACTTGCTAAGCATTCATATACAAATCCCTAATCCTCTCTGAAAGTCATGTAGTGTTCACGAACCTTCTCCCTACAGTTATATTGCTAGCTTGCTATAGTTCTACAAGCTGATCTCATCCAAGGACCTTATTAACTACTTGTGAAGGGTCTTATACCGGGGTCTTCCCTCTAGAGTCTTGATTAGGCTAATAAAGCATATCCACAGGCATGTACCGCACAGTGATTTGGCCAATTAGGAAGGTGACAAACCCTGGACGTAATCTCTATGCAGACACTCAGAATCTCACGTTATGATAATGACGCGAGGGGAGAATCTTGAAAAAATGGCCAGATACAGCAATGTGCAATACATTACTACATCCTCCTTTCGTACTGTTGTACCAGGCAGGATACAGCTCTGGAAGTGCCCGCACATCATAAGGTGACAGTGCTTGGATGGAACTCTCTGTGTCTGTGAGAAAAACAAAGATACACACACACATACACTCGCACACACACACACACACACGCACACACACACACACACACGTTCTGTTGACAGTGTTTTGGTCCTGATGAAGAAGTTGCGCTTTACCCAAGGCCTAAAGATATTTGCATTGTGGTGTCTACACAGGCTCCTCAATTTCTAAGCTACAGCTTTTGCAACTTTAATCAGCAAATGACATGCTAAAGGCGATTATGTTACAAAATGTCAATTATTATATCAGGTATAATAGTTGCCAAGTGTCTCCTAAGGCATACATCTGATGATAGGATTTTCTTTCTTCATCATACTTAATATTTTCAAGCAGGTATATTCTCAAGCTGCCAAGACAATTAAGAGAAAACAAAAACAAGACGGCGTATTGATCCCAAACGGCGGGGTGATGTTTGCAGCATGTGGAAGCATGTTTGCCAAGCACTTAGAAGCAGGTAGATTTGAGATGAAGGAAAGGAACATTTTATTAAACTGTGACAGCCTGATATCACAAAGCCAAAACGGAGCATGCAAAGCTGACACCGCCTCTTAAAGATAATCACCAATCCCACCTTAAGATGAATATTTGATATCAAGAAAAGACACAGCGCTGTGGGATGTAGCGTCATAATCAATATGACAACCTGGTTTTGATAATAAAGGAAGTGTGTGTGGGATTTTTTTTTCTTATTCGGAGTGCCAGCTTTTTTTTTTTTTAACCTCAGTTGAAGGTGACATAAATCACTTTCTTAGTGAGAGCTCACATTCCACCTTGAGAGCACCTAGTCCCATTTTTATCAGTATTAATGGTTGTCCCCTTACTTAGCCAAAGCTATTTCACACTTGGTTAAGTGCGGTATGAGAACGTCTCCTCGGCTGTATATTTAGCTTGGCCTTCCTAAATATTTTCAAGATCCCTAATCACTAAGCAAAAGCTACCATGTGCACTAACACACAATGAAAGCTCACAAAACTAATTCATTCTTGTTTCCTCTATTGAGCATTTCTCGGCTAAAGCACCACGATGCCTGTGGTGAGGTTGTCTGTGAATCCTAATTGGTAAATGTTTAATAATGTTGAGCAGCTTTGACTGCGTTTTATGTTCTGGTCTCACTCGCTTACGCACATACAAATCCACACAAACCCAAAGGCGGTCTGATGTCGGCTAGGGATGGGTATTGATAAGATTTTCACGATTCCGATTCCATTTTCGATTCTGTTTAACGATTCGATTCTTTATCGATTCTCTTATCGATTCTTTTTAAAAAAGGAGAACACTAAGTTCAATTAGCTTAGAACTTCGTTTTATATCTTCTCTTTGAACAAGATAGAAATTTAGGAGTAACATGGCCTTACAAACCCAACAGTGAGATCTTAAGAGATCCACAGCCTACGGCTCTTCAATGGGTGTCACAGGGTCCCCAGAAAAAAAATTTGTAAATGTAAAATAATAAAATAAATATTCTTATAGCAATAACAAAGTATAACATAAATTATTCAGTAGCAATTACACAAGAATATCCAGTAATGTCCCTGCCTACAATTAAACACATTCACTTACCTAAAATTGGGGGCATCTGCTGTGGCAAATGGGTTCAAGCCTTTTACCACAAACTTAGTCACTGTTCGGTGACATTCGTCTATCCTGGCCTGAAAGGAGACGCTACCGGTAGACTGCAGCGAGAACTGCCAGCATCTGAGCCAGCCAGACTCTGTCAGTCTCTCTCATCACGGTCACCTAAATGCACAGTAATGGTTTTGTAATAAGGCAGATCGCGCTAACATAATATGCACTGTTAGTTGATTATTTACCTGCCGCATTAACGGAAGAGGACGTGCAAACGTTACTGCTGCTGCTGGGTTGAGATTCACGAGTCCGGAGCGGAATTAAAAACACGACATTCATTTAAGGTTATCACGTGTTTTGTGAGCAAATGCTTTTGCATATTCGTAGTGTTTCCTCCCTTAAATGAAATATCTACTTTGCAAGTATTGCAAGTTGCCCTGTTGTCATCCTTTCTCGTAAAGTATAACCAAACTTTTGAGCGTTTGAGCTGCTTACGCGCCGTGTTTCCTGCCAGGTAAATGACGCTCCGCAACGTGGTGACGTCATTCGGGGCGACTGGAATCGATAAAGGAATCGTTTGCAAAAATGGCAAACAATTCCAAGGAATTGAAACAGTGGGAACCGGTTCTCAACAAGAACCGGTTTTCGATACCCATCCCTAATGTCGGCCCTCTTAAAAACCATCGCCTTCCAGTGATGCTTAAAACGACGAAGCGACTTTTACAAAAGGGCACAGGACTCATGGATTGGACTCTTAATAAAACACTTCTAAGAGAGCCGGTTCACAGACAAAGTTGAACCAGATTTCACAGAAAAGCCTTAAAATTAGACTTCCCAGGGCAGAAGCTTTGCTGGTTAGCTATTGTTAAACTTCCACGAAGCTAGTCTTCATCCCTCACCCCATGTGGCCTCAACAGAAGCACAATTTCTCCCCCCCCTCCTGTACTTCCACACACTGAGGGAATGTGGGTCAATATCCACATTGCTTCCTGTCTTCCTTTTAACCCCCAAAATGCTTATCCTCCTTTTACACCTGGCTCGCTCACATTCACATAGATCCAGAAAAAAGAAAGAAAAAACACAAACAAGTGAGCACAGTTATCTCACGCACATGTGCCCACACCTCCATACGCACAGACACAGACAAAGGTGGGTTCTGCACCAGGTGGAAGCATTTAACATTCAATACCCATTCCTAAATGGAAAATTCTGGTTGGCGATCTAGCCATACAGGGAGTGCAGAATTATTAGGCAAATGAGTATTTTGTCCACATCATCCTCTTCATGCATGTTGTCTTACTCCAAGCTGTATAGGCTCGAAAGCCTACTACCAATTAAGCATATTAGGTGATGTGCATCTCTGTAATGAGAAAGGGTGTGGTCTAATGACATCAACACCCTATATCAGGTGTGCATAATTATTAGGCAACGTCCTTTCCTTTGGCAATATGGGTAAAAAAAAAAGGACTTGACAGGCTCAGAAAAGTCAAAAATAGTGAGATATCTTGCAGAGGGATGCAGCAGTCTCAAAATTGCAAAGCTTCTGAAGCGTGATCATCGAACAATCAAGCGTTTCATTCAAAATAGTCAACAGGGTCGCAAGAAGCGTGTGGAAAAACCAAGGCGCAAAATAACTGCCCATGAACTGAGAAAAGTCAAGCGTGCAGCTGCCAAGATGCCACTTGCCACCAGTTTGGCCATATTTCAGAGCTGCAACATCACTGGAGTGCCCAAAAGCACAAGGTGTGCAATACTCAGAGACATGGCCAAGGTAAGAAAGGCTGAAAGATGACCACCACTGAACAAGACACACAAGCTGAAACGTCAAGACTGGGCCAAGAAATATCTCAAGACTGGTTTTTCTAAGGTTTTATGGACTGATGAAATGAGAGTGAGTCTTGATGGGCCAGATGGATGGGCCCGTGGCTGGATTGGTAAAGGGCAGAGAGCTCCAGTCCGGCTCAGACGCCAGCAAGGTGGAGGTGGAGTACTGGTTTGGGCTGGTATCATCAAAGATGAGCTTGTGGGGCCTTTTCGGGTTGAGGATGGAGTCAAGCTCAACTCCCAGTCCTACTGCCAGTTTCTGGAAGACACCTTCTTCAAGCAGTGGTACAGGAAGAAGTCTGCATCCTTCAAGAAAAACATGATTTTCATGCAGGACAATGCTCCATCACACGCGTCCAAGTACTCCACAGCGTGGCTGGCAAGAAAGGGTATAAAAGAAGAAAAACTAATGACATGGCCATCTTGTTCACCTGATCTGAACCCCATTGAGAACCTGTGGTCCATCATCAAATGTGAGATTTACAAGGAGGGAAAACAGTACACCTCTCTGAACAGTGTCTGGGAGGCTGTGGTTGCTGCTGCATGCAATGTTGATGGTGAACAGATCAAAACACTGACAGAATCCATGGATGGCAGGCTTTTGAGTGTCCTTGCAAAGAAAGGTGGCTATATTGGTCGCTGATTTGTTTTTGTTTTGTTTTTGAATGTCAGAAATGTATATTTGTGAATGTGGAGATGTTATATTGGTTTCACTGGTGAAAATAAATAATTGAAATGGGTATATATTTGTTTTTTGTTAAGTTGCCTAATAATTATGCACAGTAATAGTCACCTGCACACACAGATATCCCCCTAAAATAGCTAAAACTAAAAACAAACTAAAAACTACTTCCAAAAATATTCAGCTTTGATATTAATGAGTTTTTTGGGTTCATTGAGAACATGGTTGTTGTTCAATAATAAAATTATTCCTCAAAAATACAACTTGCCTAATAATTCTGCACTCCCTGTAGCTAGTGGGGGCAGTATGTGCATATAGTTTACTTATTATCTAGAAAATATGGAACTTTGCTTTCATAAAAAAAAAACATAAATAATAAAGAAAAAAACTGTATTTCATAGAGAAAAAGTGTAAAAAGGGTTAAAATTTTAAACATTGACATGGTTGAAGCACAAAAACATATTTGTGTGAAAGTCACGCCTGTAACACTAACATATTGCAATAAAAATCCTTAAAATATAACAAAGAGAAACACAATAGTTCCAAATAACTGGAGATTCTTTTCCTTAGAAACTTCTTAAGGGCTTATCTGTCGTACTTTTCTTTAACTGTATCGTTACTGTTAAGGTGCTGGTGCATTACCGTGGCCTGATTCAGCCCGTTAACCACTATTATAACAGCCTGCAGTATATTCTGTGTAGCACACTCAAACACACTAGCCTTAAGATATATCTTCCTGAATTCCTTATAATACTCTTTAAATCTAACAATGCATGAAATAGAGTTTGTTGGTCCATTCATGGCCGTGAGATTTGCCCAAAAATTCTATTTGACTTTGACAAATTCTGTGCTGCACAGGAACAGCATGCAGCATTATTCTGGGGGGAAAAAGGGGGTGGGGTGGGGAGGGAGTCTCAGAACAATTGACTGCAGATAATTACAAAAGCAAACACATTTGGTGGCCATATAGGCCTAAAGTATTTCTAATTTCACAGATGTGATCAACCTTACCGGGAGTCTTTTCTCGCTCCCTGTATGTGGTGAATTGCCTGACTCCTCCTGGATGTCTATGACAGCAATGATGAAGTGTTAAACAGGTTTCTGCTCCACACTTTGTCACTCTGCTGTCTATATGATCCTGAGAGTCTCCTAGGTAGTGGCAGAGAGCTTGCAGCACAGCACTGGACCATGAAAGTGCCAAGTTTGCCCTTAAAGCTGCTGGTATACCCTTGAGAAAACACTCTGACCTGAGTAATTTTAAGGTTTAAAATTCGACTCCAGCAAGGGCAGAGGTGGTGTTAATACAATGATGACAAACATTACTTTGACAGGAATAATGAGTAACAGCTCTGTAGCAGGAATATTGAATGTCAAGGCTTCAACCAGCAATAAGCGCTATTGTTGACTATGTTGAACCCAACTGTTCATTTGCCATGAAGGTCAATTGAAAACATTTAATGGAACTGTTAGGCTCTCCTCCTTCTCTGCCAAGAGCCTACTAACATTACCTTTAAGTGCGACTGCAGGTGTAATCTGTCAAATGGGTCCCTCACAGTGAGTCATTGGCTGAGCGCACCGATTCCGCCCAGACCTCTGAAAAAGCCCGTGATTAAATGGGAAGTATGACATAACTCTTGTTTAATGGTAGAAAAACAGCAGCGAGTGTTGGCATACAGCCTGACCCACGGATCATAAATTCTAGTTCCGCACAGATGCTTCTTGTAAAAGGTCAGTATGACTTTGAATCATTTTACTTATAAAAATTAAAAAGCAGAAGAGGCTAAAGCATTGTTTTCATTTGTTTGCATAGCCCCACGCGTAGCATTTGTCAATGCAAGCCTGAGGTTGTTATCAAAGCTTGGTAAAAAAATATGGAAAGAAAATCAATGCAGTTGATCTTTAGGGAAGCGTCACTCCTTATCAATGTGCAGCATTGCACGTGTCTGCAGGCCAGCTCGCCGCATGCAAATCGGCTGAACGAAACAATCAACACAATGCATTAGGACACGGGCTTGTCATAAACTTCACCCAAGGGTGTGATAAAAAAGCTTTTTATTTTCCAAAGAAATATAATTTCTGAAATATTACAGCCAGTGGATCATCATCAAAGTAATCATACTGGAGGAGACCACACACACGGGCTGCGTCCGTCCTTTCACAATTTCCACCCTTTGTTGCTGTGATTAGAGAGCGCTGCAAGATAGGAAAAGATGATTTTGAGGGAGGAAGGTTGCACTGAAAACAGGGGGCGAAGCTGATGTTCCTTGCACCTCTCAATGCACCTTGACAAATATCACTAAGCGTCAGGTGTCTATACAATACGACAAAGTCAAAGTCACTGTTTGCCTGACGTCCGTGCCTTTAAGAAAAAGTCGAGCAAAGCATATGACACAAAATCGACATTGCCTAGGGTCCTACTCAGCACAACCAAAGCGGGACAACAACTCAGTGACTTATTGGGAATGATCGACTTTTCCCTTAGAGGATGCAATGAATAATTCTCTTTTACCAGGAGAGGAGGAAGAAAAAAAAAAGTCCCCCAGGGTATTGAACCAAATCGTCTTTTCTCTCTTCATTAGGAAAAAAAAACGTCTACAAAGTCTTATCAGCATTCTGCATTCTCCACCATTGGAGCTCAGATAATTGATTATGCTTAGGAGGTTCACTATTGGATATGGTGTGCCTTAGTAGTGGAAAGAGATATAGCAGTAAATTAAGTTTACCTTCCCAGGGCACAGTGAGACAGATTCACTGACCTCAAAGGACGCAGTAAAATTGAAATTACATTATAGGGAAAAAGTTTCATTCAGAAGCATTATCCCAATTTGCCACACTGCTTCCTCATATTTCCTCCTTTAAATGACAGATTTATGAAGTGAGTTTTCTTGTCATCTACATAAACTACGTTTTATTGACTCAACTAATACTGCTATACTAAAGCTACTGTTTTACTGTCCAAATAAAAGCATGTAACACTTGCAACTTTTCCCCTACTTTTGCTTTCCAATTAAACAGTTTTTTGCCCTTCAATCCAAAGCACATTTACAACAAGAAGCAATTAAACCAGGCAGTAAACCAGGCAGTTGAGAAATGGCTCTCTGAGTCGCGGCCACGTCAGCTTGTGCAACCATATGAATTACCAGGTGCGTTTCATTCAGCTCCAACTGGTTTGCCAAATGCGGTGCTGGATTTATCTTCTTTTGTTTGGGCTGAACTGTTTGTCTATCGCTTTGTTCCCTCTGATTCAAAACTCAAGTAAAAGAAGATAAAACTGTTGTTCTCGCTCAGGCAGTGCCCTTTAAAAGGAGCAGAGTTTTTCTTAAGGTTAGAGCTCACAAAATCATTAACTGACCTTCCCTTTGCCTCCTTCTGCCAGAGTACTTATAGTTGCTCTCTGAAGAGTGTCAAGCTCTGTGCGCTGTACGCGAGAGGTGTTGACAGGAAAAGCCTCCGGTTTTGTCTAGAGCACAATAAACACAACAATCTGCCATGCTCAAAGTAAAAAGCTTCAACTGAAAGGGTGTAATTTCACTTCTTTCATTCTTTAAGGCACAACAAAACTACATCTGGTGAAGCAGTGGAGTTAAAGTCATATTAGAATCAGAAGACGATTCAGCGGGTTTGTGGCTGTGGTAGTTGGAATGGCATCTCTGTTAATGTTACAGATAACAGTTTTTTTTAATCTTCATGATTTGGTTAATATTTTTTTCATGTGAAAACAAAAGAAAGTCACCCACAAAGTCAGATGCAAAAACATTTCATGCGGGAACTTGATATCAAGAAGAACTGCATGTATTGTTATTCAGTCTAGTCTAGGTGAGATTTATGCAACTGCCTGAGTCGTATTAGCGAGAGTCAGAGAGACTCATTTCATGGGTCTTTGTCGGGAAATGTTCTATCGCTCCATCTGGGTTGAGGGAAAGTTGTCGAACCAAGCGAAGGAGTTTATCCATTTCAGAATGGTATTTCTCAGAGTGATGGGAAGGTGAAGCACGATACGGACAGGGGAGATTGCTGCAGCACTAACGCGGCTGTTGCACCAGACTGTTTTGGTGAAGAGAGAGCTGCGCCAGAAGGCAAAGCTTTTGATTTACTAGTTGATCTACATTTCAGCCCTTGCTCATGGCCATGAGCTCTGGGTAGTGTCCAAACGAAAGAGATCCATAGAGTGACTTGGCTGCGCCCTGCCTTAGAGATGGATGAGGAGCTTAAACAGTGGTTTCAGAGGACATTTGTCAGTGAAACTTCTGGTGCCAGTTGGACTCGTTAGTAAAGATATCATACTATGAATTGACAAAACTATGTTAATAATAAATGTAAAATCATTTTTCCCCTTGAATTGCTAGTGGCAGAATCTGTACTGTTCTCAAATACTCTAAGGATTCTTTGTAATTTATGCCATGCTTAATTTAGCATTACTGCTTACTGTTCACTCTCAGGCGAATCACATTCAAACTAGGAGCAAATTCTTTAGTCCAATGAAATCTTAATCGGGTTTGTTTTTACCTTTAGTTTCTTTTGCCTGGCAGACGTAAACACGGATATTGTATTCGGGTGCAGTGTGGTCTCGGTTTGGTCCTAGATACAACTCTAAAGAAGTTAATTTGAGGCAAAAACATGATTCAGCCTAAGCATCAGACAATCTTTTAGCTCCATTGAGTGGGAGTGTTTTGTATTTTAGGATTCAGCAGAGCACACAAACTGTAGCATTTGTGGTGTAGTGATAGAAGCTAGCCGGAGAATGAATGCGGTCTAACAAGAAATGTCTCTTTCAGCAGTATATACACTGGTTTACACTACAGGAATTCCTGCCTTTACTTCTTTGCTGCCTCTCCAGACACATCTGAACAATAGGCCAACTTTTTCAACTAAGGGGAAAATGCTCCAAGTTTACAAACTCATCAGTTACTTTATATCAAAGCGAAGTGTGTTCACTGTATTTTTACCTGTACATCATTTTTTTAAATAAATTATGCAGTGCAATTGAGCACAAAGAACCTACAGTGAACAAGAGACAACACCTTGAGTTAAACAGCTACTATTTCCTGTATTATGCAAAAAAGGGCACAAAAAGACCACACCATATTACAAATGATTAATGATTCCATTATACAAAAGAAATACAAGTTTTTCTTGGAGCATTGCAAAAACAGCTCCTCTGCTACATTTCTGGAAAAAAAAATAAAGAAAAGGAAAGTGTTTGCTGAACGTGTGGTCAAACAAACCACTTAAAATCTTCTCTTAGTGTTAATGTCCCCCATAAAACAACCAGGGACACTTGCTCCACGTGAAAATGTATGTTCAGGCAAACAAAATAAACTGCCCACTCTCTCTGATTACTGTAGAACATGGGCAACCATCTCAGAACACTATCTTGGATACTGGCTGAGAAACTGTGGGTTCATTTAAGGCCTCCCGAGAAAGTTGAGACTTTTCCAAGTTGGTTTATAACAAAAACCTCCAATAAAAACATCTGAACTGCAGCTTCTTTTCTTTACAGTCGGATACATCCTCTGTTCATGAATGTTTCTTTTATCACAGTCCACAGAGGGACCTTGGGAGATGAAGGGGCAATTAAGGAAATAAATAAGAGCCTGTACAGACACTTAGCTTGATCAAGACCAAGCATTAAATAATTACTGTAATTCACTTAGGTTTCTTTTAAGCTGTGTAACGATTTTCCCTGTTTCCCTCCTGCATAAAATTGATCTGATGAGGAGGACTAAACAAACGACCTCTAAATTAATTGGGATTCTCTTTGCGCGAAAGTAGTGCATCTATCTGTGAAGGAATTGTAGCAAAGCTTTTAAAGAAGAAGATAGAACATCGCAAATTAAAAAGAAAGAACATTCTGAAAAGGCTGCTGCCAGCTTTGCATCAGCCAGCATTGAGAAATGTAATGGAATCGAAGGTCAGTGATACATTGAAAGAAGCATAGCCACCAAGTGAATTGGAATATCACCTTGTCCTGCTCTTCAAAGAGAGTAACAAAGAGAATAAGAAGAAAGACGGCGGGGAAAAAAATGTTCATGCACACACATTTAACTCCCAGCTCTGTTTTACGGCATCAGTGTTGAGGTCAGTGAGCTGTAAAATAGACCACATGTGGGGAAGGGATGAAAGAAATAAAGAAAAGAAAGATACTACAACCAGCAAAACCTAAGGTGGACATCACAGGACATGATACAAAGTTAATCTCGACAGCTCTGGCCAAGCAAGTTTAGGGGCCAAATCCTCTCAGAATCAAATCACATTATCTTTCTAACGTGGCTGACGATCCCCATCCATCTTCCAGAGGCAGAGGCGAAGCCACGAAGTGCACAGCAATCACCGCGACGTACTATTCTATCCATCTCCTACTCCTGGTTGTGGATCAAAGAACCTGTGCTCCCTTTGAAGTGGAGGGGTTGTTCGCTCAGGGAGGAAGGTATGCTTCTTTCAATAGGGTAATGAATCACATTCTTCCTCTAATTATCTCTCTGCACGAAGGGAAATTGCAAAAACATCATTGGTCCTCTGGCTTTCTTTCTCCAGCAATGATGGCAAATGTGAGCACAGCGTTTCTGCAGGTGTTTGACTTCAGTCCATGGCGCTACAGCTCTGCCTGCTCTGTTAATGTGCAGCGGAGGAAGAAAACCCACAGACGGCATTAACCCTAAACCAAGAGTGATGTTCGTGACTAACGGAGAGACAACACTGACATGTAATCATCATCAAACCAGAAATGATACATTGCAGAACCTCTAATAATAAAATAATTAAAGGCAAATTTCCATGCAAAGCCAAGTCTTTCATTTATAAGATAACTTTGCATAATGATGGAACCGGAGTTTGTGGGGGCTGATGCTACACATACTAATAGAGCAATTAGAGAGAGATAATTTCCAGATGAGGACCACTAATACAGTAAATACACTGTTATTAAAGGTAATTACAGCTTTAAAGGAGCAGGACCGTTGATCATCCTCCCACAACATGAGATCGATCTTGCCTTAAGACAACATGTGTATATGTACAAGCAGCAAAATGATTAGAGGCAACCTCGCGACCAAAACAATTCCTCTGTTTTTTTTTTGTGTGTGTTTCATAAATGACTACAATAAATATTTGATTAGTTCCTTGAGACTCCTGCATGTACTGCAGTATATTGCTCTATTTTTTATTATTATTAACTTTTAATTTATTTGCCACTTAAAGAACATTAATTTGTCAAATTAATGTAGTAATATGAACAAAATGCATTGCATAATGTTGTTTCTAGCTGCACATTATGCTTGTAGCAACACCCCTTATTTATTTTTTTAAAAAATTCATAACATCCAACATTAAACTCAACTTATTGTAACTGCACTCTGTAAAGTGTATGTACTCTACAGGTATGTTGCACTACTCTTTATCTGTACTATGTTAAAATACATGTCTGATAACTACAATATGATGCAACGTGAAAAGGATTGTGCATGTATTTTCACACTGTATACATAATTGCAGACTGCCTTTGAAGTTCACTTAACTGTTTTCATGTAAAAACTGTACACAGTAGCAGGCAGCTACCTTTAGCCAAACAGACCGAGTCATAATTTATCTGACCAAAGAAAAATGTTAGCAAATACCTGGTAAAAGGCTAAATTAGTTGCTAATGGATCAGGCTATTTTCTTACTGGTTGCTCGCTCAAAAAAGAGAGAGAAAATCCGACAATATTCACCAGGTGGTAAGATGCAAAGAACTCTGAATGAATGCTGATGTTGTTTCATGTTTGTATGTGTTTCTATTTCAACTGAATTAGTGAGACAAAGGTCAGTGTTTTGTTGTTTTGCAGCTGTTAGCTCCTGTTTTATATTGTGCATGTTTCTTTCTTTTGTTTCTTTCTTTCTGTGAATGTGAAATTAAGTTTGTGTTTCTCTGGTTTCTTGAAACTTGCAATTTGACTATAATTCAATGTTGACTTTTTTTTTTTATTAGTTAAAAGTTAAAATCCCATATTTGCAACCCAATGGAGACCGTGGAAGAGGACAGATTTATCTGTAATTGAGCAATTTAAATGAAGACTGTTCTCTTTGTTATCTTTTCAGGGACAAGGACCATATCACTGTGCTCTTGCACATGAAAGTATAAAACGCTTAAGAGAACATAACAGCAAAATGACCACCAGTAAAGAACAGATCAGAAAACAAAGGTAGGTTGCAAAGTGGCTTGCATATGTAACAGGAGTTGTAGATAGAGTATGTAAGCAACTTACAGTACAATTTCTATCTGAGATTTACCAACTGGATGCACTGAAGGGCATGAAGCTGAACTTTCAGCTGATATTGCCAGGCATTGAGTTCAACTGTTATCAGGTGATCTACCTCGACTGGAAGCTGAGCTTGACTTCGTGGCCTGCCTGAACTAACACTGCGGTCAATATTGCTGTCAAGTAAAACAAGATACAGGCACCATCAGTCACATGAATCCTAAGCTGACTAGAGCCCCTTTGGGGCCACAATTTCCTAGTTTCTTTCCTTTAAAACATCTTTTATCAGCATATCAGTGAAAGCACAACATTTTCTCAAAGTCAGTCAGCTCACCACCAATATAATATGTAGACTACATCTGCTTAATGTCCAAGGGCCTTTGGAGGCTTGGTAATCTTCATACAAATCAAATTTTTGGTTGTGAAGATAAAGTTTGACCTCTACTTTGCAATAGCTTGGATGACTTACTTGATTCATAACCCAACTGCACAGACCAGAAGTGAGAGAAACTGCTGCCAGCTGCCCCTTAACGGTCTGTCATTCCTGAAATATAGCTTCTCCTTTTCTCTTCTTCATACTTTGCTGCTCTTTCCATCTTTTCATCCTGGGTTCATTGTCAAAATTCAGATCTATGTTTCACAAGAGATGATCTGCTCAGCAGGTGTCCAGAGAGGCTGACTGGGTCCTGGACGGGGCTGATAAACAATAAGGAAAAAGTTATGGACAGAGACCTTCTCATTTATGACTGCAGTCCTCGACAGCACATATATAGCATTCCTATAGAGAAGGCAGCCTGAATTGGCACCTGTACACAGGCCACAGCTATACAGGCTTCCTCTGTGATGTGTTTGGACAATAATTCAGTATTTGTGGCCTTAGATATGGCCTTATGAGAGGATATAGCAGAGAGATTTCATAAACTTTCCACTGTCTGCTGGGCAAATGTAACTGTAATTCATATGGGCAAAGAAGGTCAGTCTGTGCTGACACAAAACAGCCCTGTGCAAAAACAGAAAACCCAGCAAAGGAACAATAGCTTGTCACATTTTCGTGGTTTATGGCTTGATTCTCTCTCCGTCATATTGTCTGGATTTGTCTTTGAAATATGAAGCGGATAATACAGTCTTGTAAAAATGTTTTTCAAGAGGTGACTTTGGCGTGGAAGCAACATGTCCTTAAAGCAACATTTCTCAAAGGAGATGGCAAAATAATTTATCAAATTAAAACAAAGCGGAAGCCTTCAGCAAATGCCTCTCGTTTACGGCCGTTTCCTCCAAGCCAAGAAAATCTAACATGGTATTAAAAAGTGTCACACATTTCTAGGGATAAGAAGGTTTTAAAGAAAGCCGACTGCCCCCCAGTTGTGCTTTCTAAAATAAAGAGATAGTGAGGCTGCACAGATGGACAGAGACTGTCATTTTGAATTAGCCTTCAGAATGTTGAGTGACAGCACAGTTCGGTGTGCACCTGCATCAACTCCACTGGCGTTCGGTGGCAGATGGACAGAAAGGTGGTTAAGGAGACAGCTTCAATCTCATCCAGTTCAATGAAGTCAGACATTTCTGTGGGGATTGCTCTTTTTATTTGCAACCAATTCCAATCTTCTACTTTGATCATACAGTAACGAAACCATCACCTTCAATAACACGAAATTGGAAAATGGTAATAGTCGTTTAAAAAAAATGGGTGTACCAGTATGAGATTTTCAGGGCCGATATCAATTACTTGCAATATAGAACAATGACTAATATTTTAAGCTGCCATGTAAACTTTCATTTTAATATTAATATGGGGGAGAATCTGAAAAATTTGAAGTGTTCAATGAATGTTTCAGCAGCAGACTAATCATTTAAAATTGTTATTGGCAAAGTGACTGCTTCACCCACTGTCTGGGAACCAGTTTTGTTCTTTCACACAGAGAAACTCAGCAACCTGGCAATGGGCTGGGACAAAGGTGGTGTCGGTAACAACATTTGTCAAATCAGCCTGTTGGTAATCTCTTCTCTTGTCAGCAGTCATTTCTCTTCTAAAACTGAAAAATACAGTTTGAAAACTTCTGAAAAAGCAATCTCAGCTTTTTGCTCCTTCTCCAGGTTTGTTTTTTGAGCCCTCATGGGGCAGTAATGAGTGCCATTATGGCTTGGTGCACCAGAATGAGGGCAAATGAAATATTGTTATCATGGAAACAGGTCATAACAACTGTGACTTATCCTGAACATCTTGGGGGGAAAGGCATCTTTACCTTTGCTTTTGCCTTTTGCCTGTGCTGCAGCATGTCTCTGACTATATATCAACTGGGGACGTATAACCAGTCAGATAACATAGAATCATTCAGAGAAAGGTGCCTAAATCACTGCTAGAGGAGTGCGTTTTAATTTAATATGACAGTTATATAATCATATCAGACAAGTACTCATTTTGGTAGCTGGGAACACAAATACTGGATCTGATAATCAGCAGGGGTGATAATTGATGAATCCCTAATTTGCAAAGTATATGGCTACCCGGTAATACTGTCAAAATCATCATCAGACACAAAGCAACTGGATCTCTTTTGTTCTTTCAGTCATGCAGCAAGGATTCGCCCTTCATCAGATTTCACTGGCAGCAAAAATAATTTCTTTGTAATTTCGAATCATTTGCAGCTGAAACCAAAGACAAATTACATTGAAATACAAATTGCTTAACATCTGTGTTCTCCGGCCTTGCTTTGCCTGGAAATTCTTACTTTTGTCTGGGGGATAGAGCAGGTGATGAGGCGAAAAGAGACACAGCCTGCAGCTCCTCCTTCGGGAAATGGTTTCTCCAAGGTTGCTTCCTAGCAAATAGCGAGAGAGGTTGGCAAGAATTGAGATGCTAATAAAGATTAAAAAAGGAAACAGTGACAGTGGACTGACTTTTTGCTGCACTTACTATTTAAGCTAATAACCTCTATACATCTTCCAGATGAGTAAATGTTTCTAACAATGTGAATTGTCTTATCTAATGCAACTAGTGCTAACTATTTTCTTCAAATAAAACTAAGACAGATTTGTCGATGATCTATTTTTATTACAAAACTAAGTAAAAAAAGAATTATTTCAAGATTACTACTGACTGTTGTTATTACCTCATAATTGTCAGAGTAAAGACAGATAACAGATAAGTTAACTATGGCAAGGTCTTATTCAGTGACCTGCAAATTGATCTGCATGATCTATCACCATTAGCAAGCTCTTTACACTCAGTTACATCATGTGTCTGCCAGTAACGTTGCCTGACAATAATGTTTCTTGGGTGAAGGTGTGTGTGTGTGTGTGTGTGTGTGTGTGTGTGTGTGTGTGTGTGTGCGCCCTGAGGGGAGGGGGAGGGGGGGGGAACAAATCTACAAATTACAGTGAGAAGACGGGAAAACAAAACCATTTTTACTAGGATGCGTTTATTAAAATGCAGCACGGGTTATTTTGGTAGCCAGTAAGTGTTAAAAAAGTGACAATTTAATGTTAAATACATGCGTAACTGACAGGGACAAAAAACTGCAATGTCATAATAGACCACCAGGGCAGAGTAGGGTGATTATTTAAAAAACAAAACAAAATACTAATACTACTACTACTTCTAATAATATTAACAATAAGTCCTCACGGTAAAAAAACCCATTTAAAGAATGTCCTCTTTTCCTACACCTTAGGGCACTTTCTTGAATCTATATAATGACTTTTGCCCAGCTCCCTCCAATCATATCCTCTGTGTGATTCAGCTCTCTTTGTTGTGCATCCTTCATGCTCCATCGTCCTGCTTCAGCCAGATTTTTTTAAGCACTTGCAGCTGTCTAAGCAGTAAGACGTACTGGGAGATGTATTGTGTGTTATGGCTTGGGAACAAATGCATTTTAGGAATGCATCATCGCTACTGCATTTCTACTTGCCTCCAAATATAAAGACTAACATCTGATTAATGTAGTTTTACAATCAAACTACACACATCATGCAAATCTGTATAAATTCTAATTTTTAACAGTGGAAAAGCAGATCTTTATCAAAACTGCACAATGATGCAGTGGTTCCCTCACAGGAAGAAAGGCCTGGGTTCAAATTAGGGGTGGGTTTTGATTATCGATTTATCGATTAAAATCGATTCTGGCTTGGATAACATGATATCGATTCATTAAAATCCTGAATTGATTTTTTAATATAAATTTATTTTGCCCGAAATGCCAGAATCTCAGGTTAAACCTCACAAAATTTCAACAACCACCAAACAGCTAAAGCAGTAAATGAGAGCAGGTACACGGATTCTGCACAAAGACATAAACACACAGCGTGGACCCACCGATGGATCAGAATCAGTGAGATGTCGCCTTTCTCACCCAATGGCACGGACACGGTCGGGGCTGAAACCCAACATCTCACTGATTCTGATGCTTTTTGCACTAGACTCAGAAGCTGCAGGTTTTATCTCTCTCCAAACAATATTGACTGAACCAGCAGCAAAAGAAGATCCAAACTACGCTTCACATAAACATCGTCATGAATTCCCTCTGACTTTTGCTGTTTTGCTTTCACCACGATAAAAATCACACTTCATGCACAGCTCTCTCTCTCTGTCTCTGTCTCTGTCTCTCTCTCTCAGTACTTCAAGAACAGTTTCCCGTCTAAAAATCAGTAACTTGCTTACTCTCCCCCTGTCTCTCTGGCCTCCTCCAATAGTCCAAAGACATGCATGTCAGGTTAATTGGTGATTCCATATTGGCCTTGTGTGTGTGAAAGGCTCTCTGTGTTAGCCCTGCAGTAGACTTGTTACCTGCTCATGGTGTACCCTTCTCCTCTTTGTCTGACAATAGGGGTAGAGTCCAGTGCCCGATGCAAACCTAAACTGGATACCGTGAAGAATAGATGGAAGGATGAATGGAGAGAACCAAGATAAATTGGTCCACAGAGAGGTCCAGCTTCATTGTTCATGGGTCTCATCTATAAAATCAATATCTGACAAATGACTTAAAAAGAAAAAAGAACAACAGTAGTGTTAATTTTCCATTATTCACAGATTACCCTGGACCCCAAATCACACTAATATGCATGTGCATAGCTGTTACACTAGATCTCATTTTATGTATGTCTTGAAGCTCCACAGAGAGGTTTTTTACAGCTATCTTCTTTGGGTTTGCATGTTTTCCCTATTTTTACAGTAGCATCTAATCTCACAGCACCAAACATTCCTTATATGACTAAACTGGCAGTCAGTAGCATGTTCTTCTTCTGTTTTTGTTGTTTAAAGGTAGCTGGCAAACAACTTACCACCGCTGCCACTTTCTGACAGTAGTAGCACATTACATTTTACCGAGCACTGGTAAAAACAAGGAAAAGTATATTTTAAGACAAAAAAATTAATAAATAAAGAGTTTATAACTAGTAGTTATTTGCAAACTTCGACTTCAGCCATGTTGCTAACTGCTTATCTAATCATGGTTGAGGCTGCAGCTTATCCCAGCTGACACTGGGTGAGAGGCATGGCGCTGGACATCCTGCCTGACCATTAAATGCTTAATACAGAGAGGGCACAGACTGTGATGTGTTGTGAAGCCTTTTTTCAAAAGCACCAGGTAAAGCTGCAACAAGTCTATTCACAACCATCTCAAATCGTCTGCTGGGAGTGTGGTGAGGTTTTTTTGTTTGTTTTGGGGTTTTTTTTAAGAAGAATTGGATTGTTCCCAGTAAATACTGGGTAGAATTATTGAATCAAAGTCCAGAAACTTGCTACTGTCAACATTAGATTTGGCAGAAGTGAGTTACCTGCTGGTTGTGTAAGGTTATCATGGTTTTGGATGCATATGAGTTAAAACCTTTTCACATAGAAATTAACATGTGCTATGCTGAATGCTAGGTTGAGCAAATGGCCCCAAATTTGTGTTGCACTGGCTACTGCAACTATATACCACTTTCAAGCATTCATGGCTTGGCTTTTATGTGTATGCACTACTTCCTATCATTCTGGATTTCCATTGGTCCTGCAAATGTATATCAAGCCAGCCATGGTTGGAGTTAAACTGCACTAAAGGCTTTGCTATTGTCATGGTCCGGAGTCTGCGACTCCGTGTTTTTGTTTAGTTTATTAATATTCTGTGGTTTTGGTCGCCTTGGGTGTTTGTACTCCTCTGTTTCTTGGTTCATGTTCCTATGTTCTGTGTCCCCCAGTCTGTGTTAAGTTGGTGGGTTATGTCATTGCGTGTATGTGTTTCCTGTTTTATTGTGACGGTCTGCGTCTTATGTGAGTGTTTTCAATTTGCCTCCCTAGTCTCGTCACGTAATCACTCCCAGCTGTGTTCCCCACCTGTGTGTAATCTCCCTGTGTTCTCTGAGTGTATTTTAGTTGTGTCTTCTGTCATGGTAGTCGCTGGTTCGCCTGTGTTGTTTCCCCTCGGTCTCCCTGCGTCTCTCCGTATGTATTTCCCCGGACCTCCCTGCATCCTCGTTTCTGGTTTGTCTTGTTAGTTTACCCAGTTTAGGTTTCCAGTTTCATGTTTTGCCACCATTGCTGTTTGTACTTACCCACCCCTGTAAATAAACACTCACCTGCACCAGAGCTGCCGCCTTTTTGGTCCTTTCTACAACTCTACACGGCTTGCCCCGGCAAACCGTGACAGCTATAGTGAAAAAACATTTTATATGTGGAAGGCCCTTTGGGGTTATCCAAGCCTATGATGAACTTTGCCTCTCTGTCTTTTTATGCTACCTAGTTTTGTCCTGTGACCACACACTCCCACTCCACTCTTTGGCTTTGTGCGTTAATCCAATATTTAGTCAACCAAAAAATGCATGTTGATTCTTTTTAGTGTCCTCTATCACTGCTGTGAGCTCATCTTCCAGAAGTTTTGTTGTTCTCTTGTGGTCCATGGCTATTCCTGACTAAGCCTTCATTTGTGCTAGCATGATGTAAGGGGGGAAATCACAAGGCATGCTCCATAAATTAAAGTCATAGATGAGATGCTTAAAACCTACTTAAGCAAGATTGTTGCTATTTTAATGCCTAGTAAGCACGCCACTGAGAAAGATATTCTAATTAAGCTAAAATATACATGTAAAGGCATTTCTATAAAAGAGGGACCTGATAGAGATGAGACTAGTCTGTGGGACATGAGATGTGTTTTGGCATTTGACTGCTGAGTAATAAGGCTAAATGCCAACAGGCTTTATTAAGGCAGAACCTAGGCTGAGATTTCAGCTTTGGGCATATATACCATTGTGGCAGATTGCAATGAATCACCCCCTCAAATCCCTATCTCACCCCCTCCAGTCTTGTTTTTCACAACAACATGACTGCCAAGGCATCAACCCACCCGAGCTGCTGCACCTTTCTTCTCTTCTGACATAAATTGGCTAAAAAACAAACTACTTCATGGATGTTTTTTCTGTGCCCTCACACACATGCACAAAAACAACCCTCCGCCCCAAATACAAAATCTAATCCTATTTGACTGTGCCATTTTTGGGGACCTGTGGCAGGGCGAGGAAAGCAGTAAGCTGCTCTTGTCTTAAGGGCAGCATGTGGAGAGCAAGACACATTAATCACAAGGGCACAAGGAAGGAGCGTGAGAGAAAAGATTGGAGTGTGAGGTGGGTGGTTGAAAGGTTGTATTGGCAGAAATTACCATCACTGCTGTTGTCTCGCACGCTGCAGGCACCTGCGACCAAGATGGAACTGAATTACTATTTGTCCACGCAACATCGGGTTGAGGGTAATCACATCACAGCGGTTCTGTTTAATGAAAACATGCAAGTGATAAGCAAAAACTCCCACAAGATGCGTCCATGAAGATGCAAAACAGTTTTCTGCCAGTTCATTGTTTTGTGCATCAACAGTCATGACTTCAGCTGCTCGCAAATGCTAATGAAATTGGCTTTAAATTTGTAATGGCAAGTGAATCCTGAGAGACCAAAGCAATATTAGGGTAAACCGAGCATGTTAGAGTATTCCCTTTAGATTTAGCTGAGTTAACAGTGGAGGTTTGAGGAGCAAAAATGGGTTTTGCAAACCATGCAATAGCAACTGAGGTGTTTAAAAGGGTTTAAAATTACACTTAGATTAATGGACAAATGAACAGACATGCAGATAGGAAACAAAGAAACATGTGCCACTAAGGAAAGATACCTTCGTCTCAAGGGGAGAAAGATTTCAAAAGTCAGAATTGGCAACATTTCCCTTGGGGACTTCTAGTTGACACAAACGCCAGCCAAGGAGCGATTTAATGAAAAGTGAATTCTCTGCAGGGGATTTACCAGGTAAATTTCAAGATCTGTTTCTTTTCAGAATCAGGAATGATTTGCTGATCTGTTGATAACAAAGGGGGGATTACACATACAGCAACAACAATGCAAACATCTGCAAAATCATACCACAGTGCTGATCAAAGCTGTATTATTTAACGATTGTACAGGTAGCAAGTTAACTGAAAATATATGAGAATAACAGACTTTTCTTTCTCAGCTTTTTGATCCAATCATGATCAAGTGATCAGGATTGTGATAAAAATGATCTTTTTCCACTTTTTTCCTTTTATTATTTATCTTCTCTAAAGAAAAACCCCCCACATATGAATCAAACTGTGGTTCTGAACAGCTGTAACACTCCTATTAGTTTGCAAACCTGGATAAACTGAAGCACTGGAAAAATAGTCCCTTTCACTTCATTTATCCCTGCAGTATAGCAGGCCAGAATATCAATGATATCATTATGTTTGATGCTATTTTAAAGAAGATATAATAATTTGGAATACTGGCTGCACAGGTTACCATCTACATGAGATTTTACAGTTGAAAATGATGCACCTCCGTCTCCTGCTAATTTGTCCAGTTACATTTATAGATACACGTTTCTAACTATGGCAGAGTTCCCACAGCAACAGTCAACAAGGCCATCCTGTTAAACTGGAAGGCGCAGCACTGTCACAACATCCATATACGGGAAACATGTTTTCTACCATTGAACATTTTCTTGCTAAATTTGTTTTTAATAAATGCTGAAGAACAGTTTTAATTACGGAGCTGCTTTTTGAAGGTCGCAAATAAATCGAGATACTTTCTAATTATATCTTTTTGTAATCATGTAATTTTGAATGGTTTGTTTATCTTAACAAATTTGAATGAATTTCTTTGGGTGACATGGTCTCTCCGTCTCAAGTTGAAGCACGAAAAAGGTAAAAAGAATCTGAATCTTTTGAGATATGAAACCTTTAAAGTTCTGAATACTAAAGCACTGCCTAAAATGAAGACATTAGTCCAAAACATGTTCTTTAAAAACTACCCAAAAACATTCAGCCATCTATTTTCTTAAACTTATTTTCTTAAACCCAACATGTGTACTTTGAGCCAACCACCACACCGCCATCCCATGGCAACCCAAGCCAAAACAGCTGAGGGTCTTCATCAGAAATGCTAAACTGTAGGAGTGTTTATAGTTGGGAAATTATGTTTAGCCAACTGTGTTAAGTGTAACTGGTGACACTCCAGGTATGCCCATTGTTAAACACCCTGCTTGGTCAGTGCATTTACTAATCATGCTCACATTGATAGCTTGCATACACAAGTGGGACAAGGCACTGGTTCTGACATGTGGTTTTTCTTTTGTTTTTAAATAGACAAATACATTAAATGCAGTACTTTACATTTGTTTTTGTTTGCTGCAGACCACCACTTACATCACCATGCCTCTAAGCTGTTGGTGTTTGATCTGCACTGGTCTTTATCTTTTCTTTTTTTCCCTTTCCAGTGATAAAAAGAATCTGGCAAATTCCTGTCTAAACCTATATGTTGCAATAGACCCCATGCTGATATTCAGCTAGAATACAGAAATATCCTGAGACGTTAGTCTGTTAATGTAGAATTATCTAGCTGCCAAATCAGTATTTCCAAACTGTTTTATCAGTCTAAATATATTTCAGCTTTGAGTTAAAGATTTAGGAGTACGACTGTAAAGCCAATGCTTCAGTTATCTCTGTTTGCTAATGCTTACAGTCTAAACGACAGCCGTGGCACACAAACTCTGACACTTTGGTGGTATGGATGCTTTAAGTCCTGCTGATTTCCCCTCTTGACATTTAAAATCATGCAGCCATTCGTTTTAGCCCGAGGTGCTTCGCGGATCAGATGAAAGCTGTTTACAGATTTTCAAAGGTTGTTCAGAACCAAAAGAGATTGCTGAAGATGCCATTTTCCATGTGCTTTGTTCTTCTTCAAAACTCTGCTTGCAGATTTGCCAACATTTGATATCTGGCTTGAGAAAAAAATCTGAGCTATTAAGATCAGCAAATCCCACCGTATGAAAGAAACTAAATATTTTCTGTACTTGCACACAGATCACAGTGACCTGTTGTGTGTCCAGTACAAACATTTCACTAATGGGCTCTCAACTACTCTCACCATGGTGACCACATCGCTCCTGCTGAGTGTAATTCTGGTAGTTGAGTAGTCTGGCTTGATGGACTTCCTTTTTCAGCTCCTTACATGTCAAACCAGGAGAATTATGTTCTTTTTGACTTCTTTCCACCAACAGGAGCAACATTTTTCAAGAGAAACCCTTCACAGATAAAGCAAATAAATGTTAACATTTAAACACTGGAATAAGGCCAGGTTTGAGAACAACACAAACCCAAGGCAGGTCTGGGAGGGCATCAGGGCTATCACGGACTACAAAAGAAGAACACCATCACCCTCAGCCGACAGTTCTACTCTGGCTGAGGATCTAAATCTCTTTTATGCCCGTTTTGACAGGGAGAACACCGACCCTGCTCCGGTCCTGAGCACTCATGAGCTGAGGCGTGTGTTCCGGAGCATTAACACCAGGAAGGCGGCCGGGCCGGATGGAGTGCTGGGCCGGGTGCTAAAAGACTGTGCTGCGGACCTGGCGGACGTCTTCACCTCTATATATAACACCTCGTTGTCCTGTTCACTGGTACCATCCTGTTTCAAAGCAGCAACCATCGTTCCCATCCCAAAACAGTCAAATGTCACATGTCTGAACGATTTCAGACCTGTGGCACTCACCCCCATTCCCGCCAAATGCCTGGAGAGACTGGTCATTAAACACATCAGAGCTGCTTTTCCACCATCCCTGGACTCGCACCAGTTTGCATACAGGGAGAACCGGTCAACCGAGGATGCGATCGCCGCAGTGCTGCACACATTACTGAAGCACTTGGAACACAGGAACACCTATGCACGGCTCCTCTTTGTAGACTACAGCTCGGCTTTTAATACCATCCGGCCATACAAACTCCGTCCCAAACTCCACCAACTGGGACTTAACTCCTCTCTGTGCAACTGGATTGTGGACTTCCTCACTAACCGTAGACAGAGTGTCAGAGTGGGTAAGAACACCTCTTCCACCCTTGTGGTCAACACCGGTGCCCCTCAGGGGTGTGTTCTGAGCCCTCTGCTATACACTCTCTTCACCCATGACTGTATTTCCTCCTGCGCGTCCAATCTCATTGTTAAGTTTGCAGATGACACTACAGTGCTCGGACTTATATCCAACAATGATGAGACAAACTATAGGACAGAGGTGCAACAACTAGAGTCATGGTGCCACGACAATAACTTGGTCTTAAACACCAAAAAGACCAAGGAGATCATTGTAGATTTCCGGAAGAGGGGTCATAACAACCATCTGCCTCTCTTCATTGGCAGTGAGGCGGTGGAGAGGGTGAGCAGTTTTAAATTCTTGGGGGTAACTGTGACCGAGGACCTGTCCTGGGGCAACCATATCACCTCAGTTGTACGGAAGGCCCAACAGCGCCTCTACTACCTGAGGAGACTGTGGAGCGCACACATTCCCAGATCTCTGATGTTGAACTTCTACAACTGTGCCATCAGCAGCGTTCTGACGTATGGATTTCTAGTGTGGTTCCCCAGCTGCACCAAGGCCGATCAGCAAGCACTCCAGCGGGTGGTGAAAGAAGCTGGCAGAATTATTGGAACAAGTCTGCCAGAGATCAGTAATATCTTCCCCACTCGCTGTCTGAGGAGGGTGCACAGTATCCTGCGGGACCAACATCACCCTGCGCGCCACCTTTTCCATCTGCTGCCCTCAGGGAGAAGGTACAGGTCTATACAGGCCAGAACATCCAGACTGGCCAACAGCCTGTATCCACAGGCTGTGAGGCTCCTGAACTCTCTGCCCCCCTCTCACGGACAATAACCATATCCAACTTCTTAATAGCAATGAACTGGTCTGCATTGGTGCATCATATCTTTATTCTCTTCCCCCTCCTGCCCCCCCCCCCCCCCCCCCCCCTCTTTCTTAAATAGATAACTATCATATCTGATATCATATCTCACAGTACAATAATATTGAATGGGTTGCATTGTTGTATTTTGTCATGTTTCTCAGGTCTTTGTCTGAATTTCTACGAACATTATTGCTAAGGATTGTCTTATTGCATTGGAGTCACACTGGGTTAAATATGTACACTTGGGTTTTAAGGGGTATTTATTATTTTCTTCTTCTTTTTTGGGTTGTATGGAAGCCCCAAACGCAATTTCATTGTTCTTGACAATGACAATAAATAAATAAATACTAAATACTAAATACTAAATAAGCTTGTACTTTAATGTCATTGTGCTTGTAACGGAGTGATAAATTCCGAGCATAAACATCAGAGAGACAGCAAACGGTTGCAGTCAGAGCAAATGCAGAATGGAATAAAAGCACGCCTTGATGCAAGATGAGGGAAACATGTGAGATGGTCAAAAGGCTCTTGGGCCATGAAACATTTAATTTCCAACATTTCGTGTTTTTTCCCACATCAAACCACTCTCACCAAAAACCATCTATTCCCTTTTCAGTAGGAGCCTCACTCAATACCCCCTGCCTTGCAGTAGCCATGCAAAACTGGGACCATCTGTAGCTTCAGTAATGATGATGGCAGAGAATCCTAGAAAGGCTTTGAAAGCCTTCTCTTTGACTTTGGTGGGCCAAGATTAGCAATCAGGATCCAACTGCTGCTCTTGGAGCATTGCAGTAGCTTTGAAACCTCAAAGGAGCAAAAGAGGGAGTGTCGCTTGTAATCCTCTTGCATCTGGTTTTCTACATTTCTATCTCTGTTACCACATGATAACTTTATAGAAGTCAGAGCAGTCGCTACTCTCTTGATACATGGTAATAATTTTTTTTTTACTATACATGCAACATATTTAAGTCAAGGCAGTCAACAAAGCCCAATTTTATTTTAAAAACATAAATAATGCATTAATGGAAATGTTCTACTGACCCTCGGCTCCAACAATTCAGTTGAAGGACACTTGAAATGAATCAAGCAAAGAATCTCAAGTCTTCATTTCTTCCCAGGACGGGTCCTGAAACCGCAAGGTGATTTGGCAGATTGATGTTCACAGTTTTCTTGGCTTGTGGTAACTTCTAACTCATTTTAATGATGTATTACTGTGTCTCTCAGGTATGGATGAACATGAGGATGTACTCTTTCTCCATAGACTAGTGTGCAGGTAAGTGCCCACAGGTTTCACAGTTTCAGTCCAGGTGGGTTTCATTGGTGTGCAAGACTGGGTTTGGCAGGTTTCTCCAAAGGTAAAGCAAGTAGGCACACCAAGAAAGAATCTGTGATAACTGAGGTAAGTATTGAGCATATTTCAACAACAAGAAAACAAGCTTTCATTGCTACGAGGCCTGAGTCTCATTACCGCTCAGTATTGCTCAACAATCCAGCGAGGAATTGAGAGGATGACCAAGGTTATATACTGCAGATGAATATACCGGTAAGTAGAATCAGGTTTAACCCAGACAGACACGATAGACAGAGAAAGCAAATGGGGGAGAGAGAAGGTGGGTCAGGACCTGAGAGGACGGGGGAACTATGACAGGTTTATCGTTTCTCTTTGATCAGGGCTCTGACATGCTTTGTGTGTAGGTGCGAGTGCCTGATATGAGCTGTACAAGTGTACAAGTGATTTGACAGCTGTTTCTGAAAATCTGAGATGCTTTTATGAAAAGTTTCTCTTTTTTTCACCTAATTATGAGAACAAATAAATTTGTGATGCTTTTACATTTCAAAAGCAAAACGTCTGAATAATTCACTAGGGATCGGGATTTTGGACACAACAAATCTTTCATGTTTTGAAAAATGTGTAAAATATTGATGTTCTCCTTGAATCTATGCACAGTCAGAATCCAACAGGAGACATAAATCATGCGCAGAGTTTTCTTCTATTTACAATGCAAAGCAATTTAACGAGAAGTCTTTTTTTTTTTTTTGCCACGCATTCATTTACTTTGAAAATGTGTCAGGATGAGCTATTGTGCAATCAAACATCTTTTCTCTGAGATTTACCCCGCTTCCTACCACTTAGTTAAAATGTGCATTTACATTGGATCACATATCTATTAATTTTTTTTTTTTTTAAGAAGCAGCAAATATTTGCCATGTTTTCAGATATAAAGAACTGAATCAATGTTTTCTCAGTGTATTATAAGATCTACAGCTTGCCAAAATTAAACTGGAAACTTTTCTTATGTCTATTTTTTTTTAACATTTTTTAAGACATGTATTTATTTGAACTAATCGGCTAATGTTTTATTACAGTTCTTTTGCCATTTACCAAATTTATAAATACAAAAAATCAGTAGTAGAAGAGTTTGAGGCCTAGCTGTTTTACTTTCATCTGCTACTCCTTCACTAGGATTTGCTACTTTGG
The DNA here is from genome assembly GCF_041146795.1 of Maylandia zebra. Lineage (NCBI taxonomy): Eukaryota > Metazoa > Chordata > Actinopteri > Cichliformes > Cichlidae > Maylandia > Maylandia zebra. Next base: position 22,357,588 of record NC_135175.1, read on the forward strand.
ATAGATCCACATATTTGATCTGGCACTTTCAGCCTTCCTGATGCAATCCTTCCAGGGACCACAACACTCATAAGTCATGACAGTTTGGATTATGATTGTTATAATTTAATATCTTTCTCTGACACAGATTTAGTTTCCATTTATAGCAGGATAGTAAACATGGCCACATGGATATGTGTACATATGTGCATCCACTATGTCCACATATCCATTCTCTCACGCTTATCCATTTCAGGGTCGCAAGGGGACTGGTGCCTATCCCAGCTACCTGGACAGATTACCAGTCAGACAGACAACCATCCATACCACACTTACACCTATGGGCAATTTACTATCACCAATTAACCTAACCCCACTGTGGGAGGAAGCCAGAGTAGCCGAAGAGAACCCACACACCACACAGGCTCTAACAAGATGGTGGATTCGAACCAGGACCTTCTTGCTGTGAGACAATAATACTAAGCACCGCCCCACCAGCATGCACTGTGTGAGTGGAGAAATTGTTTAGTTACTTTCTTCAAATATTTTAATTGAAATCAGTAGCTTCTCCAGTGACTCTTTCATCCTCTGGATAAAATCAAATTCCAATACCGTGGACTTTAGCAGATGGTGATAGGTCTCGTTTGCTCTGCAGCATCTGTAAACTCAGTCATGTCACGCAACAATCCATTCTACACCTGCTGCAGGTTGTGGTTAGTGTTTAGTTCCCCGTTGATCTCCAGACTAAAAGGAGGACTGGTGTCACCAACTGCATGCCAGACAGTGAGGTAGCAGTTTGTTCAACGGCAGAATGACATCCTCTCTGATATCAAGGACTAACACAACAGCAGCCTGGCCAGCGAGCCACCTGAGGGGAAAACCAAAATATGCAAAGAGCCAAAGCTCACTGGCTTTGTTCTCTTGGATGAATAAATAGCAAAAATTAAAAATGAAATGCTGCAGTGGGGTTCCAAATATATTTGAAGGCCAAGTAATATACGTCAGCAGTATGTCCAAGTAAAGTGTTGAAAAAACAGAGGCGGGGGTTTACGACACCAACTCTCTGCCATCTATAATCCAGTTTTGAGATCCCTTCCCAGACGCCTTAACGCCCACTCACATCCTGGGCCATCTGACCTCAGGAATTCGCATGATAAGGTGGGGCCAGGTTTCACAATGAACACACCCGAAACTCTGGCTGATTGGGACCCACGCCCAGTTTCCCACCTTGGCTCAGGCGATTAGAGGATCATCAGGGGGTCCTTTTGTCCCTCTGTGGGGGGTCACTCCCACTAGGTTTATATCTGGGACTCTCCACCATTTGACCTTAGAACTGAAGAAGCTTCTCGGATGAGAGGTGAAACGTCTTCAAGCAACTTAAAGAAGTCCAGACGCTTTTCTTTGCAAGCTCCTTTGACTGTTGAAAAAACTGCTTTTACCTTCAATTAGTCACCCGACATTCATCCACTTAAGGTTCATGAATTACAGTAGTCTGAATCATTCAGATACTCCCTGATCTCTATTTTCTCTCATCAACTCGGGAATTAGTAGCAAAGACTGTGCCTACGCAGTTCTGCTGCTCTGTCTATAACAGAAGGTTATGCGTAACAGCACAGTGTCCTGTGTGAGTATTGTGCGGGCTACGTGTGATATGCTTTCATTCCAAATTAAAAGTTAGCGTGCCAGGAGGTGGCGGGATCTGGAAAGCAAAGAAATGAAGACACAAAGGTTTGCTTAGAGCATTTAAAGTGGAAAGCCATGGCTGTACAATATATGTTATATCATTATTAAAAACACCAGTGGTGAGTGTTCTATAAGGGGAGAAAATTACATCAAAAGCAACTACATATGACTCTTTTCGAGACCCTGCTCCTAATCCTCTCTTTTACTGTCCATCTATTTCCTTAGTATGCTTCACACAGTTCATATTCTAAAGAATAAGAGTAAATACACAGCAGAGCATCTGTCTACAAATATCTACATTTCAAACTAATTAGATCTGTCTTCTTAAAAAAAAATCTATGATTTTTATTGCTGCATTTACCGCAGAGTTAAAGCCCACAGTGGATGTTTTTATGAGAGTGCAAGGCAGATGAGATTTAGGTTGCATTTGTCATTTGAGCTCATCAAGAAGGGAGCATTTCCTGTGTTTTTCATGGTGTTTTCTCAGAGCGGGGACTTATGGTTGGAGGAACTAATAGAAAAAAATATTTAATACACTTCTGTGAGAAATAACAAAAGGACCGAGACTTAAAATGGTAAATAATTTATAACCATTTCCTTAGGAGTGATGTATTATGTCAGAACAATTCACTGACAAAACTGTCACCAGTGTGAAATGTAAAAAGAAAATTTTGCTCTGCTTCCATTTTTTCTCCAAAGCCCAATCTCCCACAAACTGTCATGTCATCAAGGCCACGAGATCTTCCCTTTTCAAACGCATCTGAAGCAGCAAGTCACAAGATGTCTAAGAAATCCCTTCAAGGAGTGATCTTTTAACTGTGTTGTTGCGACTCACTAAAATCCTTGTCAGCTGCGAGATGCGTGTCAAACATACAAAGTAACAAACCAAGGGTTGTTGGTTATGATGACTAATTATGCATTGCGTAGAAAACGGGTTACCGCTAACTGTGGATCATACAGCCCGTGAAAAAGAAAAAGGAACGATTATGCATTCTCCGTCAGTCACAGTTAAATTCCCTTCATGCATTCAAACAGGTTTTTCTCAGCATTGTGCAGCAATCTTTTGCACAGATTATCTGTAACATCATTTCCCTCCATGTATGGCTCTATAATCTTTAGATGCACAACTTAGCAAGTCAGGAATGAAAGTCAGAAAAAATAGAGCCAAGGCAGACAAAGAGCAAGGACAAAGATTGCATGCAGAGGAATATCATTAATCTGACAGTATATGTGGAACAGGTGCTGTGCCTCGCAGAATGAATATAAACCAGGGGTTTTGCTTAATGACCATTTTAATCACTGGATTTCTAATCCAATCTGTCATACCCATCATCCCACAGGATATTGTGATTGAATGTGATTGATTTCAACATCCTGGAATGAGTCTAGGATTACATTAAGAGACAGAAGCAATTGACAGTCTGAAGCCCCGGAAGAAGTCTGGCAGGTTTTAAAATGCTTGGAACAAACCTACCTGCCAAGTACCCTGATAAAGTGCATAGTCAGATTATTGGTGCATTTATCAAAGGTTGGCACATCAACTACTGATAGAATCTAGTTTCTGTTTCCGTTTACTGCACTTGTATTTATGATTTTTTTTTAATCTGCACCATAGGTACTGTAGGCAGCGTATCTACAGAGTAGGATGTACCAAAGTAACGTGTTCCTGTAATCGCATTACATTTGTCAGTAACGCAATAATGTAAATTTAGCCATTACATTACAGCTTAGTTCTTCAGTTATCTGCATGTCAGATGGGTAAAAGGCGGAGGAGGGTCACACACTTCAGCAGCATTTGTAGAGTAATTTTTATTGCACAAAAAGACAAGAGTGTGATGTTAAATTGCAAACTGTGTCCAGAACAGAAACAACGGCATTATATTCCTAATAGAACTTCGGCTCTTTGAAAGTATCTGCACAGAAAGCAATGCTATCAAATATTTTTAGACATAAGTTGTAACAGCCGCCGTTTTCTTTGTGAGCATTTATTACACGCCGTACTGCGGGGAAAAGCCTGTTCTAACGTTTGAGTCTAAGGTTTATTTTTTAGCACTTGGCGGCTCTTTTTTACTTCTCATCCGTAAATAATCTGCTCTTTCACGTGATTCAGTTTATTTTGAAAAGTCTCAACAGGATCTTAAGCTTTATTGCGATGCTGTTACCGTCGTTGTTGCTAACCACAACGCATAAAAACAGGCGCTTGTCCGTCCGTAGTGTGGTTATATTAAATATAAGAGAAAGAGAGAACTTTAAGAAAATTATATAGCCACTACAGTGACCATCAAAAGGATGAAAAAATATTGCCGTAAACAGTTTATTTTGCGACACCACGAAACAAACCATAGCGTAAAATGAAACGATAGACGTTTTTATATCGTCATCCGATATATATCGTTATATCGAACAGCCCTACTAATTGATACTAAACGTTACTATAGAATTAGATGCTCATTTACAACCTTTTTAGACCAGCACAGCCACAACTTCACATACGAAATACACAGCCTCTCTCCTCACTAGCAGCTGAACATGTGAACAGTAGAATCGCATACTTGAAGAAGTATCTTAAAGATTGTCATCCTACTCTTTCTGAAGAATTCAAGAGGTCAGTAAAGCTTCTGTTTCACCAATATCTAAGTATCCAACAGTTATAACGCATCTGTTAACCTTAGCCATTGAACTGTTAGCAACTAACCACATTAGCTGTGTGTGGCGTTATTACTGAGCAGCTATGTCTTCTGCTTTAACTATGTAGTGCTTTGGTCAACAACTGTTGTTTTTAAAAGTGCTATATAAATGAATAAACTTGAAACTGGAATCTATGTCTAACAATAAAACAATAATGCTAATGTTGGAGCTGGGCAGTAGAGTTATCAGTCCTGCTGAACTGTAGTATTAAAAGTAGTGTTATTTTAACATGATAACACAATTACTATGTTTCACAATTACAGATTTCTGTTGACTGAGGCAAAGAAAAGTCTACCAGCAAATAGACAGAAGCAGTGGAATCCTACCTTATTAACTCTATTTGACCAGCAACAAACATATAGTGACAAATCATTAGGAACACAGGAGATAGACAGAACTCTAGTGATATCATGAAAAACCTTATTGTATTAATTAAACTGATAATTTAAAAAGTTTCTATTTTCATCTCACTTTATTTGAATTTTTGAAAGGTATATATTTTTCTATGTTATGTGAGAAAAAGAAAGCTTTAAATGGAAATGTCTCTGGGGATTAAGCTGTTGGCTCACTTAATTAGCACATCTAGTCAGCACTCAGGTGTGTGCAAAATTCCCTTTGGAGTGATACATTACGGCAATCACACAAAAAGAATGCCAACCAAGCCAAGGCATACACAATCACCTCTCCACCACTTAACATAAATACTCCACTTTAAGCAGACCCAGACTCCAACATTGTGAGTCTGTATGTAATAGTGGGGAACCTTTGATGCACTACAGCTATTGCTGTTCAGTGCAGGATGACAAGGTTTACATTCAGTCCAGAGTGAAAAATATAAGAGCATCAAAGTTATCTCTCTCATCGTGATTCAGCGAATTTGTTCTTCCGAGCTGATGCAAACAAAGAGTGCTGCTGCATTGAGAATGAAGATATTTTATATGCAGGCACATTCAACCTGTTAAAAATTGTATGTGACACTTGAAAAAGCCTCTGCTGTAACGATTAATCTGTGCCACAGACGCTGTTGTCTACATCTATTAAAAACACAGCGAGCCTTTGCGCACTGTTGCATTGGATGACATCTTTCTCCAATCCAATAAACACTTGACATTGTTGTTAAGTTTGATTGTATTCCCCCGATTGTAAATACAGGGGAAAATCAGTAGAATCGACAGATATTATATGTACTAGATGTACATTTCAGTGATGTTTGGAAAGAAAAATATATATTACTGGCTGTGTAAAAGAATGGATGTAGTGCAACGATGTTTCTATGTCAGCTCAATATGCAGGATCTGTCTTTCACTGACCCTTATAAGCAGCCCATGAGGGATGATAAGCAGATTCACATTTTGCCCAACTGATGAATACTGATGGGATTTTTTTTGACAGCGATGATGAATATTTTGACAGGTCCCATTTCTTCAGCCATTGCTGATGATGTGGAAAAAAAACTCAAGAGGATATATATATATATATATATATATATATAATTTTTTTTCTTCATGTTAATCCATGTGAATTAATGTGAGATGTCCATGGTGCAGTGCATTCAGAGTAAATGCTGAATAAAAGCTGTGAGAAACAATAGACCTAGATAGGAGCTGTGATGCTGTTTGCCTTTTAAGATTACACTGAGCTGTCATCATTGGCTTATACTAATGAAAACAAGCTTATAAAGATGATGTGGCACCATTCTTTTACTTTGCGCACTACATTATGAGTCACAAGGAGAGATTCCAACTAAACACAGCATGCAGCTCTGGAAATATTTACTTTTAGTACTCAACTCAGTCTCATTAAATCCCCACTACAGTAAGAAAAATCTTATCAGTCTAATACCAGTGCTTTTATTGCTATAAAAACAATTGTTTTTTAGACCACAGCCTGGTGATGTCTTGTTTATAAAGGAAGCCATTATGTTTGACCTTGAGACATGTGTGTATCTAATTGCTATTCCTGCTCAGCAAAAAACGCTAAATGCTATGACTGGCAAATGGAAAACAGCTTTGTGCACACGATGGACAGAGAAAATGTCATGCACACTTGTAGGTGGATGATCTGGAAATAAACTGGACAAGAATTAATGTGGGCAGGGAAATTAATCCAAACTTAGCTCATAAGGTCAGTCTACTAACTTTTTCTCAGACTTAAATTTCTCAGCATTGGAACAGATTTCCTTTAAAGTTTCTGCAGACATTTGTGGATCCCTGGAGATTTTAATGAGCCTTATTTTCTCACCAAAGCGAACAAATTTCATACTAGCATGCATGTTCCCTGCAGGAAGAAAGCTGGAGTGTTTCCACAAATTCTATGCAATGCTGCTTAAGCCTCACATAAATATTGAGCAGCTTTAAGACTAAGGGTAAGGTAAAATTTCCTCCCCTGGACTGACTGAAAGCTATAGAAATTGATACACAGTCAGCTAAAGAAGCTAGAAGTATGGCAGATATTTAAAAAAGTTGTTAAGCTATGTGTAAGGGGAGTTTGTGAGACTTTGTTGTCTTTATAAAAAGACAGATCCTACTCTAAGTGTGTGGGCAACAAAGGCCGGCCTCTTTGCTCTCATCCTTCAGGAGAACTACTGTACTGCAAATTACTCATAACCTAATAGCAGCTATAATGAAAAGGTGTCAGAATAAAGTGCGTCACAGCTTATCATGAATAGAGCTGTGTATTGGCCCCTGCACCAAATAAAACGCCTACAATTGATCAGCATGGCCACTGGAAAATGGAGCGATGTCAAAAAGATTTACCCAAAGATGATGTGGCAGTAGATGAATTATGGGAGGAAGGCCAGCCACCAAATGCTGTGGTCCTAGCATTGATGAAGATCTTATTCTGACCACCCTCCCACGCTTTGTTGCAGACTATGAACAACCCTTCATGGCAGTGTTATGTGCAGTGCCCTGCCACACTGTCATAAAGAACATGCCAAACATGATCTTTAAATCTGATCAAGCATCTGAGGGATATGACACAGAAAGCAGCCCAAGTACAGCACAAAGTCACTACTTGCTTCTTTTTATTTTTGGAAGTGGGAAACAGGTGTAGTGATTGATTAAAATGTGCAACCATCTACTGTTTGCACACATTGTTATATTCTCTGTCAAGATGATGTCCAACTGCTTCAATAATTTTGAGGTGTGCGCTGTAGAGAGGCCAGTCCATTACTGTGTTCCATTGTGTGTGTGTTTTATATCCAGGTATGCTTTTACTGATTATTCAGTGTATTTTCAGTTTTGTCATGCTTTTTGATGAGATCTTTAACACCATTGACTTAAGTGGAACACCAACCAATGACAGAGCCTCCACCATGTCTTATAGATTTCTATAGAAACGCATTGGTGTACCTCTTGGCTGACCTCCTCCATGCATATTGATGACAATTTAAACCAGAAATTTCAAAATTGAATTAATAACTAATTAGACCTGTTGCCAGTGATTTTCAGACCAGCTCTTGTGTTATTGGCATGCCTCAGGTCCCCCTCTTTCCCTTCTTTAAGAATGACTTTCTTTTCTGCTGAGATCACTTCTGATGAGACTTTAGCAAACAGTAGATTGATCAACTGCAGGGTCAGATGCATCCTTCTTTTGTCCTTTCTGGCCCAGTTTACACAAATTCTTTTTAACCTCCTAAATCCCGAGGAGTGAACTTCTGGTTTCACAGGATGTGACACCAGGTTTGTTGTATAAATAAAAAATAAATCTCACCTAAAAGATATTTGTACGAACACTAAACACAGCTAAAAGAGCAAGTAATCAAATTCTACAAAAAATGCAAAACATGCATTTTCCTCTTCACCCGACGGCATGTTCTCGGACAAGCAATGTATCAGATTCCTAAACTGGAAGTTTCATCACACTCCAAACAAAATTCACTGAACGAGCAGCAAAAGGGGACCAACGTTATGCTTCATGTTTGAAAAACATTATCATGAATCTTCCAAAAGCTTCCAAAACTTAAAGGTACTATAATAAAAATGCACGACTTAATCTCTCCGTGTGTTTCGAGAGCAGTATCCCTTCAAAAATCTAGATTTTCTGCTTTGTTCGCTTGTTTACACATAAAAATAAATTATGTACCAGTCTACCATTGTATACAATAGTGTTGTCATCTATGCTTTTGCTTTGTTTTGTTGTTTTCAAAAATCAACTACAATGAGAATTACTCTGTTTCACTTTGTCAGCATCATCCTTTCAAAGGTAATAATCAAATGCTGATTCATGGTTTCCTTGAATTTTTGTTTTACCACACATTTTCAAAAATATAGAGAAGAAAGGATGGCGTGAGTTTGTAATAGCAGACAAACGGTCAAACTCCTGTGGCACCAGACACCATGCTGAGATATGCCAAATTTTTGCTAATAGCTTTTTGAGAATCACTTTGTTGGTGCTAAAATACTATTTTATGCCTAAAATAACTGGGATGTGTTATAGTTTGCATTTTTCATAGATTCAAAAAACCAGGAACTGTTTTTCAACTGACTCATAGTAATAAATTGTGTAATGATACAATTTAAAATTGGCTCTTTGGTTAGTTGTCTGTTATGTGTAGACCCAGCACTGGTTCACCACTTCCACAGGAGCCTTTTCAGGCTTGGAGGATTCATGGATCAGTGTAAAATCACTTAGCAAACAAACAAACAACATAGATCCTGTTCATGTTTTCCCTGGGCTGTACTGAAAATAGGTGAAAAACCAGCCAAAGGCCTAAAAAAAACAAAAAACAAAAAAAAGTCTGGCTTTTTGGAACCACAATTTGAGGAAATAAGAGATGGTTGGAGACTTTAGCACAGTGCTATAACTGCTGCTAACATACCTGGTACTAGAACAATTTTGAAGTCCATGCCTCACCAGATCAAAGCTGTTTTGTCAGACGAAACTTCAGGAAGGTGGGTTTACTGTTTTGACTCATCAGGGTAGATACATATATTGACTAGAGAAATAACTCTCTCAGCCAGAGGAAATGCCATTTATCCCAGATCAATCATCAAGTCAGTTCTTGTCTTTTGATTACGTTCATCCATTTTGAAGTTCATACAAGTGAACTTTGTTTATCATAAATGTCTGGCATTCTTTTGATCTTGTGGGTCATTTTGGAAGATGATCTCAAAGCCTGGGGGTGTCTTTGTACTTCAGTCATCTGTATCCAAAGCATGACACAAAGCAAGCTCACTGGTCTGATTAAAGCTTGACAGAACAATCACAATTTCAGGAACAAATCAGAATTTTTGAAAAAGAAAATGGATGTAAAATGTTGAATATAGTATTTTGGGAATAATTTCCTTTCCTCTTGAAGTCCCCACTGGAGAAAGGGGGGGAAAACAAATTAGAAATAACCTCACTGGGAGAGGGTCAGGCATCTGCTACAATCTCCCCTCCGTCAGTTGGAGAAAAGAGGCAGCTTTGCATTCTGAGGCACATACAGCTTCCCTGAGCAAAACATAAAGTCAAATAGCATAGAAAGATTTCACTACCATGACCTCTACTAAGACGATTCCTATATACTACACACAATTACTGTGTTATTGACTTGCAAAACAATGTTCATGCCGTATCTATCTGGGACCGAGCAAGTAATCAGTGAGACATATGGGATTAGGTGTTGAGGGTAATGATTGGTTCTGTTGTTGTTTTTCCTTTTTTGCCCACATTTATGGATAAATGAAGGTACTTAACATAAGATTCTTTATCTGAATTCCCAGCCAAAGTCATTGTTTGCTCCTTTTAATTCAGAACAACACATTTTTACAAAATAGTCTTTACAAAATGTGTCAATATAGTTCAAGTGGCAAGTTGTCAAATTGTTGTAACACTATGCTACATAACAAAAACATCTGTTGTAATGAGCCTTTAAAAGCACAAACCAAGCAGTCTGCAAAAGCACTGAAACAGACTAATGTTGGTGTGACCCGGCCATGCTAAGTGACTCATGTTATGTTCATTTTAAAAGATAACCCACACTGAAAAAAAGGGATTGTCCAGCTCTTGGATTTACGTAAGCATCTTGCATGTATTTAACACAATTGCCTCATGCTTTAAAGTTAAGTGTAACTATATAGTGTAGAAACTACATGATATGCAGAGAGGCTAGATTAAATTGTTCATATCATGTTCAAGTGAAGTAAGTCAATAAAATATCAATGTTAAATCCCGCGACACTGCACGGGTTTCAGACTCGCGCTCTTTAGATCGTGGTTTCAGGAAGGCATCCATCTCAGTCAAGTTGAGCAGCCACCTCTACTTTTTTTAGTATACCAAAAAAAAGTAAATTGGGTAGTTGTTACATTAAAAAAGTCTAACTTGTAATTTAAACACAATAATTTCATGTTTCTATGAACGTAACTAAATCATGAAGAATCTGTACGAATTTCAACAACTTAATTTCTTCTTGTTGAGACGACCTGATACAATCTAGTAAGAGCGGTTAGTTGCTGAACTCATGAAATTCACAAGATCGCACAAGATTTCAAACTGCAGGAAAATCACTGGAGTTATAAGAGGCAGACAACTACACACGCACCACGTGCATGCTATTGCTATTTATTGTGTATTATTACAAAAACAAAACAATTCTGCATCAAATACAGGAAATTATAGCTTTCCTACATTTCCTAGATTGTTGGCATGGTGGTTAGTGCTGTTGCTTCACAGTAAGAAGGTCCTGTGTTCAAATCCACATTTTGCAGGTTTCTCTCTGGGTATTCTGGTTTCCTCCCGCAGTTAAAAGTCATGCAGTTATTAGAGTCAGGGTTAACTGGTGATTCTAAATTACCTGTGAATGTAAGTGTAAATGGTTGTTTGTTTCTATGTGATAGACTGGTCAGCTGTCCAGGGTGTACCCTGCCTTGTAACCTATTACTTCAGGGTTATTTCCCAGCCCTCCTGCAACCAGGATAAAGATAGAAGGATGGTAGTTGTTGAAGACCCATTCAATTTTCATGGTAACCAGGATCTAGACTTTGTTGAACATTATGTAATATGAAGACAGCATGTAGTATTTAAGTGACCAAGTAGTATTGGGGTAAAAGTTATTGAATAGTGTTGAAATAAAATGACAAAATTGTGAAGGATTAAAATATTCCAAGAGCTCAACTTACTTCATCTGAATATGTTTCAATCGCGTTTTATGAACACAAAATGCACAGGTTTACTGAATATGAAAAAGTTGTGTTGATTTAACTCAGTTGTTTAAGTTTCTGCCAAAGCAAAACATTTGTGTGCAACCAATGTCCACTATTGAATCAAGTAAATCCAACATGGCCTTTTTTTCAGTGCATGTTTCGTATAGACAAAGAAGAGGCTTGAAAACTTCTGCCAGAGTATGTATTTCACTAGTTTTTGGACTCCATCATTGCCATCTCGAGAATGATCTGGCAGTTTGGATTCTTTCTCCAACATATTTAGTTCAATTAAATTCCGTTTTATTTGTATAGTGCCAGATAACCACAATAGTTGCCTCAATGTGCTAATATTGTAACACCCTACAATATTAGAAAAGAAAAAAAAACAATAATCAGAAGATCTCTTCTGAGCAAGCACTAGGCCACGGGAAAAACCGCAGCAAGACCTCGAAAAACCCGGGCTAGGAGTGAGGAGAAAGCAAACATATTTAACCTGTGTATCCAATAACTGCAGGAACTAGCTGTGTAAATATCTGTGACAGTCTGAGTGACGGTGACCACTTTCTGTGGACTTGGAGTTTTTGTTTTTTTTAACCAAAAACCAACCAAAACTAAATCAATGAATCCAGTCGAATCCAATTTGAATTCATTTAACTAATTAAAGCACATTTAAAACAACAAATTGCTTATAAATTATATAAAGGAGAGGATTACATAAAAACAAATACAAGCTACAAAACACATAGACCCAGGCACACATACCCATGTACACCAGTAACCCCTTCCAAGCAGCTGGTTTTTTAACTAATGGATATAGTTTAGTGTGAGCCTCAGTTTACAAATCCACTTAGCCTTTAATCTTATTGTAACATGTAAGGCACTGCCTGCAAAATGTCAGTAAAACAGTTTACTAATTTAATCCCAGATAAGAAAAAAAGTTGAAAATAATAATGCAGACACTGTGTGGATTTGATGTGGACAAGTATAGCCTATGCTAAATGACATGTTTACATCCAATGGAATATTTCTTTCAGTTCACTGAAAAACTAGCAATTTTGTATTCATACAGTTTCTCATTTAAGAAGTGTTACCCTCATTTTATGTGAGCCACCTTACACAAAGATGCTAAGCGTAGATTAGAAGGGGCAGTTTGATTAGGTAAGGATTTTTCTGTCAGGGGGAAGAAAAGGTAAAGGTTTGGGCCAATGCTGGCACATCCCTCCTTTCTCTTATCCCTATACTGATTAATAGCAGAGTCTCACAGTCCTCTGACAGATCACTGAGGCCCAGGGAAACCTCCAGAGATGAGGCTCCCTGCCAATTACCTTCCTCAATAATGTCTGTTCAGTGCCTGAATGACAGGGACCAGCCCCCAAGGATCTTAGTGGGCTGCTATTAAAATGAAAAGGTGCAGTCCTCATGATTGGTGAGGCTTCATATGAAAACATCTGTAGGTAGGGAACAAACGAACAGTATTATTACTAGACTTTTGCCATCTGATTCAGATTCAGCGCTGTTATATACAGGATGAGTTTGAATGTGGAGAGCCTACTAGTCAGTGAACTGTTTACAAACACACACTCAAACATATGAACTCATCATACATACGTTGTATACATAACCCCATAACCCAAAACATGTCTTAAGAATAGCACACAGCTTACCATGTGTAAAAAAGAGCAGAAATGGCATGAGCAGAAGAGATAGGAAGAAACTTTTTGATTACATGTCTGGGGAAAGGGGTGAGAGCCTTCAAGGGCAGGGCACAAGGACTTCAAACTGTGCCACCTTTGGAGAACTTCCCTCTGAGATAGTGCAGATAAGTGGGGCTGAAAGGAGAGATTAGGAGCTCGTAGCAGAGTCTGCTTCTCCCTGCTGATTTGGACATTCATTTTAATGCGACACTTAACACTTATTCAGAAGCTAGACCTGAAGACACAGAGTTCCTCTTGCTGCAGCCACACAAGTCCCTAAGCAAGGAAACGGTAGCCATCGTGGGCATCAAAAATGCATAACCCTGTGCTCTCTGTTTGTTCAGCAGCCTCACCGGTGGCATGGCTTACTGACAGCAGAGTAGTTTGCAGTCTGAAGAGAAACAGACCTGAGCTACATCCAGCAAATTAAATAGAGATTCTTTACATTTACATTACAGATACACAGAATTACTCCCCCACTGTTAAAGTACCTCACATTTCTTATTGTTTATTTATTTATTTTTTCATGATGGAAACAATATGCTGCCATAGAGACATACTCTGCGACAATGCCCTCATTCTACAAAGCCTGGTGTTATGTATAGGAGGAATTCTATACATTTAAAAAAATACCCCAGTATTTATCTTCATACCTCTGTTAACAATATAGTGGAGAGTTTTAAACCTAATCTACAATTCCATATCAGAGAAGAAACTTTTTTTATTAACATGTGAGGACTTGATGCTTAACTCCATTCTTCTACCAGCATACAGATCGATGCTGTACCAAAATCTCATTAATTGCTGCCCTATAAAGCTACTTACATCCTGCCTCCCTGAGAGTGGGACCATCCAATCCAATAGGGTCAACAGACACTCTAAAAATCAATTCTAAAGACACTAAAGGCATAAAGTCAACCACTCTGATAAGGAGCATCAGCAAAAAGGTGTAACTGAAATTTATAGAGATTTGCCTTCCTCTGCAAAAGTTTTGTCTCCACCTGTAAATTGCTTTATTGCTTTGCCTTTTCAACACTGGCAGGCTGTAGCAGAATGCAACTCGGTGTAAAACTGTGCCAAATACTTTAATAGATTAAAGTAGCAGCCACTAAATACATGGGGAAGGCACAATTTCCAAAAACTACATACGGTCAACAGATTTTTTGTTAGGTACACCTGCCCAACTACTTGTTAGTGCAAATATCTAATCAGCCAATCACATGGCAACAATTTAGTGCATTTAGGCACACAGCCATTGTCAAGACTACTTGCTGAAGATCAAACTAAGTGATGTTAAGTGGCCTTGAACACTGGATGGCTGTTGATGCCAGACAGGCTGGTCTGAGTATTTAAGAAAATGCTGATCTATTGGGGTTGTTCCTAACAGCTATCTATTGGGTTTGCAGAGAACGGTCCAAAAAAGAGAAAACATCCAACGAGTGGACGTAAAGACATGATTCCAGAGGTCAAAGGAGAATGGCAAGACACTGTCAAGCTGATAGAAAGGTAACAGTAACTTAAACATCTTAAATCTTAAAGCAAGTGAGCTATAGCAGGAGAAGGCCACACTGGGCACCACTCCTGTCAGCTAAGAACAGGAAACTCGGACCACAATTCACACAGAATCAGTAAACTGAACCATAGAAAATTGGGAAAGCATCATGTGGTCTAATGAGTCTCAGTTTCTGCTGCGACATTTGAGTGATAGGGTCTGAATTTGCCATCAGTTTGGCATAAACAACACGCTTTGTATCAACAGTTCATGCTGGAGTAGGTGGTGTAATCGTGTGGCAAATATTTTCTTTGCACACTCTTTGAGTATTTTTGCTGTTCATGTTCATCCCTCTACGACCACAGTGTACTTGTTTTCTGATGACTGCTTCCAACAGGATAATGCAACACATCACAGTCAGGTCAAGTCATCTGAAACCAGTTACTTGAACGTAGCAATGAGTTCACGGTACTCACAGTGTCTGATGAGTGTACACAGACGAGATCTGCTTTAAGTAGCTCTACAAATGATTATGGAAATAGCAAAACAATTCAGACATGTTGAGTTACATTGTGCTATAACCCTCTGTGACAGAAATCTGTCATCTCTGGACTACTCATTCACTAAACAAATCATTTGCAAAAGATAAAAGGTGAAATTTCCGATTCAGTCGTCAAACTAAATCGCTGTATTTATACGAGACCTCTGTTCTTGTTCACTTTCATGCTAAAAATTTTCTAGAATATGTGGCATGACATCATAAATGGATCTTTTATAAGATGTTTTTGCCTTTGCTTGACAGTATAATTCCAAATAAATCCAAAACTCTCTGGAGGAAACTCATTTCAAGCAATTGCAGCCACAACAACGCAGCCAATTAGAATGAGTGTACTGCAACAATGGCTCACTATCAAATAATTTTTCTCATTTCCCCTTCTTGTCCTGAACAACAACAGTGCATGGTGTGAACATCCATGTCTTTTCCTGGGCAGAGAAATTGTTGTCTTCTTCACTTCACACTGGCAAGACATATGGCTAATGGAAAAAAAGAAAAGAAAAAGTTTGCGGGCAGAGTGGCACCGGATTTTGATTTTTGTAGACGTGAGCACACCCTGGTATTTCCCCTGCAAGAAAACAACAATTTGTTCTCTTGCATTAGCTATGGCATTGACATTCAGCTCTGCTCTTGCACCCTAGCACCTAGTATATATCTACTACAAGAGATGTTTCATTTCAAGCAACCGTTGCCTGTCTTTTCCTGGTTAAAACAGACTACGTAAAAGGAGTGTAGTCCATATTCAGTGGAAAACACTACAAAGAACACTTTGTGGGCAGAATATCAATGCGTTTTTTCAGAGTAATGTGGCAAGCATGCATCTTGGCCTATGGGCTCTACTGAGCAGGAAGAGAAGAATGGGAAGCCTGAAAGTACTTAATAGTGTTTTAGTTCCAAAGGCTGGAAGGTAAAAAGAAAATTAGAATTATCTGTAATGTGGTAACAAGAAAAAGTGGATCGCTCAAATGGTGCATTTCCAGATTAAAAAAAATAATCTAACTACCAGAAAGCATTCTGGCTAAACTAGAAAAATACATGTATGACGGGTGACACTTCATAATAAAATGTCAAATGTCTCAAGTCAATTACCAGAATTAAAATGGCCTGTTTGAGTTAATTACACCAGTGAAATTTAAAACTACTTAAAATGTCAAATATTTATTCAGTACATGTCAGCCTGCAAATGGCCCAAGCCTTAAAAAAGTGGAAATTATGAAGTGCGTATAACCTTTTGTACTGAATCATGTTCACTGTATAAATTATTGCTTTGCTGATGATACCTCCCCTATGTTTAACAACTCATTGGAAATTCACAAAGGGAGCATTTCATGGCACCAGCAGTGCCACAAGCAAGATGCACACTACACAGGGTATCAATTGATAATCGCTCTTTTCATCTTTCTGAAACCCAAACCACCCTTACACACCCTCGACTCCCAACGCAGAAAACTCACGGACACGCTTGAACAAAATTTTACCAAAGAAATACGATACCAATGAAAGGGCAGAGAAGAGAGAAAGGATCCACCTCTTTGTTTGACTTGCCAGCCAACTGAATTGTCAATCCATTGACCTTCTGTCTTCTGCCTACAGGAAATCAGCGAAGGTGGCATTTGAGCGGACCCGCCTCTTCAGCTGGCTGATGAAGCTGAGGAAGTCATCGATACCTTGGTGTTTACGCTCGATCAAATCAGTAAATTACAGTTAGGTGTGAAGCATAATAACTGTGTGCATGCAAACATCTAAAAAATTTTAAAAAATAAATAAATAAACAGAAATAATCACTTCTATCATCGCTCCAAAATGATGCTGACATTCGAACAGCTCTTTTAAATGTGTGAAGTCAGGGGCAAAGATGTGTACAGTGGTAGGCCTGCTGTAATCCCTGCAGGTGCGAGCTGATCTCTCTGCCTTGGCTGGTTTTACCCATATCACTCAGGATTCTGAGCTATTCTGAGCAACTACTCCTTTTCCAGATAAGGGAGCATTTTTACTGTATGATGAACCCTACAGAGTGACATTTTAGTGCAAAACCTTTCACAGCTGCAGTAAATCAAGATGTATCCTAACATAATCACCGATTAGTAGTAAGGAGCACCACAGAGAATAACCACCAAACTCTACATAGTCCGTTAGGCTATTTTGTATCATTGTTTTGGTTTTAATGTTCAAAGTACTCTTCCTTATCTACTAAAATGTAGCTCTCAGGAGAATCATGCAGCTTTTCCTATCAGATACAAAATTCAAAAATGCTATTAGAACTGACGAGACAAATAATATAGAAAGGTAAAGAAGAGAAAAAAATGGAAAAACACCAATAAACAGAAAAAAAATGGAAAAACACCAATAAACAGAGAAAAAGAGATAATTAATGTTTAACTCTTTAGCTAGTCAAAAGAAGGCCAAGTGCAAGTTAGCTGCCAAATGCTGACCCCTTCAGTAACAGGCAGAGCTCTCTGATAGGCTTAATAGGAAACTGTACTAATCGCATTAAGTGACAAACATCATCGACTGGTCTGAGTAATAGGGACCAGCTGGTGTTAAATAGTTCAGGGAGGTTAACAGGCTCTGAGCTTTTTTATTGATTGCAAGTCTGTGGGGAATGGTGAACAAAAACATCTCCCAACAGGCCTTTGTTCTAAAGTTGTGCATGTGTGTGTACGGATAGTGTGGCAATGAGAGGAAACTATGGGATCAGAACGATGCCACCTTGAAATGAAACCGAAAAAAAAATATTGTAACTGAAATAAATGTACTGAAAAATCTTGTATTGAAACTGAAAAAAAAAATTGATAGTGAAAAACAATTAATTGAAACTGGAATTTTTTTGTTTTCGCTTACAATTTTTGTTTCAATCCATTTTTCGGTTTCAAACCATTTTTCAGTTTCACTCTGCTGGCACTGTTTTGGCATCCGGGGGCGCGCTGGGGGCCGGGGATTCTGACCCGCATGTATTTGCATATATTATAATGCTGACCTATGAGTGGAGAAAACACTGACGGCGCGGCTGCGGTCACGGACAAATTGCATGTGTCTGTTCGGGAGTGGCAGATGCTCAGAGGTCCAGCGGTCCTTCTATATGTCAGAAGCAGATTTTGTATTTACTTTTCTTTTGCCAATCAAGATAACTAAAAGTATCATTTTCACCATACAATTTTTTTAAAAATTTTTTTTTGCCTGTCCCATTTGGTTCTTTAGCCGTCAGAATTGTTGTCTGAAGACCAACAAGGATACCCAATGGATTTACCTTGCCAAATATCTGTGAAGGTTCTCAGTCATCCAGGTCATCGTAGTCAAAGGAGCTTGCAAAGAAAAGCGTCTGGACTTCTTTAAGTTACTTGAAGACGTTTCACCTCTCATCTGAGAAGCTTCTTCAGTTCTAAGGTCAAATGGTGGGGAGTCCCAGATTTAAACCTAGTGGGAGTATCCCCCCACAGAGGGACAAAAGGACCCCCTGATGATCCTCTAATCGCCTGAGCCAAGGTGTGAAACTGGGTGTGGGTCCCAATCAGCCAGAGTTTCGGGTGAGATCATTGTGAAACCTGGCCCCACCTTATCATGCGAATTCCTGAGGTCAGATGGCCCAGGATGTGAGTGGGCGTTAAGGCGTCTGGGGAGGGAACTCAAAACTGGATTATAGATGGCAGAGAGTTGGTGTCGTAAACCCCCGCCTCTGTTCAAAGATGGTCGCTCACAGTGGACATAGATGGCTTCTTTCACTCCTCTTTCAAACCATCTGTCCTCTCTGTCCAAAATGTGAACATTGGCATCCTCGAAAGAGTGTCCTTTATCCTTAAGATGCCGATGGACTGCTGAGTCTTGTCCTGTGGAGGTGGCTCTTCTATGTTGTGCCATGCGCTTGTGAAGTGGCTGTTTGGTCTCCCCAATGTAGAGGTCTGGGCATTCCTCGCTGCACTGTACAGCATACACCACATTGTTAAGTCTGTGTTTTGGAGTTTTGTCTTTCAGGTGAACCAGTTTTTGTCTGAGAGTGTTGCTGGGTCTGATCCATTGCCAAATGGATCATCACGGCCTTGCCGTATTGGTCCATTTGATCAACCTTTGTTGTTATTGTTTATTTTATTTTATTTTATTTTCAGTTGTTACAGATGGGACAGACATGACTGAGGGATAGGAAAGGGTGAAAGAAAGATGAAGGAAAAGAAAAACAGAAGGGAAGAGGGACAGTGAGAAAGGGCACTTAAAAAGAGAAAGAGAAAAAAAAGTCTCCTGGATCACCTGTTGAGAGAAAAAGAAAAGAAAAGAAGCAAACAAAACAGAGCAACATACTAAACACAACACCATCACGTTAATCTAGCGAAGTGTAAACAGCAGTAAATACTAAATATTGAATGTTGTTGTGTAGCAAGCAGGACCGACAGCGCATAATGTGCTTGGAAATAGCAGCCAATAGAGGTGTAGTTTATGTCTATGAACAGTGCACACCTGTGTGGATCATCGCGCTAGTATTCAAAAGGTTTCCCCATGTAATGGTCTGCTAGAGGCTGTAGAGAGCCATAGCCCCGTCCCCCAGGGCATGAAGCAGGCATGGAGGAGATCCAGCCTCCAGACATCCAGAGGCCCCAGAGTGCGAGAGCCCAAGGAGGACCACCGGAGGGGCATCCGTGCCACCCTCCTGGGAAGAGCTGAGGAGAGCCCCAGATGAGTGGTCACCCAGTAGCCACGGAGCAGAAGCCAGAGGGGGCTGCAGTGGCGTGCCCGCCGGCTCTGCAGCAGCCAGCTGTACCAGAGCGAACCGAGCCGCAGGCCCAGAGACCGGAGGCCCGAGGTCCCCTTTGCCCCGGAAGAGGCCTGACCGAGCAACAGGCACCAGGCCCCGCCAAGTAGTCACCGGGAGTGAGCTGGTACTGAGCGCCCAGCCCCGGACACCAAGAACCACCAACGCACCGACCCCTGAGGGCATCAGTTACTGACAGGGAGTGTGGTAAGGGGAGATAGGCCTTGGAGGGCCTGGGAGTTCCCAGAGAGGTGGAGTATAAGACCCGACCTGACATATAAACACAGACAAACAGGCACACACAGACACAAACATGCATTCCCACCCTCATGCACACATATACAAATACTCAGCACTCACTCAACGTAGGGATAGACATACATGGACACTGTACACACAATCACACTCTCCAAACAAACTCTATACCCCAGGTCCAGGTACCCTCACCCCTGGAGGGGGAAACGGCACCTAGACCCAGGAGATGTTACCCTTTCCCCCGGGGTGGAGGCAAGCAGGCCGCCCCAGGCTCCGCAGTAGCAGGTAGGCCCCACATCCCAGATCCCAATCGGACGGCCAACACCTCCTCCCAGCCCCCCTGCCCCCTTCACACACCCCTAAACAGGGGTGTGTGAAGACCCCATACAATTACTAACCTTGTCATTTCCTGCACTGTCTGTTTTGGGCTCTGGGCTCGTCCTTCCCAGTGCTCATGAGACTGCTTTTGGTGCACTGTGGTATGAGGTGCTAACCTGTTAACAGTGTTGGGAAGGTTAGTTTTAAAAAGTATTCCACCAAAGATTATAGAAGTAATGTATTCTGAATACAACTACATGAATGTACTATTGCTGTGTGATTTATTACTATTACTGAAGGCTACTCGCCATACCAATACCAACTAGATGTTTCAATCTTAACATAAATGAGTAACAGTAGGGTGGACATTAGGTAAGGCTGCACTTTTCGCAGCGATCTCGTATAGAAAACTATTGCGCGCATATATAAAACAGGTCCGTGGCTCCGAACCGTAGTAAAGGGACCTCTGGCTAATACCTCGGGTCGGGCTCATAGCTGTAGTTGTCTGGGTCAACTTTGCTAACGAGAGACAGAGAGAAGCGTTGAAAGGCTGCTCCAACGGAACTTATTGTTTCAGAGGAAAACACGAACACGGTGTACAGTCGAGTCTTAATAGCTTACTTACAGCTGGGCTCGTCAGGCACTCTTTTTGACTGCAGTGGTTATTATTATATTTACATGCTTCCAGCTCCCGTTTCTGCTCGGTGACAACTCCTTTTCCTACTTTTCCTTTCTTTCCCTCCCTCGCTCACAGACACATAATGGGTATGGCAGTCCATTCTCCCTGCAGCACGGACTACACTGCCAATGAGGCTACATTGTTTAGGTCGATGCCTGTAACACTCTGCTATTGCCTTCATATTAAATAATTTTTGTATAATAATATTTAGAGCTTCTTATTGCGTGTTTTGTTTGGGTTTCCACCGGCGTGGAATTACCAAAAATAGAGAGACCATAGCCTAACATATGAAACAGGGAAATGCCGCCATGTAATCCATTTATTTCAACAAAGTAACTGTATTCTCAATATCACCTATTGAACGGTAACTGTAACGGATACATTTACTCATATTTTGTATTTTAAATACGTAACGCCAGTGCATGTATTACGTTACTCCCCAACACTGCCTGTTGATGAGATCTTGTGCCGTTCCTAAAACACCGGCCTCCAACTCCTAAAGACACACGGGTGTCCCTAAATTTAGCAAATATTAGCTTCAGGCTAGCTTGCTACGACGAATAGGCTAATACCAGCATTTTACCACAACTTGTAGCTAAAAAAAACTAAACTAATGTCCAGTGCGGTGCAAGGTTATTATCGTTAACGAAAACTAACGAAATAACGAAAACTAGAAGTGAAAAAACATTTTCGTTAACGGAAATAAAAATAAAAACAAAAAAAGGAAAACTAACTAAAACTGTAATGAGTGTTCACAAAACTAACTAAAATTAACTGAATTTATAGCAAAAATGTGTTTAGTTTTCGTAGATGTGTGTGTGTCATACAATAGTCAAGGGTGAAAATGAAGTTTAGTTTCCAGATTTTTTTCTTGCTGTGTCTCATTATGCCAGCAGGTGGCAAGTACGTTAGTCGAGTCGTCTGTGTTGCTGCTCAGTCCACGCGCAGAATCATGTCAGGAAAAGTCGGGAGACAGCGCCAGAGTCCAATTTGGGATTACTTTGAATATGACTGTGTTTTGGATAAAGCAAGTGTCTTGTAGTGGAAAGAGACAAATTATGAGGGACATTTCTAAAGGGAAAAAAATCCCACAAACCTTAAAGTGCACTTGAAAAGTTCACACAAGAAGGATAACCTAGCTTACCTTGAGAAGGGAGCACACTCAACCCTCATCCCCAGAAAACAGAAGCTAACCCCAGGCAAGGCAGCGTGATGCATCCTGAGACAACAGGACACAACTGTGTGAGTCAATTGCCTTCAAAAAGTTTGTCAATTCACTTGAACCAAAATTACGAACACCCGGTGCTGCAAGAGTTAATAGTCTCATTGGGGCCAAGATATAAATTTTATAGTTGCCTGGTATCAATGGTTTTTCATCTGCCTTTATTTATTTATTTATTTAAAGAACCCATAGGTGGGAATGTGAGTTGTCTGTCTCTGCGTGTTAGCCCTGCGACAGACAGGCGACCTGTCCAGGGTGCAGGGTATGGTGGCTGGAATAGCAACATACCCAAGGATAAGCAGAAGAGCATGACTGATATGATGAAACTGGGATTTTGTTGCACTTAATTATTGCAAACACAACTAAAACTATAACTGAAACTAATCAAAACTAAACTGAAACTAAGGATTTTCAAAAAAATAAAAACTAAACTAGCAAACAATTGGTAAAAACTAATTAAAACTGATATAAAATTGAAAATCTGAAGTCAAAACTAAATAAAAATAAAAACTAATGAAAATGGCAAAACTATTAAAACCCTGGTGCAGTGGGACAGCAAGGAAAGATGACAAAAAATGATTACTTACCTACAGTTTAGAGGGTCAAACTGATATTGAAGCAGCCATTGAAAGACGGGAACAGAGAAAGATGGCAGCTTGGTCAGCACTAGTGGCCTCTATAATGTATGCAAATACATGCGGGTCAGAATGTAGCTGAGCTTATATATTACAAAGAAATTGTATAAGGGTTTTTTTTGTCATCTCTTCATTCGTACATGTTTTTAATCACAGTAAAAGAGCTACACAAACCAATGGAAATTGTTATTTTACTTTGATATTGGCACAGTCCTCATTCCCCTCCCGAGCATACATTCCAGGTTAAAATTACCCTGAATGTTTGTTTTCAGTCCCTCTTCAGACCAAGATAAATATTGCCAATCTGGCTTCTGCTGGCTCCTGCTCAGTTCCTTCTCCGTAGCCAAAAAGAAAAATGGTCTGCTTTCCCAAAGGGGCAGAGGCAATAGAGCTATGTGCAAGGCTATCAGGGATGAGCAACTTAGGGACGCTGTAGAAATTAGATTGCACTTTCTCTCCTAAAGAATGTCATTTATCTCCTCAACCTGAGCCACCTGATTGGTGGGGATCGCATTCTTTGTGCAGAAGTCAGGGGTGACATTTTGAGACATTCAGCCAGAATGGAATATTTGGAGTAAGTCAGCGCAATAGCTCAAATGTTGACAGCAGGGGGTATGCCAAGCCCTACGAGAGTACATCCCTCAAGTGAAACATTTTTAGAGATTGTATCCACCATATGCCAGATGGAACAAGATTATGATGTACTGTCTATTCTGACAGCATCTGGCCTTGTGCAGGCTGACACAGAATACTGACTTTTTTTTCACACATTAATATCTACCTGTCTGGATATTCTTATCAACATAACACCACTATCCTTTCTTTGACTGCAAAGTGTGTATATCATTCAATGCTAAAGATCATACAAATAAAAGTTTAGAATAAATCCCTTTGATGGGATAAAATAGAAAAATATCAAGTGGAATGGCTGACAGCTTTGATGACAGGGTACATTCAACACTGAGCAAACGAAAACTATGATACATTAGATCTCAGTTACACAGCCTTTCAGTGTGGACTCTGTCTTTTATGGGCTTATATCAAGACTTGAGCATAGTGGTGAGTTCCTGGCTTCAATTGACAGCCTCACACTTCCACTATTGTAATTAGCCCCTTGGAGACGTAAACAACACGCTGCAGAAGAAGATATCACTACTTTTTCATGCGCCTGTTAGGAGTTACACATCTAGTCCCAGTTGAACTCACTAAACTAAAACCCAACAACTATATTAACTTTTAAACGCAAAACACGCCAGTAAATCGACTAAATTGTTACTACCGGCACTTGTTTAGTAGATATTTTCTATTTGTAGGTTTGGATTAAAAAGAAGGGGAAAAATGCACATTTCAACATGGAAATGTAGCTGTGCTATGTTTACAAAGAAAGAAGACACACACTATATTTAAAGCACAGCACAGTATATTCAACATAACAATATAAACAATGTATTTTATATTTTCTAGGATAATTTAAACTGCCTCAAACCATCTATCTAATCTATTTTAACTATAAATAGTCAATTGCATCACAGAGGGGGGAAAAGTGTTGCATTAAATTAGGTTAAGGCTAATTACTTTAAACACGTCTGCCTGTCACCTAGAAAATCAAGTTGTTTTGTTCACTGATTGTCTTTTTTGAATGTGGAGACAAACTCCATGCAGCACAAGGACACAAAGTGTCACTCCGCGATCGTCTCTGATTATAATTACAGCTGCAGCCAACACAAGATTTTTCTTCCTTCTACCTTGTTCTATTGTGAGTGATTGAAAAGGATAAGATGCAATGATCTTGGCCTTCAAAGGAAGAAAGAAGTAGAACTAACACAAGTGAGATACTCTTTTAACTCAGGCAGTATTTTTTAGACGCGAAACACAAATATTAATTTAAAACGAGAAACATACCAGTAACAGTTACTCTGAAAACCTTCAGATTTTGAAAATACTAAACATATAGGCTCCATGAAACACACGCACTTTTGCACAGTCAGTGAAATATCCAATCTTTTCTTACCTACTATAAGTCCAAATGTTATTTGGCTTTTCTGATTGATTTCCTATAGTATACAACAACCAAAAAAAATGTCTGCTGCCTGCTCTGTCAGCTCTTATGGTGAACCTTGACTGCATTTCAGCTTGGCTGGTCGAACATTAAAAAAATATTTGAAATACAACAAGCTTTAAGAGCATAAACATATTGATAGCAATACGGGGTTCTCGGTTTGTACCATAGAAAAATATTAACAGTACATGATGGGTAGAGTTTTCTACCCATCATAGTCAACTGAGCACAACAACCTTTACTAACATCTCCACAGTTCACAAAAAACATGACTTCTTGTTCTGTGTTTCCTAAACCTGTTATATTATTTGGTCAACAGAGCTTTGTGAGGCAATGTGAGGACTGATGACTAACCCTGGAAACATAATGTATCATCGGGTGCTGAACAAATAAGCCTGATCCAGCAGCAGGAAAGCCATATGCTCTTCCATCAAACTTCTTTTTAGCATTTAGACATGTCTGTGTGAGTGACAGTTGCCGCTGACTCATCAGAAATGCTGCTGATTAAAATGGGTAATAATAGTCCCTTCAAATATTAATACATCCTAATGCAGAGTGTAAATGCATTCGGCTAAGCCTGCTGATAAAAACAAATGACCTGCCCTGTGTTGAGCAACAAACAATATATTAACACAGTCCCCTCAGAGAATGCATTTTTGCTCATTTTTACTAAATTGCAAATTGCAATTATCACAGTTGACAGAACCAATAAATTCTGAGTCCCCTGAAACATTGTGCAGCCAATGAATTCAACAGATTCCTTGCATGGCAGTAGAAGGATTAATAAAAAAAAGGCAGAAAGCTATTGCCCATTATGACATGTTTAAGGTTCTTCTGGAAAGTCCTTGCACTGGTTTAAAGATTGATTACAATAATGTAACCATTTTACAGAACCAATATTTAGTACCCATGTTATTTTATGAGAGCAAATGGCACACACCAAGTTTATGTTGGTCATCAAATATAGTATAGGATAGATAGGATATATATATTTAATCAGAAGACAGCCTTGAATGAAGGCAGCTTTTTTTTGCCCTTTATGGGAAAAGACACTGAACTTTTTGAAGGCACCTCATAAAAATTTAAATAATAAAAAACCATAAAGTAGTTGTGCTCATCAATCATAATACATGCCACTAAATTTAACTCCCCTCCCTTGCTTGTGATCCCTGAATACAATCTGACAAGTGCATAAGCAGCTACTTAAAACCAAGCCTTTTTCTCTCTCTCTCTTTTTGTTAATGCTGTGCAGTTATCTAAAATTTCCCGGGGCAATGTTGTCTGTGTGGACAATAAATCATGCTGTAAAATTATGTGTGCCTGCCTTGAAACAAACGTAAGTCTCCGAATGTCTCCATCAGAAAGCTTGCTTGAGCCTGCAGGTTACATTTTTTAAGGGTTTAACTGAATTTTACAGGAAAAGACTAGTTTCACAGTGAGCTACATGAAAAAGTATGAAGCGCAGATGATGTCGAAATATTCCAGTGAATGGTAAAACAGATGGAGCGTTTTCTATCAATATGTCAGTTTGATTTAATAGTTGAGAAGGCAAAGTATGTTCTCTCATATGCATTCATTCTACTCTGATACACCCGCTTTCTCTCATATATTTCTCACATATTTACATGTTTTTTATGCAAAATCTTGCTTTAAGTGCTTATCATATTTCATGTAGCACGCCAGTCTCCTTAAATAGTGCACTCAGATGACTAGTAATGGAGGAGAACATATAAACAGATAGCCTTATTAGATACCTAGTTATTGTGTGTTGAACTAAGAAGGATTACAGGGGCATTACTACCTTATTGCTCAGACCGATCTTATTAAGTCACATAATTTCATCTTGCAAGATGAAACTACTCTAAAAGGTGGCGTGTGGAAATTGCTACTCCCAGCGCTTGATAACAGCTATATCTTTTTTTGCACAATTTATCAAAAGAATTTGGCTTCTTTCTTACTTTTCTTTTCTTTTTCTGCTATCTTTCCATGCTTTGCATTACATCCACCTTCTGGACAAATTAATCTTATCCAGAGTTGTGTAGCATTGGCGCTGGACTAAGAAACAAATTCTAGGTCTTCCTTTCACCAGCTACATTTTATTCAGTTCATTTATATAGCACCAAGTCACAACCACATTCATCTTAAGGCACGTTATATTGTAAGGTAAAAACCCTACAATATTAGAGAGCAAACTCAACAAACACACAATCCCCTGTGATTCGTCAATTGGCAACAGTGGGAACAAAGAACTTTCTTTCATAATAAGTCCCTCAGCAGCCTGAGCTTTTGCAGTCTGCTTAGGGTCATCCAATTCTCTCTTACCTATAAGCTTTATCAAAAAGGGAAGTTTTAAGCCTAATTTTACAAGTACACATTGTGTCTGCTTCCTGAATCCAACGTGGGAGCTGGCTACACAGGAGAGAAGCCTGATAGCTGAAGTCTCTGCCTTTGATTCTTCTTTTGGAAACTCCAGGAACCAAAAGTAAGCCTGCAGACTGAGAGTAATGTACTCTGCTGAGGTTATGTGACACTATCATGTCTTTAAGATATGAAATCAAAGACCTTCCCATGAGATTCCAGAGGTATTCCTATTTCACTCATATTTTCTTGATATTTCCCAATGTCTCCTGCCTATAAGCCTGGAAAATCTCTAGAGGAAAAAGCCCCTAAGATGCAGGCTGATTGGATGTCTCAACTCACACAGGCCTAAAGATTGGTCGCAGAGCCCCTGGTAACTTCAAGTCACAGAGGAAAAAGGAAAAATGTGTCTTCCTGACAGCTGAGTAGTTGCTTGCTGTCACCCAGTGTAATTGGTTGTAAGAGGGTGCTGCAGATTGCTGTGATCGCTTGTAGTTTGCAAGGAATATGCTGACCTATCTGCATACACACGCCAACTACCACCAACGGCTGGTGAAACATGAAAAAGTGTGATGCAGACTGGAAAAAGAGACGTTTAAATGCAAAGTACAACTTGCACCTTTTGAAATGTATTGGTTGCAGCATTAAGGCATAACTTTTACATTGAAGGCAAGGGTGTCAATTTTTTTCCGTCACACTCTCACTCCCAGTCAACAAGTACTTAGCAAGTGTTGGTTATCTTCCATGCAAACTACACGTAACTTTAGCAACCTGCTAGCAACTATAATAACCATAAAAAGGTTTTGGTTTTGACCTATTTCACCTGGGAACCACTGGTCAACTGGTCAGGGAATGCATTTTTTATCCATTTCCATCTGACTTAACTAGCTCCTTCTAATACAAAGGTGAAAACTTGGCACAGTAACTCTCTCTTCTGTGAAAGCTGTTCACATTCAGGAGTTGTTCGAGTTTCTCTATATGGTACCTAGCAATGTTTAAGTTTCAGGTAAAGTTTCAGTCTGGTCTGCTTTACTGGCCCACCTGTGGGCAGAGTCTCTTCTACCCATATTGTTCTTCTTGCACCTGCTGAAAGTTATCTCATCAAGCTCTTGGTATATAAAGGATGGATATTGCTGCATTTCTACACCAGACTACTAATGCCATTAAGGTGTTGTACATTTAGACTGTGTCCTATAAACCTGTTCATCCCAATTCCTGCGTTCAAGTGGAGTTTTGCAGTCACCACCAGCCACTCTTGCCTGGACCAGTCAGTCACTCTTTGTACCTGCAAAGCAAAGTACTTACTTGTAGACCATCTGCCTCCTCACTCTCCACCCCTACTCACCTATCCACTTTTAATTTACACCTGTCAGCCATTCATTCCTCCAGAGCATCTGTTCAAGAAGTAAAAACGTAAGACAACTGAAACAAATAACAAATATTACAAGGTCCGTCTCACTTCTCTGTTAGTGCTCCTGGCCATGTTTCTGTTAAAACACCATCTTCTCAAGCCATTTGCCTGCTGTTAACTCATTTCTACCTCTGTAAAACTGCAGATTGGTCTAAGTTTGATTTCAGCCTCCAATTTGAGCGCAAATACGACAAAATTAGTTCTCAAAGGCCAAGCCTTTGACTTTTCAATGGTTTGCCAGAACTGTAAGTCTTCTCTGGAGCTTCCTCAAATTCCTCCCATTTGTGGTTTGGTCTGCAACCACTACTGCCAAATCTGCTGTAAGATACAGAATACAATTAACCATATAACACAGCTATCTCTAACTTTAGCTCATTTGGAAATATATTACACATACACAGACCATGTTGCCTTCAACTTCTAAATGAAATGTGAAGCAAGAGGTAATTTCTTTCATTTAACTGACAACTGTAATTTGAGGCACTTGGCTGTGATCGCTTGAAGACTGTCCACAATCTCCTTGTGCTACTATGAGCTCCCTCCCACTCTTTATGACAAAACGAAGTGCTGCTCCTTGTTCACACTTCATTACCCACAGTAATGCCTCAGCACAATGATGTATGGAACTCTTTTCACTCCCAGACTTGCTTCTGGCAGGGATGGCTCAACAAACTTGTAAAAGGGATCTAACAAAAGTGTTTCAAACTGCAACTTTTATTTCCTTTTCTTAGTTAAAAAGCAAAAACTTAAAAAACACTGGTGTGTGCAACCTATATGAGAGTACAGCATATATGAGGGTGTGAAAAATCTTCATAACTACATAAAATGCATGTGGATAGACACCAACAGCACTTTCTCAAGGTTGAAACATACAGTTATAGGTTGAATAAATTGATATTTATGTTAAAGCCGCATGTATGAGTCCTTACAGTTTCTTAGAGAAATAATTTCTAAACTAGCTGTGACTGGTTTGCCAGAAGCTCTGCTAGAATTTGTGTATACAACAGAAAAGTCCTGTCAACAAATAGCTTGGATTTAAGTCTAGGTGCATCAGTTTACTGAGATGCGCAAACATACATGTACACTATATAAGGCAAAAACAGTGTGTGCAGTTCTAACAATCTTGAAATACGTTATTTAGACAGCTTTATTCTTCAGCATAGGCTGAACTGTTTCAAGCTTTCTTGTAATTCCTTCAATAAGTAGTCTCCAGGGACATTTTCCCAGGATTTTTGGAGGATATTCAAAGCTCTTCTTCTTCTCTTGTCCATCTTTTTTTCTGCTCTCTGTCAAGATGATCCCACAATCTTTAATAATGTTGAGGTCAAGGCTCTGGAGAGACCAATCCGTGACTGGTATGGTTTTTCTAACCAAGTATGCATTAAGCACTGGTTCTGTCTTTGGGGGTCATTGTCATGCTGAAAAAAGTGGTGGTCAATTGGAGATTTTCTGATTGCTATTGCATAGCAGATTAAAAAAAATCTGACATTTCAACATTTCTACTTTCCATCCCATCAGTTTTGACAAAAACCCACACCACTGGCTGAAATCCAGCCCTAAACCATGACAGAGCCTCCACTATGTTTTACACTCAGTATCGTACCTGTCCCCTGAGCTTCTCTGTACAGTACATCCTAATAGGGATTTGGAGCAAAAACCTCAAATTTATATTCATAACTCAAACCTGTTGCTGCTCATTTTCAGTCCAGTTCTTCCATAATTTGGGATACCTCAGCTTTTTCTCTCCATTTCCCTTCCTAATGGCTTCGTGACAGCCACTCTTCCTCTAACCTGATTTCTGATGAGGCTTCGGTGAACAGTAGGTGGATAAACTGAAACGCCTGATTCATCTCTTAGGTCCTGTGTCAGGTCTTTGTGTGGAATTTTTTTTTTTTCTTATGAACATCATTTTCAGATATTATTCTTTTGTTCCAGACATTTTTGTAGGGCAGCCACTTTTTCTTTTGTCCTCCAATTCTCCAGTTTGATCAAATTTGTTAAGGACACAATGCCCACCACGCGGAGATATGGCAGTTTTCAGCTAATAGCACTTTGGGAATCATCTTGTTGGTGCAAAATACTGTTTTATGCCTGCCAAACTGTATTATCTTTGGCATTTTTAGTAGATTCCACTGGGGAAATAGAGCACTTTGTTAGTAGCAGCCTGTAACCATGGCACATCACTTGCTCCTAAGATACCATTTCAAACTGGTACTTCACTAAGTTACCTGTTTGGGTCAGTCCTGTTAAGGTCAGTTTAAATTGGCTTAACGAAAGAAAAAACATTCTTCAGAAAATGAACAGGTACAAGAACTAGACTGAAATTGAATAAAAACACATTTTTTAATGTGTTCAAGTCCTTCATTAAAAATGACAAGAAAGTCTGGCATTAAAATGGAATGTAATGCACTGATTTTGGCTTCTGAAATAAACTTTGTCTAAATTCATTCTCTCCACTGTTGCTTCTTTGCAGTCACCACATGTCAAACTTAGAGGAGACATTACAGCCGAAACATGTTGGTAGGCAATATTCAATATTTTTATTTATTCATTTATTGTTATGTGCTTCATTTGGCGCAAATACAGTAGAAAAAAGTGCTGTGCACCAAATAACAGTGTTTTGTTTCGGTTCGGGTTTACCCAAATTTCAGGCTCTCTACATTTTAACATTTTTGCTATGCCACTTTATCACAGATATACATATTTATATCAATAAATCAGGCATAATGCAGCTAACTTTTAAACCTAAAATGTTAAATTACTTGAATATAATTTCTATTTTTTTGTTGAAATTCAATAAAATACATAATAAATGGTATTCTGAGAGCTTGTTAAAACGTCTAGACACTGAATAGACATGAAAATCACTGTACTCAGGAGGCATGCAATTTTATATAATAAAGTGGTGTATGTATTTTCAACACCGGTTAATAATTACAGTCATCATAACCCAGAGCCCTGCTGCATTTCATTCTATTAGTTGAATAGAATCTGATTTAAAGCTAGAATGCTGTAAGAATACAAACCAGCTGATGGGCAAAAAAAAAAAAAAAAGAGGCTTACAAGCCCATTTGATACTGTTCAGAAATTAAAGAAGTAAATGAGAAAATTAAAATCCAAAATCCAAAAAATGTGAACGACTGCTTAGATAAAAGAAAAAAAGAGGAGGGGTTAATTGCCGTCTGGATTTGGTAGTTTTTTTTATTAGCAGCATTTCTTGACTTTCCAACCCATGTCTGAAGAATAGAACTGCTTTACTAAAACAAATATTTTAATAAAAGCTGTTGACATGGATGTTTAATCTTTACAAGACTAACAGAAAAAAAAATAAAAATAGTGATAGTAATAGTTTAGTCAAGCAGAAAGACAATGCTGTCCGAAAATGACAACAACGTTTCTTTTTAAGAAAAAGGATGGGCAGTTATGTGGAATGCTTTTCAATTACGGGCAAAGCATCTGAAATCCTATCTCTGCACCTTTGGTGCTGCTTTATACAATAAAGGCTTTACAGAAACATGTTAGGGTGGACAGAAATATATAAGAATGACATATTTCTTTTTCATTGCAATTGCACAGAGACCTTTTCTTTCTTTTGTTGTTTTACAAGCTCTACATCTCCAACTGACAACAACGAGTGGAAAGCAACACTTCACAGTGGTAGTTGAAACCTTTAGATATATTCTTAGCTCTTCCTTAGCTTTGTTTCATTTCACAGAATCACACGAGATAAGTGGTATGAAAATGCTAAACAGACCAACCATGTGATTTTCTGTTTTTTTAAATAAAAACAAATACTATCCTAAGTATAGCTCTACACGTAAAAAGAACATAAGCAAATATCAGTAATTAAGGGCTTTGAACGTCTTTGCAATAATTTAAGGGAATTTTTTTCATTTTATATTGATGAAAATTCAATCTTTGCGTGATTCATTAAGAATAAATAAATAAATCGATGGCATTTCCATATCATCTACTTTACCATATTACCTTAATTATTCATGGAACAGAAGGTGCCAAAGGTGCGCGATTGGATTGAAAGATGATGAGTGTGGAGGCAATTTGAATACAGTGATCATTGCCACATTCAAGAAACCAGTTTGAGATGATTTGAGGCATATTAAATCTTCCTGGTGGAAAACAAAGACAGTACACTGTGGCTGTAAAAGAATGGACATGGTCATTAACAATTCTCAGATAGCCTGGGGCAAAAAAAATATGTTCAACTGGTACTGGATCCCAAAGTGTGCTAAGAAAATATACCCGCACCATTACACCATTAGC
Organism: Maylandia zebra; assembly: GCF_041146795.1. Lineage (NCBI taxonomy): Eukaryota > Metazoa > Chordata > Actinopteri > Cichliformes > Cichlidae > Maylandia > Maylandia zebra. The sequence goes on from NC_135175.1 coordinate 22,390,763, forward strand.
ACCAGCATGAACCACCAAGAGAAGGCAGGATAGAGCCTTGCTTTCATGTTGTTCATGCAAAATTATGACGATAATATATAAATATGTTGCAGCAAAAATTGAAACCAGCTCATCAAACCAGGCAACGATTTTCCAAACTTCTGATGTCCAGTTTTGGAGCCCCTCAGTTTCCTGTTCTTACCTGAAAGGTGTGGCAACTGGTGTGGTCTTCTGCCACTGTAGCCCAAATGCTTTCAGCATCAACATGTTGTCCATTCAGACCAGTTGGGGCTCTGGCATGAACAACCATGCCATGTTTAAAGTCACTTACATGGCCTTTCTTCCTCATTCTGATACTTTGTTGAACTTCAGCAGGTCACCTTGATCATATCTACATGTCTAAATGCATTGAGGTGCCATGAAACTGTATAGTGTATATCATAGTAGTACAGTTATATGGTAAAAATTGTTATGAAGCAGTGTGCGGGTATAGTATTTGTGCAGGATTTTCATAATCTGTAGTGCCAGCATGTAATGCAAATTTACACACACTGACCTCGGAATAGAGACTTAAATAGTACTTAAACAGCCATTAATCCAAAGTGAAAAACATACCAGATCACTGCAGAGGCAAATCATGTCTATCGCAGGCTAATACCAGCTACTCCACTGAGATGAAATACTCCTGATTATCCTCCTATTAACCTACAAAAGCCTCCAAACAACGGTCACATGACAGCACCAAAGTAAGTCTTATAATAGCTCTTTGTTGGCTGAAATCTGGAGCAGGCTGATAATAATAATTATTCTTAACAGTGGATGGAGCTAGACGACAACCTAATTAGAGGGTCAGAATGTGAGTGGCCACTTAATTGCACAATGACATTAATCTCGTTTCAGTTATTACAGATTTTTTTTTTTTTTTTGTTAAAAATATTTTTGTGCTTTTGAGAAATAATTTCTGTTCACGCTTGCCAAAGAGGATTTGCCAAAATCTCCCAGATCAGGCGCAAATCCTCGTGAAAGGCTAACTGTCAATGATTACTGATGGTATATCAAGTGATTATTAGCATATGTTCCCACTCTGATATCTGCGAACCAAAAGCGCACGCCCTAAACAAAAATCCTCTAATGTGAGGTTTTTTTTTTTTCTGAATAGCAGAGACCATGCAGAGTATCAGGAAAGTGACAGAGCCAAAGATTTTCATCAGCAACCAAATGTGATGCAACGCAGCACAATAGCGCATTGCTATATCGCTGCTGGGTGCCCCACAACAGAAATGGAGTTTTGAACTCACAGGCAGTGGTGTAGTTTTTTGTGGTTGGAATATAGTTATGATTCTCTCGCAGCCTCATGCACACACCTCCCACAGCGACACTCCAGAGGGACTGCCACACTCTCTAACAGACACAGTACACGCATCCACAGGTGTTATTAGGATATTCACACACTGTAACCCCAGAAATCTTTATATTTTCAAACAATAATTGCACTATTTTCAAGTTATTTCAAAGTAAAATTGATATGAGTCACCGTGCCCTGCCGAAGATGTTTCTGGTCAGATGGGTGAGCTGGTTTTCGCAACGTGGATTCAGAATATATTACAAGCAGAGTTCTTGTGCAACGTCGGTATTGTTTTTCTTTTTTAGATTAAGGCGTATAACCTAAAAATTATTTTTAAGTGCTGTGCTCAACCCTGGTCTTATAGATTTTGCTTCTATTACATGACAAGTGCTCCTTGGAAACTTTGACCAACTTGGTGTTAACTCGCCTCTTCGTCACCTCCTTAGTAACTCTTTTGGTGTCTCATCTGTCTGTCACAGCCCTCGTACCCTCTGCTCTCTCCTCCTGTTCTCTTCCTTCCTGTCATGCTCCTAATTAGGGACACATGCCACCAAAATTTTAAAACAGAAGCTCTTTGATGTGATGAGTAAACATATTTTTATGAAAGCACATCCAGCCAATTATTTGAACCTTAAAATCCAATCATTAATGCACAATTCCACCCAAAGAGGGCAAGGAACTGGCCAGACTCACCTGCTGCTACAGCAACAGGAGGCAACTCTTCCTCCATCCCTGTTAGCCTCTTCTGCTATCATCCTCCCTTTTCTTTTCTTCTCTTTTGAGTTTGATATGTGCAACCCTGGTCTCACCTCAGTGAATTACCAAGCCATTAAATGCTAACAATCAAATATCTGTGCCCATGCCAAGACATGTAAAAAAAAAAAAGTTTTGCTTTAGCACATAGAAAAATCAAAACACATCCGTGCATTTGAGGGTAAAAGCTTTGTCACAGAGCTATTTTTTTTTCTTTTTTACATCTCTATACATTTTGAAGTGGAAAAACAGATATCATGGTGCTTTTTTAGATGGTTTTTATCTATACTGGAACATCACACAGACTGCACCTCTGCAAAGCGGTGGAAAAATGCTTTAGAACCATACAAAGTTTCTTGCTGCATAATTTGGTTCCAGGTTTGCATGAATGTGCTCAGTCAATTGTTTATGCTCACGCTGCAAGAACAGTCTTTCGACCAGAAAGAGGTGGAAGTAAGAGAAATAATATGAGCATCCACTGCAAAGAACACACTGGACAGAAGTGAATCTGTAACAGTTAAAGACTGACAAACAGCAAACCAGGATGCTGAGGGATACTTACTATAGCTGTTCATTTCCACATCTAGATTGAAAATCTAGTAGTGATGGTTTTGTGCTAGAAGATGAACAGATGGTTTTTCTCTAGAAAATTTACAGAGCTATACTGCAGCCACTTAGATGAAGAAAAAAGCTCAGCATTCTGGTTAAGCGTGAATTTCTTGCTTACTAGTCCAGACACAGCCTTAAAGTAACAAAGGTAGCTAAGAGCCTAAAGGCAACATCTGTAGTAGGAGAATAGCAGAGCTCCTGGCAGACTAGTCACAGCTAGTTTAGGCATCGGCAAACTGACAAATTATGTTTAAAAAGAAAACAAAAACAGTTGGAAAGATTGCCAACAAAGCTAGATTTAGGGAGATCCAAATCAGGTGATCAATCAGTCGGTTTGCTCACAAATACAACAAAGAAACTATAAATCCAGAACAGTGCTTGAGAGTAAAAGAGCAAAATGAAGAAGGATCTGTTGTTGCATGCAGGTTATATAACGTCTGCCCCAAAACAGTCAGGGAGTCTAACCACTTGTATTTTTCAAGGTTTCTAGATTGTTAGGCTTTTTTTTTTCTTTTTCTTTTCACAGTCAGAATTAGTGGAGTGTCACTGTACAGCTGACGCCCATCCTTTACGTTTTACTCAGACACAGTTTTTTCTCACAATCAAGGCTCTACAGAGGGCTGACTGAAAGATCAAATGACCTGCTACCTTCAACTAAATGCACTGGTCAGTCAGATTTGAACTGGTATTTGAAACTTAGGGATGAGGATGCTTGAAGTAACAGCTGACTTTTTCATTTTTGGATTTCTGTCAAGATCTATGGCCGCCTTAACTGTCAGATTGGGCTCTCGACTGAAAATCTACATTTAATCTACATTGTAAATGGATACAAGAGTATCATGATCTGCTGTGTTCTGCATTATATTGAGCAGTGAAATGTGTCGCTGTTAAACTTAACAAGCAGCTTTTTTTTTTTCAAATGATGTGCCTTTTTGCAGCTTTATAGTGATGTGGCAAATGATGTGATGTTGTTTTGTTATGCTGCGTGCTGTGAAAAGATGATGGAGGCTGACAGCAGATTCTTTTGATATTTGCATGTATCCAAATTTTTTTGTTTGGTTCATTAGCAATGCTCCTCATGTATGTCAAGATTTCTCCCTGGGTTGGCAATGAATTTGTGTGTTTATCAAATGGAAGAGAGAGAGAGAGGAACTAATTTCATTGCCAGTTCTCGCTTCCTTGTTGACTTGACGATGTTTTCCCCAGTGGTACATTGTGTTTCACTAAAATCAGTCAGATTTCTCAAACGTCGCCCTGTTTCAAGGAACTGCCATGCCTCTCAGATATGAACGTATGCACTGCAACAACTTTGTGTGACCAGATCTTAAATTCATATTCAGCATTCAGCTCCTATCCAGAGCAGTTAATCTCTGTTGTTAGCACTTCACACATTAGCATCTGACTTATTATCATACCCAAAGGTGGTACCTTGGATCAAACGCAAGGATGTACTGTTTAATATTTCTGCCTCATTAGAGTATAAGGGCTTTTGATTACTAGCCTTTGTGTGCCTCTGTCAATTTGAGGCGGTGATGTCCTTTGCTGTTCAGCAGGAAGTGCAATATTAATAGCGTCGGATCTTCACTGCTGAGCTTCAACACACCAAGTTTTAGGCGGTGCAGGTTCTGTAATTGGTCTTCATGTGTCACCTGCTTGACTTCATGTCACATGATATTCCTTTGGGAAAGCTACTCTACCTATTAAACATATTTCACTGTCTATATTAATATAGCCTTTCTAATGTCATGATCTGGTATTTCACATCTGACACTGCAAGGGCCATGTGGTCTACATAACCTTGTTCAACAAATGGACCAAATGCTGTGTTTGATGCATAAATGCACCAGTGTATTTCTTGATTCTCAATTTAGCTTTTGTTGGATCATCGTCAAAATAAATTATGCTCTCCTTGTGAGTGTGAGATCTTTGGTTTATTTTGACCAGACCAGCTGCTTTTATCTGAAGCTGAGCAACAATACAAGTGATTATACAAGGTCTAGGAAAAGTGGTAATAAAGTTCGAAATGCAGTTCTCAAGAGGCAATATTGAGCTTGCCCCATGACCTTTAAGCAAGACGCACTGATTAATTTCACCTGAATCCAGACTTCTGCTTAATGGATCACAACATGCTGTCACTGAGAAGGAAGAGTACAATCTAACCCCTTGTCATTATTATGCATATGAGCCTATTATCTGCTCATTCACAAGTCTGTGAGGATACATTTATAGTAGCTGTTCTGGAGCATCCCTCTGCTCTTCTGTGTGAGCCAGAGCAAACTCACACTCCTCAGGTGCCTATATATCAGCCCTATATGCTTGAGTAATTATAGGAAGAGGCTCAGGCTAGCATGAAGGTTGTTATTGTTTACCATGGATGAATACACAGTGTGATGAGATGGGCCGGCTGACTGACGATGCAAGAACTAACCTGGTGTCAATGCATCGATTCACCCACACACTCGGGCCAGTGAAGCCCACAGCTCTCGGATCAACCCCGCTCCCCAGCCCTTAGCTACTTTTTTATTTTTCAGCTACAGCAAGGTTGCCAAGACTGCCTCTGTCTGCTGTGGTATTTCTACCACATGGTCTAATTATAATGTGTCTATATACATATTCCCTTTGTGTCTCAGTAATTAACATCCACCTGTTTGGGTGACGCCATCGCCATTAACAGACAGCATGAGGTTCTGGATTCCTGTTAAAGCCTGGAGCAATTTTATCAAGAAATGTTTTCTAGAAATTTTGGCTTAATAAAACAAGGATCAAGGATTTATGGAGCAACTTACAAGACACCAAGGAGATCATTTCTTCTCATACTTCTCCACCTTCTTATCAAGGCCCGAACACTCTGCTCTCACACCAGCGAAATCAACTTGACAGTTTACAGCAAAGTTTAGTGATTAGTTTGTCCACTTCTTTGCACAGTTGTTGTTTTTTTAATCGGCAACAGTTCTCCTGTGAAACATTGTGAGATTCTTATAAACACATATGCGGGAAAGAAAAATAATTGCCTCTTAGGAATTCATTATACTCTCATTTCAAGACCAGCTGTCAGAAACAAATACCTCTGTTTAACCTGACAGATGAAGCTACTTTTTCATTGACCCACATAGGCAAATAGTAAATATATTTCGAATGGAATAACCTTATGTGAGACAGAGCAGACTGGAGCTACTGAAAGTATAACCTCAGCACAGAAGACGTGCTGTATATGAAAGACCCAGAAGCTTTCATTAGCTGGAGATATGAAATTACAAGTGCTGGAACATCTAACATAATGAAGGGTATGACAAGGGTTAATGTAGAAGGATGGCATCAGGTGCCAGTTAGAATAATTAAGGTGGAAAAGGCAATTAGAGTAAAATTCATATATGTAAAATAATAAGGCGGCTGCAGTGCACATTAGGGTAGTATCTTGGGGGGAAAGTTATACTTCCACAAACAGCGAGGCCTGTTCATCAGCCAAATTCAGGTCAGTCAGTGCACCCGTCTAAAATTATGCTCTCTCTCGTCACACTGGTACAACCAGTCAAATGCGTAACCACGCGACCTTGGTGGTTAATTCATGTGCAACCTTAAAAAGGCAAATATTTCAGTCACTTAACAAGTAAAGCAGCTCTGTGCATATGAGGCTCAGAATTTATTGCACCAACCTACTGCTAATGAAACCGTGCTCTCTCTCTCTCTCATCGTGCACTGAGTGAAAACCCAGTCCGCCAGTGTGAATATTAATAATGTGTTTCGAGAAGTGGTCCGTCTATGCTTGGAAGAAAAAAACATTATTGACACAATTTGATAAATGCTAAAATTATTAAGCATGAATTATGTTAATTTGAGGAATGTTAATGACAAACTTTCCTGAAACAAAGTTAGAAACATTAAAAGTGTAACTTGCACATATGCATATATAAAATAATTTCTGGTTACTTACAGCTCTAGTTAGAAGTTTACATACACTCATCTTGGTCAGAATTATTATACAGCATATGTTTCAAACAAAAGAATTGGATGCACAAGTTTGAATTTATTGAATTTATTTTGGATTTTCTCTAATCTACACAGAGTCAAAAGTATACACACAGCTTTAATTATATACATCTACTCACCTCAGTGTTTTAATATTTGGTGCTGCAGGATCTACAATGCCTTTTAACTTGACCAGTCCAAGGCCCATTGACTTCTTGTTAGTGATCATTTTTCTCTTTGTTTGGTGAATGTGATGAACACTGTCAACTTCAGACAAAGGAAATTGGTTAGGATAGTCAGGAATGACCCAGGAACCACCAAGCCTGCCATGACCTGGAAACTATTGGAACACAAACACTGTCCACAGTGAAGCAAGTTTTACATCTCCATTTACTGAGAGGGTGCAGACCACAAAAGAAATCCCTGATCTGCAATAAATACCTGAACTTGACTGAAAACTGCAGCCTTCCACTTGGAAAAGCCATATGCTTTCTGGAGTAAGGTTTTATGGTCAGAAGAGAAAAAGATTGAGGTATTTGGCCACAGTGACAAGAAGTATGCTTGAAGGCATAAAGGTCTGGCTTTCAAATCTAAGAAGACTGTACCAAGTGTCAAGCATGGTAGTGGTAGCATGAACCTCTGGGGTTGTTTTACTGCCAGTGGTAGTAGTACAGTATCAGAAAGAGGAGGGATTAATAAAGGAGGAGAAACCTGCAGTCAGCTGAGACTGAAGAAGCCACTTGGATGAGTGACGAAACATTTCTCCCACTGAAAATGCTACATCCAGATGAACAGAATCAACTTTTGAAAGGTCTACCTAAAAATCCTTTAACTTCATATCAAATTAACAACTGGTTGAAACTTGGACACAATCAGGTGTTCCAACAGGACAATGATCCCAAAGACACATCAGAGATGGTTTTGGGATGGATAAAACATGCTTACATTAACCCCCTCAAATAAGCCTTCCAAATATCGGACTTTAGCCTAATTGAGAATGAGTGGACTAAACTTAGAAGCCGAGTCCATGCCAGGAAATGAGCAAATTTAAATAAATTCTAATTCCGCCATCAAGAGAAGTCAAATGTCCAGCGAGAGTTAGAAGCTTGTGGTGTGTTTGTGGTCAAAGTGCAACGTACTATGGGACATTTAAGCAAGTATCTGGGGGTTAATGTATATATTTAATCCTGTATGTATACGTTTGACCCATAGATTAGAGAAAATCCAAAATACCTTCAAACTTGTGCTCCGATTTTATGTTTTATATTCTTCAACTTACGTACTTCTGTCCATTTTCCTGTGCAGCCTTTTGATTTTACTCACACTATTTCACAATTACTAGTTGCTTATACGATAATGATAATGACTTGTTTGATGTCGGAGCTGGGATATTATTAAAAGGCTTGCTGAGCATTTTCTTTAGTTCATTTATTTTAATACAGTGGTGTGCTAAACCTGCTTTAGAAATTCAAACTCTGTTTCACGTTATGCCTAATGCCACTTGAAATACTTATTTAAATGTAAATTATACGCTGTCATGGCTTATTATTTCATCATGATTGTGCTAAAAGACTGAAAGTTTTTGTTTTTCAATTACTAAAATACTTTAGCCAATTTTGGCTTTTATATCATGTTACAGTCAATCACTAGGCATAATGGATAATGCATTTTTTCCACTCTCAAAATCTGTTAAGAGCCTGTTTTGCATTGAGATAACGTCCTGAAAGTAAACACTATTTTACGCATGTCCTGTTACCATGCTGTTGAAATGCAGGTGACAGATAGCACAAAATAGGATTAAACAAATAGAAACTCATACACACAGCATAACTGTCATTCACGCATACATAAAAACAAAGCGCCGCACACCTCTTGTTTACGAGGAGGCTAACTTTCAGCAGTGTGTAGCATTAAATGAGGCGGATTCCCTGTGATGTTCTTATCACCTCATCCCGCTCCTCTCCAGGGTCCACTAATGCCTTCCCCTCCTCGTTGATGCTTGACAGAGCCAGTGCTGTCTGGAATGAGATGAGCTGCTGGCCCAGATATGACACAGAAACAGACAACACTGAGGTCCTCTGCCCAGTAGGGAGTGGAGTAATTACTAACAATATTATCTCCAGCTGTGGGCTGCTGTAGTTTTTCCGCATTTCAGGGTCTGCTGGGAATTCCTTCCGTTGTTCTCCTGTTATCTTTTTCAATTTATTGCGCAGTTGCTCTCATACAATGCAATGAAAATTCTGTGTGATGCATCATACATGTTTAGGCTTAAATATAGCACACAGGAATATTCACGTCACACTCTTTTCATCCCTCACCTCGCCGCGCCGAGCTGAAAATGATTTTGAGGTCTCTAAATTAAATGAATGAATCCTGCTCATCATTGTCTGGTACTGTTAACCTCAGGGAAATTATGCCTCACCCACATGAAAATTAGTGAGTTTTCTTTTCACTGTTAGAGGAATGTGAGATCGCTCATCAATTATTGGGACTGGAGTTAATAAATGCTCTGCTCCTTGTTAAAAAAATTCACTCGGCAGAGGATGGAAAATCAAAAATAAAAAACCAACTCCAGCATCTTTATTTTATGGTAAGTTTGAGGGAGCTAATGGTCCAAAGATGACAAATGTATTTTTGTCCTAGCTTTTTGCACTTTTACTGGGCTGGTTACCATGATGAGAAACACCCTGCAGAGAAGATGCCAGTCATATGGATACATGTACAAGTGTAAACTGATCATTAGAGTAAGCCAGACTCTGCATTGAACAGCACATGTTTCTTCCTTCTTTGCTGTATACTTGTGCCATACCACCTTGTTGGCACAGATCCATAGGCCTAAAACAGATAAGGGGAATTTACAGGGAAGTGCAATGTTCAGCTGAATTCACATGTCCTCTTTAAAGTGGGAGTACAGCTGCAGGTCACACCAGAGGGAGCTGTGTACAGATTGGCTTTTGTGAAGTACAAAATGAAGTAAATGGTTTATTGATTTTGCCCCTCCCTAAGACAGAACATAATAGTATGAAACGAGATATTAATAAAGACTGAAGCTTTAATGAGATGGCACCTACATTGCCCAGCACCTGCTGGGTGATGCATTCAGTTTTAGTTTCCTCGGAGTGATTCAGCACAGCTCCACAGGAAGTACAGTGTTTTCAAATGAATACAGTTTTTTTTCTCTTTAAAATTGAGTAATAAAGCAAAGATACTTTTTCTGATGCTTCTCTAAGACTTAAAAATAGTCTAAGTGGGTTTGGACAAGTATTATTAATGACTTGTATCAGCCAAAATTGATCAGGGCCTTAGAGAAGATTATCAAAAGCATTTGAGAGAGAAAGAGAGAGAAACTATTGATTCCTTGGGTTGGTTGCTTAACTATTCCACTGAAATCTCATTAAGGATGAAGAGCCCTGCCACAGTTGGCTTTGAGCAGTGTTTACCATCTTCCACATAGAATTTTTTAATTACGGGAGCTGCCGAGCTGCCAGAATCGATAGTTACGAATCTCATTCCACTGGATGGGTAGAGGAATCCCACTTCGGTTTGGAACTGGACAAAAATGAAACAGATGGAGTTGAGCCCTTTGCACTGAGCCCTGAGTTCACAGCACAGTCTTTCAAAGCATTGATTTTGCCTCCAATGTCCTTGAAAAAGAGACCAAAAAAAGGCAGACAGCCTTACTGGCAAAACAGACGGAAATGGCTATGATGTGGAAGGCTGGTCAGTTATGCATGCTATTTTCCCCCTAACCGATAAAAGCATCATTAGCCCAAGGTCAGTCCACTTCCACTCTTCTTGCATTTTCATTTCCTTCACATGAATTCTGCTTTTTACAAAGGTGCTTCACATTGAAAGGAGAGAAGCTATGCTCTTGCCACAGACCTTGCAAACATGATTAGATGATTTCCCTCTCTGTGAAACCTACATCCACACTCTCTTTTAATGGAACACTCAAAAGATATTCTAATCAAGACAAACCCTAGAAATTAAAGATTCAAATTTTAGCACCCACATCCACCAACATATAAATGTAAGTAATTTACAGACTTTCTGCCCACACAACAGAATATTTTTAATCATGTTGGTATTCTGTACTAGAGACAGGGCTCTAGACTAACTTTTTGACATGGGCGTACCGGTACGCCTAACTTTAAAAATTTAGTCGTACCGGCACAAAAGTTAGGCGCACACTTTTCAACCGCATCGCTTATCACTGCAGTTTTACATGTGCACTTTCTTTGGGGGAGGGGGAGTCCATACAGACAATATTCATTTCTAAATTATTAACTAACAAACTTGTGCTTAAAGTGCTTTGTCAATATTGTAGAAAATGTTAAACTTAATCATCATCTCGGCCTCCTCTGACGACCTGTTTGCTGCTGTCTGTTGCTGAAAGGCAGTGGGGAGAGGGGACACTTGGGCAGTGCATTTATTGCAGCATATAATGTGTTTCCTGGATACACTGCTGCTTTTTCAGAGTTCAAAGATTGATGGCACTGTGTCAGAGCACTGGCTATGAATTTCAGACGGATCAGGCCTTAACTTAGCAAAAAAGTTATCAATAGTTCTTTTCATCTTTTCTTATTACCCACATCCACTTCTGTCAGGCCAAGGCTGCTCACTAGGGCTGGGTATCATCACTGATTTCTATAATCCATTCGAATCCGGTTTTCAAAGTCCTGATTTGATTCAATTTATCCTCAGACAGTCAGAAATATTATAATTCTGATCATTTATCAGTACTGATACATGTGAGACTTCATCAGAATTGTGAACATCACAGCAGATGCCTTTGTGTGAAAGTAACTGAGAATAAAACACAGAAAAACATGAAGGAGATTTTCCTGGTCTGGCTTTTTATAGCAGATAACCTTAAAAATATTCTGCAATTTTGCATAATTTTAAGAAGTTTAATTTCTTCAGTATTGAACAGCAGAAATTAGGCTATCTTGTCCGAGGTCATTTAAGTGAAAAAAGAAAAAGACAGCGCTGTAAACAACGGTAGACTGGTGGGTAATAAGCGAATGAATAATGCAGAAAACAGAGATTTGAGACGGGAAACTGTTCCTGAAGTACACAGAGAGAGAGCTGTGCATGAAGTGTGATTTTTATCGCGGTGGAAGCAAAACAGCAAAAGTCAGAGGGAATTCATGACGACATTGATCAAATGTGAAGTGTAGTTCGCTGCTTCTTTTGCTGCTGGCTCGGCAAATTTTGGTTGGAGAGAGACAAAACCTGCAGCTCAGAATCAGCGCAAAAAAGACGTAAACACAGAGCGGACCCGACGCATCAGAATCGCTAAGCTCCGACAGTGTGTCCGTGTTCGGGCCGTCGGGTGAGAAAGCCGAGAAAGACAAAGCTGATTCTGATGCGTCGGGTCCGCTCTGTGTTTACGTCTATAGAGTGGAATCCGTTAATGAATTGATATCGCTTTATTCAAACTACTCACCTCTCTCTTCCACCTGCACTTTCAACTGGACCACGGCCTATCAGAGAGGTCCCGCCCCTGACTATCTCTGATTGGTTTAGTCCACGATAGGGGCTAAACCAACTCTGTGTGGTCAACAACAGACCACACAGAGTTGCAGAGATTTTTTTTTTTTTTTTTGTTACCCGAACAGTTGGTCGCACAGGTGCGACCAAATATTTTTTTTAGTCGCACCACTGAAAAATATGGTCGCATTTGCGACCAAATTTGTCGCACTCTAGAGCCCTGAGAGACCAATGTTCTCTCTAATTTTTCATGTGTCTGAGCGAACACACAAACTCCCTGAGCGATCCCGTGGACCACTGTGAGCGACATCAGACGTGTGCACTGTGGTTACATGGTTTATTAAAATAATCAAACTACAGCATTTACATTTATGTTAGACTACTTTTAAACTGCTGTAGCCCACTTACAATGAAAATGTAAAAAAAAAAAAAAAAATCTAGCCATTGGCCTGTGTAGTATGTTAACACTATTGGAAGTAAAAATGACTTGAACTCCAATTTCAAAAACACAACTTTCTTTTTCTTTTCGTTTTTTTATAAAGCTCTGACTTGTATTATGAGTATGAGTCTGTGGTCTGGGAGAGAGTCCTGTAACTCTCTGTCTGCAAAATACAGTATATAATGACCAATGTTGGGCAAATAATTATATAGTTACTCCTCAAAAAAGTAACTCAGTTTGGCAAACAAAAAAGGTTTTTGCAGCTATTTTTTTTTAATGCAGCCAATGCATTTTTAAATAAACATTTCAAACTATTTACAGAACAATCAGCTGTTCTGCATCAAATCTGATGCCACACAAATTATTTGTGCCACTCCAAAAATAATTTCTGTCCACTATGAGATAAAGGAGAACAACAGCCTGATACCTGCAGGCCTGACAACAGCAGATGTATCACTCCTGTAACACCTGTAACATTCAGCAGTCGCCTCATTGTTCTGACACACTCTACAAATCTACTGACTACACTACACATTAACTACACAAGATTTGCGCTAAACGTCGCAAATCTCTCACATCTCAAAGCACCGCTGTCACTCCTAAAATTTCCCCCGTTTCTTAACAACTAGATGCCACGTTGCCATACCATTTTTTGATTGGTCGACATGGTACTTTTTTGGACGAATAGGAAAGAGAGAGGGGGTGGGGGGGTTTGTTTTTGCTCACATGCCGAGAGTGCTTTTGAGCCTTTTTTCTTATAAAACGCCGTTTTTACCGTTTCTTCCCGCAGTAAATATAAACAACGATAGTATTCAAGAAGGAAACCAAACATTGCATATTTTTTTTACCATAACTCTGGTTTTACATGGTCTATCAACACAATTTAAAAACTGGTATAAAGTCCACACTTTTTCCGTCAATTGTTTGTCTGTCCTGCTCACATTTCCAATGGTTGTACACGTTGTCATTACAGTTTTTTCTGATTGCTTAAGCACATTTTTTGTAACTATTGGCTAATTTTGCAAAACTCTTCACACAAATAAGAAAACCTGTCACCCAATAATCAAAACATTGTAGTTCTCTTGCAAAAGCAAACACAGCTAGATTAACTCTTCACACCTTTGTAAAAATGGTGTTTCCGTATCAAACAGTACACACAGGCCATCATCTACTAAGCACACAATGCGCCAACTGCACACTGATGGTATGAATACAAAACACATCTGGCTTTTGCTTTCTCTGTGCACAAGGTAGGCTATGTCAGTTTGAGCTCATACTTCTGTCATAGATCCATAAGCATAGAGGGATCCAAACTTCAAGTACATCAAAACAAACACAAGTGTTTATTTCCAAGTATAGGATTATTTGCAATCGCCATAATGACTATATGGGTTACTTGGTCTGCAGTGAACATGCTTCCTCTGCCCCCAGCATCTGGTCATCTAGCAATTCTGTAAAGTAACAATTTCAGTATTTTTACATCAATGGTATTGGTGTGTTTCTCATTGGCATATGGCAGTGCTACAAATCTTTGTGCGAAGTGACTGTACTAACCGATTCTCATTTCAAGATGTCCTTATGGTACTTGCTACAGTATAGCGGCTCGAGTTAGGCTGGACCCGTTGGCCAGCTACCCTCAGGGTCATTCCACGGTTGATTACATGGTCCACTATTGTAGCTCTGATGTCATCAGCAATTCTATTTCTTACTCTTCCTACCCTTCCTCTCCCCCCTCCTCATCTTCCTCTCCCTCCTCCTCGTCTTCCTCTTGCTCCTCCTTGTCCTTGTCGTCCTCTTCATCCTACTTCTTCACCTCCACGTCCTCTTCCTCGGCCTCCTCTACTTCTCACTCTTTCTGCTCCCTCCATTGTACTCCGCACACACAGCTTACCTGTATTATAGTGCTTAGGCTGATTGCAAAGTGAACTAATTATCTAAAAAAGTTTTCACATGTGAAAGTGTGCCAGACAGTTGGCAAGTTAGTGTTAATGATAGCCATACATGTGTATACTTTTGCTAGGAGTGTGTTGGAAATTTGGTAATTGAGTGTTGTGCAGTGAATTGTGCCTACAGTTTTGCAAAGTGTGTGTTACAAAATTGCAAACTGAGTGCAAAGCAGTTTTTGTGCTTTTAGTTTTGCAAACTCAGTGAGTGGTTTTGCTATAAGTCTGAATAGTTTTAGAGATTGTGCTACAGGAATCACAGTTAGGGTTTAAGCATTCAGAAAAAACTGTATTAATAAAAATGTTCCTGTGTTATCCTCGACCAATGCTCGCCTCTTAGTGGGTAAAAAATCCGTTTGGAATGGTAGCACTCTATGTATTCAGACAAATCCAATTTAACCAAAATTAAAACTATGATTAATGATTAATTAAAAAATAAAACGTATCCCTGATAATTAACATCTCCCTTCTGGTTGAGGACAAACAACACACTGAGAAAATGATGTGGCTTGGGAACATTAGGGTTTAATGAGAGCAACGCTGTTGAAGAAGAGAGCGCATGAAACCAGGTGATAAATTTTACATTTAATAGACTGAAGGGTAATACAGCCTCTGAATTTTACTCCAGGCAAGAAGGCAGTGAAACAATCCCGAGACCTATCAAAATATTTGACAGTCCTTGAAATATCTTAGGCCGATCAAATCAAAAACACATTAATGTTAGAGATTATTTCACTGTATGCTTGGGTGTGTTCATGATGGAGCTGGTCTCCAGAGCTCCAGAAAATGTCAACATTGATCAAAGCTATTTTACAGACAGAGCTTTAGAGGCTCATTGCATATATATTGATAAATCTGAGTACATACGCGATAAATTAAATTATCCAATTCCTGGAAATAATGAAGAGCTCTGGTCCTTCACAGCACTTAGATCCATCATTCTTGCTGATACTAGTAAATAACCTACTTAAATTAGTTCAGTAACAGTAACTATCCCTTTTCGTATCTAGAAACCCTTAAGTCAAGTTAAAAGCGAGTGGATACTTAAAGTCAGGCGAAATACATGGTCTCCACTTGCTGTTATAGACAGTACTTTCCCATTCTTATGGAACACGTTGAGCATCAAAAGATATATCCTTGAAATATTTTAGTGTGTTGCTTTTACTTTAATCAGATAATGTGAAGCTTCCAACCTTGACTACAACGTAGCATTCATTCATTGTCCACTTTGTCTGTTTTATAGGTAATGAAACCATCCAATATTGCTGAGCATGGCGTGTCAGTGCAAGAGGGAGCAACATAAACTGTATCGACACACAGCGTTCACGCTTTCTTGATGTCCTCGTCAAACTGTCGGGCTTAAAAGCCAGCTGCTCTAATTAGCTATGGATTCTCTTGTACAGTGGCTCTTCCTCAATATTTGACATGATGTCATTTGTACAGCCACCAACAGTAAGTGTTTGAGCAGCTGCTACACCCTTAAGTGAAGCTCTGAAAGATGTTTCATAGACGCATCAACAAACATAGCCAAAAATGTTTGTGTAGTCCAGGATTTTCCTTTTGGCCTGACATCATACCCATTTCTGGTAATTACTTACTGACAGAAGGTCATAAGTAACACCAGCTTGTAATCCTGGAAGGATGGTTGTAACCAAGTTATTAGCTTTAATCGTTCCAGTGTTTGTAAGACTGAAAAACTGTAATTTTGAATTATAAACTAAATAAATATTACAGAAACCAGACCAATATTCAACAGTCAAGACTGTATTTCAGCAACTAAATACTCATGTTCTTAATGGTCTTAATGATAATGCTAATGTGCCAACATTCAGTAGGCTTAACACTGAAAGTGTGTATTGTGTCCACATAATCAGAAATATTCAACCCAGTGTTGACTGTTTCAACCTCGTTAAGATATCTTAAGTCATGCAGGTTTTTGATTATAAAATACTAGATGAATTAAAACTGAACTTATTGTAGCACTGCCTCCAAAGTCAGGAGACAAAAAATATATACAGTGTCTGTGGAACATCCGTTTTGTTGAAGAAGTAAAAACTGTCAGTCTACACCAAAGTAGTTAATGGACCAAGACGCCTATTCAAATTGCCATCTGTTAAGTGCAGCTTCTATGGTTAAATCTCTATATTGTGCTCTTAAGTCTACTCGGACTGTGCCATGTTATAACGTCTAGTGTTTATATTCCTTTGCAGAACAATGACACAAGCCCACACATGTCCGAGTGCGAGAGCAATATGTCAGCCTCCAATCAAGGTTTAGAACCCTTTGCACTTATGAAGGAAACCTGTCCCTCATTAAGGTGGAAACACCAAATTTGTTTCACCATTTGAGGCAAAAACACAACGTCTACTACAGCAGGGCTGTAAACAAATGACTCATCCAGGCATTACTGGAACACTCCCTAGTTGCACTCAATATTACAAGAAGAGCAAATACAGATGCAAATTACTAATGCAGCTTCATGGAAAACCGGGGCTTTGAGCAGCTGGTTAAAATGTAAGATCCAAGAAACAACATCACAGTAGAAAATATTTTTTAATTATATTTCTAATATTTGACGATATTATGCTGTATCACTGTATATGATACTGTGCCACTGCTTTTGCACTATCATGTTGCTGCAGCTGGCACCTTGATAGATTCACAATTTGAATTCGGCAGTCTGTAATCAATTATAGCAGATCATTGGGGAAAAAAGGATGGAAAATGTCCTTCATTTCGTTTACACTAATAAATGCTGTTTCATGCAAACTGCAAAAACCAATAAAACACTGTTTTACAATACAATTTTGATGATATATTACCTTCCCTAAAAAAACAAACAGGCTAGTTATACGTTTTGCATCCTCTTGCAGTATAATGTCCCATTAGCCCCACAGTTTATAGTTTTCATTCATGTAACACTGTCATACATTCGGATTTGATTTTGTCAGTTTTTTAAGCTGAAGACACCAACAATCAGACGGCTCCCCGTGTCCATGCTCTTAGCAAGAGTGGGAAGGAAAAAAATCCCTTTTAACAGGAAGAAACCTCCAGCAGAAGCTCACGGAAGGTGTAGCATTCTCCTGTGACCAGGTGGGGGGTAAAAGGAATAGAGCAGAGGGCAGAGGCAGACAGAGCATAAGATACACTGTAGGACAGTGAACCAGAAGTCATCTTTGATAAAATAATTAGTGAATAATTTAAACTGAAACTGGAAATGTGTCTAATTTGAAACATTTCAGTATTGTAGTTCATGTCATATGGCATGAAAGTAGCTAGCTAGCTAATAATAGCTATAGCACTCACCATAGCTTTGAATTGTACCAGACTGCTGAATGTTTGACCCATCTAGATGAAACACATATACAGCACTGAACCTTTTCACCCTGACAGCAGTGCATGGGGAGAGATATATAAGATATATGCAAACCATTGGCAAAGTGGAGTTCTAACAGAAACTTTGCAGTTTTTGGTGACTGAAATACTTGGGTGGGTGCTGTATGTGGATCACAAGTGTCCAGACTTGCAGTTTGTTCACATATTTGTTTTTCATCTTTTGAGATTTGATCTTAATATTCATGACTGGAAACTCAGTGGAAACCGGTACGCTGGGCCGGTGTTTGCTCTCCCGAGCTTCACTTTGGTCACATGATGAAAACTATGAATAAATGGATCTCTTCTTCTTTTGATCATGGTTGCTGTTTTGTTTGTGCTTTCCACTGCCAGCACAGGGCCCCAATGGATACAACTCACCGAATCAGAGCTCCTGATTTTGAGGCATATAATGACAGGGATTATTAATATATATACAAGTATAAGAAAATCATTAAAGTCAATTAGATGTCTTTGTATTAATAGAGCTGCTATTGCTGGGAACATTATGGCTTTGAAGTAGATGGTGTTTATTCCCTTTATGTTGTGTTTTGCTTGAATAATGTTTATGTTACAGTTATTTGTCCTTTACTGAAAAGTAAAGAGCAGCTCACAAACAATTTCCCCCCGCTCATTTGCAATGACAAAAAATAATAGGTCAGCGATGTTTTCTACATATGTTTCTGTTTAAGAGTACACAATTCGGTGTCAGATTGTTCCGAGGCTCAGTAAAAGAAAGCTCCAGTGGACTCAAAAGCACGTGCACAGACACCTGCAAAAGATCCCTTGTGAATTTCTAGGAAATGCTTCCGTCAACACAAACCAAATCAGCACACTTTGTGCTTGTTTCAGTAATAAGATTTTCATGGTGCGCATTTTCAGCTGCAACCTACATGGCCTGTGTCACCTACTGTTTCACACTCAAAGCCCAAGCCTCAGAACCACTCAGCTCTTCCCTCTGAAGAATTCTAATCAATCAGGAAGCCCGCCGGCCACCTCTACAAGAGCTCTCTCATTCCCAGCCAGGACAAAAAAAGACCTCAGTCAGTTGGGAATATAGAATACTGAAGCCTGTGGATAAAATGAGTGCCTGAAGTCTAATTTTGGTAGATGAAAGACAGGGAACATTGGTGCAGAATACAGCCCTTTCCCAAAGAGCCTTTTACAGTCAGAACTTTAAGTTAGCACTTTGTTGCTCATAATTTTTCAACTAACTGACTGAAGGGAAAGAGTTAGCTACTTTTGATTAGCTGAGTGTACCTCAGTGTAAACAAGCTGTACATCTGCTGTTTCAGTTTATGTGAGTTCAATGCATAATAAGACTCTAACACTTTGTTATGCTGACCCCGGCATCACACACACACACACACACACACACACACACACACACACACACACACACACACACACAAAGCGTGATTAGTATGATGACAATCAGCTGTTGTCCCCTGAACCCACTGCTCCACCCCTCCCCTGCAGCTGAGCCATAAAATCACACCTCATCAAATACCCCCATCACCCGGCCTAGCCTACCCTGTAAGGCCAGATATTAACAGGTGATTCGGGTGTTAGCATCCTTCATGTGATGGAGTCACTGAAACGGGTGAAACGGGTGGCGGGTGTGACATCCAAACAGAGGGTGTAAGGGTGGCCCAGGAGGTAATAACGAAGAGAGTCGACTGCTCAGTGGATCACCAAGCACTCCTTTTCCACCATGCTGTTGCAAGCTTCTTGCAACAGCGTGACAGCTTACGGTTAACGTAGACCATGGGAGGTCACCCCCCTGGGACAAAATGCCCCCAGTCTTCAATTTGAGGCAACAGTCTGTAAAGTAAAAGGGAGGGAAAAGTTTGGAGTGTGGAGCAGGGCTTTCCTACAGAGAGCCTTCTTCACCTGCACAAGCATTGCAATGCACTGCTCCGCCCACTGGACCAGATCTGATGGACCCTTTCAAGGGAGATCAGTCAAGGGGCTGGTCAGCTCCACAAAACTGGGCATGAACCAGCGGTAATAACCAGCCAGCCCCAAAAGTTGTCTCACCTCTTTTCTGGTCTTGGGCAGGATGTGACAGCTGCTGTCTTGTCCATCTGTGGGCGCACCTGCCCACCTCCCAAGTGGTGTCCCAGATACTATATCTCCTTCTGTCCAACCACACGGTTCTTCGGGAGGCCCGCCTGCCTCGGGGACTCCAGGACTATGGCCACCCAATACACATGCTCCACCCACTTCATTCCCCTTGCGGTAGTCAGCATCGCCATCTTTCTACACCACAAGAACTATGGAGCTATACCATGTACTGTGTGACTCTTCTAATACTTCCAGTTTCATAATTTTAGCCAGTCCTCTCCAAACAATTTGTCTATTATGTTCAGGTAGCGGATAGGGCCGTGAACCCACAATCGCACAAGGGTGTATTTGAAAATGGTGCTCTATGAGACTTGTACAATGCCAATGCGAGAACCAATGCCTAATGGGACCTCTTTAAATGGTAGTGGACACAACAGCACTTTTGGAATGCCCAACTGGTTAACCAGCTGAGATTCCTGGCAGGGCGCACACCATCAGCGCACATCCACCAAGATACCTGGCCAGTAAAATGGGCCATTATTTGCTTCAAAGTTTTGGCATATCCCATTTGCCCCTCCATGGGGTTATAGTGAGCTGCCTGAAAATTCATTTCCCAGCAGCTTTTAGGCACCAACAACTGGGTGTGTTCTTCTTCAATGTGAGTCTTTTGACTTATTCGATAAAGCCTATATTTAATCAATACAAAATGCGGGTAGGTCAGCGCTGCTTCAGGGTGCACCATATGACCATTAATTTTTATTACCTGATCAAAGGCTGAGCATAGGGTGTCGTTACACGACTGCTCTAGCAGGAAATCTCCCGTGGAGTGAGAGCATGGAGGCAGTGGGGCCTCATGAGAAGGCTATGTGTCACCGCTGAGACTATAAGCTGCTAAAGGTCATGAACGCATCCCCACACACTGCTCCACTAGGTTATTAAACCTTGGCCAATCTGTCCCCAGAATTAAGAGCTAATTATGAGCTAACTGCAGCCTTAACACTATGCATTTCGCCCTTATATTACATTTAGAGCAGCACAGTAGGATATTTGTAAATGTCCCCATTCACACACTTAACCTCCACCCAGTATTCTGGTCACCCACTTCGCCAACATTCCTCCCCCCAATGTTTGTAATTCCTTGGTGACATGGGTACAGTGCCTTTAGCCGGTGGGATAGAGAGCAGCGAGGAAAGGTTGTTGGATTGTGGCCAACAGTCCTCGGTGGTTGGTGGAGATGGGGTAGGCCAGGGAAGTTTCCTCCTCAGGGCCAAGACTGGCTGGCCTCCCCCCTCCCCCGGCAGCAATCTTGCAGGTGGAGACATCTGCTGTATATGGATGTGTAACTTCTCTTAAACATATTGCAACCAAATGGCATTGTGTTTCTCATGGTGCCTGAAAGTAAATTTGAAAATCTAACAGAAGTGTCTCCTCTCAAAAATCATGACCCTGTTACTTAAAAAAAAAAAACCTCAGAAAGGTTTTCTGTAGGATGAGTTTTCTTTGTACCAAATACCATCTGCCAACCTAAAGAAGCGTGCAGCTAGCTAACTTTGGAGGTCAGCCAAGTGGGACCCCATCAACATTTATCTCATCACAAGCAGATGTACAGTTTATTCTACACAGTGATACAGTTGGCAGGTTTAAGACAACTTACATCAAAGCATTCTAGATGGATAATGATTCTGGGATGAATATCCCTTTAACTATTCACCACACTGGCCATATTTCCCTGGTTGTTCAGCTCTATAATAAATTAATGAACCTCTGGTGATGCCAGCTTCCTCTGAGATGCTGATGAGAAGAGACACACGAGAAAAAAAACTCAGGTGGGATTCACACAGGCCAACAGGGAAGCTTATCACTTATAAATGGTATCTCACGTTGAAGAAATTTCTGCATCAAAAGGACCTTAATGTCACAGCTTTCAAACTGACTTCTTTTTTAAATGACAAGATGATCAGTGTAAAGCAGGGCCACTGCTAAAGCAATGGGAACAAATGTCTGCGGTTCAGCCGCAGGCATTCAGAAGATGTTTTCCCTCTTGACAGAAAAGCTACACCATTTGAGTAATAGCAACTCTGAATTTTGATCTTCAGACTGATAATACATTGGCATGACATAGTCTCCAGTGAGTTTCAAGATGAAGCGAATTGGATTTGTGTCACTTGTTTGACATAATTTTACACAGTTTTACGGAAGTCCTGTTAAAGCTCTGATATGGTCTGTTTTTAATGCTTTGGGCAAAATCCTACAGTAAATTTCCCAATTAATTCTTTAGTGCCAGACAAAGGATGTAAACTGGGGAATCATGTGATATCTCTGCAAGCAGATGCGGCACTGTCTGTTGTTCTATTACTTTGACGCAGCGAGTCGGATTACTGCTACCTTTTAACTTGTCGGATTTAAATGTAGATTTCATTTCCTGCATATGAAGTAAATGGCCCATGACGTTGCTTATCGTGGCCCTGAGTGCATTTAGGGTTCAGCTGTGCATGTTAACTGTGTTCTTAGTCAAGCTAACTCACTCAGTCACACAGCATACCAATATCAACACACTGTTGTGCATGAATACACACACCCACTTCTGCTAATTCTTCTGTGACTCTCTTTTTCTGCTTCTTCATAATCAAACATAACCAATAATAATAAATATCACCACTTGCTCAAAGGACGATTATGAATACAACTTAGATCTTATTTTTGGAGCTTTTACCATCATTCCTACCAAAGATGATGAAGTAAAAAAACATTTTCATTGTTTAAATAAAGCCTGAAGGGATAAGAAATAATGGATTATATAAATCCCCATGTTAGAAAAATCTTAAATGTGAAAGAAAATAAAAGCAAACGGTTCAATAATTACCTGTAGATACAACACTCAAAATTTCATTCTTGCTTTTATTTTTTCATTTTTACCACCAAATAAAGTAAACTCAATAGTTATATATTCTTTCTTTTACATTTTTTTTTTTTTTTGGTTTGCTTTTTTATTCAGATACTTTGAAGGCTGTGATTGGGAATGTCCACAATAGTAATGTGTTACAACCGTTAGATCAATGGTGAACAAAATGTTCTTCGAAGCATTTTCTTTAATGTCAGTACTGTGGTAGCTTGGGGAAGTCATTTGGTACAGACATGGAGAATTTGAGAGAAGCGGTATTAACTTCTCCTCGATTGTTGTTTAGCTGTTGTACGAATAGCATGTGACAGTGAAAAAATACAGTATGAAAAGCACAGACAGTGACTGTAGTTCAACTTTTCATAGTTTCGACACTCGTTTCAGCTGTTTGTATGTTATAACTTCGCTGTCCTCCATGGCTGGCTCATGGACCAATAGCAACATGAGCATGAGTGGCCCACAGACCCGTTGTAGCACATAGTCTATCTGACAACAGAGCTCACTGCAGGTAGACAGGCAGTACCTGGAGTGAAGGCGTCAGCAATTGTGTTATCTCTGCTCAACTATAAAACCAGCATGAGGCCATCTATCACAGGTGTAGACACTGATCAGTGACCTCCCTCTGATCATAAGGGGAAAATGTGTAATCCCGACCATTTTGCAAAATGTTGCTGACTGTTGCTGGGTGAAATCGATCACAAAGATGGTGCTGCATCAAAAACCTCTCTGATTGCTCTGGTTGCTACCAGATTTCCACAACCATCTGTACAGTAGTTTCATGGAAGACTGACCTGTACAGTCTAAACTAAATGTGTCTCTCAGTAGCGATTGCAAACATACAGTAATGCATTTTGCAAAAAGGTGCGACATGTGATATCTATATTTTTACACTTAAGAGAATGAAATGTAGATTAATAGAACCTCCCCCAAAACATTTCTATTCAGGATTATAACCTGTACAAACTGAAATATATCATACTAAGTCATATACTACATGATGTGTTTAGTAGCTACAGACTAATACTTGAGTTCAAGAAATGTAAAGTTTACATGAAGTCACTGACAAACCGTTCATGTTTAAACTAGAGTATCCACTATACAACAGATGCATGCATTTGGATCTGTAAAGTGAGGCAATACCTCTACCCACACTTCACGGTTGATATTTTAAACAAGTTATTAAAAATATAATACTAAAATGTCATAAGCCCACTTCTCAAACCAATAAGGAACCCCCGCAAAGAACTGTATATGAGTTTGCTTAAGTGCTCTATCCATTTCACAAAATATTTCACTGTGGCTTTCTATTATGAATATAATGATGAGTGTAGGTGTTATATTCTGTTACTCTGTGTAACTCTGTTGCAATCCTTTGTATTTTCCTCCGCACAATATAAATCTTAGGTGTTATTTTTTTGGTTAAAATGTGACTATGATGTGTTCTGTTCTCGTACAGTCAAATGGAACTTTGAATAAAGGTATGCAGAGGTGCCAAATTAACTGCTTTCAGCGTTAGAGGGAGCAATTAGATATAATACAATGAATTGTGTTTCTCAAGGTAGTTTTAACTTAGAAAACTCGCCAGTGCTTCCTTGGGTTAGTATGAGGCAATAATCCAAGTGAACAGAAAGGTAAGAAGTGGAGAACAGTTTAGTTTAGGGCGTCGACAGACAGTTGTGTGGTAATTAAGTCAGCTTGGCATCTTTGTCTCGGCACTAGAAGAAGTGGCTCGGAGTGCCAGGCCTCCACTGGGCAAGCTGAGTGAATGCTAAAAGAGATGCCAGCAGGTTCTGTGATATACTTGTTGAAAACCAGAGTTTTGCACAATCACATCTTGGTTTTGAAAAACTAATTAAAATGTGTGCTGTGATTTATTTTACGCATTAATCACACCACATGGGATTTATATAATCTTGCCCCTGAAATTTAGTTGAGGCATTCACCAAAAGGACATAAATGGCAACCTTTATTACTGTGATAATTAGAATTTCTATAGTTTGTTGGGCAATGTTAGGTTTATGTTATATTTTTGAATACTTCCTTTATGTTTTATCTTTTATTACACATTTGTGTTTTGTATAAAGTAGAGTGATATATAGAAAATGCCACACCCATACAAAACAAGCCTGTAGCGAAAGATTATTGGACACAGTGGACAGGACAGATTCTGGTGTGTGTGAGTGAGTAGGGAGGAGTTTTTTCTCTTTTTCTCTTCACAGGGAGAAGACGCCTGACTTGAGTGACGACGTAAGATGAGCCAGGAACTAGACCAATTTCCAAATACGGAGAGCTAAGTTTAAACTGTGGCTCCTCATGAACTTTTTGACCAGTTGTGTCACGTTAGTATGACATTAGAAAACTATGTTGACTAGGGAGTTGCACCCTGTCTTTGTCTGGACTACCGGACAGAGCGAGGTCCATGGCGTCATGTTATAACCTTCAACCGTTTAATACATTTTGAAAATTAATGATTTGAGTTTGTTAGTCTTCTCTCAAAAAAGCAACATTACAGAAAAACGTATTTATCCCATTGAAGAAAATACACTTCTTCAGAATATGAGGAAGGAACAGACCAGTAAAAAGTATCAAGAGGTTCGCTAATTAATATTCATCTCAAGTCTGAAGGTTTTAGAACAGTTTAACCCCGTCCAGCCTTTTAAAAGATTGATGTAGTTTAAACTTCAAATATGAATCTTTCATGGAAATATACCCCAACAGGAAGACTTCATAAAAAAGAATCTAAACTTTCAGTTCATAAATTTCCATAGGCATTAATTTAATGGCACTGCATATGAATGCTACCACCAAGTTGCTTAGATTATTAGCTGGATGACGTAAGACACACGAGCATGATTAGTATGTCTTGAAGTAATCACCATGATAAAACTATGGCACACCTTCTCACAACATTGACCTAAAGAACAGAATTTCACTCCTAAATAATGTGCATGCACATTGTAGTCAGCAGTAATCAATTATTCTCAAAGGGGGAGCGCTGCATATGAAACATCAATATCAATGTCTGAGAAAGAAATTGGTTATAGTCATTTCACCATCCACAGCAATGCCCTGCAAATCAAAGCCTGTTTACACTCGTGAGCACTGCATTGAAGTTTATCCATGTAGCAAGTGCTGAAGTCAGTATCGCACATCAATAAATTCACAACGCTGCATCATTTGTCATCCCTAGTCCCCAACTCATACGTAGTCAGCAGCACCACAAACACACTCTTTATATAAATGGCTCTTTGGTATTATCTGCCGCAGAGAAACACAATTAGTTTAAGTACAGCGCTTGCATCAAAGATTCATGACAAGCCTATTTGTTATAGGTACGCGTTATGCTTTTAATGGTGCATAAAAGAATTTACATTATCACAGAACACTAATCAAAATTTGTGCAGTCTCCACTTAAACCTGTGTAAAAGTAAATGGAGATCTTAGTGCCAGCTTTAATTTTGTGCGTTGACAATATTTTAGAGAACGTTGCTGCAGTAAAACTCCTTGCAGGACAGCCTAGCTCAAATTATCTTAGAGTATTAGCAACTTTGACACCCAGTTGACACAGGTTGGCAGTTGAGTCCACACTGGTTGTGAGAAGTGATAAGAATTCACTTTCTTCCCCCCATACATCCCCACCGCCCAATGTTCTAGCAGCTCAGTTTGTCATCTTTGCTCTGTCATTTTCCTTTGATCACAATGTCAATATCTGTACTGAGCCAATTTCCCCGGGTGACTGGCTGCCATTTACACTAAGAAATTCATTCAGAAAGTTATTAATGCTCAATCATAAGGGACTTGTGCCTCAGATTTCTATGTATGTACGTTTCCTGAATATCCCTTTTATATTTACTGGCTTATCGTAGATGAGTGTGAGAGCGCAGGCCAGGACGCAATGCAAATTAAAGCTCTCAGTCTTTGCTTAGGGTGAGAAACGGAACAGGCATGAGGATATTCAACACAGTGACTGAAATGACACATGCTGCGAGGGAGCCACCCACCATGTAATTGCTTTCACATTGTTATTCCCTATTTATTCTCCAGGAAAATATGTTAAATGCATATTAAACACTGATACAAATGTCGCGCAATTATAGCGTGCCGGATCCGACTCTGTAGCACTCTGATGCTACTATAAAAAGCATCCACATTATTGTAAAGCAACATGCAGCACACACAGAAATTTTACTTGACGATATATTAAAAAATTACTGGGTCAAGTCTATTCATCTCCTAATTAAGAGGTGTCCCATTAAGTCCCATTGCCACAGCTTGTGCTGCCGCAGTAAGATGCTACCATCACAAGTCAGCCCATGAAATTTCTTCCCTCCTGAATATTCCACGATCAGCTGTGAGCAACTCGGTCACAATGTGACCATGTAAAGTTACAGAATAAGATGCTGAGGCGCAAAGTGTGTAAGTCTCCAACGCTCTGCTGACTCAGTAACTGCATAAGTGCAAACCTTGTGCATTGTGCACTGGAAGTTTCTCATATAGTTTCCGGTGTCCCGGTACTTTTGTCTACATAGAGTATATGTACAGGTTCTTTAGTCGGTATGGAAATAATTTCTTCAAAATTGTTTAATATATATGCATGAATTACATTTTTCTTAATTTTTTAAGCATGACTGCAATAACTCACTGCTTACACAATAAATTATGCAACTTGGATTCAATGGATAAATGACCACTTCATAAGTTTTACGTTTTCTGAAAAATGTCTTAAAGGACCTCTGGTCTTTCAGATATCACTAGAAAGTGCTCTAGGAAACTGGTCTGAGCTTTCTGGTAATATAGAATATACATAATATAGAGTATATCTAAAATATTAATGAAAAGACAGCTTTTTAAGTAAACTTTCAAACTGAATTGGCAAGGGTCTTACTGTGCTGTGTCGAGCTTATCCATGCACTTTAAGCAGTGATCTGAGCAGATCGTGTTAGAGTCGGAGATAACAAATGCTGAACAACCGTTACTTCGACAGATATTACTCCACTAGGAGCGAAGGAATACTTCCAAACTGACTGAACTGGAACAGATTGGTAGACCTATGAATGTAGATGCTAATCTGGGAGATTAGTGGCTATAATACTAGCATTATGAGGCAGCCAGACACAATTAAGAAGCTACTTTCGGCTGCTCCGTTGTTCACAAGGGGTTGCCAAGGCGGGAAGCAATGCATGTTTGATTTGGCAGATTTTTACACCGGATGCCCTTCCTGACACAACCCCCAAGGGATTATAGTCCGTTATTGCTACATATTGCATTTTCCATCACAGAAGAAATATCTTTGTGCAAGTCATGATGCTGTATATATTTTAGGAATATAAGAATCAAGACTATTGCATTGTAGCAGCCTGAGGGGAGGGGCCTCCAGTGCAAAGACTCACAGTATTGCTTGTGTTGGTGTTGATACGTTAAAATACAATGTTATAAAAGCTATTGCAGTTATGTTGCTTGTTCCTTCATTGTTATTGTTAATTTATGGTACGAATATTTTCTTGGCTATTGTCTGAGGATGGTGTTAGATGTATTTAGAGATGGACTTTCATGACTGAGACTGCTTTGGTAATTAATGACTTCAGGTCGCTGATCGGATTTGATTTGGCTTGTGTTAATGCTAATAAAGTTGTATTTCTGTAGTTAAGGGAAATCACAGGAATTGTAAAGACAGGGTGATGTTGGTGTTTTGTGCTTATTTCTTTTTCCTGAGTTTTCCACATTGTTACATATTGCATTATATAAGTGCATTTTTTTGCTCTGTTTTAGAATAGTTAATGCATACTACATAGTATATACTTAGTTTATCAAAGACATTCTAAAAGTCCCATTGTTCTTCTCCTCATTATTGTCAGAAACTATTATACTTTCTGGAGAATGAAACAGATTATAATAGTCAAAGATGAAGAAAAAGACAGCCCCAGCGCACAGGTTCCATTACCATAATGTAACATAATGTTCAGATCAATCCTTACTGCGGTGTTTGAAAAGGCTTACAAAGAAGACCTGAAAAAAAGAGTGAGAATATGAAGTACTTCTGACAAGGAAAAAAAATGCTTTCACTTTGCTAAGGTTTTGGTCAGTCTAATGGATATTATGGGAATATACATACGTAACTATTTATGTAGACTTAGTATGAGTTGTGGCCTTTACGACTAATAAGAACTAATAGGCAAGTTTACCCAATCATTACTAAGACTGGCAACTTCAGGAAAGAAACTATTTTCAATCTTTTCTTTCTGCTTCAAGTAATGTCCATTCATCCACTGTTTGCTAATCTATCATACAGCTGGAGAATGAGAGAGAGAGGAGGATTGCAGGCGTGGGGGAAATGGTCTATATTTCTCCTCCTGACACCCTCCTTTTAAAGCGACTTCACTGAATCTCTTAATCAAAGCCTCGGCGCAGGAGAGGATATTTAGGATGGATGTTTTGCACTTAAACTAAATGAATCGCATCTTTTGTCATTAGCAAGTCCTGCTTTGTTCCCCTCCCCCCACTTTGACGTTGCTGATAGAGAATCCTGTACGAATGCAAGAGGGATGTCCTCTGTCATGTAAAGCCATTCAGCTGGGGAGGATGTACCATGGCCCTTCAGTGAATGGCATATTCCGCTGTCTCCTAGACAATGTCAGCTAATAATGAACAATCCTGTAACTGTCAAACCGTGCTAGTGTCTCATGCGCTTTTCCAATTGTATTCTGGTTGAGTGTTATTGTTGGCAATGAAAATACCCTGCCATAATGGTAGCTAATGGGGCTTTAATGGAGAGTGTCATAGAATAATCAATCTAAGAAGGAGAGCAGATGAACAGGAACCCAACACTAATGAATTTCTGGAACAATAAGACGAAATATTGTTCTTACAGCAACTTGTGAGATTCACTGGCAATTTAAGCCTTTCCAGCTCATAATGGAGGGCCATGGGCTTTTAAATGTAATCAGTGAAAAAAGTGAGGCGTTTGAAATAAAATAAAGAAGACGAAAACTCCACTTTTGTTTTACATCCAGCAGTAAAATAAATCACAAAGATAATATAGTTAAAGCAGACGTTTCATCACTATTATCCTGGGAAAAAAAACATTCAAGTCTAACCATCCGATTTCTGAAGCAAGCATAGAAGAGGACAAGAAAAGGCCGACGAAAACTTTGTGTATGCGTTGTATGTGTTTGTGATTTTCTTTTTCCTCTTCCCTTCCCATAACCCAACTCCCTGTGTTCCTGCGATAGATCTGAGTCACTCACACCGACCTAGATGGCAACCCTTCGCCCCCCCCCCACCAGACACTCAGCACGACCAGTGGACCAAGAAGACGAAAGAGGAGGCGGGTGGTGTGGGGTTATGTGCGTGTGAATTGAGGGCCAAAGCCATGCTTGATGTAAAAAGACATTTCTTTTTTAGTTCTAAAAACATTTTTGGACTGGGCTGACAAATACAGAGTGACATCGCTGCCACACTACAGCCAACTCCAAATGCTGTTGCACACAGGAAGTGCTCTACTTTTGCAGAATGCTGCCAACAGCTTGTAGACTTCAATTCTAACTTTTTACTCATTTGGTTGATCTTTTTTTCCCTTTCAATAAGTGTTTCTTTTAAAGCTATCATCCCACTAGATATTACATTACTTCCTTGTATTCCACTGCACCAGAAATAACTCTCTGACCTCTATTGGCGGATAATAAGCAGACCTCCACAGTGCTGGATTGATTCTGGGCTCCCCGAAGGACCCTGCTGTGCCCAGCCATGATGAAGACAGCAAAATTATTTAGAGGAGCTCAGATGAGCTTCTGGAAAATGTTCTATTTGTTGCAGGTTTGAGTCCCTTGAGCACAAAGATCAGTATTGTGTCTTGTTGCAGATGCTGAGGACAGAAAAGGGCTGTCAAACAGTTATAGTTAGTTATAACTGCTCCAATATCAGACTTTGGAGATTTCTGCCTTCTTCGTTTAACGTGAAAAACAGTGTTTGGTAAATGTTGAGGGAGGATTCATTTGGTTCCTTTGTCTCTTGTAAAGATAATACTTTAAACGCATGAAGCAGAAGACATTACACTGTGCATTAGAGATTGTGGACAAGATATGCAGTTTTACAAAGAGCCCTTCAGGATTTGTATTCATCTGTGCTTTTGCTGAACAAGATGTACCATTACCCCGGTGCATTGACAGGTGGCGCAGATGTTTTGCAATCAGCACATTTCATAGTTTCCTGATGAGAATGACAAATATAGGTTATCATTTTGGACCACAGCGAATGGTTAAACAGAAGAAGACTGGGGAATATTTGCAGTCATGTTCTGTTGTGTTTCGGCATTCATTTGTTTGTATTTCTGTTTTCATTTGGATTACTCTGTGATCAGCTCGCCAGCAGCAGAATTTAGCCCAACAAATGGGAGATACTCAAGGAGTTGACCTGGATTATATTTCACCGAGGAGAGCCCGATCAGCTGAGGATGCAGCTTTCGGTACAATGAAACCCAATTCATGCATAGCTTTTAAATTACTAATGAGAGTTTGAGTGTTTCATAAAAATGACAAAGTGGCATTTTATTGAAATTTACTACCATCATTAGAACCGTCTTGTTTAATAATGACTTGTAACCTATATAAGCAAGCTATAAAGCCACTGCTCATATAGAACTGAGGTTTGAGGTTAAGGGATGACTTTCAATTAGTTGGTGTGTTTGTAGTCGTGGGAATGACCTTTTGAGGTTTAATGGAGAGGTGAAGAGATACACTGTGAACACAAACATTTTTGATATTTACTTTATATACTGCGGTGAAGCACCGAGTCGAGTTTCTTCCTCCATTTCCTGCAAAATAGCCGAAGTCAGTATTTCTCTCAGTGATGTTTTGGATGAGGAGCTATGAGCAGGTGCCAAACCCTAATATAATTTGCTAAACGTGTGTCACAGGGAATATTTTGAATCAATATTCACTTGTCTAATCCTCTTCTTCCTGCCCTCTCAGTTTTCAAACTATGCATCCCCTCACTGTTGTACAGTATGTATTACATTCTTCATCGAATTCTTCCTCCAACAACCACACCCTCCATCATCACCGCCGAGCACTTCTGCAGAGCAAAGATCAATTACAAGCCGGCCTGCCAAGCGATCAAGTCTATAATAACACAGTCTCTCCATCTTGTTCTGCTGCAGTAAATTACCTGTGCTGCAGGACAAGCCTCATCTTTCCCTTTGTCAAACCCTTGAGGGATCTTTATTAATGCCGGGGCTTTACTTCAAATACAGTCAGGTACCCTGGTAATGAGATCACAGCCAAGCCTGGCCTGATTTAAATGCTAAATGCAGGTCAAAGCCAAACCAGTGACCTAAACATACTCCGCTGGCTGGGTGTAATGATAAACCAGAACCTGATGACACCAGAGAAAAGCAGAGGCAGGATATGTGCTCGCGTATTTGTTTAAGCATTACGCAGTGCATGATGGGCAAGATGAAAAAGTCGAGACAAGCTGATAGACAAGTTAAAAGTGAGAATATAAATATCTGCTGAGTTGTTTTTATAAGGGTTTTCATGGGATGTGTTTGTGTGAAAAGCGTTGATGTTACGAAACTAACGGCTGCCCCCAAAGTACCTTTGCACATCCTCTGTTTGTCTGACAGACGCCAGACAGCTTCTTCCCCCTTGTTTTCCCTCACCCCTCCCGACTACACCAATTACTCAGGCCCTCGGCTAAATGTGAGCTGTCTAAAAGTTAAAAAAGAAAAAGTAACAGATGAATAAGAAAACAACAAACTTGTGGTAATTAAACATCAAGGCTGTGGAAAAAGGAAGTGCTAATCCGCCCAACTCAGCTGATTCCACCATTCCAAAAGCATTTACACTTTCATTAAAGTGTGCAGCCAAGTAGAACAAAATCATTTAGAAGGCCCTGCATAAACACCAGAAGTGAACCTGTGGCTGTCTGTGCTGCACAGTTCAGAATACAATAATTAGGACTAGCTGAGGCCACGGAGAGAGGGAAAAAAAGGTTCAGATAAAACGTTCAAGGATACACGCAGATACCTGACAATGAAAACAATAGTGCATTCATTCCCCTCGGATCCTTGACAAAATTAAAATAAATACTGCAGTAATAATAAATCTTTTTTGTTTCTATTCCTTATCTATTTGTAGCACAAACAAAGTCATTAAAGCCCAGGGTTCCTAGAGAGGGGTTAACGCAGAGTTTACTCCTTACTAGACTGAGCCCATTAAGTACGTCTCCAAATGAGGTGTTTATTTCAAACAATGCCAATAAACTCTCTTTTTATGTATTAATTATGAGTCATCTGTAATGATTGTTCAAATGAGCCCAGTGCTTAACATCTGTAATGATCATGTTTTTCTGTAACTCTCCACATCACTCAGTCAAATAAGGACAGATTTGCCTGATTCATATTAGTAGGACCTGCAGCATTGTCATCTTTATCCTTCCTACTCAGATGTCAGTTTAACAGGCAATGCAACAAAATGAAATGCAATGCAAAACAGATACTACGCTCTTTTTTTCTTTGACTTTCAGAGTTCATCCGGACGTTGTAAACAGATGAGAAAACCTTTTGTGGTTCATATACCGTCATGGTAAAGAGACCGTTTTATGTATCAGAACATATAAAGATAATTTGGTGCTTAAAATGCCACAGCAGTGTATGGAAAATAGAAACACCCTTACTGCTTCTATAGAAATTAAGAGGGTAAATAGCAGCCAGGTGGTGCTAATTAAATGCACTTTGCATGAAGAGATCATCTAAAAAGTGGGATCACCTCTATAGAAACTTAGTAGTCTGAAGCATTCAGGTGTGTGTTAACACGATGCTGAGAGGTACAGACATCAACAACAATCCTAAAGAAGCAATTGTTGCTTCCCATCAATCTGGGAAGGGTATTAAGGCAATTTTTAAACCAATCTATAATTCTAACTTGACAAAGATCATTCACAAGTGGAAAACATTTGAGAAAATGACCAGGTTTAACAAGAGTGGACATCCCAGTAAATTTGCCCCAGGCTCAGACCATTCAGTGCTCAGAGAAACCGCCAAAAGAAGTCTCGGTTAGCATGTTTTTAGCATTAGAAAAAGACTGAACAAGTGTGGCTTGTTTGGAAAAGTTGCCAGGAGGAAGCCTTTTCCACCTAAAAAGAAAATGGCAACAGAGCCTAAGTTTGCAAAGTTGCATCTGAACAAATTACAAGACTTGTGGAACAATGTGCTTTGGGTAGATGAGAAAAAGTTGGACATTTTTAGCCATGTTTGATGAAAACATGAGGTCGTGTGGTGTGCTGGTTGAAGGCTGATGATTTAAGCTTGTTTTGATCTCAGCCTCATGATCTGGACACCTTGCAGTCATTCATTTGACCATGAACTTCTCTGCATACCAAACAGTTAAACATGGAGTCATGCGTCGGACAACTAAAGCTTGGCTCAAACTGGGTCATGCGATAGGCCAATGATCCCGAGCACAGCAGTAAATCTACAACAGAATGCCTGAAAAAGAAATAAAAGATTAAACGTCTTGCAGTGGCCCAGTCAAAGTTCAGACCTCAACCTGATCAAAATGCTGTGGGAGGACCTTAAAATCTTAGAAATGAACAAGGGTGTACTTTCTAACCCTAAAGTGCAGAGTGTTCATATTTAACATGGCCAACATTATAAATAAAGAGATCGGCAAATGCATAATTAATACCTATGATTCAAATACTCCAAACAATCAGTTTCAGGTTGTTTTGTTAGTCCTGACTGTTACATTTTACTGATGTTTTTGTGTGTCAGAGATCCAGCCAATCAGATGACAATGGGTGAATGGAGAAGCCATAACAAGGCCCACATTGAATCTGAAACTTGGAGTCAATCATGCTAAAAAGTGGAAATGTATTCTTCTACATTTCACAACAGTTAATATCTACCCATGCCTTAGAAGAGCTGCTAAATGAACCTTGAGGTTAGACTGCTTAGTCAAGATTTTAAGGCAGTACTGTATTTTATTAACCATCTCAGAGAGCAATACAAGGGAATTCATAAATAAAACATACTTGTTTTTCAGAGGACTTGTGCCAAGGCCCAGTAAAAGGTAAATAGGGTCAATTTTAACTTTGAATAATCCAAAGTTATTCTTGGAAAGGTAAAATAAAGTTGGAAATTACCATGATGGATCACTTTAAGCCTTTGACTTTTCTGAATAATTTAAGACTTAAAATTATACAGTCTTCATCAGGAGAAAGTCTTCCTAAATAGCTATTTGGATTTTGAGGTGAGACCTTTGTCTCAACAGCTGTTTGCAAAATCAATACTCAATTCTGAATCTGAACTTTTGAGCCAATCACGATAAAAATGTGGAAAAATTGACACTTTCACGTTTCCTATATCTAAATAAGCCTTGAATTTGGACTGCTTAGTCATGTTTTTCAGGCTGCACTGTCTTTTATGAACCAGCTCAGAGAGCAATACAAGAGAATTCATGAATAAAATATATTTGTATTTCAGAGATCATAGCATATGAGCAAAAGGACCTGTAGAGGTCAGAAATAAAAGTGGTCTATAGTTTTGGCATTTCAAGCAAATATGTGGTACAGAATATGAGGACTTTATGCTGATTATACTAGTAAGGGTTATATGTGCATTTGGGAAGTCTCATAAAATAGTTATAGATTACTGTTTGTGCTTTCACCGTATATCATGATTGCCTTCTGTAAAGCCACACTATCCAGTAATGAAATCACAAAGCTTTCAATTATGCATGGCAAACTAACATATTAATGTCAGCCACAAAGGCAAGGCAGTCCACTAGATGAGGAGAATTTCTTTATCCCCCCCACCCCACCCCACAGTTCATTAAGTTTTAAAATACGAAAATCAATGCCTGAGATCCATAAAGTCAGCAGTGGTTTTGAGTATGCATTCAGTCGGTGGGTAGAATATGAGTCAGTGTGAGTCAGTCTAAAGGCTCACACAGCTACCACTCCCACCTGCTTCACTGCCATCGGCATCATGTATTTATTTTTTAATGACTGTGTTTTGAGGAGTTGAGGGTAGGAGAGTGCGCCCGTGATGTGTGCAGCGAGTCGATTGACAGGAGGTGGTAAAGGGGAAAGAGAAAGCAAACCTGAAAGCACCCACCACAGAGTTCATAAGAGAAGGTTCCTAGGATGGGTCTTTCTGGCGCTATGATTGGTGACATCAAAGACAACGCCATGCTGGTCGACTGGCACGAGCTTTTTCTTCAAATTGCTCGTGCAAACGGACTTTTCTTGAGCTTATGCACTATTTTTTTCAGTATTGCAGCAAAATGCTAGAATATAACAAGCCATTTGTTTTTCTAACAGTAGTCATGAATTGATCACAGTAAATTCACTTTTGACAGTTAACATCACAAACAGATTGCAGGTTATTGTGGTTTTTTAAATGATCCATGGCATAGCTATTTCTTATCACGCAGGCAGCCAGTAATAGTGGTTATCTGCAAGCAACAGGGAGGGGGGGAAAGGAAATATAAATAAATAAATAATAATATTAATAATAATAAATCACGGGTAAAATAATAACAGTAAGAACTACATTTATACCGACAGTATGATCAATTTGATCTTGTTTTCTTGTTGAGGTGAGTCACAAACACCACTTATTAGTATGCTGACAACCACACTGGAGGTAGAAACACTCCTGCTTCACACAGCATTTCACACCAACTAAAACAAAAACATGTGTCCAGTCAGATTATTTAAAAGTTAAAATAGTTTAATTGCAAAACTAATTAACCAAAGACAGAATACAGTAGCAACTGAACATGCTGACCATGGCTATGTCCTTATGACTATAGCTACCATCTGATGCCTGTTTCTAGCAGGATAACGAGCAATGTCACAGGGCTTAAATCATCTCAGACTAGTTTTTTGATCATGACAGTGAGTTCACGGCACTCAAAGTGACTCCCTGTCACCAGCAGTAGCGCACCTTTAGGATTTGGTGGAACAGGAAATTAGCATTATGGATCCACCGCTGAAAAATCTGCAGCCACTGTGTGATGCTGTCATGCCAACATAAACCGAAATCTCTGAGAAATGTTTCCAGCATCTATGTCATGAAGAATTAAGGCAGTTCTGAAGGCAAAATGGAGTCCAAGCTAGTACACCAGTGTTTTCACTGACCTGTGTTTCCAGTTGACTACATCACTGTCTGTCTAACAAAATCTTATAGTCTTTTAGCCTTTTCCTATTTAAAACTAAAACATGGAACTTTTTTTTCCAAAGGTCCATTAGTAGGTATTCAAAGTGAAGGCAGCTTAACACTGACAGATGGATGGACGTGAATTATTTTACATATTTTCTGTAGATTTAAAATGCTTAAAATGTCAATCAAATTGAACACAAAAAATACTGTATTACACAAGATAATAAGAAAACTATAAAAAATAAAACTTTAAAGGAACAAGTTAGGTTGGTCTAGAGTAAAAGTTATTGATGATACACAGATCTTTTCATTTGATTTCCAGCATCTCCCGATAGAGTCAAATGTATACCCAGACCTGTGTTTGTAAGGAAATGGATTCTGGTACTCCTACAGTACTTTAATTTTACTCAAGTACAAACCAAAAACTCTGGAGTAATCCATTCATTTAATCCAACCATATCATCAGCGTTACTTTCATAAACCTGTGAAAAACTAAACTGAAACAATAAAGTCTAGTTTGTTTTATGCTTACATTCATGCTATAAAAGTTAACTAAACTATACTAATTAACACTACTTTTGTCCGCATTTTAAAAAATAATAATAATTCAAAGAAGTTAAGTGTCAACTTTGTTGTTCTTTGCATAATACAGCTCAAAAACACATGACTTAGCTTGTAAATGTAGTTAACTCGTCTGCAGCAGGGTGTTCTGACAGGTTTTGTGCTGGGGGTTTTGTTTGGTTTTATAATAGCAGAAGCACCCGGTTACAGGTTTATTGGCTCCAGCATTTGTCAGTGGCAGCAGCTCCATCCAGACCAGGCTGGATGTGGGGACTCTGCTCTCATCAAAACCAATAAAAATGGTTGAATTCAATATGAGGTTGATTGGTGCCTGGTTCAGATCAATTTTTGAAAAAATAAATATGAATATGGGCAGGGGCATGTTGGTCACCTCTGAGATGCTACAGCCCTAGATGTGAAAGTGATTCAACCTTGATCACATCTAATATACCCTCAATGTTGAGCTAAAAGACGCAGACGGTTTGTCGCTCTTATGTGTTTCAGATAGTCAGACAGGTTTTAATATTGGACAAAGATTACCAGGCTGATATATGTCAAAGTCTTTGTTTCTTTGGTTTCTTTAGATCGTGGCATGCTTTTTCAGATTTTTTAGCCTACTTCACTTTGTCACACCGGTTTTAAGTGATTTCTTGATTCAGTATGTCTGGCAGTAATCAGGCCTGGGTGTGGCTGGTGAAATTGAACTCAGCTTTCCAAAAACTGTGGTTAATCACAATTAATTCATGATTCAACAAGACAGATAATTATTTTTTCACAGGGTATGGTAGGTTTTTTTTTTCTCTTATTAAATGAAATCATCATTTAAAAACTGCATTTTGT
This sequence comes from Maylandia zebra, assembly GCF_041146795.1. Classification (NCBI taxonomy): domain Eukaryota; kingdom Metazoa; phylum Chordata; class Actinopteri; order Cichliformes; family Cichlidae; genus Maylandia; species Maylandia zebra. The sequence continues at coordinate 22,429,190 of NC_135175.1, forward strand.
ATTACAGTTTTTGCTCGTTGCTTGAACACTATAAACCCATGCTTAGACTAAAGTAACACAACTTGAAGCTTTTGTTACCATACCCCAAACACATGTACCCATACCTTAAACAAAAGTGCTGCTTTGCACTCTGGTTGCAATTATGCAACACACTTACTCCTTTATGCAACACACATGGTCCTGCATACTACACTCTATTTCATACATAAGACACTTCGTTCAAAAATGAAATTTCAGGGTGCCATTTGGAAAACACATGTATCCAAAATACAAAACACATCGGGTAATTGCAACCACTCAAATATACACCTGAAGGCACTTACTTGCAAAACTGAACACCAATTAGCCAGCCACAAAAAGCCCTCAGTTTAGCCAATTCAAGAACTTTGCAAGCATGGATGGAGGGAGAGCAAGAGGAAGAGGAGGAGGAGGTCAAAGAGGCCATGCACGGACCCATATTTCTGATGATATAAGAGCAACTTTGGTGGACCATGTCATCAACCACGGCCTGACTATGAGGGAAGCTGGGCAGAGAGTCCACCCACATCTAAGCCGCTTCACAGTGGCATCTGTAATAAGAAAATTCCGACTAGAAAACAGGTCTGTCTTCATCTCACTGCCTTCTACTCTACTCAGATGGTTTTCATAGTACTGTTCTACAGTTACCATATCAAGTGTACAGGGTATTGCAGGGTGCTAATGCTCCTTTTGCAGCCAAAGTGGTAGTTTCTGTGAAACATACCATGATTACTTATATTGAAGTACAGTGTTGTACAGTGGATGATACAGTATATACAGTGAAGTACTGTAAGAAAAATAAGCAAACCGATGACAATATGTGGTTGTATTTCTCTAGAATGACTCGAAGACCTTCTGGGGGAGGACGCCAACGCCTGTTCACACAACGGCAGGAACTTGCTGTTGTGGACCTAGTGAGGGCAGACAATGCCATCCGTCTCCACCAGCTACGACGGAAAATACTTGCAGACAGGCGAGTGTTCAGCAACATAGACCATGTGAGCATCACCACCATCAGACGCATCTTGGGTAAACACAGCATCACCATGAAGCAGCTCTACAGAGTCCCATTCGAGAGGAACAGTGACAGGGTCAAAGGACTTCGAGCTGAATATGTACGGGTACGTGTAACTGTCCCTTACATTTACAATAGAGTATTGGTGAAGTCCAGTAGCAGCTGAATATGTACCATATCAGTACCACATGGATCCATTCTGAGAGCTACACAGGTACCTGTGTGATGGGGTGAGGGTGCTGTATGTGTAGCACTGTAGTACAGTGATATGTTCCCCTTTTTTTCAGAGAATCTTGGCCATGGATGGAGCTGCACAGCCTCATGAATACATTTTCATTGATGAAGCTGGATTCGACCTGAGCAAAACAAGACGACGGGGTCGTAATGTAATTGGCCAAAGGGCAATTGTGCACGTCCCAGGGCAGCGCGGGGGAAACATCACATTATGTGCCGCCATATGCCTTCGAGGGCTTCTGCACCATCATGCAATACTGGGTCCATACAATAGCCAACACATACTCACATTTCTAGATGCTCTCCATGATATAGTTGTACAGAACAGACCAGATCAGCCCAGGTTTGTGGTGATATGGGATAATGTCAATTTCCATCGGGCTGCTCTGGTCCAGGCCTGGTTCTCCAACCAAAGTCAACTTGAAGTGGTATGCTTGCCCCCTTACTCACCATTTTTAAACCCTATAGAGGAATTTTTTTCGGCTTGGAGATGGCGTGTATATGACCGCCAACTACATGCCTGCATGCCTCTTCTGCAGGCAATGGAACAGGCCTGCGGCGACATTCAGGTGACAGCAATCCATGGATGGTTTTGACATGGAAGAGGATATTTTCCCCGGTGCCCAGCGGGAGAAGACATTGCTTGCGATGTTGATGAGGTCCTGTGGCCAGACCCCAACAGACGGCGGGATCCATGAGCCCACGTATGCACAATTGTCATGATTTTTTGTTTACAGTATAGTGTTTTTTCTATTACTGTATTATGGGGGTTTTTTTGTTTTGGTTTTTTTTGCTTTATCTGAATTCATGGTACTGCAATGTACAATATTGAGTAGGTCTATTTGCTTTTTTGGTTGTTTGCAAATGTGTCTCCTGAAAATATGCCTTCTGAATGAACAATGGAAATCAAAGACTGCAGTGCTTTATATAAAGTAGACTAGTGTGTTCCTCCTGCTCTGTAAGTGTTTGCATATGATGCAAGTATGTGTCATTTTGTCAACAGAGTTACATTTTGACAAAGGAATGTTAGGTTTTGATAGCAGAGTTTAGGTTTTGAGAGTAGAGTTTCAATTTGGTGCAGATGTGAATGGTATATTTCCCAGTGTTGTGTCATGTTTACTTGTGTTTAGGGTTTTGGCACAATGAGCAAAGTTTTGCAAAATGTGTTCAGGCAACGGGCAAAAACTGTAACATGAGTTCTCTGCATCTAATATTTGATTTGTTTGTTTGATGATCTGAAACATGTGAGACAAAATGGGAAAAAAAATCAGGAAGAGGGCAAATATTAGGTGTGGTAGTAGCAGCTGTGTGAGGAATGTCACAAATACTTGCACTAGTCCCAAACAAAAGACCTCACCCTCAACACATTTGCCAATAAATTGGGTGAATAGAACCATTAAATTCTGCTCAGAAACAAGTCAAACAAAGGGGAAAGACTAACTTTACAAAGTCATCAGTTGATTTAAATAAGGAGACATTCAGCGCGCGCGCACTAAATGTCTCTTTGGAATATCGAGGTTTTCTGTTATTATTTATTTATTTATTTATTGTCCCGATTGAGGCATTTATATCAACCAAGTCTATGAATACCAATTACTGTGACTGTGGTGTTATTTTTTTTAAGAATTTAACTCAATGGATGTTCAAAACCTTTAAGCTCAATAACTGTGAACTATCCTGAAGGCAGATAGAATCATCTAATTCTAAGCTCATGAATAAACCCAGCGTGACACCTCCATTAGTCCTCACACGCTTGACAGCTGGTGCAAACTGACCCAGTAAACATGAAAATTGGAAGTGGCTTAACTTGATCATTTTGGAACCTAATAAAAGAGCTTCAGTCTAGCTGACGTGTACTGATGCATGTGTTCGATGTGCGTTCCTTTAAACGTGCAGTTATTTATTTTTTAAATTTTTTTATGGTCAATATCAGCAGAAATCCAAGGGTTCTTCTGACTTGGTAACATAAGTGCAGGATAAAAAATGACGATAGCTGAGTATTCATTTTCTCCATGTTTAAATGTAGCATTTGCTTCAAACCACTAATTAATACCAAGTATCCGTGGAGCTGAATGGTCTTGTCCTTATCCTCGATGTGCAGGTACACAAACAATCAATGCTTGCCAAGTGCCTGTTCGCTTTTTAATTAGGCCAGCTTTCAAACGTATTACATCTGAAATACACTCTGTCCCTCTCCGTGTCCGACAACCAGCATGCGGCTAGATTACACCCAATGCTTACAGTGCAGCACATCCATCTACAACACAAAGGAGGGGCTCTGAAACCGATATCATCAGTGGGAGCGCGCCGCCTCAAACTGCACAGTGTCCACTCCTGTCCAAACGGAGACAAATGACAGGTAAATACAGCAAACGGCCTGTCACTGTACTGATCTGCTGCCCATTTTTCATTTCATAATAACAATGCAAGGGGAGAGTCTTCTTTGTTGGGGCTGCTGGTGCGTGAATGACTTGGGGAGGAAATAGGCCCAGTAATTATTCTTTCCTCCACTTGTCCCTCCTGTGGCGTCCCACCATCGCTCACACGCAGACTGCTGAATCCTGATGAAATCCTAACACAACAGCGGCTAGCATGCTACTCGTGGAGCCATCACTGCACTCGCATGATTGTTTCTGGTTGATCTGACACTGAGGGATTGGTATTTATTGGCATTTCAATCATGCGGTCAATATATAATGCAGCAAGATGCATGAAATGACCAATATGGTAGAACAAGGTGATTAAGTGCTGCTTTCATATCGGTTTCTAGCTAATGGATGTGATATCAGCCACTCATGTGTGTAAAGTATTAGGCATCAAATCTGTTTCACAGACAGTGTGACTTTATTAGGTAGATATGCAAATATGGAGCACTAAATCGAATGTCAAAACATGACAAAGACAGGGGGGCTCACCTTGGACTCAATGCGGATGCCCTCCAGTATGAATGCATGACCAAATCTACTTAACACAAGTGAATCACAGCACAGAGATGAGGGAATTATGAAAAGCAGCCACTCTGACCTTTACTATGCTAATATAAACCTGTAGCAATGTCCTACATGAGACAGGAGGATGGCTGTGTTTTATTTACATCTAGCTGAATTTTCTTGGCACAGCCGAAACGAAAATAAATGTCCATTGACCTGTAAAAGGCCGTAGTCCTCCCAGCCAACTACAGAAATTATTCCCATGTCTGACAGTCTCTTTGAGCGCATGGAAAGAATACCAAACAGAATAAATATCCATTATTAATATCTACTGTCCTGTGCACTGACTTTATGCTATCACACATGGGGCTTTCATCTCCTGATGAAAACAAATGGGCCTGCCTTCCAGTTGTTTGGGTGTGCATCCGTGGAAACCTGCTGTCCGCTGTGGTTTTCACCAAATATGCACTGTGTTGTGCGCGCCCTCGTGCACAGACTCGTGTGTTTGCACATAAGAAAGAGACAGTATCTCTGTGAACACACAGGAGAATACAATAAAGAGAGTGGGAGGGAGGGAGAATGCTCCAGATGGCAATGCTGCTGTGCATGGGGATGTTGACAGTAGGCCATAGAAAAGGCAAGCCAGCTGGGGGAGGTCAGGATTTCTTTCCTCTGGGACTCTGCAGCCTAACAGGGAGCCAAGAGGATGCAGGCAGGCCAGCAAACAGACAGACAGACAGAGCACTGATGCATAATAGTTTAAAGGGTCAAGGCCAAGGATACAGCTGCTACACATCCCTACAGTGCTGCTTCAATTTTCCCCTAGTTTACAATGAATCACCATCTCTATAGCTGTCCCATGATTTTTACGCACCACCTCTTGAACATTATCTGCATTCATATCCAGTTAAACTCTCCCACATGTTATAAATTTCTAGTTTTTGTTTTAGGCTTAAAGTATAAAATATGTTTTCCAGTCTTGTCATGCTTCATCTCTTCCATCAATTTCAAGAATTCCTTCTACTGCTGCCCTAGCTATGTGGCCTCAGTTCCACAGGGTGGTATGCGAGGGTAATAGGGCCACCTCTGGGCAAACGAAAGAGCCAAGGGAAAGCCTGTCATGATCAGTGACTTGGAAGGACTTTCAATGCATTGGTCGAGGCATGCAGCCAGTCGGAAGCAACAAAATGAGCAAGCGCATCACAAAAAGCCCACAGACATGCTTCTGTCTGTGACCTCCCCTCCTTCCAGGTCATCTGAAGGCTACGTACGGAGCTGGCTTCCTTAATCCATATCTAAATAAGTTTAAGAGAGCAAGACAGGAATGCGAAACAAGGGGATGCAGTTGCTGGTAGGGTAATTCAGCAACCTTCAAACACCTCCGCTGCTCAAGTGGCGCCTTCGGTCTGGTATGCAATCCGACGTCAGAGTGTATTAGTGGATTTTCTACCTTTGGTTATAGTCTGCAGGTGAAGCTCACGCTTTCAGAGAAAATAAATTCACAACACAACAGCAGCAGCCTTGGCCAAACACGACCACTTTGGTTTTCTCATTCTGCTGCAACTTCACACTTGTTTCAGTCAAGGTCCATTGACTTTGTACGCCCTTAGTCCTTGTCCAGACAACGTGTAACCTTGCATGTATTACATGGTCTGACAGACTCTAGCTGAAAGTGAGAAAAAAAGGAGGCAGAGGGAGAAAGAAAGAGCTGTCAAAAGTTACTAAGGTGCTAAAACGCAGGGTACTATTAAATCATAATGTCACCATCTCTAGTTCCTTTTTTTGCTGAATACAAAAGATAAGAAAGCAGTTTGAAGAAATGAGGGAAACTTGATGTATGCCTCGTTCCCTCAATTTGGCTAAAAAGAAGGTAAGGTCTCTATATAGTAAAAATTTAAAATTAAAGGTCAGGGTTTACCTTCTGATGGAAAAGTACAAGGTCCTGCTTCATTATTTTGTGTCAACTGAGTATTTTTGTACTATCATCTCTGGTTTGTGTATTCCAGCTGCATTATTCATAGATCTATTCTAATGTATGAAATGTCTGGATATGCAGCACTCACAAATGCAGTGCTGTAACTCCCAAGCCACTGTGGCTCTCTTGGTCTCATGGATCAACAATAATCAGTACCTTACATGTATAAGAACTGGAAATCAGCATGAAAATTAGGTTATTCATAAACATCTGTTGTGCGTTTGCAGTTTACTGTAGTACAGGCACAACCTGATTAGTCATGACGGTAATTTTTGCTGGTGCACACTTGTCTCGGCTCACTTTATCAACATTAATTTCTGACCTATCATGCAGCCACAAAGGAGGGAAGCAGTTTCCAATTATGGTTCATTACAACCACCCATCCCTGAAAATGATCGGTGTGGATCATAAACCTCAGTCAATGTGGGTTTAAGGCTCGCCCAGTGAAGAACCTAACAAACATGACCTTTGCGAGTATGCAAATCCTTAAATCATTCAGTGCAGCCATTAAATTGTTAACAAGCACAGTCCTTCCATTTGCTCTCTATCCTGCCAAAGTCAGGTTGTAAACAGGCTATTAAAGGGTCTGCCTGTGTCTCAAGCGGCCTCTGGCCTCGGTCTCACAGCACCTGCACTGGAGCTCTTAATGAAGCGGAAAATTAAAAGGTTTGGTCAGACACTGGAAGCTTGTTTCCTTCTATGAAAGGTTTGTTTTCTGTTTATCTCTCTTTAGTCTCTTTTTTCGTCGCCATAGCCATCCACCCTCGTGCTGCACTCACATTCGAGTAATCAAAGGTCACAATTAAACTGATTCGCAAAGTGCTTCACATGCAAAAAGAAATGTGGTCAAGTGGCTGGGCCCAACATTACTACCAAAACAAACCAGCCACAAACACTTGGTAAGGAATATTAAAAAGGAATGAGAAAAAAAAAAGACATAAAGCAGTGGCATGAAAAACAAATAACAGCTTTAGAAATGTGAGCTTTGATAATTTTTTATTTGCATACTCAAGTAGATTTTTAATAAAGTGTTGTAGCAATGACATGCTCTGCATGTTTCAGAGTTCCTTTGGGTCTCTGATAATATTCAGCCCAACCAGAACACTAAGGTCTCATCATAATATTACATCCAGAGGCTTCATAATGAGTATTGCATAGTTGAGCAGATGTGTAATAAAGTGTTGCGCAGTACTGCAGACATGACATGTATGTGTTTCTTAAGTCCCGTTGGGTCGGTTTTATTAACTCAAACCAACCAGGGCTTGTTGGGTCTCATAAGAATTTAACATGGTCTGTATTGTTGCATAAGTGGCTGCTTGTAACACATTTAATCTGTCACCAGCTAACCTTACCAGTAGGCTGTAACACAAAGGAAAGCAGCATTAACACCCTGTTGACCTATTGCTATGAAATATTTACAAGCTCCTTTCTTATACAACATGCTCCCACTTATTTAAGTCTCAGACAGGAGATTGCATCTCATGCTTAAGTAGCTAGCCCGGTCCTGAAGGCTCTACCAGTGGCAAGACTGTATGTCATTTCTAAATGCCACTCTCTAGCTTTTTAATAACTGCAACCACAGATATATCGTCACACTCCCCGGGGACCACTTAAAAACTAAGGGTCGGCTGAAAACATGCTTAGTCATTATATCGTGTCATTTTTTAAGAGTGTGTCCAGAGTATCTAAGTCTCAAAGGATTCAAATGGACCTGTAAAGCACAGGAAATAGTTTTCTGAGGGAAAGATGTGACAGATGTGTCAATATCACCAGCCCACCAGCTCTAATTAAATTCCACGGGCTCAACCGTGAATGAGCCCCAAATACTTTTGAGGGAAGCAAGAGGGCTCACAAGCTACTCTGATTGGTAGCCAAGGGACAAGAAATTGTTTGCCAAAGGTAAGAGGGACTTTGCTCTCAAAATGACATGCTGACCTCTTGCATTGACCTCAATCTCTCAGCCCTTGCTGTGTCCCACAATCTCCCCCAACTTTTGGCAGTTTCCCTGGGTTACCACAGAGACGGCCTAATTTAGAAGAGGTTGTGGGAGTAGTGAGATGCAGTCACTTATTGTAGAAAAGGACCCGCGTTCTTCAAACCAGCGATTTGGCCCTGGCTCCCTTGCTTCCTGCTTTGTCTGTGCTGCTACAGTGAGTGAACATCTAAATTGGCTTGGCTTTTGTTTTGGCTTTGTATCCCTGGAAACACTCAGGAAGAGGACTTTGTGTAAATGATGCTATTTATCCCAAGCCTGTGTTTGATGCTTTTATAAAGGGTAATTTTGCCAGAATTTAAAATACTTCTACCCCCCACCCAACTAACCTGTTTTATGTAGCAATGCTGATAGCCTCTAAAACAATACAACAGAACAGGAATGGAATTGTGTTTTTGTTCAGAGTACTACACATCTGAACAGCATAGCAGCAACAATAATTCACAGGAAAAAGGTGATATATGCTCTGGATTATCCACAGTCCTTATTATTATTATTAATAGTATTGCTGAAAAAAGCTTTTTAAGAAAAAACAACAACAAAGAACTGCCCGAAGTGCTGTTTCTGGAAGGACAAGTTATTGATTTGGTTCCACATTTCATTTATTAACACTTTTGGCAGCGTAAACACAATTTAATTCATCCTCTTCTATTGGGCAAAGTTCTCACAAACCTGGGTAAGAAATTGTGTACTTAAACATGTTGTAAGATGGCTTGTTCTGTCACTTATGTAAATTACTTATGTAACTGATTAAATTTTTCAACATCAAGCATAGCCAGACTATTGGTATGGATGAAAAATATGGCCCAGAACTTGTGTTTTTATTCAAAAGCAACATGCCTTTCATTAAAGCGAAGTGATCGAAATAAAAGGCAAAAATTGAAATTTCAAAGGTCATGTTTAAAAGGTCTTTCCAGTAACTGCAGCATTATCCACACAGTCAAAACAAATTGGAGAATCCAGCCTCATTTTCACGCTTTAGTGATGAAATTTACCTTACACTTACACTGACCCAAGGGCACCCGAGCAGACCCTTGAAGACGTGGAAAGTATAAAGGTTCATTTCTGGTCACCACTTTGGTTAATTGTGAGGTCATCACACACTGCTGCACCATCTCTCACACTGTAAATTGGGGATCTGTGAGCTCCTGCAGTGATATGTCATTGAAGTGGTATAAAAGACAGAAGCGCTTATAAATTTTTGTCTCCAAACCAGTTGAGCAGTGCGCAAGGCTTCAAAACTTACACAGCCATTTGCAGGGGCAGCGATATCAAACTCATTTTACATTGTGAGCCACTTTGTTTTTTTTCTGTAAAAGGGACAGACCAGTGAAACTCCTCTTCCTGCCAGTATAAAAAAGTTTAACTACACATGTAATCCATGAGTTATTTTAATATAAAAAAGAAGTACAATTTCAACAATACATATCTGTTTGTTTAAATAATAAAGAAATTCTCCTTTGGACTTATAAGAAATAAACATGTACATTTACAGAAAGCTTTCAGTTAGGTTTTAGTATAATTATAAAATGGAAATTTATGATACCTGACCTGTTTTGTTTTTCCTGTTAACCCACTGTAAAATCAGAAATGTCTTTATCAGATAGTGAGAAACAGGAACTTCCTGTCATTTTATCTATTAGTTTTTACTTTGGTGTAATATAATGCCACAAAACATATAAAAACACAGTTAAAAGTTTCAAATCTTCCAATGGCCCAGATTGTAGTCCGGTCCTTATATCAGACCCCTTTTAGAGTATAAATACAAACAATTTGAGGAGCCATTGTAATTTTGAGTAACATTTGGAAGAACGTGTTTTAAATAAAATCAGCACTACTTATACAGTGTTCACTTGGTTAGGGATGCTCACGCTTTAATTTAATTTAATGGTTCAGTGTCTTTAAAGTGGGGTTTTATGAGTTCTTGACCCAAAGTAAGTGTATAGTCTGCGGCAGATGGTAGTCAGGACACCAACAAGCACACAGGAGTACTCATACAAAAATAAAACAATGTCCTTCTGTGGACGGGGTTGGCAGAAAATTATACTTTAGCCAGTGAAATGAGTTTAATATTTAGTTAAGTGTAGGCTATATTTACAGCATTCTCTGTGCTTTAGCTTCTGGCAAACAGCCCTGTCAGATGAGAAGGGGGTTTGTGTATGCATTACTTACAGCCACCAGACTCTATTGAGAGAAATGGTCATTTTACCTTGCAAAACATTGGAGTTGCTATTTTACTCTACCCTTTCTTACTGTGTTTCTTTGGCATTTGAAAGGAGATGTTTTGGAGCCAAACAAATGTGCTAAAACATAGAAGTCACACAGCTATAGACCAGCCACCCTTTTTTTCTTCAAGGTTTTTCTTCAAAATCGTTGTTTTTTTTTTCCAACTCAGTCTGGTAGCTTTGAGTTATTTACACAAGGGAAGAAACTTTGTAAACCGCTGGCAAACATGCAGCTATAACATAAAGTTAACGTATACCTTCAAACTTCCAGATATTATTTTCTGCTGGACTGGAAGTGTGACTCCCTCCGTGAGGCCACGGAGAGTGAACTCAAGGTGCAGCGGGGGTGAGACAATAGAAGGCTGAGAGGTTAGTAAGAGAGGAAAAATGGAAAATAAAGAAATAAATAACATACTATTAAAACAATTATATATATATATATATATATATATATATATATATATATATATATATATATATATATATATGATACCATCTTTTAAAATCATATCATGGTTTTACAACCATGTGATCCTATTTACTAACTTTACCTTCACACATCAAAGTCAATCATCTCCAGTACTGGAAAGTTAATTGTAATGTAAATAGTTTTTACCATATTCATCTTCAAAACTCAATATATAGCCCTGGATCCTAATTGGCACAATCACAATAGAGTAAAAACTTGATGGCAGCCTCCTTGCTTTAAGAAAAAATCTGTGGTTGCCAGATGATTGCATTGATTTTGTTTCTGTCAGAGACTGATTGTAAGTAGTTGTTGTGACAAACTGCCCTGAGGATGAGCGTGCAATGCCCTCAACCCCTGGATGACCACTTCCGATCACAAGGTGACTATACAGGTTGCCTGTTGGTAGGCAACCTGTCTCCATGGAATCACGCAGTCATTCTCAGACAGATTGCCAAAGAACTGCCATCTAATTTATTAACTGCCAACACTCTTTGTAAAGAGTTGAGTCTCTTTAAAACAAGTGACTCAACTCAACTGATAGGAGACCAGTTGTATTCTGGTTATATTGTATTCCTATATGAAAACAATGTTACTGAGCACCAAAGTCAGTTATAAGTGCGTAAGTGCAACATGAATTGCATGATTTACACACATTACCTCACACATCTCTGGAGAAGGACACTTGACAAGTATAACTGTTTCCATAAACCATGGCTTAGTCCAATCACAGGGTACAATCATTCACTAAGCAAAGCAATGCAAGCGTAAAAACTAATTATGACATTGTTGTTTCAAACGCACACAAGTACCTTCAATCTCTGACGAATAGCACAATTATGATTATAAGTGAGCCGTGCGGTTATTCAAAGACTTTTCTTCAGTGATTGAGCATATCCACTGACACTGTGGGTCATATTGAACAGAATAAAACTGATAGTGACCTGTGTTATCTGTCAGTGTGTTTACAGTACACTCTGAATCTATTCCCCCGACACGGGAAGATGAGCTCTGCCTCCTTGTTCTCTTTGCAATTTCTGCCCATCGGGGAGCAATGCCATCAATGTGCCTGGCATTGTACACGATGTTCCTTTGCATGAGAGGTTTTCATGCTGATGTTGGCCTGTCATTTCTTTCTCGTCCAAAATATAATGTGACGGCATGGCGCACCGCTCAACATGCTCGATTTGAGCGGCTCCACAATATCCTGTGTCTCCACCCACCCCCACAGACAAGCTGTGATATTCTTCAACACCCAAAGCTGCTTTCACTGTTGGTGTGAAGTAAAAAATAAGCCTTTTGCGATCCTCCACCAGGTGTTATTTGAATATTTTACTAGAATACAAAGAGAAGAAAAAACAACATATCAACTTTAAAAACAAACCACTAAATTTTGCCGCTGCATAAAACCATAACATAATATTGCTTTTTTGTTTCTTCTTCTTTCTTTTTTTAATAACTTGGCCAAACACTACAATGGAAAAAGTGAGCTTGTAAACCTTTCAGCTTTGGTGCAACACCTTCTTTAATAACTGAGTTGTTTGGGTTTTTTTGAGTGATATTATGTGTCAAACAGCACAAGGGAGCCAACAGCTAATTGAGAGAGAACAGTAACTAGAAAAATTTGCATTTCCTGCGAAAATGCAGTGTGGATGCTTTAAAGCTGAAGCTGTATGCAAAAAGTAGCTGAAAAAGCTGAAAAGTTGCAGAAATTGTAAAAACTTTGCAGAAGCAAAGGAACTTTGCTAAAATGGAATAACTTAGCAGAACTGCAATATCTTAGAGGAAACATAATACTTGGCAGAAATACAATAGCATAGCAGAACTTAGCAGAAATATTGTAACTTACCAGAAACATAACTTCTCAAAAATACAAGAATTTAGGAGAAATAGTATAAGATAACAGAAAGAATATATTTAGACAAAAATACTTAAGCATTACAGAAACACTATGATTTAGAAAAATAGTACAACATAGCAGAAATACTGTGATTTACCAGAGACACTGTGATGAACTATTGTAATTTTAAATTAAGACTATGTTTTAGCACAAATATTATAATTTGGCAGAAATACTATGATACAGCACAAATACTCTGGTTTAGCACAAATATTATAACATAGCAGAAATACAATTATATAGCAGAAATGCTATATTTAGAAAGAAAAATATAATATAGTAGAAATAGTATGATTGAGCAGAAATACTACAATATAGCATAATAACAATGATTTAGCAGAAATACTATGATTGAGCAGAAGTACTAAGATGTAGTAAAAGTACTTTGATTTAACAGAAATACAATTATGGAGGAGTAATACTTTAAAATGGGAGAAATATTGATACACACACACACATACACAGAGCCTAAAGGTAAGAGTATTTGTGCCATGGAGTGTTAAGAATGTGAGGTCCATATTAGAAAAGCTGGTAAAATCATAAAAGTTTGCAGAATTGTAATAAATGATGAATATGAATTACTGGTCTGTGACAGTGTATTAATTTGTAGGGAAAAAAACATGTTGACCAAGGTGGAATCGAACCCACGATCTTTGGCTTGCAGACCCGTGTCATTACCAACTGCGCCACTGGGAAAGAGAGGAGCCGTTTTGAAAAACAGGGTGATGAGCAGTCAGAATTAGATCCCGGTGAGAGGCGAAAAACGCCGTTTTTTGGAGTTACAAAACGTTGTGTAACTCAAAAACTAGGTGGACTAGAGGCATAATTCTTGTACTGGGTGAATCAGCGGACTTTGGTGTACTTTGACTGCGATTTTCATTGCTCTTTGTACAACCGTCGCTGAGATATGACGAGAGAGGAAACGGAAGACCTCAGACATGATTGGCTGGCTGGGAAGCCGTGCAGGCCCTGATATGTGATATATGTCTGAGTCCGCACAGAGGATTGGCTGCCTGGCAGAAATATATAGAAATAGTATGATTAAGCATAAATACTACATTTAGCAGAAATACTATATTAAGCACAAATCCTATAAAAAGCAGAAATAGTATATTAAGCACAAATCCTATAAAAAGCAGAAATACTATATTAAGCACAAATCCTATTAAAAGCAGAAATAGTATATTAAGCACAAATCTTATAAAATAGCAGAAATAGTATGATTTAGCACAATAGTAATAAGTTAAACAGAAAAATTGGAAAAGCAAAATGGACAGCTGAAGAAATGCTGAACATGCTGAGGGTCCCTCAAATATACTTGTTAAATGAAAAAAATCAGCAAAAAAATATATAACAGCCACACAATCAGAAATATGTACACATAAGGAAACACACATGCACAGAGAGACACACACACAAGATCCAATTCAGTCAACCAGTCTAAATATATTGAATTTGAATCTTAGAATGAGATCATCCCATTAAAAGGCCTTCTCTCTCTCTCTCTCTCTCTCTCTCTTTCTCTCTCTCTCTCTCTGTCACACACACACACACACACACTGCTGAATTTGAATCCACCAATCAGAGAGCCTGTGCACTTTTTCCTGCCAAAACAGGTGCATCTATTTACACACGCAGCACAGAGAGACACAGGATTATCCGGTTGTTCAGTCTGACGTCACTAGCCGTGTCTGGGTCTAAACTCCGCTGCAGGTCCATATATCAAACGATCACTATGGCATTACTGTGAGTTGAAAAACTGTCTAAAGTCTTTCATCTTTAATAAAATGATCAGCGTTCTGCTCTACCAGGTGTAACAATTGAGTTTAACATCCAGGCATCCATGAAAACAGAATTTATGACATTTAACGGAGTTAGAAGTTAGCAGGGAGTTAGCTCGCTAGCTTCTATCTAAATACAATATAGCATGTCCTGACTGCGGGGTTTTGGAAACAAATTAAAACGTACAGCTCTGTTATCACTTCCAACATAAATGAAGACAGAAAGCTAAACAGCAGTGACGTTTGTAGGGTTACTGAAGTTTGGCTAGCTGGTATATAATGATGTGCTACGTGACCGCTAGCGACACAGCTATGTTAGCATAATATAAACAAGCTAACTTTTTTTCCACTTGATAAAAGTTACCGTGAGTGTTCTCGGTGGTCAGGAACAAATGTAATTGCATGGCAGGATGCTGTAAACGGACCAAACTTCAGCCAGGAGAACAACTGAGATAATCCATCCACAATACGAGGTTAGTCATTCATATACTGCTGCATGGGCTGGGCTGTAGTTACATCCTAAGGTTTTAAAAACTGAGCTTAAATAAATGATTAGCGGTAATAAAAGCCGAGGGAGGTCAACAGTGATCGCTGACTGTTTTAGGAGCTTTTTGAGATCAAATAGAAGAAAATACATAACATTAAACATGTTAACAACACAAATGCCATATTAAACGCAGACTACTTTAGACCCGGAAGTAGGATTCGTCGCGTCATCACTGAACAACCGGATTGCAGTCTATTTCTCATAATGACGACTCCCCTCAAACAAATGACCATAATTTCCTAACCGTAGGGGCTAGAGCGGTCATTCTTACACCGTTTTGTTCAGAAGAGATGGGGGAATCTTCAAGTGTTGACAATTTATCATTAAAATATGAATTTTTAGAGATATATGACATGGATGACTTGTTGACTTAGAAGCCACGAATTCCCCAATATGCAAATTTGAATGCCTCAGACCACATATATGATTGGCTGGCTGGGAAGCCGTGCAGGCCCTGATTTGTGGATTTGAATTCCTCAGCCCTCAGATATGATTGGCTGGCTTAGAAGCCATGAAGGCCCCAATATGCAAATTTGAATGCCTCAGGACACATATATGATTGGCTGGGAAGCCGTGCAGGCCCTGATTTGAAAATTTGAATGTCTCAGTCCTCACAGAGGATTGGCTGCCTGGGGACCTGGCAGAAATATATAGAAATACTATGATTAAGCATAAATACTACATTTAGTAGAAATACTATGTTTTAGCACAAATACTATAAAAAGCAGAAATACTATAATTTAGCAGAAATACTATATTAAGCACAAATCCTATAAAAAGCAGAAATAGTATGATTAAGCATAAACACTACATTTAGTAGAAATACTATGTTTTAGCACAAATACTATAAAAAGCAGAAATACTATAATTTAGCAGAAATACTATATTAAGCACAAATCCTATAAAAAGCAGAAATAGTATGATTAAGCATAAACACTACATTTAGTAGAAATACTATGTTTGAGCAAAAATCCTATAAAAAGCAGAAATACTATATTAGGCACAAATCCTATAAAAAGCAGAAATAGTATGATTAAGCATAAATACTACATTTAGTAGAAATACTATGTTTTAGCACAAATAGTATAAAAAGCATAAATACTGTAATTTAGCAGAAATACTA
The DNA here is from genome assembly GCF_041146795.1 of Maylandia zebra. Classification (NCBI taxonomy): domain Eukaryota; kingdom Metazoa; phylum Chordata; class Actinopteri; order Cichliformes; family Cichlidae; genus Maylandia; species Maylandia zebra. The sequence goes on from NC_135175.1 coordinate 22,445,397, forward strand.
TATTAGGCACAAATTCTATGAAAAGCAGAAATAGTATGATTAAGCATAAATACTACATTTAGTAGAAATACTATGTTTTAGCACAAATCCTATAAAAAGCAGAAATACTGTACTATGATTTAGTAGAAAAACTATAAATAATCAGAAATACTATATTTGGCAGAAATACTATATTTTGCACAAATCTTATAAAATAGCAGAAATAGTATGATTTAGCACAATAGTAATAAGTTAAACAGAAAAATTGGAAAAGCAAAATGGACAGCTGAAAAAATGCTGAACATGCTGAGGGTCCCTCAAATATACTTGTTAAATGAAAAAATCAGCAAAAAGATGCACAGGGAGAGAGAAGTAAGTTTCTAGGTCAGCCTGGGAGCTGCTGAATTTGAATCCACCAATCAGAGAGCCTGTGTACTTTTTCCCGCCAAAACAGGTGCATCTATTTACACACGCAGCACAGAGAGGCACAGGATTATTGCAGCCTATTTCTCATAATGACGACTCCCCTCAAACAAATGACCATAATTTCCTAACCGTAGGGGCTAGAGCGGTCATTCTTACACCGTTTTGTTCAGAAGAGATGGGGGAATCTTCAAGTGTTGACAATTTATCATTAAAATATGAATTTTTAGAGATATATGACATGGATGACTTGTTGACTTAGAAGCCACGAATTCCCCAATATGCAAATTTGAATGCCTCAGACCACATATATGATTGGCTGGCTGGGAAGCCGTGCAGGCCCTGATTTGTGGATTTGAATTCCTCAGCCCTCAGATATGATTGGCTGGCTTAGAAGCCATGAAGGCCCCAATATGCAAATTTGAATGCCTCAGGACACATATATGATTGGCTGGGAAGCCGTGCAGGCCCTGATTTGAAAATTTGAATGTCTCAGTCCTCACAGAGGATTGGCTGCCTGGGGACCTGGCAGAAATATATAGAAATACTATGATTAAGCATAAATACTACATTTAGTAGAAATACTATGTTTTAGCACAAATACTATAAAAAGCAGAAATACTATAATTTAGCAGAAATACTATATTAAGCACAAATCCTATAAAAAGCAGAAATAGTATGATTAAGCATAAACACTACATTTAGTAGAAATACTATGTTTTAGCACAAATACTATAAAAAGCAGAAATACTATAATTTAGCAGAAATACTATATTAAGCACAAATCCTATAAAAAGCAGAAATAGTATGATTAAGCATAAACACTACATTTAGTAGAAATACTATGTTTGAGCAAAAATCCTATAAAAAGCAGAAATACTATATTAGGCACAAATCCTATAAAAAGCAGAAATAGTATGATTAAGCATAAATACTACATTTAGTAGAAATACTATGTTTTAGCACAAATAGTATAAAAAGCATAAATACTGTAATTTAGCAGAAATACTATATTAGGCACAAATTCTATGAAAAGCAGAAATAGTATGATTAAGCATAAATACTACATTTAGTAGAAATACTATGTTTTAGCACAAATCCTATAAAAAGCAGAAATACTGTACTATGATTTAGTAGAAAAACTATAAATAATCAGAAATACTATATTTGGCAGAAATACTATATTTTGCACAAATCTTATAAAATAGCAGAAATAGTATGATTTAGCACAATAGTAATAAGTTAAACAGAAAAATTGGAAAAGCAAAATGGACAGCTGAAAAAATGCTGAACATGCTGAGGGTCCCTCAAATATACTTGTTAAATGAAAAAATCAGCAAAAAGATGCACAGGGAGAGAGAAGTAAGTTTCTAGGTCAGCCTGGGAGCTGCTGAATTTGAATCCACCAATCAGAGAGCCTGTGTACTTTTTCCCGCCAAAACAGGTGCATCTATTTACACACGCAGCACAGAGAGGCACAGGATTATTGCAGCCTATTTCTCATAATGACGACTCCCCTCAAACAAATGACCATAATTTCCTAACCGTAGGGGCTAGAGCGGTCATTCTTACACCGTTTTGTTCAGAAGAGATGGGGGAATCTTCCAGTGTTGACAATTTATCATTAAAATGTGAATTATTAAAGATATTTGACTTCTAATGCACCATAACTGAGTAGAGCGAAGCAAAAACTGGCTTGACTTGCCCTCAAACAACGCTTTGTAACTCGAAATCTATTTGGAGTATCGATATCATTCTTTCACCGTAAGAGACAGCAGGCTTTGGTGAACAGTCATGGAAATTTTCAGGTCTCTGTGGAAATCCAACAAAAAGTTATGACGAGAGAAAAAAGTGGCTCATTTCAGAACGGTAATACGTGAGAAAGAAATTCTTGAATTTTGAGCGTCACGAGTGTCTGAAGATATACCGGGACAAGCCTCATGTCTTAACTTTGCTTCGTTAAGGAGATATGACGATTCGAATATGCCTCTCATTACAGAAATGCAGCGGTGATTTTGAACAAACTCTCCATTGACTTTATATGGAGAGTTTTCCGACATTGTGTTGGTCTGAGGAGATTTGCGAAAGTTCTATGAATACCACAACAATGATAGTGACATTTTCGGAAACCCAGCAAAAATACCTATGTTTTGATGTATAATTTGTGGAAGTTGAGTGAAGATTGAGCAAGTAGCAAGAAGTTGTTCGGACATGAAGAGAAGACTGCAAAACCTTCAGTGGCACACTGGAAGCCAAGTGCATAGCAACCATAACAACGCATGTATTTTGTGAAAAATCACAATTTTGCAACTGAAAACTTTAAGAGGCATAAAGGTAAAACGGTAAAAGATTTGAAAAAGCTGAATCATACCTGAATAGCCCAATAATTTGAGAACATTTTAAAGTTTGAATGGTTGTTCTACGTGAAAATATGAGGAAGTAGTTAAGTTTCAGAAACAAGCAAATTTTAGCAGAATTGCAGAAGTTTCCCATTCATTTCAATGGGACAAATTAAGCTTAATATTTTAAAAAGTATAATAGTGAAAAATACCAAAAGACATAGCAGAAATAGCAGAATATTTTAAAATTTGAACGGTGAAAATCGGCTGAAAATTGTGGAAGTAGTTAAGTGCCAAAAAGTGTACGGAAGTCCCAAGAGGAACTCAATAGTGTGGATGCTTAAAGCATCCACACAATTATCACCTGTACAGTAGTGATGACATGAAAATGTGTTTTTTCTATGTTTAAACTCACATACGGATCACAAGGAACTTTAATAATTTTTTGTTTTGTTTTGGGGGGTTTTGCACTACAGTTACAAACATGTCATAACAGATGTTTGGTATAGTGAATGCTGAGATCATAATGTGATGAGATGATGATGAACTGATATTTATCGCAGCTTTTTTTTGCTATTCTGTCGCTCCATTTCACACAACCCTTTCACCCTCCAGACTTCATATGCAATATTATTAAGCTTACGTGGGATACAGTCAGTCAGTAAGTCTAACTTTGAAGCTGCTATTTTATTCATTTTTGGACAGATACAGTAATGTGCAAAAGGCTTCTCATTTCTTTATATTTAGCCTCCAAGAATCAGGAGAACTGCTCCTGAAAACTAAAAGAGTTCAGGCTCTGTTGAATAAATATAGTGAGACAAACTGTGTTTTGGGGGGTTCAGAATATTGGTTTTCTTTTTTTTTTTTGTGGTTTATTTTACTCTCTCTTTGTCACTGACTCTCAGGCCATCTGTAACTAACCCCTTATGTCCATCCACACTAATCACTAAACACTTCATTTGTTAAGTATGTGCACTTGTTTCAATGAATCTCTGTGTGCGAGTTTCTACTGCATTTTGCTGCCATTTACAGACTGACTGATATCTTTCTTCTGCTCTCTGTTTCACCACGTATGTCTGCCTGTCTCCACTGAGAGCAGCATGTCTGAAAGTCTGATCAGAATGTTTGTATTTTTAAAAAGAGCTCGACTTAAACAATGGCAAGGTTGCTATATGCTTAGCTCTTTTATGCAGGGAAGCAGGAAATGCTGACATCACAGCAAGTACAGGAAGACAGGCTTTGTGGATGAGCGAATAACAAAATTAAATATTTAACTCACATTCTGAATATTGAAAAGTATTTTCAAAGACTCACAGGGGCTTGTCCTGAGGAGGTGCAGAGAGACTCGGGATCAGAGGTATTAGCAAAACAGAAAGTTAAACAGTCCGACAAGTGTGACTGTCCATCCAATTAACTTGTTTTGAATATTTTAAGCATAATCCAATGCTGCTGTGGCAGCTGAAACTGCAAGAAGGGGTCAAGAAGAGATAGATGTAGCTAATGAAGAGAGAGATGTAGAGGAGGAGGAAAGGTGCCAACACACCGCTGTGGGAGAACCAGCAACAGGTGAGACTGACAGCAAACAAAGAAAAGCAGATTTCTCAGGAAAAGAAATTCATTTATATTCTTCTGTGAGACTCGGCTATACTGCTCACAGCATTGTAAATTTAATATCAGTATAATTTCTACAATCATGAATAAGTAATTATTCCTCTCTCCTTCTCTTTATTTTTCTCATCCTTATTGGTAGACACGTGTTACATGTGATCCTATTGTCTGTTTGGCTTGTGTGACTTTTTAATACATTTGAAAAATGGTTCTGACCCATTTCAGGAATGCTGGCACCACCTGTTCAGGTTCCAGCAGTTTTATTGTAAAGATTAATCAGGAAAGCAGATTATTACAGACCATTACCAAAACGGCTTCAGATACTAGGCTTCTGAGGCTATTTCAACTGCAGGTACTGTTAAATTTATAAATATTTGGACTACAAATCTCTGTACACCACAACACCACACTTATGGACTGAAGTGAAGTGTAGACCATTTCAATTCAAGTGGTTTAACAAAAATAGAAGTAATGATGTAAGAATCGCCTGTTCGTTTCTGTATATTATGTTGAAATTAGAACCCCCCACCTTAATACATCTTTAACCTTAGTGTATATCAATATGTTACAAACATTCACCTGTCAGTATGGTCCATCAAAGGATAATCAGAAACCGTGTTTCTTACCTGCTGGCTGGTGCTGGCAGCATCCTGAGAAAGAGTGGTGGCAATCCATAACTAAAGTGCTCATTTTTAACTTGTAACTCAGGACCTGTCAGTCATTACTCTAAGCCCCGCCTCTCCTCCTTGATACACATCCACGACAGAAAAACAGGGTCAAAAGTCAGAAATTGAAAGAAAAACAAAAAGAGATTTGCATAAAAACAAATAATTTATTCAAAATAACATCATTTATTTGTGTTGTTTTTTAAAAAGATTTTTAAATTTTTAAATATCTAAACATAGAAATTCAATTTCAAATCTACTTCAAATGAATACCACTTTTGACCCTGATTTAGTGCCATAAAAAACGTCTCGAATTCAAAGTGCAATAATTTGAATGAATTAATTAAAGTTGAAAGATTCCACTTTAGTCACATATTTGTGAAAACTTCTGAAAATGCGGAACTAATAGAAAAACACTTACTGAACGTGACTAATATCACAACTTGAGTACACTCAGATCATTCCTAATTACACTCTATTATGGATGCCCTTAAGCCAGCTGTTGTTTTAGAGCATGGACCAAACAATTTCAACTGAGGTGGGAGACTGAGTAGCTCATATCTGTACTGGATGCAAAGAAAGGGCCAAATCACCATGTGCAATGAACAAATTTCAGGCATTTTGATATCTGAAACCACATAGTGCCAGAGACAGGGAGTCAAAGGCAGGGAAGAACAGCCGTGTGACTCAAGCATGTTGTTTTCAAGCTCATTCCCAAAGTGATGGAGTTTTAACAGAATGTTTTGGGGGTACCATACAGTACCATACAGCCAGTTTCTGTATGGTACTTTTAAACTACATGATCGAAGACTGGCTACTTTGCTTGAATTAATGTTATAAAGGGTCATACACTTGTTTATTGACAGGTTATGTGGGCCAAATAGTGAATAAACAAGCTATGTGAGACATGCATTTTCATTTAAATTGAAACATGTCAATAAGCTATATATGTCTGGCAGTTTCATTTTCTGTTGTGTCCCTTGGTGAAATTAAATTTGACATCTCTACAAACGCATGTTTTTTTCCAAACCTTTAACCTTTAAGCTTGGCTGAGCATCTAATGTCCAACTACTGCAGCAACTCAAAGGAAAAAGTCAGCTAAACATTATTTTAAATTAAATGAAAGCTTTACATCAATGACTACAATTATTATTGTCTTTTGTTCTTTTCCAGCGACTCAGTATTGATCAGTGGAATAATCATGTGTCTCGTTATTTCACTGACAACAGGCTTGATTTAGATTTTATCAGTCATCGAGAAGCTGATTTCAAAATCCAATCACCACGGGGAATTAGCATGAAAGTCAGTTAGAGAACAGATGCATCTATGTCCAAGCAACTTGATTTGCATGTCTGATGTGGGAACGTTTAGTTTGTTTGATGTCAAAATCCAATAAATGCTCAGTCCTGTTAATGAACAGTGAATACTAAATCCTCGTCTATGCTTTCTCTCAGATAACTGGCTATAACTTGGGAGTTGTGGTTAATCAATTTTTTGACCTGGTCTCTATTGCCGATGGAAAAGCAGACACTGTTGTGACAGCTGTTCCCGGCTGACATCCCAACAAACAAAACTTCATTGACTCGGGACTGACGATACAGTGTTTAAGACAGTTAATTATTTTATACCCATGTGAAGTGAGATCATTTTATTTATCAGTAAATACTTTTTTAGAAATTGAGAGTATGTGAATGTGGCTGCAAGGCAACTTACACACACCTTTCTAAGCAGAGGCTGTGACTGTGTTACACACAGATTACCAGCAAGGACTTGTAGAAGGATGTAAGATATGCATGGACACTGTCAGAGACCACCTTCAAGAACTTAATTTATATTTCAGACACAAACCTTACTGCTACACACAAGACAGCATTCATCACCTTGGGTGTCCGTGTCTGGAATATAAGGTAACAGTAACTTGATACTACTGCTGTTATCACCTGTCTGTTCATAATAAACTTATATACAGGCAATTGTATGTTTAACTAGAAGTTAATGAAGTTCAATGACAACGTGCTCTCTCAGCACATTGTGACTGAGACCAGACAGAGGAAACTGAGGGGACTCACTAGAGGAGCTGAAAAGAAGTACAGTTCAAAGGGAATCCACCCCAGATACATATGGTATATGTGGAGTTTACTTTGAGGCTGACGTTTTGCCAAAACCTGTCCAAATTCTTGCTAAAAGTGCATGTCAAGATTCTAGAATATAAAGCAGCAGCTATGTTAGATGTGCAAATATATCTGATAAATCAATGAAATTTTTACTAAACAACAGGAACAATTCAGAACTTCAAGGCCATCAAAAGGGGGCTGAAAAAAACTCTTCTCCCTGGATCAGTCCTATTCTGTCTCATTCAGGATACATGTGATCTGCAAGGACTTGGGGTCTTTGATAATGGCAGACAGAGAGATATTCAAAAATAGCTGAAGGATTTATTGCGTCTAAAGTTGACCTTACATCACACTAATGGGATGTAAGCTAAAACTAAATGTTTCGAGAACAGCGACCAGGAAGAGATCATAAACCTCCATCTTAAACCTGCCTATGTACAATGCCATAGTGATTGCATGAACCAAGAATAAATACAATACTGTAAAAGAGCATGACAAATATTTATCCTTAGGTAACAACACAGAACCAATATCAGCTTCATGAGAATATGTGGCTGCCTGCCTAATGATCACCATAAATGGACCAAATATCAGTCCATCAATTCATCCATCCATGCATCTTCTGCCTTTCTGCTTCTGGTTTCAGTTGTGAGGGTAGCAGTCTGCACAGAAAAGCCCAGCTACTTCTTCCAGCTCATATGAGTGAGCTGAGTGACATAATCTCTCCAGTGTCCTGGGTCTTCCCTGGGGCCTTCCCCCAGTAGGACCTGCCTAAAACAACTCGCATAGGAGGTGTCCTAGTCAGGTCCCCCGACCACCAACTGTCTCTCAATGTGGAGGAGAAGCAGCTATCTCTAAGGGAGAACCCAGCCAAGACTTTTCATCAAAAACTAATTTTCCACCACTTGCATCTGCAACCTCATTCTTTGGTTACTACTGAGAGTTTGTGACCATAAGTGAGGGAAGGAACTGACAGCACATAGAAATCAAGAGCTTTGCTTTCACACTACGTGCTCTCTTTAACACAACAGATAGGTACCCCAATCCATATTTCAATCTCATGCTACACTCTTCCCAAACTTGTGAACAAGACCTTGTGATACCTTTCCTTTTGGCACAGCAACTTATCCCCTACTTAGAGTGGCCACTCTACCCTTTCTCAGCCAAGAACTGTATTTTGCAAACCCCTGTAACACTTAAAAAATAAAGGGTCAAGTTTACCCACCTAGGATCCTACTCTGGAGCCAGGCCAGGGGTAGGGTAGGGGCACAAGAACAAGGGTCTGGTGGGTGGACATAGACAATGAGGCCCAGCCACACTTAGCCCCAAAAAAGCTATATGGGTCTGCCCTCCTGTGATGGCCAAACCCGTGGCCACACTCTAAAGTCAGTAACTCTTGTATTTTCATTTCTTCATTTGAACATAGTAATCAGAATCAGAATCAGAATCAGAAACTTTATTGTCATTGTCACGAGAACAACGAAATGAAAAATGGTCCCCGATCATTGCATCATCCCTAGCAATATCAAAATATAAATAAAACAATAAAATTAATAATAATACACTTTAGTTTCCAATAACATATATTTTATATATGTTAACAAACTAGATTGTACTGCATCGTTTTGTGATTATGATTGTGTTTTGTTTGTTACCCCCTCATGTGTCACAATGGTCTGATCAGCCATTATATATACCCTTGTATGTCATTTCATGTTTAGGTCAATTATGCATGTTTGGGCAGTCATTAAGTTTGCAGTCTTTGCCTGAGTTCAGTTTTGTTTCTTTGACCTCGTTTATGAGCTCAACCTTTATTACTTTTGTAAATATAATTTTTTGGGGTTAAATAAATGAAAACTATATTTTTCTAATAATTCCTGGGACTCTTCCTGTTTTTCAACTCGGTCCATCACACCTCCTATGGGACCACCACCCATAGATGAGGCCATAAGGGTTCGGTGCATTGTGAATCAGGCAGTGGTCAACTTTGGAGGCTCTGACACCCTGATCCTGGCTTCCAAAACCAGCTGGACCAGATATTTTTTTCGGACCGTAAGGCACACCAGTCGATGAATGGTCTGTTTTCATAGATAAGGCACACAGGATTATAAAGCGCATTAAGCGAAACAAAACAGTCAGACAAGTCAAACTTTACTCAACTCATTCTTCTTGCTTCCTCCACTTCCGTACCATTGATTCATTAATGTTGAACTCTCTTGCAGCTGCTCTATTCCCATGTTGTTGCAGTATATTAAGGACTATGTGCTGCTTCGTAGCTTACCAAAGTCATACTGAAACATTTTTGACGTATTTTTGAGTGCCGTGTACCACATAAAATTGCTTGGCTAAGTTGGTTCAAGGTCAGTAAGCACAATCAGAATTCATACATAAGGTGCACCAGATTATAAGATGCACTGCTGATTTTTGAGAAAATTAAAGGATTTTAAGTGCGCCTTAGTGCGGAAAATACAGTAATCAGAATGCTTTATAGAATATGATCTTCAAACAAAAAAGGCAGTCTTTCTAGCAGTGGTCACTTAAAGTGTTGCACAAGAGTAGTCTTGGTTTACATTTTCCACGTATCTACAGCAAAGTGGAGAAATTAACCACTGGTCCTTCAGTTTCTGCTTTTATGTCACAACCTAAAACATTCAGTTTTTTTAACTGGCTAAATAGCCAAAAACCTAATGATGAGCTAGAAAAGTGGATTCATCAGACAATACCAGCAGTTAAAACTGTAGCTCCAAGTCATTCCACTGCAAAGTGAAGAATCATCTTTAGAAACAAAGCAAATGGTCTGGGATTACATGAAAAGAGAGTAGTGCAGGTGAGAGACTATCCACATAAAAACTTTAGCAAGTATTTCAAGATACAAGGAACAGGAACTTAAAAAAAACCCTGAAAACTTCACAGCAGTGGCGGCTCCTGAAAAAAATCTCAGGGGGGGCAATTTTTATGATATCGACTAAAATGACCCATTTAACCCTTTAAGACCTACCATAGAACCAAGTTCGCCAGAGCTTATATTATATTTTTACATGCTGTGGAGCCATTTTTGGGAGCATTTCAAGTTGCTATACATCAATACAACCATTATAGCCCAAACTTTAATAATATGTCTGCATTAGGTGCATAGTAATTACATAAATTGCAAAAAAGTGCAATAAACTACAAAAAAATTGAAAATCGTTTTTGTTTTTTTAACATATATTTCTAGTTAGAGAAATTTAAGAGGCTTATCCCTCAAAACTGTAAATACAAAAAAGTTACACAAACTAGTTTCCCACCACAGGAAATTTATTTTGAGTGTCTTCATAGTTTTATTTTTGAAATACACCAATTTTTATATACTGCAGGAAAAACAAAAATAAATATTATAGTGCAAATTTGCAAAATAACAGCATATGCATCAAAATAAACTATTTCCAGCAGTGCAATATGAGTCTTAAGCATCCCAGAAACGACACAGAAAGTCATAAAGTCAAACATAACTTTTTAAAACACATAACAAGTAAAACACAAGCTCATAAGGCCTCGATCGTAAAAAACTACATTTCCGCAAAAAGACGTCACTTCCGGTTTCGGGCAGGTCATGCGGTCATGTGATAGTTCGCGCTGATGGACGTAGGAAGTGTTACAAACAGCTGATGGATCGGCGAAGCGTGTTTCTGGAATATCATGTTTTTGTTGCTGCAAGTGATTTTTATGCAGTTTTTGCAAAGCTATATGTGGAAGGAAACTGTGACCGAGGACAAGCTGATGGCATAAGATGTAAGTACAACTCCTCCAGTTTCATATGCAAAAAAAATTATTGCGCTAGCTTACTTGGTTGCAGAGCTACCGGGATTTAAAAATAGTTACGCAAAACAGAGCGTGCCCGCTCCGATCGGCTGTAAAGGGTTAATGAGTACATCAAACAACACAATTTAAATTTAAATTTAAAATGAACAACCATATTCTGGCCATTTGTATAGATTTGTAAAAATGAACAACCATATTCTGGCCATTTGTATAGATTTGTAAAAATGAACATGAACAGATTTTTTTTTTTTTTTTTTGAATGAATGAAAAATAACTATTGAAAACAACAACTGTAAACTGATTGGGGGGGGGGGGGGGGTGGGCTAAATGCGTCCCCGCATTGCTAGCTCAAAAGCACCACAAAACTTAATACAATCGATGATTTTAGATAAAATATGACGGTTTTTATCTACCTCTTCGTTGTGCCTTCTTAAAGCAATCCGATGTCCATCATCTAGCTGCGCCGCTATGCTAGTTTTCCCTAGCACAGCTAGCTTTACACTGTTGTCCATATGAACTCGTGAGCTTTCATGTTTCTTGATTCGTTCGGAGAGGTGCTTTAAGTCGGTTTGTCCAGATTGTGTCCACGTCAAATCACACTTGTCACTTTTGAACAGTATGCACGGGAAACAAAAAAGTGCATTAGCTGTTCCACAGCCTGTCAGCCACGACTTGCGCTGGAACCAACTCCGACAAAAAGTCCTGTTGTATGCTTTTGACTTCTCCTTCGTTGCCTGGGTTAGTTGAATTTCGGGCTTGTCAGGTCCCAACTCTTTAACTTGCAGTTTTTCTGCCATTGTCCTTCTGGCAAAAGGGTAGGTTAGAAGCGATCTAACCGAATTTGGGGGGAGGCTGTGCCTCAACCGTTAACAATACCGCTGCCATCGTCTCTCTCTGACCTTATAGCTCACTTAGGCTACTGACTGAGGTAAAATTCTAGAACAGCAAATCTTCGCGCGTTTTCTGCAGGGGCGCAATTTTAAGCGCCCCCAAACCATTTAATTCAGCGACGCTGATAGGTCAAATATTTATTATTTTCCCCTGGCAACCATTTAATGATAGGCTATTTCGCTGCATATCAAGGGCGCTTTGACGAGCGCCCCAGAAGAAGAAAAACACCGTTTGTTGGTTGAACTTTAATGAGTCAGCTGGTGAAAATGTTAAAATACGCCTGGCTGTATATGGGCACACACATAGTAAAACTATCATTGATGAATTTTTAAAAAATATATATTTTTACTCCTCCACATTTGGGGGGGCGGAGCCCGAGCGCCCCCTATGGGCCAGCCGCCACTGCTTCACAGATATTTTTCATATCAGTTTACAATACGGCATTAAAAAGATGACCACAAACACCACAGTCCTGTCAATTATGTTTGAAGCCAAAAGGCAAAAGAGCTTTTTTTTTCTGGGGAGAATTTAAAATCAAATACGCAGTCATGTCCTAGAAATGTTGTATAAATATGTAATGAGGCCGTTATAAATGTTAAACTGTCAGAAAGTTTGATTAAAACTGTCATGATGCGTACAAACCCTGAACAAGGAATAAATTAGCCACATGTCACTGACTGACAGACTAAAGTTATTGTACATGATTTGCTCTGGCTGATACGGTAGGACTCAGAAACTGTAAATATATCTACAAGCTGGCAGCGACTACTGCTCAAAACATCACTAGCTTTCTTTTCACTCTTGATATTTGTGATGAAGCGGCGGGTGTGATAGAAAATCTCTCTCATCCTTTTCCCCCCAGTTAAAATGGAAACCAGACGGGGAGGAAAAGAGAGTGGCAGGCCACAGCAGCTTCCATCACTTATCCACCACTCATGCATGATTGAAAGGCTTCTGCCAGCTTGGAGGACTGCATCATTTATACCAGGCTCCTTCAAAAATCAAGAGGCAAGGAGCAGCTACAGTTAATATTGACAAAGCATTGAGTTAAAAAAAATTAAAGGCAGAGGGAAAGTCTAAATAAAGTACAAGTTGATTGCCTCTTGGGTAAAGCTTAGACTTTTGTCTTTTCTTTTTCCTCTGCTTCTGCGCTAATCTTTTAGATGGATTCAGCTAAATTGTTATAGTCTCCCACAGAACATAAATGGAGAGCATCCAGGGATTTGGAGCTGCTATTAGAGAGACAAAATGATCCATCAAAGCAGCTGCTAGGGAAAGGAACTAGGAAATAAGGATGATGTGAGAGAAAGAGCTATTTTTATAGGGATGCCATGTGGTGGTTTTTTTTCTCCTTTCCTATTCCTTTTCCTTCTTTTACACTCTTGCACCGGCAACACCACCGTGGTGACCTAATATGTGTTCTCTTGTACCATATATTTGATGGTCATCAAACATGCATTTGAAGGAATACATTAAGCTAAGCCCTTCAGACCACTGACACCGCCGCCTCAGCAGCTGCAGCAGCAGCGTCAGCCTCATCAGGCCAACTCTCTGAGCTCACAGATGGACGATCACAGCTAGAGACTGTTTTTCTCTCTTCCCCTGTCCTCCTCCTCCTCTGTATCAACAGCTTTAAGTTAAGGCAGAGGATTTCTTCTCATCAGTCAGAGCCCAAGGGTGTGTTGAATCTGCATTAGAGGCCTGGGCCGTGTTGAGAGAAAAAGAGTTGAGGAAGTGGTGGGAGTTGGAGAACGGGGGTCACCACGCTGATTAATGATTGAAAGCAGCAGAGCGCTACTTTACCCATCTCCTCCGCCTACATCACCCTTAGAAAGGGAAGAAATGTATCCAGTGCCTAACTGTTGCAGATCCCCAAAGCCTCACCCAGTTATGTTGTCAATATAGAATCCCACCCCCGACCCCCCAAGGAGAAGCAAGGGAAATCACTCTAATAGGCTTTTGTTTTATAAGCCTTCTCGCCCCCCCATCCAAGTCCCAGAGATGGAAAGCTTGCACCTGTCAGTCACAGCTGCACCTGGGTTTTGATGCCTTTAAAAGTGTGACATCGTGCTGTGATATGAGACAGGAACTCGGGCTCCGGCTGTGGCTGTTAGCCTGCTGGGCTTCCAGTGGGGAAATGGAAACCATTGCAGTATTTACCGTTGAGTTTTTGCAGCTCCTTCTCTCTTCTTGCACAAAACAAATCCCCAACAACCGAGAAACTACTGTGGAAAACGAGGGAAACATCTACACAGCCTTATCTCTGGAGAACAAGAATTGTGAATCAATACAGATTTTCCTTGTTTCGCGTCTTACAGTGTGCAATCTGACACAACAAAAGGTCAAAAAGACATAGGAAGTGCTGGCTCAAAATTCAGTTTGAAGTCCAGGAGTGCAGAATATTGATCTGACAGCATGATAAAACACACTGTAGCTATTTAATGATTTAAAAAGTGGTCTCGGCCCCCAAAGCTGCATGCAAGTCATTACATTAATCAATATCCTTTATCAAAGGGTTTATGCAATTTAATGATAAGACATCAGATGCAATATAGAATACACAGGCCCAAACAAACAAAACCGTACATGAGCTGTATCACTAATTCTAATACACATCTCTCCTTTGAATAGAATAATTCGGGGCTGAAACAATCAAAGGCTTGCGCTTCTCTGTGCCCTCCCACATCTTTCCAGTATGAGGTTGGTCCCAGCATACCTCAGGATCCTGTCCTTCAATGCTGTGCAATTCTGAGATAAGGCTGGTGATAATATCTGGCTACAAGATCAAGAATCAAAGGAAAGAATCCTGCCAGGTGGCAAGGGAAAAACATGATAAAAATCAGACAGAATATTTAAGAAAAACTGCATTTAAGCTTCCCCACTGTTCTTATCAAATATGTCTGTAATACCCTATGAATTTAATTAATGACTCATGCAGCTATGGCTGGGCCCAGCGAGGTACTTATTTGTTAATTTTTTCTTTTTTTTAAAGATATAGTGTAATGTTTAAGAATGTGCTCATACTTCCGAAGAGTTTTAGGCAGAAAGAAAGGGCTTAGATTAAAGCTGCAGGGTCCTACTTTACCCCAAAAGTAAGGGGAAATGCATAAATTACACATAAAATAAGTAAGTGAGATGTGTCACTGTATAATTAACATCTTATTGTTATTCACACAGCCAAGCCCCTTAATTATACTGTCAGACAATGGACAAAGCCTCGATGGGAGCTGGAGCAGAGCTCTGACAGCCTCTGCGGCTGACCTCGGGGCCCTGCTTCATGAGTATCAGTGTAGAGGCAGTGGTTGACAGAACTCGGAATAAACCTCCCTGAGACACGTTTGCAAACTTTTTCTCATTTATTTTTCCTCCACACAACCAAAAGTGGCTTATCATCTAGGCTCCACGTGGGAATTATCTGTGATTGATTACTGCAGCCTAGATTTCAAGGAGGATGCGTGAGGGGACAGGTATGCTTAACTGACCTCCCAGACCGTTGATTAATGCTGTGTGCTGTGTGTGCTGCTGATTTGTACCACTCTTCCAGAGAGCCCTGAGACACTCGATAGTGGAGCACTTGGTCCTCTCTGCTTTGATAAAACCAGAGCAGGAGGAAACACACCCTTCCTCTGTCCTTTCAGAAGAAATGCCGCAGCTATTTAGATGATAGAAACACTGCAAGCAATCTACCTTGGTGCTCTGACAATCTATACTCTTCCTTCCACCACTGCTTCCAATAAGTGGCCAAGGCATTGCCTGGAGGCTAGCTACCATGGCAAAAGCGGATAAAACAGGGCTTGCTGACCGACATGAACCATAAAATGAGAAAAGCCAGGGAAACTTTTGTGTAAACACAACTGCGTGTATTTTATATGCACCTCCAGGGTGGGTTTAACTTCACATCTCTCCTAGGTTCCAATGGATAAAGAGGCCCACGCTTAGAATCACATCCAGGCTTCCCTAAGTAATAAGCTACTGAAAGGAAACAGCCTGGGTACTTGCAGACGGGGCGAGGCAGGCAATCCATTTCATGTGTTTATACTCAAGGCCGAAGAGCAAGACAGGTCTGCGCTGTCTTTCCCCAGGCAAAGCGTTTTTGTTTGACACAGATCGGCTCAACTTTGTTTACCGTTTCCTTGATTTCCTATTTAGTTTCCTCTCTGCACAGCTGTGGGGCTAAACACATGTTTGTGCTGAAGAGCTTGGTGTGAAGCTGGAGGTCCCTTGGTTCAGAGATGAGGTTTTTGACTGATGGACAGGTTCCCCTCTGGCCATGGTATCCTTCCTTTCTACGTACAAACACTCAGAGCATCAGAGGAGAGTCTGGAAAAGCTCAACAGGAAAGGTTGAAAACTGAGGGGAATTGCTTTGATTTTGTTGGAAATGCTGCAGTTGTACTGAGTTCTTTCACTTCTTTTAGTTTTTTCCAATGTGTAGTCCATTCTGATAATCAGCGTTGCACACTAATTGCAGTGTACTCTATAATGATGCACTGTATACTTAATAAAGCATGACTACTAAACACCCCCCCCCCCCCCCCCCCCCCCTCCCTGCGGTTATTTAAGTATCTACAATATGTCACAGTCCGCAGCGCCGCCGCCAAGTGACACTTTGTTCGGCATATTTGTTTTTCTCACATGATACAGCACCATTGGACTATCCAAACCAAGTGTTACCTTATGCACACAAAAATGAAAAAAATGAACATCCTGCTTCCTTGTAGTATACTTTTTTTACTCATCATAGCAGACAAAACAATTTTCACCTTGTCATTTAATTTTCACCTTTTTATTCACCTTTTAATAAGGCTTTTAAATACGCTTGAAATATATACTCTGATAACACAAATCACTGTTGGAGACAGCATGCCTCCTCTGTGGGGGGGTGGGGGGTGGAAATCACTTGTGTGGCCATATGCAGACACGCGTGCATATGTAAAGTGCACAGCAGCTCTAGTGAAGTAACAAATGGCCACTGAGAATGACAGATTAGTAACGTAGATAGAATGAAATGGCATCGTAGGTGCAGAAGGGGAGATGAGGCACCATTCATCCTGGTCCGAGGGTGATCCATCAGGAAGCGCCAGGGTCCAGTAAAGGGCAACCCAGGAGATGTAGCAGGAGACAAAGCCTTGTCCACCAGATGTTGAATGCTCTCCCTGGGATGGATTACCTGGCACGTGTGCGTGTGTGTTTGTGTGTGTGTCTGGGTGGCATATGCGAAAGACAGAGAAAAAGAGCAAAATATGATATGTGAATATTTGATCGGTCATACGTGGGAATCAGGCTGTGGGGGAGAGATCCACATGTGTTTATGTCTCTGTGAGTGTTAAAGAATAACAATGGGAATTTAGGCGTGCTAAAGGTAGATGTAAAAAATTTGGAAGAGACAGAGAGCAATAGCTGAATGCTTATGTGCATTAAAAAAATGAGGCAAGGAGATGCAGGAGCACAAGCTTTGTGTGAGCGTAATGCGCTTGTATTGGTTAAGCAAAACAGATGCATTTTATATTCAACCAAATCTCCACCAGGTCACCCAAACAAATCCCAAAATCAAAAAGCTCTGTCTCGGTTAAAAGACAGAGCCTTTTCAGTGCAAATAAAAATAAATTGCAATATATCCCTCTTTATCCGTCCTGTTTGCACAGCAGCTTAACAATGTAATTACACCTCCAAAACGCATGTTGGCAGTTGGGGTTTCAATGCTGTGTTGAGCTTTTCCACATATGTGACTGAGCTGAGCAGCTTGTGTCAAAGCTGGAGCCAATTAATAATGAACAACATCAGTTACTTCAACCAAAATTGTCAGCCCAGGTGCTGCAGAGCTTTCAAAGTGAAATGCTAGATAAACAGCACAATAGATGGATGGATGCTCTGTGACATCACCCACTGCTTCTGTGCTCCACATTTTGAAGAGTCTATATCAGCAATGTGGCTGATGCAATAGTGTTTTTTTTATAGCCAGAAGTTACTTTATTTGGATGAGAGGGTGAGTGACGGGTTGTTAGCTAATGCTAGCTAGCAAGTAAAAGATTAGCAAAACACCAAAACTGAAGTATAGAATTATTGTATTGTGCCTATCACACAGCAAGCCATATTATTAGTTAGATTCATTATAAATGCTCCACAAGACAATAGTAGGAAACACATCAGATCCATTTCAGTGGCTTAAGCTAGCAGGGGTTAGGGCTAGCAGATAGCGATCATCTCCAGCAGCCTATGTCTGGACCATCGAAGGTATCAAACATGGACAGCTACTAGGTTGGAAAAATGAAGCAAACACAAGAGTGGCTTAAACCTGCGTTGATCTGACAACCACCAGATGGGAACAGGTGGAGCTAATTATTTCTCATCCCATAAAAGTCCATGAGAAAGCAGCTTTGGTCTCTGTGTTCTTTGTTGCTGAAGTTATGGATTCAGTCACTCATTTTGGACCACATTTAATAAAACAATAAGTCTATTTTGTGATCACAAGTCAGTAATCGACTTCAATCACAAGTTGTTAGCTCATGAGTCGGACCCTTCTTGTTGCATGTGGGGTTTTTTGCAACCAAGATGGCTATAGTGAATATGTTCATCTCAAGGCTTCAAACTCCAGTTGATGATGTCACATTATCTATGCCTATCCTTCACATAGTGTCAATAAATAACTCTGGTATCCATCTTCATGTATTTTAATTCACTTCAACCATTTTTCTGTGCACCAGACTGTAAATATGCTTTTTAATGTTGTAAATTTAGACTTTTTAACAAAAAATGGATTGCATTTATATAGCGCTTTTCAAGGCACCCAAAGCGCTTTACAATTCCACTATTCATTCACTCACACATTCACACACTGGTGGAGGCAAGCTACAGTCCTAGCCACAGCTGCCCTGGGGCAGACTGAGAGAAGCGAGGCTGCCATATCGTGCCATCGGCCCCTTTGGCCAACAAAAGAGTGTCTTTGGGGTTTGACTCACTTTCAGATCTGGTCTCAAGTAGTACATAGAGTAGAGGAACTGCACATTGCACTTTGTTTGACAGCTTCAACATCCTTGAGTGAATAATTATGTCATGTTTTTACTGATTAAATTAACAGCATATATGCTATCAAGCCAAATAATTATGGTTGCAGTCCGCAATGATGTGTATGTGGTTACATTTCTGGAGAGGTGCAAGTCAAGCAGTGGCGTGGGCTAATTAAATCTGCACAGAATCAATATATCTGAGGCTTGCTCGATCATCGGTCATGGCTGACCGGCTAAAATGATCATTCTAATCACAAGCCCACTGGTGGGCGTGTCTTTTTTATAATATGTTTAGATCTAAAAGAATGTGTATGCATATGCATGTGGATGTTGCATTAACATAATAGTCAAGGTTATCTACTTTCATTCAAAGCTCCTTTACAGATGTGTCAACCAGCTCGGCACCAAAGACTGTGTGTCCTCGCTCAGAACCAAATAAACAAAGGGTTAAAATAATATCCTCTCTGATAACTCGGGGCTGAATGGGAGTGAGATTTGCTCCGGTGATTATGCAGTCAGACACAGCAGCCACTTTGATGCGTGATCATACTGTTGATGGCCTGAGAGTGCACGGATAAAATGACAGTTTTGTATTCACATATACACCGCCCACCCACCGGCACCACGAGCGCAACCCACGCACACACACTAAAAAACACACACTAATCCACAGACGGTTTGCCCTACATGTTAAAGTAAGGCGTGTGCTGAAAATTTCAATGTGGTGTTCAGCTTTGAAATAGACCTCCGTTGCTCCAGGTACCCGAGGTCATGAAATCAGAATGAGATGCCTCCTGAGAAGAATGTTTGTCAAACATCATTTTACATCTCCGTCTTCTCTCGCTCTGGTGTGTTTGCATGAGAAATGTAACTGGAGTTGATGAAACAGGCAGATGTACACGGACAAAAAAAAACAACCAAAAAACACGCACGCTGGTTTCGAGGACGTGGTATTTTGGAAAATCAGAATGCACAATCACATCCAGCTTCTGGGCCTTAGCTTCTGGCTGCCTATGCAATATTTCTGAGTACACAGCTTGAGCTTGCATTGCATGTGTTATCGCCGAGCAGAGAAGGCAATGATGACAACAATGACAGCAGTAAAAGAGGTTTTGTTGCCTGCACGTTATTTGTGGCGCAGGGGAGTTTGAAACATTTTTAAATAGTTAATTAAGCAACTTCAAATACACAAAAATGCACTCGTTCCCATTTGGTCATAAACCACAGTGGAGCAAACTCATATCTTTTGACAGCATTACGGATATATGCACTGGTTAATGACACTTCCAGATTGCAAAGGGCTGATTAATTGATTAGGCCCATTAGGAAAGGAGCATTAGAAGTGCTATTAATTTTGCAGCAGCAGCGCCCCTTTGCGTGCTCCCTGAGAGCAGATGGCAATGAATGATGTATTTTGTTAGAAGAGTAAATATTGACAGGTGCGCTTGGGAGAATCCACAAGCTCCCCATGGACCGTGCAATGGGAGAGCATTCTAATTGACTGTGTGCATTCAGGAGACCTCTGGAAATCAAATGCCGTGACCCAGTCTAGCCTAAAAATGGCACATTAGGAACTGAACCATGTGCTTTAGCATTTGTTGTGTGTGTGTATATGCAGTGGATAGAGGAAATCTGTGTGTAAGCAGAGGGAGAGAAGTAGGAAAATGGAGATGGAAGTGATTCAGTATCTGAAAGGCATTGGTTTGGCCTGGGAAGCTCGAGATAATAGGTCCTTGCCTGGCTCCACTTTGCCTCCAGTCACAATGGCCCCACGTCATTTCAATCGGAAAGCCAAGAAAACTCATTTCTGAGCAGCGTTGACATCAATTGCGCTCTCTCGCTCAGTGGCAATTTTAAATCGATTGCTTCACACAGATCCCCTCCTAGTCTCAGTGAAATTTAGCCGGTTTCAGACACAACACAGACACTGTAAAAGCAACATGGAGAGGCCCATGAAAGGAACAATAAAAGTATATTAGCTGAGATTAACTGATCTTGCTGTGTTTGTGCATCACCTACTTGGAAGGAGGAGGGACAGTAGGAAATATTTTCTTAGGCCAATAAAACATACACCAAAGTGTTCTTACACTGCATAAAGTCATAAAGTGGATCCTTTTGCACAGTTTATCAAACTATCAAAGGGTCATCTTTTACTTGGTGTTTGAACACCATCAATGTGTTTAAGTTGACTGTGAACAATAGTTCAGAGGTGGTAGGGAGACAGCACTGATATTGTCCATAGCAGGGACCAACGATAAGAGAACAGAGATTAAGTGTCAATGCTTGATCAGGACAGATGAATATATTAAATAGGCAGATTAGCAATCAATCTGCTACTGTTATTACTTCATTTTTTAAATTGTTGATAGTTTTCTTAATTAAATGAACCCAATTTTTTTGTCAAATGTCATTAAAAAAATGTCAGAAAATAGTAAAACATCCTCATTACAATTCTCTAGAGCCCAAGGTAATGGATTGGCATTTATATAGCACTCTTCTTTTCTTAATTTAATTTTAAATTTAGTAACAGCACTTCTAAAGAATGATTGAAACCAGAAATTTCATGGTACGTGGCAGCAGTGCCAACCACTGCATCACCGCCTAAATTCTGAACCCTAGATGTATCCATTTTAGAATAATAACTTTTAAAAAACAAGTAGCAAAGCATCGGATTAAAGCTGCAGGCAGCAAATGTCTGGCATCTTTAATCACTTACTGAATGTATATCATATCATCAGAACTATTTCCTGTTGAAGTGCTTGTCAATTGCTTTATAGTCTGTTTCAGCAGTACACGGAAAGATCAAGTGCCATTTTAACTCGGAATGCATTATCCCGGCTTTTCCCACCTTTCAAACAACAATGCAGAGTACAAAGGGAACACCACTTTCCTGTTTCCCTTTGTGTCACAATACCCTGAGCACTTTAGTTACATGACAAAGATGACTGGTGTGTGATAAGATTGTGGGGTTTTTTCCAGGCAGTGGCTTTCCATTCCAGAGAGATGTGTTGTCATTGTTGTTAGCCAACCAGTTATAGCCCCCAGGAGAAAACCACAGATGATGCTCAGATGAAGTGTCTTCCTGGGTACTGGGAATAATAGCTCCCCTCATTCTATCTCCACTCTCATGTTTCTCTATCTTCCTCTGTATTTCGGTCCCTGAAAACTACCAGCCGACTCTGCCTCCAGTTGTATTCTTTTATACTTGAAGACACTGGTAATTCAATTATCTTCAGAGTGTGGTGTGGGTGCGTGCTGCATGGCCATGGTGGTGCTGGATGGCATTATTAGGCTAAGAAAATATACTTGGAATTTTGTCCTTAGTAAGGAGTAGAAGCAGCACATGATGAAACACCTTTTGCCTTTGCTAATTTCAGTAACATGTTATTTTGCTTATGTGCTCTTTTAATGCCTTTTGGTTCATTGTGTCTCGGTTGACATTTCAGTTCTTTTTTTTCACATCCTCATTTGCTCCAAACCTGTTTCTGTGCCACTGAACTCCTTCACAGCTACATGGTGCTGTGGGATTCTGTGAAGCTTTAGGTAATTTTCGTCTAAAAGGTGCAAATTTGCCTTAAAGATGGATTTGTTTGATCACAAATTCAGTAACAGGTTTGAAATCTATGCTACAACTGACCTTTTAAAAATATTGACACTGGGACTTCAGCCACTGTCAGACTGGCCCACAAACATATAAATCTTCTGATTTCAGACTGATTGACAGCGTCCTTGGACTTTTTGATGGAACAGGACATTCAGCATCATGTTGAATTTTTTTCTTTTTCTTTTAAGAGTTTCTTGTATTGCCTTGAGCAGAGGAAACGAGAGCAAGGACATAATGGCCAATGAAAAGAGATTCTCTCAGCCATTCAACCGTATATACTGTATGGAGAAGGAAATAATTTATCAGCATCAGATCCTAAGTGCTTCATTAGCATTAGCAGAGCCCCTCCATCAATCCCTTTTTATCTCTTAATCTAAAACACAAATTCATTGTGAGCATGTGAAAAGTTACTTTGTGCAGACTTGTTCTAAACTCACTGAATGAATTTGGAAAACCAATTTTTCATCCTGTTCTTCAGGTGTACCCACTGGGTATCCAGGTCAAGACTTCTTCTTTAGTCTGCCAGTCATTCTTGGTGAAAAGATATATATTTTAAAATGATGGTTTCATGATTGTGTTTCGATAAAATCTCTCTAATCTGCTACATACAACCAAAGTCTGCTCAAACACGACTACCCCTTTTAATACCATATGCAGATATGCATTCTAGTATTCATATGCAGATGTTTGTTTATTAGTTAGCCAGCGGCCTTCTTTCTCTTTTATGGCATGTTTTATCATTTCCTAACACTTTACCAACTGCTGATCAGTGAAAGTATTTTAAATGCATCCACCTGGAATGGTTTCCTTGTATATTAGAAGAGCATGAGATACAAACACGGACTGCTCAGCATAACGCTGTTAAATACGACCGCCTGTGGTCAGAAATTCCACACATTTTTTAAAGCTTTTTAAAGCGTCCACCGAGCCCAGCACATGACTGACAGGGCTGCGCTTGGATTCTGTGTAACCAAGCATATTAAGATGGCTGGTTGTATTTCAGCCCACCTGCCTAAATGCAATCTGGGCGCTTTGCTGATGTACTACACCCCACACTTTCATTATTTAGCTGCATAAATGCAAATCAAAGCACTAGCCCTCTGGGGCAGAGCTTGTGGAGGACAAGGTAAATTGAGGTGAAGAGGAAGAGGTGAGCCATTCTTCCAGTGTCCTTCTCTAAGCCTTATTACCCTGGAAGAAAATGAACACAACTGATACATTATAAAAGGGCTGAAATACCATGGCTATCTCTAATACAGTCTTTTCCCTCAAACAATGGGAATGAAATAAGGTCTTTGTCAGCATTTAGGGCATCTGCCTTCTTTCCGTCCTGCTTGCCTCGAGATAAAAGAATCAGCAAAGTCGCATAATGATTGTTAATGAGATCTTTATTAACCAAATTATTGTCTCGCTGATAATTGCTTTCTCAATGTCATGTAACTGTGTTTTACACAGCCATTGAATTAATGTTAGGCATTAATGGAGTTGATTAACCAAAATCAGCGTGGCTCTCCATCACCTCTTTGATTGGGATAATCATGTAGATTTTGCAGGAGTGAGTTGTGCAGTTAACTTCCCACGTAGAGCATTTCAGACCAAGGGCTGAGGATAATTCTCCTGCTTTGGGAAGCTTAGCACAGTGCAACAGCAGCCTTTGCATGGTGCAATCTAACAAGAATTCAATTTTGTGTGGGTGTGTGTGTGCCAGTCCTTGTTTATGTGCTCTTTTGCATGCATCTGTGTAGATGTGTTTGTGTATGTGCACGCTTATTCGCATTAGAAAGCGCAAGCATCCATCTAAAATACCATTGTGTTGCAGAGACAGAGATGAGCTTTGCTTCTTTTTAATTAGTGGCCCAGCGGACTTAACCCCACCTCATCATTCTGCCTGAACTAAGGCCCTACGATTAATTGACTCCTCTGAGTTGTCATGGAACTTCATTTCCTCAGGACACCGAGTGTGTCTCTCAGTTCACAACACATTTTGCTTGCAAAAATATTGAGTCTTTAGTAGTGACATATGGTAAAGTCCTACAGGGCTTTGATGTTCCATTTTTCCATCTTCCTCACAGCCGTGAGATGTATTCATCCGTCTTTGGCTGACTATAAGCTTAACAACTTATCATAAAATGTTCCTTCTTACCCATTTTTGTGCCCGTTTTCTCGTTTCCAATTTGTTACAGGTTTAATTGTTCTTTTGAACTGCCAGTACGTTCCACGCTGCCCTCAGTTGGTGACTCTATTACTATTTCCATCCAACTGTCAAGAGAATCTGAATTGCACTTTTGAAATGTCAGAAAAATAAAATGTAAATTAAGTCCGTTTTCATTAGCTCTTGAAGGAAATAAATAGTCTTTCAGAATATGAAACATGCTTAGACAGAAAATAGACCCAGCAGAAAAATGTAGACGTCTTTATGCTACGTTGTTATGTGAAAAATGCAACGCTTTATTGATTACGTCCATGCAAACAGCAACACAACCTCTCTAAGTGACAAACCCTCGTCACAATCTACTGTTTCAATACAGGATGTCGGAATAATAAATCATTATGTACTGTTGAAAGACTAAAAAACAAACAAAAAAAACCATCAAAGTGTACACCTGCACTTATTTTTGATCGGGAATAAATGACATTACTGGAATATATAACCACATAGTTTTCCATTTTATGATTAGAAATGCCAGAAATGATGTATGAGGGACACCTAATGGGAACGTATAATGCGATGCAAAAAGTAAATCGTGGCAAACATTTATATACACAAACATGGGTGACAAATTCAAAGGGGGAAAGTGCCCTCCAGTAGCTTTGAATCCACTTGTCCTGTTAAAGGGAAGGGTCACTGCAAATCAGTACTAAGCTGTTGTTGACTGATCACTTTTATTCTATGACAAACCATTTTAATCGTATGTCTCCATCCGTAGGGTACATAGGGGGGAAGTGCAAGATATATACCTACACTTTATTTTAACTCCTACCCAAATATACCATGAATTTCTTTTCATCAAATACAAGTCCCCTCATTCTTATTTTGAAAGTTCCTTCAGCCATCCCCAGCCTTTCGCTTCTCTAGCTTCCCTGCTAACAGGCATACATACAGCGATGCTGTGTAGATCATGGATGTCATTCAGCTGATCTCCAGAGAGCTTCACGTCCTGCGGTTGGACAGCTGCCAGTTCCACCATAAAGGATGCTGGCAGCGACAGCAGTTCTTGTTCTACTCAGGAAATCTGCTGTGAGCTGGAGGGGTCATTTTAACAAGAACATGCACATGCTTGTGCCTCCTGCCACTACTACAAATACAATCTGATTCTGTAGGGGTGAGGATGAAAATTAAGTGAATTAGTTG
The DNA here is from genome assembly GCF_041146795.1 of Maylandia zebra. Lineage (NCBI taxonomy): Eukaryota > Metazoa > Chordata > Actinopteri > Cichliformes > Cichlidae > Maylandia > Maylandia zebra. The sequence goes on from NC_135175.1 coordinate 22,471,179, forward strand.
CTATAGTTGAGAGATTAATTCGGCTGAATACCTTTCAGACCTTCCCGTATAAAGCTTCCCCAACAGCAGGCATGCCGAGGTGATGCTGTGGTGATTATGGATTCATTCAGCGGATCCAGAGAGCTTCACGTCCTCTGGTAGGATAGCCACCAAGTCTACTATTATACCAATCTGTCTGAGTGTGATTGCAGTCAGTCCAAATCTGGGAGGACCAGAAGGCTTGAGGGTCATATTTTTTGACTTTTCCAGTGCTTTCAACACCATCAGGCCGACCCTCCTGGGTGATAAGTTAGCAGCGATGCAGGTGGATGCTTCTCTGGTGTCCTGGATTGTTGAATACCTGACAGGAAGACCACAATATGTACGTCTCCCACAGTGTGTGTCTGACAAGGTGATTAGCAACACAGGGGCACCACAGGGGACTGTCCTCTCCCCCTTCCTCTTCACCCTCTACACCACAGACTTCAGCCACTGCACAGAGACCTGCCATCTTCAGAAGTTTTCTGATGACTCTGCGGTGGTTGGATGCATCAGCAGGGATGATGAGACAGAGTACCGGGCTGTGGTCGACTCCTTTGTCACGTGGTGTGAGCAGAATCATCTGCAGCTCAACGTGGCAAAGACCAAGGAACTGATCGTGGACTTCAGGAAGACCAGGAAACACTTGACCCCTGTTTCAATCCAGGGGGTCAGTGTTGACATTGTGGAGGACTATAAATACCTTGGAGTACACATTGACAATAAACTGGACTGGGCTAAAAACACCACAGCACTTTACAGGAAGGGCCAGAGTCGTCTCTATTTTTTGAGGCGACTGAGGTCCTTCAACATCTGCCAGAAAATGCTGAGGATTTTCTATGAGTCTGTTGTGGCCAGTGCGATCCTCTATGCTGTTGCATGCTGGGGTCGCAGATGCCAACAGACTTAATAAACTGATCCGTAAGGCCAGCAATGTTGTGGGGATGGAGCTGGACTCCCTCAAGGTGGTGTCGGAGAGGCGGATGCTGTCCAAGATAAAGACAATGTTGGATAACACCTCCCACCCACTCCATGACATGTTGGTCAGTCACAGGAGCTCGTTCAGTGAGAGACTGAGATTACCGAAAAGCACCACTGAACGACACAGGAAATCATTCCTGCCTGTGGCCATCTCCCTGTACAACGCATCCACTTAACACACTGTTTGCTGCTACAACTACACATGTTTCTTTTCCAAATATTTATTTATAAGTGACTTATGTATATATGTATGTATGTATATATATGTATATATTGTACTATTCTTAGTTAGCGTATTGTCTGTCTTGTCTTAATGTTGGTTTAAAATGGAGCACTGTAACAAAAAATAATTTCCCCCAGGGATCAATAAAGTATTCTGATTCTGATTCTGATTCTGATTCTGATCAAAAGTGGTTGCCTAGATGTTGAGTGTGCAACATCCACAACCAGTTGGTCATCGCAACTACATGCAGTCATTATCTGACAGCAAAAAATTCAATGCAATCACCGGCCAGCAACTAAATTTTCTATTTGCGAGAAGGCTGCCATCTTATTTTTACTCTAAACAAAGCTGTTCAGTAGTCTGTAACAGTCTGAAATCCTAGTAGGATAAAATAACTATTGATACTTTATTAAACTCAAAGATGTGAAGTTTGCATCTCAGCTTTTATTTATGGCACCGAGGTGGAGTACATGGAAATAAAATAAAACAAATTACAGAGCCCATATTCACTCTAATGTAAATATTCTGCCCAGCACAATAGTGTAGTTCAGTGACTTTTTTTTTTTTTTGATAAATGCATCACATTGATCCATTTTAGCTTGGCACCAATCATTGTTCTTTCTATCATAAGAATGTGTTAACCATGAGAGAAGAATAAGGAATCATTAGGTTAATTTTTCAGGACCCCAGCATTTACCATTTTAATGCAACTATCTATAAACTGGAGAGTCTAGGGTTTAATAAATGACTATGTCAACCAATCATTAGTTGGGGCTTTCAAGTCTGCTAAATGGTGACCAAACTACCAGCCATACATTTGTTTCTTCAGGTATTGGCAGGTGCAGCCTTTTATAAATGCTTCAGCAGAATTGTGGGCCAAAAACAACCAAGGAATTAGTTACCTCTATTTAAGGTCTGCTGCCTATGCTATCCCATTAAGCTTACACTCACAGATTTATAGGGAAAGGAAGTATGTTCAGCTGTTGTGGTGCAATCTTGATCCTGAAACTGGAGCAGTGCCCTGTGAACTCAGCAGGAGTGCAGCATTTATACTGAACCTCATCAGTTATACCTGGCTACACACACAACAGCTGCACACCTAAAGAGCATCATCTCACCGGGATGATAATCTTTCCATATAAACTTAGAGAAATGACTATCGTTTTGTAGAACACAAATACTTGACAGTCTGTACATCTGCAGCACCTGGGGTCTGATCTCACAGGTTTATACAGAAGCTACGTTTTCCGTTTTCTGTGCTGACTTTTGTGTTTTTGTGCTGAGCCGTCACACGTCGTCCTCCACAGAGGAATCGTAGATAGCTCTTTATCAGAGTGAGTATTTGATATAAAAGAAAAACATATCAGGAATTTTGTTTTTATGCATGTTATAAGATACTTTAGACGTTATCTTTTCACTTTTAGCAAAAGAAAATCCAGAGAATATGCCATGATTTATTATCACAGTTTAAAAGGAAAATACCACCTGAAATGTGTCATGGGGCTTTAAAAAAAGGTATAGGAGGGATGATAAAATGAACCAATTATTAATGGAAAATTGTATGCAATGTGAAATGTTTAAGATAAATGAATGTGACTGTACACCAACAAACAAAATGTGAAGGGAAAACATGGCATAGGTTTTATTAGGGGTCCTCCCCTTGCATATTTCAAGCATCAGGCACTTTTTAACCTGCAATTTGGTAATTTTTTTTATACACCAGTTTTTACCTATATGTATTTGTTGTAAAATGTCTTCATTTATGTAAACAAAAAAACATAAAGCATAAAGATCAGGCAATATAGTGCAGCAAAGCATTCTGTATTTACTCTCCAGTGGATTGACTTTTCTCATTCAATATTATACCTACTGAGCAAACAAGCATGCAGACATGCGGTACTCGTCTGTCCTCTTTTGTGTCTTTTGTAACCTCGGTAAACACACATGTGGCACCTAATATACGTCAGTGATAAATCAATGCAACCTCTAGACTTTAATAGTTTATTCTTTCTGCACACTCAGAGCATATCGCTCATGTTCATGTGTTTTTTGTAAGTCGTTGCTATTTTCAGTCCAATCACAGTTGATTTATTTATCATTGAAAGAAGTTACCAGCAAAAGTACAACCAAAACAGCAATTAAAACAATCAATAATTCTAATAAATAACAAAAAAGACAACAAGAAATCAAAACAAAATAGAGGCTTCTTTATCTGCCTCTCTCATATATATATATATATATATATATATATATATATATATATATATATATATATATATATATATATATAGAAATGTTCCTAATAAAAAGGCTTCTCACCTCAACAGCTACCAGAACTGCCCCTTTATAATACACTACATCAAGTACAACATCAAATATGATGTTCAGGTTTCCTGCGTGATGTCAGTCAAGAGTTGTTTAGCACGTTGGACATGATGCAACCTACTGACATAACCTTTATATATGTTTTTCTTAATACACATATTCTGCTGCACTGCCGACTTTATCAGTCATCAAGGACAAGAAGAGCATCTTGTCTACAAACACTCACAGCTACTAAACATGCAGCAGTAAAACTGGAAAATAACTGGAAAGAAACAGAGAACGTTCACCTTCACAGTAAAAGCTGTACCTCTGCACCACAGGCAGTATTTTCACAGAGCATTCTCATTCCCAGATTGTCACGTCCCGAGGCGTCTCATAGTAACGTCTCATAGTAAAAGGTACCCCTCCACGTCCCTACAATACGCTCTGGATTGTGGATGGAATCCAATAGAATGAAGCTCCAGGCAGTAACACACGCTCCAGCCCTAACCATAACCTTAACCCTAACCTATGTTGTTAGGTTTTGGAATGAGAACATGTTGCATTTTCCAAAAGTACAGCTTCTGCTTTTCAGTCTTTATTTGTGCTTTGTGTCCCATTTTTTTTACTACTCTCAAAACGTTTCACTACTGCTCTGAGAGTAGTAGTGCTTGAAAACAACTTGGTGTCTTTCATGAAGCTATAGTGGACTGTGGGAATATTCTAATGACCAAAAATATCCAAAAGAAGGTTTTTGATAAGACATTTTTGTGACCAATTTCAAATTTCAGCTGCTCCCACTGGCTGCAGAACAGTCTCTAAGTCTGTGTCACTTGACCCTAAAGCTTCAAATGGTAGACAATTAACAGCATGTAGGTAATGATCGTATAACTGCAAAACCTGAATATCAAACAGTTATCTTACTATTAACATTGCACTATGTACGTATATGTGTATATGTCTGTATGTATCCTATCTCCTTCCAACCTAAGAAAATACAGGAATTATTAACATGCAACAGACCACACAATCAAAACAGTAAACAATCTACATTTGAGCTCTGTGAACTAAAGTGTATTGTTCGTCACAGGGCTATATAGAGTGATTCTGTCCTTAGCAGGCTACCTGTTATACTTAAGGATAACATGCCTTGTTCATTACTTAAAGTCAACTTCTTCCAAATTTTGGAGCACGTTATTCTGCCACCTGTTAGTCTTGTGTAACACTTGATCATCACTTCCACCGGTTCCCAGTTGAGCCCCACTTTAAATTCCAGCACAGACGCAACAGGACCAAAAATGACAACAAAACAAGCCTTTTAAAAGACTTCCAAACATTACACTCACTTTCTCTTGTGATCACACTTGGCTTGGTTGCATTTCAAAGTCTCTTTTCTTCATCCTCCAGCTGTCTTGCCCATTCTTAAATGTAGCCATAGAGCCTCTGCCAGCTGTGAACACAGCGTTATGCTACCAAGCTAGGTAGCATTACCCAGCATGCCATCTGCTAGTGTATTTTGTAAATGTGGAATTGTTAGTGGTTATCTTTCATAAATGATTTCATATCATGAGGTTTCCCATGTTGCAGAATGTTAGTTGTGTGTTATTGTAATCAAAATTAATATAAAACAATTGTTATATTAATTTTGATTAGAATATTAATTAAAACAATGACTAAAAAGAGTGAGCAGTTAATTGAGGTCCTCTCTAATTATGCTCCTCAACAAAGGATTCTGCCAATACATACAAGTCGGCAGACAGCCTGGCCTAAGTACGAGGGATTTTTTTTTAACAAAGCTACAATTGTTAAGTTAGATAACATAACTTATTAGCTTAGTCCTGCTGTTTTGTGTGAAAACAGCTTGAAAAACCATAAAGAACCAACTAAATGTCACAGCTTAATATTGTATTGTCTATTCAGCTGAAATTGTCCATTTTTGCTGATATTGTCCACTTTATTGTACAGATTACAATAGACGACATCATTCTTTGCTGTGTGAGAATAACTCAATGATTTGCTGCTCGCCTGCTGATATAAAGCAGAAAATAACGCCTTCATTCTCTCTCTTTTTCTCTCATCACCCACTGTGTGTAGACAGATGCATCTAGGCAAGTCATCTAGCAATAATAAGATGAAGACTTAATATTATTAGGACCTAATAATACACATTTGTGGTCAGAGGTTTGCACAAACTCATCATGGGCATGAATGTCATGGTAATTTTAGGCGTTTAATTATTTCTTTGAACTGTTCTTTTTGCAGGGTGGAATGACTACAGCATACATTTTAATGACTTTAAATTTTCTCTGATCAAAAGTATACATACTGGCATTATACATACAATCACCTAAATCTTTTAATAAGTGCTACTGAAAATGATACAGTGTCTTACAACTTGACAAGCCCAAGGCCTATTAATTTCTTGTTAGTGATGATGATTGACTTCAACTTTTTCTTTGCCAGCATAAAAAGGATTTGTCTGACAGCACTCATTTAATTGACCAATACAAGAACAGTGGAAAAGTCCAAGGAACTCAAAGATATAAGAAAGAGAATTGTAGATTTACACAAAATGCAAAGGTTGCTTGGAGTGATGTCTCAAACAGTTGTACATGAGTGCAAGTTATTCTAAAGTGTCATCACTGTAACAAGGTCTGGATGAACCTCCAAACTCTTCAACTTCACCTCAAATCAACACCTAGTTAGTAATTATAGCTGATATCAAGTTAACATGAATCTGTTATAACAGCGAGCATATTTGAGTGATCCAAACAAGCCCCAAAGCTGGTTTTCAAATGGATAAGGTTGGCTAATATTAAGCTTGTAGAATGGCATTCCCAACCCTGACCTCAACCATAGTGAAAGCTCCAGCCAGGAAGGAAAGGTAGGATGTAGCAAGAAGTGTAGGGTGCTCGTAGGCCACCCTCAGTCATGCATCGTCAGTTGTGGAAACAGCAATAAACCAGCAATAAACACCAAGTGACTCAATGTTTAAATAACCTAATAAAGGCAGCTCTGTAGGGGGGATTTCTGAGTGTATCTAGTGTCGCGGCTGTTTTCTGTTTTACAATATGAAAACTTTTGCTTTCATGTTTTGTTTTGGGGCTTTTTTCATGTTTTTGAAGGCAGACCCATGCACATTTTGAATACTGAGTTATCAATGTTAACGTGTTACTTGGCAAAAAACTGTAGTCTACAAACCAGATGGATGGAGGTGTCAGAAAGATCCAGAATTAGAAAAAAATCCTGACATTGTCTCAGAAGGTCAGTCCAAATGGTAGAAAAATGCAATACTAACATTTTCTTCTGTTATTTTGCTGTTATGTACAAATCATCGCATAACATTTTAAGCCAATGTTTCCAACTCTGTTGGTCTCTAAATAGACAGACTTTATTATTTCCTTGTAAGAGCATACATCAGCAGATATATTCTTGCTAAGGGACAGCTGAAAAATAATCAAGAATATTTTCCACAGACATGGCGGTTAATTATCTGGACTTCTGGCAGTGCTGGAGTACCTGTGGAGTGCCATCTAATGCAGCTCTCTTTAGATAATGTTTTTTCCTATTTTACTTCAAAGCTGACGTCATCATTGATGCTATTTACTTAAAGTGTAAACAGTTTCCGGAATTCACTGAACTCGATTTTCGGAGAATCGCTCTTCATCTAGTTAAAGTAGTGCTGTACTCTCAAACATTTAAAATGAGTAAACCAACCACTAACTGATATTTAAACTGAGCCTCATCACTAAATTTCTTGTTCATCCAGATGCTACTAGGACAAGACTCAGTTTCATCTCCAAACCACATGCAGTGTGTATTCTTGTGCTGTTGCTTGTGTGGTGCGAGTTCTCCCGTGAGACATTAAAAGAAAGAAAGACTATTCTGCTTTTCCTGGATGTTACCTAGAGCTGCACTTTTGAAAGGCTTTTAGTGAAACTCATTTTCCCACCTCCACAACTGCTTCTTCTCAAATTAATGGGCCCCTAAACGTCTATCAGCAGGACACATTTAGCTGTGCTTGACTGTGCCTCAATCACTGCCAAAGCTTTCAAGTATTATAATTTTGCTGCTTTGCATCAGTTAGAAACATTCACTCTGTGCATTAAATGCATTACAATTTCACCCAGAAGCCCAAAACACTTGCAAAGGAAGAAAAAAGAAAGAAAGAACATTGACTGAGAATAGAGGCACTTACACAAACTTTATGATTATGTCTTTATCCTATTTCATGCACTTACTTAGGAAGCTTAGATTAGCACTGAGGGATTGATGTCAATCATTACTGCTCCGTGCAGCATCGTTGTTAAATGTGTCACTTCATCACCAGTTATAGCCCCAAAAATTGAGAAATTGTGAAAGAACATAAAGAAGTCCAGGCTTTCTGCTACTGAATAATTCTGTTTATTAAAAGCGTTGTCACAGGTTCTTTGGATTGGCGGCAAGAGCACATTCTTATTAACAACAACAAAATAGGCCATCACAGCACGCACAAACTCCTAGCTTTTAAAATGTGTTTTAACCGGGCAGCTGGTGCCAAACTCTTTTACTCCATGTGAGTTTTACTCTACGGGTCTCAACCGTGCAGTCGTTGCTAATGTTCGAACCTCAGCAATTTAGGTGAGGTGACAGCTGGGTAACAACAAAAACTCAAAGCACGAAAGCGGTTTCAAGTCCAGCTGGTTCTTCAAAAAATATTCAAAGCACAAATGATTTTACCTTCCCTATAAATCTTGATTCAGCTTAGGTCAGACCAAACACGTTTTAGAAATAACCAAAGCAGTCATGGAGCTGTAGACTGAAAATTTAATTCAGGGTGGGCGGCTGGCTGTCATCAGGTCCCACATATGCTTTTTGTATCCTTTTGTTAAGCTGTCATGTGTGGATGTCACAGATCAGCTCCTGCTTGTTATGCCAGCATCAAGCAAAGAGAGCCCGAATGAACAGTGAAGTGATACAGCTGATCTGGGATTGCACGCACGCATACAGCTGCTTCTTCCTTTTAAACACACAAACACTCGCATACTCATCTGGGATAACACACCTGCAGTATCCTATTTCAGAGTCAGGGATACAGGGATAAGGGTGATTAGATCCTCATCTTTACACATATGGAAAGACAAACAGACACAAAGCACATCAAAAGGTGTCCCGGAAAACGCTCCGGTGTCTCAGTGTCGCAAAGGCCAAAATAAGCCAGGACTGTTCACTATCGTTGTCTTTTCCCCTTTTCTATCCATCTCTGGCTGGTGCGCTGGCTTTTGACTTGGAGGACAGTGAGCAGGGAACCTCTGCCAGGCTGGGAAAGGATACAAAGCAACAGCCCTCAAACACACAGCCCTTCATCCACTTTTTTAACCAACTGCCATTTAGTCATCCGTCTGCCAAGATTCAGGAATGGAGCAGAGGGGAAAAGTAATTGACCACCAATTAGATTGATTAGACCATATTGAATATGATTGATGGAAAATACTAAAATAAGACACCCAAGGCAGAATCATCCAATCACGATGCCCTGGAGTGGTGCTACCTCTTCATCGTTCCTGGGTGAAGTTAGAAATGTATCAAATAGATGAAGAAGTCAATGTTCATTTGGAGACTGGCCAGTGAAACAGTCCTCCTGGCTGAACTCATATTCAACGTTCATTCATCGAGAAAGCACCCATTTGCTGCCAGCCTGAACAGGTTTATATTGATCTCGAAAAATATGCACACATTCTGGTGATGGCTCGTGCATTCAGAGTGTAAAGTCCTCTTCAGAAATTCAAAGTTTAAGCACCCATGTTAGAGTCTTCACAGCTGAGCTCAAGCTGCAGCCAAGTGTAATTGTGCGGCTGCTTTTGTTTTCTGGTGTTAGCCATTTTATATGTAATTAGCTGTCAGGGATAGTGAAAAGAGGCTAAATCCCATCCTATTTTTTGCCTCCCTGAGTGGCTGTGCTCAAGTCTGACACTGACAATAATTAAAACTCTGGCTCGATGACTCTCATGTGCGGTGCTACATTTGTCTCCACCCGTGTAATGGGTAATATGGCTGGGCATCACCCCCTACATTTCTCTGAGTAATTTGTTCCTCCTGAAGGGTTTGACCGCTCGACAAAGCTGGGCCATGATACTTAGCCATCCTATCACTCTAAAACCTAGTTAAGAAGTATCTGAACTGCAGGCCTTTCAAAGTCAACAGAACACAAGCGCAGAGCCTATGGCTGGTATTAACTATTATAAATGATGGGTTCAACAGTGCTCCAAAATACCTCATCTCTTCCATGTCCTATTTGAGCAGACAAGTTCATTAGAAGGTTTTGTAAACCAATCTGTTGCTTTGTCATTTAAAACAATTTAAACCCCCCTATCTCTTGGCTCCACTGCAATTATGGACTTACTTGCGAGGTCAATGATGTCCCTCCCCTAGTCTACCACGTGGTTTGGTTAGGGTTGCTGCAAAGTGGTTAGGGCTAGAGGACAATGAAAGGGTTACGCTTTGAAACAGCCAGCAGAGAACAAAAGAAAGAATCTGGAAAAATGCACCAAATTAGAGTAGAGACCTTCAGCACTGATGCTTTATTACATAATTTTTTTTAATACAAATATTGATCTGCAAGTGTGGCAAATAGCCTTCTGAGATTTATTCAGCAATTGGAATATCTGCCCTCATTCAGCAGGTGTTAATTTCCCACACTGGCTGTGGCTGATTAGTCTATCTTTTAGCAACAAACTAATCCTAACTAATTTGATTCCATTGCTCACAACATGAATAAAAGTAGATATTTAACTACAAATGTTCATGGCCTGCAGTTGAGTGCAAATACATGAGATGGTGTTGCTTATGCTAATGAGATATGATGGACTATTGTGAGAGGTTAATATCTGATCCAAAGCATGATTGGGTGGTAAGAGCTATAAAGATTGTGCAAGTAGAAAATAAACTGGAAATATGCCAGAGTCGGAGAGCTCAGTTTTTGTTTGGGCTCCAATCACGATCGAGTGGACATGCCTATGACAACAAAAGAATTTCTATCCTTTTTCTATCCTTTTATCTTAATTATTCCCCCACCATGGCTCAATATGGAGATATGTTCAAAAATCTTGAACCACTCCTTATGTCTATTTTGCTAAGAAAATAAAAAATGGGTGCAGCACTGTATTGAAAAAAGGCAACCATAAGGAACACATATAAGGAATATAAGATATATAAGGTGTAGAATGACCACTCGGTAGCTTTCTTATGATGCTGCTTTATTGAACGTGTATCCAGCATGGGTTATAACAGCACAACAACGGGTGTGGCAGCTAAGAGAAGAATTGCACATAGACAGCCCTGCCGCAAAGCATGTCATGGTGGCGTAAAGCCGCAACGTCCACCCGCTCGACACAGGCAACCCAGGATATGACATAAGGTATAATACCTAATTATATACTGTGTGTAACAGAAAAGCAGTACAATTCTAACAAGCCTGAAAGTCAGTATTGGTACAACCACCTTTATTCTTCAACACAGTCTGAATTCTCTTAGACACGCTTTCGTGTAATTTCTTTAGGTAGTCTTCAGGAAAAGTTCTTGAAGGACATTCAAAGTTCTTCTTTGGACATTAGCTGCCTTTTGTGTCGTTCTGTGTCAAGATCATCCAATACTGCTTCAATAATGTTGAGGTTCCCACTCTTGGGAGGCCAGTCCACGATTTAAAGCAGTGGTTCCCAAACTTTTTTTGCCAGGCCCCCCTTTGTTTTACATGAAAAATGGTCGCCCCCCCCCCAAAACACATCCTTTAACCACACACACCCATATTTTGCTCCATTGCGGTTTATTTCACACCTCAAACATTTAGTAAGCAATTAACTAAATACAAGTAATCTGCAATAAATTACAGGTA